>NC_141138.1:126589086-127324240 GCF_053477565.2 Lygodium microphyllum
GAAACCCACCATCAAGCTTCAAAAGAGGGATCGTGATTCGTGACACGCCACCAAACCTAAGCACCACCAAAAATCCAACCACGAGGCTAAAACGCTTGAACACCAGTTCAAATGGGTTCTGAAATATCTAAGACCACTACAAGGAGCACCCAACCACAAACTCGCAAGGCTAGGAACCTTCCCTCAAAACCTAGGAGACCCAAAAGTGTTGAGATGGCAAGCTCAACACGTGCGAACATTGATGATGGATAGCCTAGCTAGATGAGTCCGCACGTCTACACTTAGCACGTTGGTGGTCATTATGATACTCACATGGCTACTAACTTATCACTTATTATATTTAGTTTGTTACACCTACCTATAGCTGGCAAAGATATAATGCCAGTCGATTAGTGTAGTCGGTTATGCACTGTTTGACTTAGAAGGCCACTTTCCTTTATGTTGTATCTTATATATACTTTGTGTATATCGTATAGAGTGTGGAAAAAGAAGAAAAATTAGCAAGAAAATGTTTTGGCCTCCATCTCTCTTCTTGTGTTCTTGAGTGAGCATCCTCTTGTGTATACAGTGTGTGTTTGGCGCAGCAGCTCAAGCAAATCCCCCCATCACGCGATTCTTGATATGGTATTAGAGCCACACCACACTGAGAGAGGCTGATTTTGAAGGCTAAAGTGAAAGATAAGAAGCAAGGTTCGAGCAAGCAAGCAACGAATAAGAAGCTCTCCCATTCTTCCACTCTCTCTCTTGGTGGATAGTGCATGTGAAGGCACTGGAAGCAGGGTAGAGCGAAAATCTCAGATTGCTATGAGATTTGGTGTGCGAGTAGAGCATTGTATATTCTATAGATTGATCCCTTTAGGGCTTTCTCGCAGTTAATTTTGGGCGTCTGAGCCCATTTCAGGCCCCATTTTAGAGCCGTAAGGTTGCGGACAACAGTTTCAAGATACACTGTGATTTCGACTATATTGACCGAAAGTGGGTGCACACAATACAAATTGTGAATTTGTAATTTTTGAGGTGTTGTAGAGGACTAGCTTGTTGTGTTGTATCCTTATTTGTGATAATGGCAAAGAATAGCAGAAATCCCATTATTGAGAAGCTCGACAAGAACAACTACCCTTCATGGAAGTTCCGTGTGACGAAGTTCCTCATTGGAAAGGGCCTTTATGAGTTTGTTTCAGGTGAAGAAAAGGAGCCAAAGCTGAGTATCCCTCCGACTGCAGATGAATTAAAGGCATGGAAAGAATGGATTGTGAAAGACAAAAAGATAAGGTACTGGTTATCTGCAGTCATTGATAATATGATGTTGGGACATATCAGGAATGTAGAAACTTCACATGTAGCTTGGACAATTTTTGAGAACATGTTTTCAGTAAATACAAAGGCATGAAAGATTCAACTCGAGCAAGAGTTGAATGCCTTGAAGAAAGGAAAAATGTCTGTCAATGAGTGTGCGTTGAAGGTGAGGAGCATTGCAGATGCTTTAGCAGCGATTGATGCAATGCCTGATGATGATGATTTGGTTTCATCCACTTTGAGTGGCCTTAACAATGAGAAGGCATGGAAATCATTTGTTACTTCAATATATGTACAGAAGCCATTTCCAAATTTTGATGAGTTGATCTCTCTCATGATTGCCGAAGAGATCAATATTCAAGGTGACTCATTTGAAAAAAATGGTGAGCATGTTTAAGCATTTTACTCAAGTTCAGAAAGGGGACGTGGTAGATCCTCTTCGAGAGGTTGTGATATGGGATGTGCTAGTGATAACCAGCAAAACAAGTTCAATCAGTAATTTGGTAAAATGCAGGTTTCAGGAGACCAAGGAAACTTTAGAGACAGGGGGAGCTCTAGAGGAAGAGGTGGATGGCAGAATAGAGATTCTGGAAATTCTGTTATTGTTTGCCATTATTGTGGAAAACCAGGCCATATTGCAGCCCATTGCTATGCTAAGAAGGATGATATTTACAATGGTAAATTGCAACAAGGAAACTATACATCGTCTTCACCACATAGGAATGAAGAAAAAAATGAGTGTCTGTTTGTTATGCAGCATATGATGAATGTAGTTACAGGAAAGGGAACACATGATGATGTATGGTATGTCGATTTAGGTGCATCTAATCATATGACTAGTCACGTTGAATGGTTTGAAGAGATGCAGGACTTACAAAATCTAGGTTATGTGTAGACGGATGATTTTCATGCCACCCAATTTCACACATTGGAAAGGTTCCCTTGTCCTTATATGATGGCCAGACAAAGAGTCTGATAGACGTATTACACGCGCCATCAATCACAAAGAATCTAGTGTCTATTGGCCAAATGGTAGAGCAAGGGTTGCAAGTCCAATTCAATGCAAAAGGTTGTTTTGTAGAAGACTTTAATAATAAGTGCAGGTTGGTCACAAAAGGAAGTAGAGTTGGCCAAATGTTTACTTTAGATGCTAGAATTCCTGCAATGGATGTTGCTATGTATGCTAAAGGAAAAGAAGTAGTTGCAAATATTGAAATATGGCATAAACATATTGGAGATGCAAATGTGCAAAGGCTGAAATTAATGCAGTCTAGAGGATTGGTTACAGGGTTGCCTTCTTTTAGAGTTGCAGAATTGCATAAAGTCTGTAAAGCATGCCAGTTTGGTAAGTAGCCGATAGATGAGGATTGGATAACCTATGGTTAATCAGGTTGGAATCTCGTTAATGTACTCTTGATGATGTGCTAGCAATATGGGTTAGCGCTTGGTGACTTGTGATATTAGATAGCTACTCTAGGAATTGGGTTGATCTTCTACCCTAAATAGGTAGTCATGATTAATAAAGGTCAAGATGAAGCCCTAACCCAAGGGGGAGAGCGAACTTTAGGGTAGTTGATTCATGCGAAACATGTTGCTTGGAATTGTTGAAATGGTTTTCACGAAGGTTGATCTTGTTAAAGATGGATTGTTGACCCAAGTAATGCTTGGTTGTTTGAAAAGGTTGTAAAAGTGTTTTGATACATCCAAGTTAAACTTTGGTGGTGCATGCAATGTAATTGCGATGCCTTGAAGCAAGTGGTTGTTCATTCCACTATTTGTTAATGTGGTTTTGGATGTTAACCCAAGTGGGGTGTGATTGATGATTGCATGGCCAAGTCTGAGATGACTGATTGCCATCGAAACCAAAGGGATGTTTTCCCTAGTAAGTGTTTTTAAGCTGGTTGCTTCAGCTGTGGTTGATTTCCTAAAGGGACAATTAAGGAAGGATGGCGCTAGCTCCCCCCCCCGAACCGCCAAACCCTAACCAAGGGGGTTGTGAATCCACACCGGGAATGTGGACCGAACTCACTGCGAGAGGTCTCTTCGTGGAAATTACTTGGCGTAGGAGGATGCTTGGGTGCCAGTGGGGGCTCTGGCTGTAAATCCCAATGCCTCCAGGCCCTACACAAGTGTTCTACGTGACTCGAGATGGGATCTCGAGGCCTTGATACTAGTTACAAGGCAGAATCTTGGTAGGATAAACCTTCGGGTTTTGTTGACGGGAGACGAAAGGATTTTTCTACGGAGGCAAAAAGGAACACTTAATTCTCCTGTATGGGCAGGAGACAAACATTAATCTGAAGATAAGTTAAGGAAGTTTTTTATCTTGTTTTATATTGTCTTCGTGTCAATGGCCTAAATTACGTAAAGGAACCTGTGATTAATTGGTTAATTAAGGAAGCTGCTTTTATGTGTCAAACATAATATGGTAGGTAATTAGATAACTAAAACAACCCCCGAGGGAAGCATGGCGGATTGACCAATGGGTCTGTCCTACGGAAGGGTGGTCTCAGTTAGCCGAGAGCTTTCCTCAAAGGAAATTTTAACGAGAAGTGTTAGAAAAAAGTCAGTCTATGACCTTAGACAATGTTGGCTAGGAACCCGGACTTCAGGTCGATCCTAGTGGGAACGGCCGGATAAGTTCCATTGCAGGGCAGACTCGAGAGACTCTAGTTGGCAAACCCCGTGTCATTCCTTAGGAGTGTCGGGTGGCGTCTTCTAGATATATCTCTCGATGGACTGCTAAGACATGTCCCGCGATTTGAGGAGCGGACACGTTACAGTTGGTATCAGAGCAAAACTGCTTAAGCTAAGGGCTGTGCTACATCATCAGAGTTGCGCAGCGGAAGCGTGATGGGTCCTAACCCATAGACTTTAGAACCCAATTATCAATGATCCCTAAGCACATTCGAGATGAGGACATCTCGATTTCTCTAAGGGGGAGAGGATGTAATATTCCCGTGCTCCCCATAGGAACCCCTCCCCTAAGAGAAAATTTTCAATTTTTTTTAAGTTTTTTTACCTCCTCTCTCTCCCCTTACCGACTGCACGCCGTCTCTTCCCCCATACCACCTCCTTTATAAAGCCCCCCCTGTGGGGGCTCATCATCAAGGGGGGAGAAGCTCCCCCTCTCCCTACGGACCTGTCAGAGCGCCCCCCCTCTCCCTATTGCGTCATCCCCCCCTCATGTCCAGATGTTGGCCCCTGGATGTCTACTAGAGGCTCCCCCTCCTCCCTCGATGGTAAGCAGTGGCTCTCCCCCCTCCCCCCCCCTGTGATCATAGGTGCAGGTCCATGTCCAGGGACTTCAGCACCGGCCCATTGCCATCGTCAAGGAGAAGAAGAGGGAGGGAGAGAAGGAGAAGAGGTAGGAGAGGAAGAGGAGAGGGAGAGAAGAAGAGAAGGAGAGAGAGAAGAGAGAAGAAGAGAAGGACAGAGAAAAGGGAGAAGAAGAAGAAGAAGAAGAGAAGAAGGAGAAGAGGAGGAAAAGAGGTAGAAGAGGAAGAGGAGAGGGAGAGAAGAGGAGAAGGAGAGAGAGAGAGAGAGAGAGTAGGAGAAGAAGAGAAAAGAAGAAGAAGAGGAAGAAGAGGAAGAAGAGAAGGAGAGAGAAGAGGGAGAGAAGAGGAAGGAGAGAAGGAGGAAAGGGAAAGAAGAAGAAGAGAGAGAAGAGGGAAGAGAGAGAAGAGGGAGAGAAGAGAGAGAAGAGAGAAGGAGAAGAAGAAGGGGTAAGAAGAGAGAGAAGAGGAGAGAAGAGAGAGAAGAGAGAAGGAGAAGAAGAAGAGAAGGAGAAGAAGAAGGGGTAAGAAGAGAGAGAAGAGAGAAGGAGAAGGAGAAGGAGAAGAAGAGGGAAGAGAGAGAAGAAGAGAAAAAGAAGAGAGAGAAGGAGAAGAGAGAAGAAGAAGATGAAGAAGAAGAAGAAGAGGAAGGGAGAGAGAGGAGAAGAAGAAGAAGGTGAGAAAGAAGAGAACTTGAAGGAACATCAGAAGACGACATTGACCACCCCCCCTCAAAAATGGTGTCCTCTAACCCTCTCGCTATACTTATTGCTTTGATGGAACCTAGAACGGGCCAGCACTGGCTCGTGCACTAGCCGGACCTCTATCACACGCACTCAACAACCCCACGGCCTCACAGCCAGGAGCGTTGATGACACATACATTGCCTTCCTAAATATCTTATGTTTGTATTACGTCGTTTGTAGTCCACTCTTCTCTCACCCACTACTCCTCAGAGGGAGTCCCTTACACCTTGCCTAATGGTGCGAAGCACAGACATAGGGGGTCCTCCAACGGCTGAGTGCCGCCACCCCTCTGCGACTCTCCTACACCTTGGGAATTGGCCCCTCGGTGCGTCGCTCAACATATAAATATGTCGCACGAAATCCACTCAAGGTACCATTTAATCGTATATAGGAATGTACCATTGTCCTTACTTCTCTTTTCCCTAGACCCCACAACTAGCCTATGGTTTAGGGTGTCCCGTCTCTCACTCAACGTGGGTCAAGGTCCTAATGAAAGCAATTGCTGTGCATCCAGGATTTCTGGTACCTTTAAATATTTCCATGATTTATGCATAGTGTGGATGCCAAGTGCTCAAACAATTATAAAATCAATATTGTGCATGTGCAGAAAACATCCTTTCAATGATTTTCAACTACCGTTCTTATGCGGGGTTGCACGAACCTAGCACCGAGGAAACCCTCGTGCTACTAGGCCCTTATTTTATAATTATTCACCGACCTATATGGCATGCAAACAAAACAGAAATCTTTTCATCATTTGACTCCACATTTAGACACATTCTAACCACTCTACCCTTCCATCGATCAAATGTTGCATTGTTATATAGATTTATAGGGTATTTTGCCATCATTTTATGTGTAAAAAGCAGGAAAAACACACTAGAACAAGAAGGTAAGGATGAAATGAGGCCAATCCTCATGCTTCAGTCCCCACAAACATTCACAACATTGTTCTTAATTTTCATTAATTTTTCGCACCCAAAATGCATTTTTCCCCTATTTTTAGTATTTTTTCTCTATTTTCATTGTATTTTCCCTCATTTTTTGCATTATTTAATTGCTGAAAATTCAAAATAGGTTATGGGCTGTGGCCCTTAGTTACTTCTTGTAGCAAAATTGAAAATTTAGTTGGTGTTCCTATTCATTCTTCCATTTTTATGCCCAAAAACATCATTTTCCCTTGATTTTCCATATTTTACGTGTTTTAGTGTATTATTTTGAACCACAGGATGCATATTTTTCTAATTTTCTGATTATGATCAACAAGTACTCATGGAAAACAACAACATAAACAATTTTTAGCCCACATGAACAACACTTTACCAATCAAAAGCCATAAAATCTTGAATTTCCTTTGAAAAGATTGAATTACCGCTTATTTGCGTGTTTCGGGTTTCATGTCCATGGCTGCAAATCTGAAAATCAACAGCATTTCATGCTCAGCACGATCACAAATCACCATTTCCAGCCCGGGAAGCAATCCGATCCATGCCGGACAAGCCTCCATCATTCTTTCTTCTTCCTTCTTCTTCCCACATGAATTCCCCCTTAGAAGAGAGAGAGGGAGGAGAGAGAAAGACTAGATTTCTATCTCAATATTCAGGCCATCAATTGAGGAGCGAAGGGCGGTGATAAGATCAGCATACAAAGGGGAATGGGGGGCAATCATCATTTGCAGGGGTTGTTTGCAGCCCCACATCTCCATCTCCATCATGAAGGGCGCATTTTTCGCGCGCAAGCTGGCGTGATCTTCTCCTCTCTCTCTCCATGATTCTTCTCCAACATTTCATGTGGCATTTCATTCTTGGGCTCCCAAGGGTCACTTACTCATTTGAGCCAAATTTTGTCCACCCCTTCGCATCTTGACCGTTTCCTTGGCCATTTCCCCGTCCAGACTCGGAATTAAGCTCTGAAAAATCCTGGGCATTCGGTTTGGCATCCTGCATTGGCCAGTATCTCGTGTCAACTCACACGACTGTCTAAAAAATTATGAAAAATCAACAAGTGTCGCTCGGACACCTTTAAAGCACTTTGGCGCTTAAAATCATCCTAGATCGAGCCGCCACCTTCGACGTTGAATATTTTTCCCTTGATATTCATAATTTTTAGCTATTTTTAAGCACTTCCCAGCACCTAAAATTTGCTCTCATGCTTTGTTCATGGTTTCTCTTCTATACTTAAAGTGCATGATTATGAAAACTCAAGTGCGTGAGTTGCATGAAATATTGAGTAGTCTAGTACATGAAATATTGTCATATGGAATCTTGCATTATTTTCATGAAAAGGATTGGAGCCTCGCATCGAAAGAGATAAAAATATGCCCTTATCAAAAAAATGCAAGAGCATCCTAAGATTGCAAACCAATTTTTCTAACGCAAGGATGATCGAGTACATTAAAGTAACAGTTAGATCATGCACATGTCGATATATGTTAACTTGAGAGATCCTTGTCCGATAGATGAGGATTGGATAACCTATGGTTAATCAGGTTGGAATCTCGTTAATGTACTCTTGATGATGTGCTAGCAATATGGGTTAGTGCTTGGTGACCTGTGATATTAGATAGCTACTCTAGGAATCGGGTTAATCTTCTACCCTAAATAGGTAGCCAGGATTAATAAAGGTCAAGATGAAATCACTTAGTTCATTTAAAGGTTCTGGAAGGAACTTGTTAAATCGACCTTGCGAAGCCCTAACCCAAGGGGAAGAGCGAACTTTAGGGTAGTTGATTCATGCTAAACATGTTGCTTGAAATTGTTGAAATGGTTTTAATGAAGGTCGAACTTGTTAAAGATGGATCGTTGACCCAAGTAATGCTTGGTTGTTTGAAAAGGTTGTAAAAGTGTTTTGATACATCCAAGTTAAATTCTAGTTGTGCATGCAATGGGATTGCAATGACTTGAAGCAAGTGGTTGTGTGTTCCACTGTTTGTTAATGCGGTTTTGGATGTTAACCCAAGTGGGGTGTGATTGATGATTGCATGGCCGGGTCTAAGATGACTGATTGCCATGGAAACCAAAGGGATGTTTCCCTAGTAATTATTTTTAAGATGGTTGCTTTAGCTGTGGTTGATTTCCTAAAGGCATAATTAAGGAAGGATGGAGCTAGCTACCCCCCCCCCCCCACAAACCACCAAACCTTAACCAAGGGGGTTGTGAATCTGCGCTGGGAATGTGGACCGAACCCGCCGCGAGAGGTCTCTTCGTCGAAATTACTTGGCATAGGAGGACGCTTGGGTGCCAGTGGGGGCTCTGGCCGTAAATCCCAATGCCTCCAGGCCCTACACAAGTGTTCTACGTGACTCAAGATGGGATCTCAAGGCCTTGATACTAGTTACAAGGCAGAATCTTGGTAGGATAAACCTTCGGGTTTTGTTGCCGGGAGATGGAAGGATTTTTTTGCAGAGGCAGAAAGGAACACTTAATTATCCTGTATGGGCGGGAGACAAACATTAATCTGAAGATAAGTTAAGGAATTGTTTGATCTTGTTTTATATTGTCTTCGTGTCAGTGGCCTAAATTACGTAAAGAAGTCTGTGATTAATGGGTTAATTAAGAAAGCTGCTTTTATGTGTCAAACATAATGTGATAGGTAATTAGATAACTAAAACAACCCTCGAGGGAAGCGTGGATGTGACCAATGGGTCTGTCCTATGGAAGGGTGGTCCCGATTAGCCGAGAGCTTTCCTCAAAGGAAATGTTAACGAGAAGTGTTAGGAAAAAGTCGGTCTATGACCTTAGACAATGTTGGCTAGAAACCCGGACTCGATCCTAGTGGGAACGGCCGAATAAGTTCCATTGCAGGGCACACTCGAGAGACTCTAGTTGGCAAACCCCGTGTCATTCCTTGGGAGTGCCGGGCGGTGTCTTCTAGATATATCTCTCGATGGATTGCTAAGACGTATCCCGCGATTTGAGGAGCGGGCACGTTACAGCAGATGAGAATGAGAAGATGTTGATGCTGAGATGCAATGATTAGTACTAATTAGAACCCACATTTAGACCAAATTTTTGGTTGTGTATGCAATTAAAAAAATATAAAAAGTGAGAAATCCCGATAAGCCTCATTTTGAATAGAAATTTGAATCTTTTTATGTTTAATGATGCAATTGATGTTCTTGTGGTATAAAATTGAGCGTATAATATGATGTGGTTGGGGACTACGATAAGGAAAATGTAGAATTCGCCTCTGTAATCATGTGGTACTAATTAATTAAAACTTGAAGAACATGCAAAATAAGTTATTTTTATAATAAATGAGAAACACAATAGCAAGAAATGTTATAAATGAGTGAAAACTTGTATGTTGATTGCCATCATTTGTCTTTTCTATTGTGTGATTAAAAAATAATAAATAATAAATATTTTTAGCAAAAATAATTAAAATACAAAAAAATATTGAGAAAATAGTTTCTAGATCCAAAAAAATAGAAAAAAATAGTAGAGTATGTTCAAATGTATGGTGGACTATAGGGCATGAGGTTAGCCTTAGTCTATACCAATTTATTTGTTAAAATGCACGAGGGGATGTTTCTATAAGGGGACTGTGTATAACATAATGAACACTCCACATGACGAATAAATGTCAAATGAGGACCAAAATGCCAAGTTTTTATATAAAGAAGAATGAATGATTATGCATTAAAGTGTAGCATTTATATTTTGCAGAGGCATGAGTTAGCCTGGTTCTATCTTCTCATTGTAGCACTACGTTAAGGAAAATGATGAAAAGAATGGCTTCTCACAACACATGGTTGGTTGTTAGTGAAAATTTGTTTGAGCACACTATGACATTCCACACTAGATGTGCATTAAACATGGTATCAATTATCAACTCTTGGATATCCTTTAGTTGGGGGGTATCCTTTGTATATCTAAATCAAGGTAAAGTAGTCACCTATGTATGGGAAGCTCCTTATGCTTGGACTTGGGATGGGCAAACCATTGGACTACAGTTTGAAATTTATGTCTACAAACACATTAGTTTGATAAACCATTTATATCATCCAAACGCTCTTGTCCATGAGGGTTGTTTAGTGTGTGTAGAAGCCCACTCAGCTAGAGCTGATAAAGCTAGTGTCATGCCCATTTTTGGTCTTGATAGGTGGTGCATTTTTCAAAAGTTGCTAATAAGAAGATGCAGTTTTCAAAACTTGGTTAATAGAGACATAGTCAATTATTGTTTGCCAAAAAGTGTCGAGATAGATCCAATATATCTTAATAGAAACCATCAAGTCAAGATTCAACCTTAAGGAAGTTAGACAGAGAGCAGAGATTCTTAGGAGATATTCTTCTAAGCACAATAGTCCAATATCACTAAGAGTGAGAGGTCTTATTGACCCAATGAATATCCTGATTAGTCTGTCAAGGGAATGAGGAAGCTATAACATCTCCCTTTCCCCAGATAGTCTATTCCAAGTGAGAGTATAACCCCATTGATATATGAACCCCTAGAGAAAACTTGATTGCTATGATGGCACAACCAATTGTGATACTTGTAGGAACAATGGATTTTCTAGTGCTTGGTTTTCCCTTATCCATTTTTAATGGGTTAGTAGAGGAGGATGCGGAATTCCATATTACTGAGTCCCAAAAGTTAATGTTTTATTACCAAATTCAAGATGAATGATATCTTATGATGCTCTTTAATATGACTTTGAAAGGAAGAGCTATGATGTGGTATCATGGTTTGGAAGCCAAAACCATAACTACAATAGATCTATTTTATGTGGCCTTTTGAAGAAAGTTTGCCCCTGAAAGAGATAGGCAATACTAGCTGCATGTTTTGAATGTAACACGTCGAGCCTCATGAGAATACTGAAGCTTATGCCAAGAAATTGAAGGACGTGTTCCACAAATTGCAAACCTCTATTCCCTATTTTAGCTATTGCCCGACTATAGTACTTCCTACATGGATTGGATTTCAATATCTAGGTGCAATTCGGTAGTGTTCCTCTCTCTAATATAAATAATGCCATTACATGAGTGGAGGAGATAGATTCACGATTACAAGTGGCCTATGCATCTAGGGTAAATCTCTATTCAAGTCTAAGTCCCAATAATAATTTGGCATTACCTATAGCTAATGGCGATAAGCCCACCCATAAAAAACCCTAATGTAAAAGGAGGAATCATGCAAAATATACCCATATTTCCAACTCCTTCTAATGTTGTTATGCCAATGGCTAGCCAAATGTTCTTGTTAAATAGCAAATGCCAAATGATGAATGCAAATGTAATGCCAACTAATAAGACACCAATACCTAACCAAGTGGTTAAGCCATTGGGATGCCAAGTGGATGATTACGATTATGAGTCTAGTGCATCGAATGTTCTTGGGAAAGTCTGTTTACCGCAACACAGAGAAGCGAGAAAATGGAAGAAGGAGATAACCGAAAGGGCACAGGACAAAGGAAGATTGGACCTAGTGCTAAAATCAGACCATTGGTCCTAGCGCCACAATCAGACCACTCGACCCATCGCAGTAGTCAGACCCCCTGTTTGACTAGGGAAATCGGACCAAAGTAAAAATTGGATCACCCTGTTCGAGCCTCAAAATCGAACCAACTGCGATAATCGGACCACTTTTCCTAGTGCCAGAATCGGACCATCCCGTCCGATTTCCATAATGGGACCAGCTCGTCTGATTCCTAGAATCGGACCACTTCACCAGAACTTCAAATAGAGGGTTTTTGAAACTGCCTGACAGTCCTGGCCATCCTGTTCACATCTCTAATACCCCCTGGAAACCCAATTTAACCCTTAGAAGCCAGAGACTAGACAAGATAACCAAGGATTCACCCCAAATAGCTAGACACTGAGCAGACCGAATTTAGAACTTGACTTGACTTTCGGTAACCAACCAACCAACCCTGAAGCAGAATAGGGAATGCAGCATGGACTTTGAGTAAGACCTTAGATTAGCCAGAATCTACGCTTAGAGCCATATCAGGCTACGAATGTGAGGGGAAGAGTGGAATTTGCATTGAGCATTGCCTGCATCGGCACCTCACTTTTGATTTTATCACCAAAGGTGCACTACAAGAAAAGAAAAAGCATGTTTTTGCACTGAGCACTAGAAAGCACGAAGCACAACTTGTGAATAAGATTGACAATTGCTTTTAATAACAAGGAACTCATCAGGAGATATAATATCATCAAGGAACCCACTATTAGGAGAAGATCTTGAAACATAGTTGGGTGCCTGAGAGCCCCATCAGTAGGACCTTAAGGGGAGGTGACAACATAGACGATCGAACGCTGCCGAAGCTACTCAAATTGATTGATGACCTTGTGGAGCTGGAAATGGGATCAATGTCAGGATCACAAGGCGGACAAGGAGAGGACCCAACTGGACTTGGGAGAATTCCCAGTCTTAGTGCAGGAGTTAGTCAATGAGTACGACTTGTTGACTAGGATGGTAGTTCAGGGCAGGCTAGTAGAGGAAGTGGTAGCAAACCTAGAAGAGAAAAGAAAGGCAATTAGAAAGGCGCTAGAGAGCATAATTGCATATAACCATGAGCAGAAGGCTAGGAAACTCCAACAAGATGTAGATATGTACGAGGCCCGACATGTGCTAGCCTTGGCTGGTGCGGCCAAAGCAGGGCCAAATGCAAAGAGAGAATGAGCAGTAGAGGCTGACTTATCATTGAGTGAACTCGTAGCCAAGCGGCTCATGGACAATACGTCTGCTGAGCAGAGTGCAACAGCCTTAGCCACCGCATTACTCTCGGGATTAGGGGTCACGCAAGGGGCAAAGGGGCAATCTAGGATCCCTATTGTAGCAAAGCAGCTAGACAAGTATGAACCTAGCAATGACCCATATAGCTTTGTGGAGCAGTTTGAACAAGTTTGCGAAGAAAACGGTCTCACGGATCTTGCACAATGCTCTCAAGCTTTTGGTCTGTGCTTAGGTGATAAGGGGAGAATTTGGTACACTAGTCTAGATGCAGCTGAGCACACGAACTTTGCCCGTCTTAAGGACCTCTTTATCAAGAGATTCTCTGAGGTAGGGTACTCTGACAATCTCATCGTCCGATTGATGAATGTCAGCTAGAGGGAAAAGGAAGATGTAAGGGACTATGTCACTCATGTGTGTAGCCTCTTCAAGAGGATCCCTGCAAATGAGAAACCTAATGAGAAAGCTGTGTCTATCGTATTTATAAATGGAATTCGAAGTGAGGAGCTCTACAAGGTTTTGTGGCTAGTAACTCCACTCTACATCGAGACGTGTTAGCTAGAGTCTTTGAAGAGGCAATAAGGGTGGACGATCAGCTTAGGGAGCGAAGCATGAGGAACACCAATTGAGATGGTACAAGTCAGAGAGCTCTAGAGCAGTCGACAGCTTCAAGAGAGAAGAGAATTCTAGCATACAGGATAAGGGAAAGAGTGTTGACCAAGGCCAGGAGCTGACTGAGGTGAGAATGGAGCTTGCATGATTGCAAGACCAAATGAGGATACTTATGCAGTCGCATGTGCAGTGTATACACTGTGGTGGTAACCACCTCCCAACAGAGTGTCAAGATCCTAGATCTAGGCCATGCTCGAACTACGGTAGGTTCTATCATGACGCATTACATTGCAGACTGCCAAGGAGATTCCCATATGCACAGCAATACAACCCTCCATACTTAGGCAACAGGCCACCTAACCTCTTTGGCAGGGGAGCCCAGTTGGCGCTTCCAGCACCAAATGATGCAAGACCGGCCATTCCTAGGCTAGAGATGAACCCAACAGGCATACCCAGACCACCAGGGCCCTATGTAACCCATCCACCGAGTGACGCTCCTGTTCACTATGTGGAAGAACCTAGTGAAGAGGAGACCTACGTGAACCTATACATATCCTACGATGAGGAAGGCAATCCAGTCCTGATGGACTATTGACCAATACCGGCAATGGCGGTAGGTAGAGAGAGAGGTAGAGGCTTTGGGGAACCAAGCCAAGATCCAATCTCATGCTGGACTTGCGGTCATCCAGGCCATATTTCATCACGCTGCCCGGAAAGGAAACAGGCAAACAAGGATAAAGCTAACCTTCGATGCACCGAGTGTGGAATCACACACCTATTTCCTGACTGTCCTAGACGGAATCCATCAACTAGTTCTGTCAACGTGCCCTCAATACCCTTGGGGCTGTTCGGTGTGGAGACCTTTGACAGTGAGGATACGCCCATCCCACTACATGTCATGACGCGAGCACAAACAAAATAGGCAGGTATCTCGTTGCTTGGGCCAAGTAACCTAGATGCAGCCTCGTCGGGAAAGAAAAGCCGAAGGAGAAGGAGAAAGAGAACAGATGCAAGGATTACCCTTAAGATTGAGGAAGCTACAACGCTAGTGACTGAAAAAGAGAGTCACTGATGCAGAGGTAGAGACCTCAGCTCCTAAGACAACAGAACTAGGCAGTGCCAAGGTAGGGGAATACCCCCACCCCAAACGGCAACTTAAGGCTATAGCCAAAGTCAAGGAGTGGTCAAGGACGCCCAGGAACACCTTAAGGACGTAGATCCCATACTGGAAGACCAAATTGAAGACCTCTCTAGTGTGAGTATACCTGTTTCACTGTCGTGGCCCCAATCGGGGAATGCACCCACACTGCATGAGATGCCATAGAGGCAAGACCCCGAAGAAGCATGTCAGCAAGCTAACCAAGACATATGGCCAAAGAGTGCTAACCAAGGAGAGAGGCAACCAGCCAGCAACCTCCTCACCACTTTAGTAACCACTCCAGTAACCGTGAGCCTGGGAGATATGCTTCGGCAGCACCCTTCCTTATGGCAAGAATTAAACCACTAGGTGAAGGGAAAAGAGGAGCATACTGTCGCTGACTTGTAAGAGAAAAATGCAGTCACATAGATTCCAAGCCTAATGCTACACTCAGTTCCAAGGTCACTGCATGTCAATGCTTTCTGGGAAGGTAGTGAGATGCATGTAGTCTTACCTATCTTAGCCTTGGGGGATGTAACACGAAAAGAATTTATAGACACAGGCGTTGGTGTCAGTGTCTTGAGCGATGCAGTTCTACAGGCTTGGGGAAACCCACCTGTGGAAATGGCTAGGTTCAATGTCACATTGGCCAACGAAATGAAGGTCAGACCATTCAAGGTCTTGAAGAACTGGCCAGTGAAGGTCATAGGGGTGCAATTTTTCGTGAACTTCATTGTCATGAAGGGAGTGGACTATGACATACTGCTAGGCCAACCCTGGATGAGGATCGCGCAAGTTATTGAAGATTGGGGTAACAATCTCATCTTCTTGGGGAATAGAACAAAAGAGGTAAGGGTTGAGATGGATACCTGGAAGATTACCCCAGCCGACCTTGATGCTATCTCAACTATGCTAAAAGGTGATGCACAGGCAAGCAAACCCTATGGGTCATTGACCAAGTACATCCCTTGCCCTGAGGACGAGCGAGATTGGATGCACGTCTTGGCAACCATTCACCTACCATTCTCAAATGAGGAAGAGCTATATAGGCAAGCTGCTAAATCCCCAAGCATGCCATCAAGGAAGCCCATCATGCCACTCTGCATGATGGCAGGAAGCTCATGTAACCCAAGGAAAAGGGTTTCATTCCATATCCCCACCAACAAGCTCGAGCTTCGAGAAATCATAGAGTACCTAATCGATAAACTGAAGGGCAACATGGCTACCAACCTAAAACCCCTAAGCGATCTTTTGGCTAAGCCTGAGTGGAAATGGACCAAAATTCACGATCTGAACCTATTATACAATTGGGCTTTAGTCACTGACAAAAAGGAGATTGGAGAGGAAAGCCTGGGGGATGAAGAGTAGTTAGAGGGCAAGACTCCGATCATGAGGAGTACGAGGACTGCCGCTCTATTGGAGACGAGAGTGAAGAAGAGTTAGACACGATAAAATATGACACTGAAGGGAGAACGATCGAACAGATCAAGGCAAACTCTCAGCCTGGAAGGGAAAGGGCAGGCCGGAATGAAAGAGGAGTCATGCGGATGGAGTGCGATAGATCCTGGTTGGAGCACATGGGAGCCATGGATTACAAGCAAGCAGGAGTGGCGCAACCATTGGTAGTTCCAATGCTTAAGACAAATACAACTACTGAATTACGACCCTTGGCAAAACTCCTTCCTCAAGCGAGGGATGTGAGTTTAACTCAAAGTCAGAAGTCAGTGTGGAGAGTGATCCCGAAATACCCCAACCCTCTAAGGTCAGACGCACCAAAGGGGACTTGCCAGTCCACCTAAGGCGCAGCCCACTAAAGGAGGAGGCCATGAAACATACTAAGGACTTAGAAGTAGAGAGGCAAAAGAAGCCACAAGATCTTCCTAAATGGTTCACAAAGTTTAAGAAGGGTGATAGAGTGGTGATTTCTGTTAGGAGAAAAGAGATAAGGGCAAACCAGTGATCCAATTGAGAGACCCGCCAAGGTCAAGGAAGTCAACCTGGCAGGGGAAGGCGAGAAGCCTCGACCTGTGTTCATTGTTGACGACTTGACCAAGGACGAGGAGGCTAAACTTGTTGCTCTTCTATGAGAGTATGTCGACGTGTTTGCCTGGTCCTTGGAGGAACTTAAGGGAGTCGATCCTAGGGTTGTGACCCATAATATCCCAATGGTTCTAGATGTGGTGCCAACAAAGCAACGACCTTACCCTATGAACCCCAAACACGTCTATGCAGTGAAGGACGAAATCGATAAGCTCATGAAGGCGGGGTTAATATATGAGATTGAGCACATGGATTGGGTATCACCTATAGTGATCGTTATGAAAAAGAATGGTAAAATTCGAGTGTGCGTGAATTACAAGAAAGTTAATGCCACTACGAAGAGGGACAACTACCCCTTACCGTATACCGAGCACATGCTGGAGAGGGTAGCAGGCAAAGAAGCCTACAGCTTCTTGGATGGCTTCTCTAGCTATAATCAAGTGCAAGTGCACCTTGACGACAGGCACAAGATTGCTTGCGCCACGGAGTGGGGTGTATTCGCCTACATCATTATGCCCTTTGGGCTAATGAACGCGCCTGCGACCTTTCAACGATTAATGTGCACCATCTTCAAGAATATGCTTAGATGCGAGCTACAAGTGTTCGTAGACGACTTATGCGTACACTCTAGTTGGGCCGAACACTTAGAAAAGTTGAGAGCTATCTTTGAACAGTGTCGGTTATACAACCTCTCGCTGAAACCCTTAAAGTGCCAATTCTGGGTGAAGCACAGATGTATCCTAGGGCACATAGTGTCAAGGAATGGCATTGCTACCGACTTCTCAAAATTCAAGGTCATTGTTGAGCTACCACCACCCATAACTACAAGGGCGTTCAGTGTTTCTTAGGCCGTATGGGATACTATCAATGCTTTGTACTGAATTACCCACTGATTGCTAGACCATTGTACAAGCTGCTGATTGTATTCGAGTGGACTGAGGAATGCCAGCGTGCATATGAAGAGTTGAAGAAGACTCTCACCACTGCACTAATCTTAGAAGCTCCAGACTAGAGCATAACATTCCATGTACACATAGATGCCTCTAAGTTTGTGATTGGAGCTGTTCTATGCTAGCCTGGTGAGCATAACCTAGATTACCCCGTGAGTTTTGCCAGTAGGCAGCTCACTGAAATGGAGATGAACTATTCCACTATAGAAAGGGAAGGGTTAGCCATGGTGTTTGCTGTAAAGAAATTTAGGCATTATCTATTGGCCACCCCCTTTGTCTTTTTCGTTGACCATCAAGCCTTGCTTTATCTCATGAATAAGCCGTGCGCTAAAGGTCGCATAGCTAGATGGTTACTTCTCTTGTTGGAATTTGATTTTTCTATGGTTGTACGTAAGGGAAAGTAGCACTACATGGCTGATCACATGTCCCGCATAGCCACAGGAGAAGCTGTTGGACAAGGCGTACCTAACGACCTACCAGACGCTTATCTCTTTGGCCTATCTAGCGAAAGAGACTTGTTTAGGGCCGATCTGATGCCATATTGGGCCGATGATGTAGTTCAAGTGCTAGAGAATGGTCTACCTGAGAGACCTATTGAGAAAGCCAAGCTAAGGAGACTTATCTTGAAGATCCAGCCGTACCAACTGATCGCCGGCCAACTCTATAGGCTAGGACAAGACAGTTTGTCGCGTAGATGTGTATGTGAACATGAGATGCAAGGTGTATTGAGAGAAGCGCATGGTGGAATAGCTGGAGGACACTTTAGTGGGGATACAATAGCCTGTAAGGTGCTACAATCCCAACTATGGTGGTCCACCCTATTCCATGATGCTACTAAATTTGTAAAACACTGCGATGAGTGCCAGAGGACTAAGGTGCCTATGTGCAAGGATAAGATAGATTTGACGCCCATAATATTATGACAACCCTTCGAAAAATGGGGCATTGACTTCATTGGACCTATCAGTCCTGCGGCACAGTACTCCCAGGCACACTACATCATTGTGGCAACTAATTACCTAACGAAGTGGACAGAGGCAAGAGCCACTAGGAAGAACAATGCTAGAACCACTGCGAAGTTCTTGTGGGAGCAGGTCCTTTCACGTTTTGGTTTTCCAATTGAACTAGTAAGTGATCAGGGCACGCACTTCATTAATGAAGTGATATCCCACCTGCTCTCAACCTTCCTAATCATTCATAGAAGGTCCTCGCCCTACTATCCTCAAGCAAATGGCCAAGCTGAATCCACGAATAAAATCCTAATCAACGTGCTTACTAAAATAGTATCCACATCACGAAGTGACTAGGATAACAAATTAATGGCGGCCTTATGGGCCTATCGAACAGCTTATAAAACGGCTGTAGGACAAACGCCCTTTAGGCTGACTTATGGAACAGAGGCCATTCTACCCTTAGAGTTCTTTGTCCCTAGCTTAAGGATAGTAGCCTAGGAGCATTGGGAGGGAAGAGAGGCTTGGACCAACCGCTTAGTGGAGTTAGAGCGTCTCATGGAGACTCAAGTCTTAGCCACCCACACTCTTATTTGTGAGAAGGCACGAAGAAAGATGTGGTTTGACAAATATGTCAAACAGTGCAACTTTGATCAGGGGGACCTCATTCTACTATACTCTGTGAAGGGTCACAAACAGAAAATGAAATTTCGAGGACCATGACCTTTTCGAGTATGTACAATTAGTAGAACATGCAATGTTGAATTGGAGACACTCGAAGGTGAAGAAATAGGCTTCTTCAATGGTAGTCGCATGAAAAAGTACTATCCTCCTTCCCATCCATTGCATGAGCCACCTATGCTTGAAGCCCTCGTCAACGTCTGCGTGGCCACTATTACCAAATTGACAGATCAAGATGAAGAAGCAGTGGCACCTGCCTATCTACGAATCATGGTCACTGCAGAACCAATATATTCTTTTGATGCCTTGATCGACGAAGGTGCCGACTATAATATCTTAATGCATGACCATTGGACACGCATTGGTCAACCTTAATTATAGCCTACAAATGCTAAACTCAGCCCATTTGGGGGCAACACTTACTCACTCTTAGGAAAATGCAAAGTGGCTGTCTCTATCGAGTCTAAAAGTATACTACTCTTCTTTTATGTGTTGCCAAACACTAAAGGGGCAGGTAATAAGTCACTACTAGGTCGCACTTTTAAAAATCAGATGGACTGCAATGTGGACTATAACCTCGATCGCATCCATCTTGCTATAGGCAATGTGCGCATAGTGACTACTTTCAGCAAGGGTTATCTTGAGCCTTCTACAATTGCAAAGCCACCGATAGAGACCCCTACGACCATGCTTATGACCAAGCCTAGGGAGAAGGGCTGTGATATCTCACCCCACACAAAAACTGTTAGAACCAAGCCCACCAAGGCCATTCGCAAGGCCAAGGATTCCATGCTCATATGGGTGCCAAAATGACAAGGGCCACCTCCTTGTAAACCACAGAACCATGCTTCTAAATGCAAAAACTATAAGTCACATCCTAAGAGGCAGCTCAGATGCTATCAACATAGGCACACTACCATGCTGCGATGGATTCCCAAAGATCTCTTGCAAGCACAAGGATACTATGAGGGCAACCCTTGGATATGGGTGCCTAAGAGTGGCCATTCAAGAGGCTCAACTCTAAGCAACCCCACTCCAGCTAGAGAGGCTTGCACATATGGAGCACAGGCTACAAAGCAAGCTGAACCAGCACCGGTTGTGATTAATGAATCCCAACACATTTATCATCCAAAGCTAGATGCCCCAGCATTATCCAAGTCAGGGGAGTTGTGCACCCCACGTCGACTCAGGTAGAATGCAAAACACCTCCTATGCCACTGGAGCCCTCTGTAGCATCTCAAAGCGCCCCTGAGTGGAAAGTCCCATCTGTGACGCCATCACTGGAGTCATCACCACTGTCCAGCCCAATTGCACCGTCACCACCAGCAGGTCTTAGGCCTTCGTATGAAAGACGATCTTTCCTTTCAGTGGCCAAGGATCTTGTTGAGACCTCGGGAGATGACATAGTGACATGTATCAAGGAGTTAGATAACACCTTCACCACATTCACTAGGAGCTATGAGAGGCTTGACCTAGGACTTCTCGATGAACCCCTTGCTTCTGATGTTTGTACTTTGCCTTGCACTTGGAAAGACTACGAATTTATGACTGTCAAATTCCCCAAAATTGCTGCCAAATTAATCGCTAATGGAGAAATATCAAAGGAGCAAGCCATTCTCAGAAGACTAATTACCTCGTACCGCAAGCCTGTTCGCTCTGCACCTGAACAAGAACTGGGGGAGCTCATGCAGCTTGCTAGCTCTGATTCTTCGTTCTTACAACTGTGGTACACCTTGTGACTCCAATGGGAGAAAAAAGGCTGCGGCATCATGACCAATGCCGAGCAAAGAAGGGCAATCAAAACAATTGAACACGACCCTACTTATGTGGCACCCCTTTCATTTAGGGTTTTGGCCATTGCACGCAACATACACTTAGATAACCATGTGTTAGCCCACCCTTACATTGACCAATTCCTTACGGAAGAGGAACTGTATGTTGCTAGCTGCCTCAACTCCGGGGACATCTTTCATGATGTCTTGACCTATATCACCCAAGCTTCCATACGACCATGTGAACTTGATCGTCATGCCCAGCTTGAATATAACCCTAACCTTTATACTTGGCTGTTGGCCAAGTAACTCGCCCCACCAAGTCCATGTGAGTCCTCCTTCTTCCCTTGCTAATCCTAGGAAGGATTGCTTTAAAACTTAAGGAAGGGGGGGGGAGTAAAGTGATGTAGCAAGGTGTAGTGAGGGATGAAAATGATCAACTGAATTCAAACAGGAAAGAATGCAAGGAGGAAATAGATGTTGCTTTTGAATTATTTCCAAGTTTCATACCTCTGAAGCAGCACGAAAAATTGTCACACGCATTCTTTCTTGGGTTTTTATTAGTGATGAGTCAATCCATAACGCTAATATTCACATGGTGTAATGATAGGCACCTACCATGGCAGGACAAGAAAAGGGGGGTAAACTTCCATTCACTGAAGAGGAGCTAACAAAGTATGGGATCAGTGCTGAGACACGTGGATTTAGCCAGTTCACATTCAAACATACCATGAATTTAGACTATGCCATCCTGGAAGAGCCGGCAGTGAAGGAGTTGGTGAATAAATGCAACCTCTGAAAGCACGCGGAAAAGGTGCGGACAGGCTGTAGATTACAGCATGTGTGCTGACTTCTTAAGGAGCTTTGATGAAGGTAGGAGCTATGGCACGGTCATAGTAAGGACTGGTGACCAGGAAAGAAGGGTGCAAGTGCCCCTTAATGCAACTATTGTTGAGAAACCCCTGGGGTTTGTGTCCAAGAAGGAGAGGTGCCCAAAAGGGATGTATATACCATGATGGGAGTAAAAAAAGAGGACGTGCACACAGTGGATGGAATCAATTTGGCTGATATTCTAGACCCCGCAACAAGGATCCAAGCTAAAATGGTCCACGCCCTTTTCTCAGGACACAGATACAATGCTTTAATGAACAGAATTGAGGTGCCATTACTAGAGAGCATCGCTGCAGGAGTTCCGGAGGAGGTGGATTGTAACAGTTTTGTGTAGAAAACGATTAAGAGTTCATCCGCACTCCTGGCTCCAACTGCAACACTAGCTGGTGGGGAGTCTCCTACCTCTACTCCACGATCCGCAAGGAAAAAGCTTGCCTCAAAAGCCTCCACAATCAGATATGGCGGTATCCTGATGGCAATCATCGATGAGGCTATCAAGGATGCTGGTGTAGATGAAGAGCAAGTTGTGCACCAAAGCTCACCTCACCGCGAGGAAGAAGGCTCGAGTGAAAAGACAATAAGCAACAAAGGAGAGCTGGAGGTACCACCCACTCAAGCGGCTAAACCACGGGAGCAAAAGAAGACTGACAAGAGCTAGAAGAAGAAGAAAGAAAGACTAAGCAAAGAAGAGCGACCTGAGATAAAGAGGGCTCAAAGAGAGTCAAGAAGTGTGGAGGAGGAACGAAGGAAAAAAGAAGAGGAAGAATTCGAAAGAATTAGAGAAGAATCAAAGAGGGCAGAAGAAGAGAGGCGGCAAAGGAGGAAGCCGAAGAGATAAGAATGAAAGAACTTGCTGAGTTGGCATAGGCCACTTGTAGATCTGTCGAAGAAACCCATGAGGGAGGAGAGATCGACCCTTTGAGTCCCCGCCATGAAGCTGAAGCAAGTGGTAGTGTGGAAGCAGCCCCAATGGTTGTAGGCAAGGGCAAGTCCCTGTTGCACCCCCTGCCTTCCTCCTTTGTGCCAGTACCAACCAACACCACAACCACAACCACCCCACAACCCACGCCGTCTCTAGACACGGCCCATTGATGAGCATGATGCAGCTACTTGTCAGTAAAGTGGCTCAAATTGTACCAGAAGCCGGAGCAAAAAGGCCCGTTGTTGTGCAGATGTCGAGTCTAGGCAAGATCCAAAACGACAGAAGCTAGAGGCATCAACCACTATAGCCCCTACTCCCATGCCACCTGGTGCCAACTACGACACTTATGTGGTTGAGCTTCTAGCACAATTGGACAAGGCAAAAGAAGAAAAGAAGGTGGCCCTAGTGGAGTTAGAGAAAGAAAAGGAAACTTTGGTAGCCTTAAGGCTAGAAGTTTCAAAGCAAGGAGCCGACCGAAGAAGGGAGGTGAAAGCGCTACAAGATCAGCTAGAAGCAAAGACCAAGGAAGCCCAGGACAATGAGAGCTGCCTAAGACAAAGGCTGGAAGATGAAGAGAAAAACCTAGTGGCAGAATGACGAAGCCTGAAGTTACTAGTGTAGCAGTATGCTGACTTGGAACAGAGAACTACCAAACTGGAAAGGTACGGATAGATAGAAGCTCAGGAGGACGAGCCAAGTGAGCGACAAGAAGATGTCATAGCTTTTCGGATATGGTATGAACTTGAAGAACAAGACAGATTGGAAAGGGAAATAAAGTTCATAGAGCAGGAAAGGCCGAGAGTTCTTGCAGCAGAAGCACAAAGGTTGCAGAATGACGCACAACGACTGCAAGATGCATCAGAGATTACTAAGGGAGACATAGAGGCCCTCATGGCCATGGCCTTCACCCAAAAAATATTGCACTTCGCAGAGATCCAAAGCCACGAGCAGCTTGTGCAAGAAAAGTCAGAGCTATTTGCTGAGGCAGAAAAAAGATTCAGCATTGCAAATCAAGCAAAAGAAATTGCTGAGGAACAACTGGCTCGAAAATCTAAGGAAAGGAACCAACTCTGGTTCTTAACAAATGAGCAGCAGCAGGTTGTGACAACCTTGGCAAGGAAGCTGGAGGAGGGAAGAAAGAAGATGGATGAGAGAGCCAATGAGTGGGAAAGAAACAACTTTGAAAGAGTTAGGAACTTAACGGAATGCTTGGCGATGGTGAGTGCGAGAGAGTGCTTGCCGAGTCCAGGGAAAAAGCTGCTGATGTATGCGCCAACACACAAAGGCAAGCATAGTACTACATGTCACCCAGGCGGAGGGCAATGATTCAATGGACAAGGTAAGAAGGAAGCTAGAACTGACCACCCGAGCAGTAAGGTATGGGCTTCAAGAATGGGAGCTTCCAACAGGTACAGGAATCACAAAAGAGTAGCAATTTCACTACCTACACCATGCCGGCCTCTCCACTGTTGAGCTTAAGGAACTTGGGTTTGAAGAAATGAGCAGCCACCACCACCACCACAAGCGGTCCCATCAGTTTCCAAGCAGAATGTCAAAGAGGGTCCTGACTTTGAGCAGGATGCTAAAGAAGAGCAACAAAGAATGCCCAATCCACCTCTACCAGACCTCCTGCCTAGAGAGCCTGAAGATGCCCATATGTCTGAGCGCATTGTGGCAACCAGAAGAAGAAGGCAAGAACTAGCAAAGGAAGCCCAACACAGAGCACGATCACTGCTAAGACAATTCCCGGAAGAGCCTGTGCCACTACGAGGGGATCCCCATCCTATCGATTGGCCTCAAGAATTAGTCATATGGCATGAACGGGAGTTCCAGACGAGACCATTTGAACTTTCATTTGCTTATCCACGCTCTCTGGACCGTGCATTGCATTTAGGTATTCTAGCCAAGATCAAGGATCTGGCTAATGATCTTGTAAACAAGTGGATAGAGGAAAGAAGCCTCATAATAACCAGATGGAGGCAAGAGCCTGAAGACTACTGGCAAGACAAAGTAAACAGGGTTTCCAAAACCGTCCAAGGCTACGAGGCACAGCTGAAGTGGTGGAGGAGGATTTGGGATACCAATTTTGATGCCTAGACCGCCTTCTACAACTCGCTCCCTGAAGAACACAACAACTCCATCTACATGCCCTACCCCCGTAGGCATGGAGTTGACTATGATCGAAATATTCATGGGGATTTTGACTTTCCTAAAATATATAATGTTAATGCCCGGAGCCCCGAGGAATGCCTAGTCTTTAGGTTAGACTATCTCCTCCCATCTATCAACCGCTTCCTCGCGGATTTTTCTTCTTGCCCAAATCCAGCCTTCCTAACTACCTGTAATTATCTTAGGCTTATCAAGTTCCTACTAATGCAGAGACCCACAGCCAAGGAAGCCCACCTCCCTCCACTCTTTTTAGACATCAACCTAGGGATAGATAGTAGAGCCATGATTAGATTAATGATGAGGGCAACCTTGCTTCCCTCCTTTTGCCTAGAAATCTTAGAGTATATGAGTGATACCCGCTTCACGAGGTGCAATCATCCTTTCTTGTCATCCACACCTCTGAAGGCCTGGGCCAGTATTAAAGAATATCTACAAAGTCGCGCATTCATGTCCCAATGCTTGCGACCGTCTCGTAATCCAACTGAAAGTGACATGCAGTAGCCAGGAAATCTTCCTTGTATGCAATTCTTTCAAAAAAAAAAGAGAGAAAAGAAAAAATATATAAAAGAAAAAGAAAAAAAAAACACGAGGGCTCAATTCACCCACTACACCTAGGGTTTACACCTAGCCTCCCCCCCCCCCCCACTTCACGCTTAGGGCACATCAAGGGCAGGACTTCCAGACCTGTCACCCTAAGTTTTGCACTACACCTCCAACAACACATAAACTAGGTTCTCAAGTGTGGGACATTACCAAGGGCTTACCCAAGGCTAGACCCATCTCCTAGTTCCACTACACATGCACTTACAGCACACCGTGAGACATACACACCCTTTAGGGAGTGCACAACTTTCTCTTGCAAGCTATGATCGTGACTCAGTGAATGGCTACCCATCTAAAGAAGATCATCCATGACATTCGCTAATGCCCAAGAATTTTTCTTTGAGTTGGACAGAACACCACTACAGCAGCTACTGGAGCTTTTGCATATTCCGATGGTTGAATGGACCAACATGCTTGATGTAGCCGACCATCTGGCTACCATGACTGAACCAAATCAAGCAGAAAGATAACTCATTGGTGGACCCACCATTGGCATAGATTTTGGAACCTCATATTCTCCAAATGATTAGAGATCCCCATGTTTATCAGCCGTTGCAAAATGGGAGCTACAACTGTGCAAGAAATACCGAGCATCTTCATGAAGTCTAAAGCATGCCAGAATCTCTCCCGATCATCATTAATCAAACTCCATCACCTCTCATTCACAACAACACCTTTTGATTGTGATCATCTACCCACCAGTTCCACTTAGCAACAACCCCAACTACCCCACTACTCCCCACCATAGCACCATGGGACTGGCACTCAGCTAGGAGGGGGGTAATGTTTATCACAGCATAGAGGAGCAGGAAAATGGAAGAAGGAGATAACCGAAATGGCACAGGACAAAGGAAAGAAAAGGCGCCCCGGATGGAAGTCAGACCTTGAAAAATTTGAATGACAACCTCTCCAGAAGGCCTCAATGTCACCTCGAGAAAAGAAAAGAGTAAAAGTACACCATTAATTGTGAAAGCACTCCCGAACCCTTGCAAAAGAGTGCCAAGCTCACTCCTATGCAAATTGTATGCACTAGTTGGGAATGGGATAAGCTAGAATGGTGGGAAATAGGAAAAGAGAGCCTAGACTAATGGCCGACCATGTAAAAAGTAGGGATGACCGCCCAAAAAGTAGGGCATGTATATAAAGTTCAAAAGTGAATGAGAAGATCATTCTTGTGTGTGGCCAAAGCTTCTTCTTCTTCTTCTCTTGTTTCTTTCCTTCTTGCTTGTGCTTGAGTGAGGGATTGAGGGAGTGTGAGGGAGTGAGTGTGAGAGTGAGGGATCATGGGGAAGAAGCTCCCCATCTTCTCTCTTCATCTTCCCTTCTCTTCTCTTCTCTCACGTGGCTATGGAGGATGGAGCTTCATAGAGAGGGCTTGATGTTTCTTGAGCTTGCCACAAGGATCGTGGAGCTACCGGAGTGCAAGAGAGAGGAGGGAACTCAATCGAGCATCAAGGCAAGCTCACTACACCTGTAAGGTAGGCATTGCGCGTCGGCTATGTGAGAGGTTGCCATGGCCGCTCAGCTTGAAACGCTTGATCAATAAGCGGTCCGTAGGTCTCGGGGTAAAGTTCCATAGCTCCCCTCCAAAGTCAAGGACACAGTGAAGCATTATATTGACATGATAACTAAGTAGTATAGACAAATAGTCATGGATGTAAAATTCCTAAAGAAGCAACAAAACTTAATAGAAAATCAATGCCCTAAAGAGGGTGGTCCATCAAGATTTAGTTGTAAGTGGTGTGGTGCTTAGCACCTCCTACAAAATTTCCCTCATGTGAAGTGTGATATATGGGGGAAGTTAGGACATATGGCCAATGCATGTTGGAGTAGGGTTAGTTCATTCCAATAATGCACTCAAAAACCTAGGCCAATGAATCATCTTTCAAATGATCTAAATCCTCGAGGGGAGGGCCTTAAGAAAATCTTGCAAAGGGAAAAAGCCACCCTAGAGGAAGTGTTCAATGGGGTTACTCTAGTAGATGCACTTTCAATTCATGGAAACACAATCTCTAACAATGTAAGAGTGGTTACTAGGGGCCAGAAAGTGAGAGAGGTTCCGAATGATAATCCAATTACAAGTAGAGCTAACCTTAAGCCTATTGTGGTTGAAAAGAAGATTGTAGATGTCGATACCCAAGCAGTTCCTTTTAAATTTGAAGGTGTCTTAGAGAAGCCATTGATTAAGAGCAAGCGTAAATCAAAAGCAAAGGAGGTTGTTAAGGCTATCAAAAAACTAAAAGAGAGAATATTGTGTCAAGAGAAATAGGGTTATTTGTAAACTTCTATGAGTTTGACCTAGCAAATTCTCTTTGTAAGTCAATCCAAATGTGAACTTGCTACAATTAATACGGTTGTCACCTAACATTTGCAAGGAGTTAAAGAAAATCCTATGAATGAGCTATGTTGTAGAACTTGCTAGTCAATCAAGTGGGCAATGATGAATGGTGGGAACATGTGGAGAAACACTACCTTAGGGTTCACATGTATGTTGATGGCATCTTGGTAGAAAGTGTTATGGTAAACATCATAAGTATGGGCTTACTAGAGAGGCTTGGTTTGTCCATTTAAAAGGATGTTACAAGTATCCTAAAAATGGCCAATGACAGTTTAAGATAGCCAGAAGGAATAGTAACTCAAGTACATGTAACAATAGCACATATTGAATGTGTTCTTGATTTTCATGTTATCCAATTTTCTAGGAGGCCAAGCTATCATTTGCTACCGAGATGGCCATGGATATTATACTTTGATTGTTTGGTAGACAGTCCAGCTAGTCGATTGATCTTTTGGGGGGGGGGGGGGGTCGAGGAGAATGATTTTGGATGTTTTCCCCAAAGTCCCACTAAATGAAAGGAGAGCACCTCCCACTATAGAATGAGAGGCACTTGAGGGCACCTTTGTCACTAGAACTTTGAGCTCCAATGAGTCTGATGAGGGTTCCACAATGGAGCAAGTCTATCAAGTGTGTTTGAATGAGCTGATAGGGGCAAAATATTAGATATGCAATGCGAATGTAATAGAATGGGATATTGAGACTCCTAATATTTAGTATGTGGAGGTCATTTTGCTGGACAACTTACTGCCCAAAAAGCTTTATGTGCTAGTTATTTTGGTGGCCGACAATTTTCCATGATGCTTTTGCATATGTGCATTATGATATCTATTAGAGACATGATGCTAGGGAAATTTGCAAGAGGCTGTTAAACCCCATTCTGCTGACCTTACCCTTTGAGAAGTAGGGCATTGACTTTGTTGGACATATGCATCCTTCGTCTACTACATGAAAGCATTATATCAATGTGGCACCAGACTATTTTATGAAGTGGTCTGAAGCTCACACTATAATGAAGGATAATGCTAAGGAGACGACTAGTTTCATTTTAAAACAAATTATTTGTCGTTTTGATCCACCTAAAGGGCTCGTGTTTGAATCTGGGCTGTATTCTTTAAATTAAGTGATTAAGACTTTGATGGAAGCTCTAAAGATTAAACACAATAAGACCACACTTTACAATCCCAAAGTGAATGGGCAAGTAGAGAGTACCAATAAGCAGTTTGTGGGGATCTTGTCTAAGATGATATCTAAGGTAAGCATGATTGGGATAAAAAGTTGTATGTGGCTATTTGGACTTATAATATGGTATTTAAACTAGCTACATGCCGTATCTCTTTCAAATTATTGTATGGGGAAGAGTGTGCTTTGCCTTTGGAGATTGAGTTTCCTATAGTTAAGGTTTGTTCTAAACCATTCTTTGGGTGAAGAATAAGCGTTGCAAGAAAGGTTCACTTTCCTTGTACATCTTGATGAGATTGGATTACAAGCCTTTTCATATTAGGAAGTACGGAAGAAGTAGATGAAAGTGCTTCATGACCTTTGTGCTAGAAAGTATATATTTACCAAGGGTCAATTGGTCTTATATTATGATGCCTATTGTGAGCTACCTTTTGCAGGCCCTTCAAGATTAAGCTTAAACTTGCAGAGGATACCAAGAATATTCAAAGGGAAAATCATTCCTTATCTTGAGCATCCATATTTAGAGCAATGTTACCACCAAGGCAAAGTGATCTAATGGAGTAAGAGTTATTACATTATTGAGTGGTAGGATGGATCTTTCACATGGGACATTCTAGTCTAGTGCCATCATTGTCATTGGGTTCTTACTAGCATCTCCATTGAGTTTAGTGAGGAAGGAGGGATTATATATATTTCTTACACCCCCTCTCTAGGTTAGACTTGGACTATCATTAGTACGAGTTAGTTGATCATTATGGCATGTTACATCAATAAATATTTGGTCTATACATTATATTTTTATGGAGCTTCTCAAGGACCTGCTAAGCATGTGAGTGTGGGGTTGTCATAAAAGACCCCCGTTTTTGAGTGATTTTGAAAATGGGAGCGTTTTTAGGCTATGCTTTTAGTAATAACATGGTGGAATATAAGGCTTTGCTTATGAGGCTAAATCTAGCCAAATGTGATTATATTCACTGGTTATTGGTGAAAGGCGACTTGCAATTAGCGATCAACCAATTGAATGGGACCTATAATGTGAGGGATCCCATTCTAAGGATGTACCATTGTGTAGCCTTGGACATCCTTGAGATCTTTGAGGCAGTGACTTGCCAGCTAATTTCCCATCTTAGTGGATTTGCTTTGTAGACTCCCTAGCTAATTATGCCTTTGCATAAGATATTTTTCTCGGATGTGGTCCTAAGGAACTTTTACAACTGTCTGCTGATATCAACCTAGGGCTACTATGGGGATTGCTTGTTAACATGTCCTATTTTGGCCACCAATGGTATGGGTTATGAGCAAGGTAGTGATTGACCATCTTTATGTTCTTTCATGGACGCATTGGATCGTTCAATGGCATATTTTTCAAACTCTCCTTGCCATTTAAATAGGGATCTTAGGTAACAATTTGATGCATTCAGTGTAGGGCCTGAGTGGCCTATCCCCTTGGTCTAGTTTTGTACTTCAGTAGAGTTTATGTGGGGACCAAGGGATTGCTTTTAGCAACGTTGTTGAATGGTGTGTCTTATGGTTATATTTTGTTAGGCCAAGAGGTTCAATTGCTTTGGATATAATATTTGATTTCATTAGGCCAAGAGGGGCATTTCCTTTGTGGTGAAATGTTTTACTTTATTAGGACAAGAGGGCCATGTCTTTGATTGATGCAGGTACGTTTAATAGTTTTTTTGTTTTAGTACTACACTAGACAGATTTGAAGGAGCACTTAGATGGAGCCAATTGCTATGTGGAAGCTTTTTTAGGCTAGTCTAAGTGATACCAATCCTTTCTAAGTTTGTTTCCCTTAAGCCAAATGCATTATATGTATTTTGGGGATTTTTCTTTCTTTTTTTGGGGATTGACAGTCAAGGCATGAAGTCCCAAGATTAGCTTACTATATCTAAGGAGTTTTGAGTAGTTGTCCACCTCTTGCGAAGACATTGTTAAGCATAGAAAGTTCCGTCTTAGTGGTAGCCTTAGTGATCCTGTCCTACTCACCTACCAAGAAGCTAGATCTAGGAATTCTTATTAGTTGTGAGGCATTTAGCAAAGCCTGACCAATAAAAGAAGAAAATGATAAATATTTTTGAAATACTTATAATATGGAGATGTGTAAAAAGGGATTTTAATCCCTTGAAATAAGAAAATAATGAGGAAAAAAAATCAAAAGAGTTTATGTTCATCACATTGCAGAGGTCTAGTAGATTCCTGGGGACGAGTCAAATCCAAGGCCAAAACTCGAGGCCAATACCTTGCCTTTCCTAGGGGTGGCACTTAGCTAAAACAAAATACGGATGATTGGAGAAAAAATAAAAGTGAGATAGAATAAAAAGAAAAAATTCGTATCACCTAGTGAGAGCTTGGTAGATCCTTGGATATCGAGACTAGACCTAAGGGTGATGCCCTGTTCTCCTTGGATCACAATACACTTAGCTCTCTCCTTTTTACACATCTAAGTACCAAATAATGAAGAGCAGAGACTAAGATAAATGAAATTATATAAATAGGACAGACTGTAGAAGTACTTGCCTAGTAGGAGCTTCTAATTCAGTTGACCTAGGTCATGTAGGTGGGTCAGACCACCACTTATTAGGATACCTTCTTTGATAGCTCTTTTAGCCAATTTGTGTTGGAGTAGTTGGTTAGCAACTAGTTTTGGATCTCTTTGTTAGATTGTGCTTGGCATATTCCTCATGGAATTCACGTATTGATTTTGTCAAGGGGTAGGTCAAGAGTTGTGTTATATTATGTTGTGTATTTTTATTTGAAGTAGCTCGATGCTCTTTATGACTTATATGTGTGCTGATTAGCTCATGGGTTCGACGGGGTGACTCGCCCTATCCCGTGGTGGTTGCCAATGAGAGTGGGATTTTGAGCCTTTAAAAAATAAAATTGTATCAAATTTATTATTTTAAAGTGGAAATGCGATCCCATTGGAAGCGGTGGATGTAGATCAGACCATTTTAATTGGTTGTGAAAGACAAATTTCAAAAGCACTTTTGAAGACGGACCTCATAACTTTTGTGGATTTTTAATAGTTTTTTTGAGTAGTAGGTTCGATGAAGCCAAGTACCAAGCAATGTGGGAGTTGCAAGTGGGTAGGTGAATTTTTTTAGACTTTAGATCAAATGTCAAATGTGAGAGATATAGTTGGCCTAGTGGAGGGATGAAGGAGCCTAGTGGGAAAGGGTTTTTTTTTAAATGGTTTGGTTTGTGACCTTTGTTGGTCACAACACAACAAAATCTTCATGGGGGAGAGAGGGGCCTTTTTTTTACACAAGTAGGAAGAAGGCACCATGGAACCATAATGAGGGTGAGATGGAGAAGAGAGCTTTAGCATACATGATGTGATTGATCATACCAGGCTTCTCCTCCAAATTTTCACTCCCAATTGTCACTTTTGACTTCAAAAATGGTAGCTTGAACAAAAACTTGCAAATCTAGTATTTCTCTCTCCTCTTGTGACCTATTCTTGTGTGGTGGATCAAGAGAATATCAAGATGGGAACTAGTTGTCTGGCTTGAACCGAATGAGGATGAGAAGATGTTGATGTTGCAGTGTAATGATTTGCACTTATTAGAATCTAAATTCAAACCAATTTTTTGGTTGTGTATGAAACTATAAAAATATTAAAATTGAAAAATCCAAGTAAGCCTCATTTTGAATAGAAATTTGAATCTCTTTTATGTTTAGTTATGCAATTGATGTTCATGTGGTACAAAATTTGATATGAGGATAGAATATGATGTGCTTGGGAGTTGTGGTAAAGAAAATGTAGAACTTGCCTCCATAATCATGTGGTATTAATTAATAAAAATCCAAAAAATGAGTCATTTTTATAATAAATGAGAGAAAAGATAGCAAGAAATCTTATAAATGGATGAATTCTTGTATGCTAATTGGCACAATTGGTCTTTACTATTGTGTGATTAGAAAATGTAAAATAATAAGTATTTTTAGTAAAAATAATTAAGATAAACTTGTGAAAATAACAAAAAATCATGAAAGATAATTTTTTCTCTAAAGAAAGAAAAAAAGTAGTAGAGTATGTTCCGATGTATGGTGGATATAGGGCATGAGGCTAGCCTCAATCTACACCTATTTATTTATTAAAGTGATTAATGTAGGGGGTGTTTCTAAGGGGGATTGTGTCCACATAAAGAACACTCCACCACATAATGAATAAATATCAAATGATGATCGAAATGCCAAATTTTTCCATAAAGAAGAATGAATGATTGTGCATTAAAGTGTAGAATTTAGGTTTTGTTGAATATCTAAAGGAGCAGCGGCATGGGTTAGCATGATTCCATCTCCTCATCGCAGCATTATGTTAGAGAAAAGCATGAAAAGAATGTCTTTGCACAACACATGGCTAATTGTTTGATCACACTAGGACATTCCACACTACATATGTATTAAATATGGTATCAATGATCAACTCCTAGATGCATAGCACCTGTCTTTCAAGATATTGACCTACGATTGAGTGAAAGAGGCTTCCCTTATTGTAAGTTGGATCAATTATCTTGGTGATAGTTGTGTGAGGAAATAAATCTCTCTCTTGGATCATGCAACATCAAAAGAGGGGACTATGTTTCATTGTTCTTTATGTGTGAGATAGCACATTTAGGGGCTAATCCCTAGGGTGTAGGAGTGCCATAGGGTCCACAACATTTAGTAGGGGGGCGCCCTTTGTATGTGTAAATCAAGATGAAGTAGTCACCTACGTATCAGAAGCTTCTTATGCTTGGAGTTGGGATGGGCAAACATTTGGACTACAATTGAAACGTATGTCCATAAATGCATTAGTTTGAAAACCACTTTGTATCATCCAGATGCTCTTGGCTGTGAAGTCATAAGGGTTGTTTGGTGTGTGTAGAAGCTCGGAACCAAAGTCAAATCCATTTTTTGTCCTAACATATGATAAAATGCATTAAGGTGCATTACCACTTTGTGAGAGAGAATATGCTTGTAAAAGAGATTGACTTGGTATATGTTAGCAGACAAGATTAGATAGCTGATATTTTCACAAAGACATTGGATGTAAAGAAGCTTCAAAATTTTCAAAGCTTACTTGGAATTGCAGAGATACATTTTAGCTTAAGGGGGAGCGTTTAGATGGCAAGCTCAACACGTGTGGACATTGATGATGCTCGTCTAGCTAGATGGATCCACACATCTATGCTTAGCACATCGGTAGTCATTACGATCCTCACATGACCATGGAATTATCACTTATTATATTTACTTTATTGCACCTATCTATAACTGGCATAGTTATAGCGCTAGTCAATTAGTATAGTTAGTTATACATTATTTGATTTAGTAGACCACTTTCCTTCATATTGTATCTTATCTATACTTTGTGTACAATGTATTGTGTGTAGAAGAAAAAGAAGAAACTAGTAAGAAAATGTTTTGGTCTCTATCTCTCTTCTTCTATTCTTGAGTGAGATTCATCTTGTGTATATGGTGTATGTTTGGTGCAGCACAGCTGAAGCAAGTTTCCCCCACCACGTTGTTGTGTTGCTACGTGGACACAGTGTGAAAAAACCTGGAGCGCATCATCATCCAACCTTCTTATTAATCTAGAGAGTCAATGCCATATATTAGGCATTAGTGTCAGTGTCCATAGTATATATGTTTTAAATGTTGTGTCGCTACACAAACACAGTGTGAAAAAACGTAGAGGGGATCATCATTTGACTTTATTATTTATCTATAGAGTTAATGCCATATTGGTCATTAGTGCTAGTGTCTAGTATGGTTAGTTCCAAAATACTTTTAGACAAGTTCAGCCTATTTTTGAACAAGTTTGATCTATAGGGATTTTTGGACAAGTTTAGCCTATTTTATTATATTTTGGATATTATTTCTTGTAAATATCCTAAAAGGGTATAGAAAACTTCTAAAATAGGATGACATGCAAAAAGCAAGTTTCTTTTTCAACCAGTTTTGTAGATTTTTTGTAAAAAGAAAGGCTTCTAAAATTGTGCGGTGTGCGATCACAATTTACAAGCAGCAAACAACATTTTGAACTAGGAGAAGAAGAAGGAGCTCCCTTTTTAGAGCCAATGAAACCATTAGATTTACCGTCCTAGAAATATAGAAGAAGCTAGTATTTGGTGCATGTTTTTTGTCTACAAGGGAGCTCCAAGAGATCTAATGATCGGAGATTGCTTCCGAGTAGCCCCAGACAAGGATTTTATTTATCTTCTCAAGTTCCATCAATACATAATGCTTTGATTCATTGAGTTTTGTCTTTATCTTATGTACCTCTTGTCTATTGTTTTTCTTCTCTTCTATCTCCTATTCTCTACTTCCTTCTCTCTCTAATCCCTGGTGGATATGACCTTTCAACTAAAACCCCTCCAACAACATGATTCATGACAAGTGAATCACTTACATATTGGCTTGCAAATTTATTGAGGTTTTATACTCTTACCTATATGTTTGATATATCTTGGATTCCAGAGGATCATATACTTGATGTCTTTAGCTTGTATTTCTCATTTGGCATTCAGATTTACTTCAGTGGAAGATCCTTGGTATTGGTATTAGACCCTTGGATTCTTTATGTAGTTGACCTTGGTTCTTTGAGATAGTGAGACTCTTGGTTCATGTATATGTTTTCATGTATACTATTGGATGCAGCTACCTTCGCTTGTGAGCTAATTTGATTTTCTATGCTTTAAACACCGACACTTATCTTTATCAGTAGTTTGTTAGTGATCTATATGCGAATGGGATGTATGGTTTACTAATACTTTGAGTTTGTGATAGTCTTTGGTATATCGGTAGTCTATGTTAATCACACTGTTAGTTGCATTTTTTGTATCTTGGTTGCTACTCAATATCCATGGTAGTGGGAGCTTTCTTTCTTGGCTATTTGCCCATAGTTGGATTGACATATATCGCTACTTTTAGTTTAACATTGCTATAATTATAATTTTCAGCATTATCTTGGAGAGCAGACATTGTACTTTGGCAATCTATTACTTGTACTTGGTGGATAGCTCTATCCTTTGGAATTTCCTCTATTTTTCCCTTAATTTGGATGTGCTTTGGGGGCTAAATTGTAGTCATTTACAATAGCCCCTTGGATTTTTCATTGGTATACTATCATTATGGATGGTTCTTCAATTGACAATACTATTTTCAATATTCAAAAGCTTGATGACACTAATTTCACCTATTAGAAGATGCAGATATGGTAAGTATTGGTTCAAAAGAAGTAAGTTTGACCTTTGAAAAACAAGTCTATTTCAATGTGCGTCACTAAGGATAATGCTTGGTAGTAAGGGGAAAAGATATATAATTTTTATGACAAACAAAGTCATTTTTCACAGATATATTGGTTATAATAGCTCATGGACCTTTGCATCAAGGAAGGGACTAGCATGTTTACACATTTGAATGAGTTTCACTTGATTTTCAGCCAGTTGGCTTCATAAGGTATTGAGTTTAAAGGTAATCTCCCTCCCTTGTTCATGGTTGTGACACTTCTTGAGTTATGGAACACTTTCTATATTGCCATCTATGCTAATATGCATAAGGATGGTTTGAAACTCTATGATGTTGAGGGTGCCTTACTCACAAAGGAGATAAATGGAGATAAGGCATTGACTATTAGGGACAAATATGATGGTAAGAGTAATAATGACTATCGTGGTAGAGATTCACACAAGTTTCGGTCTTGTAATAAGTCCCATGGTCGTAAGGCCTTTCTTACATGTCATTATTGTGGATAGCAAGGTCATATTTGGCCACAATGCCATAAGATGCATGATGATAAGCACAAGGAGAAAGGAAAGGTAAAGTGCAAGATATGTCTAATGGTCACATCATTATTCCCAGTAAATCCAACATAAAATTTGAGGAGATAAATACCTTGATATCTAAGTTTGATGATGATTGCATCTTGATAGCTTCTTCTCTTGATGCTAGTTAGTTGGTTGATGTCTTGTCAATTTTTTCTCAATGTTGGTTGGTTGATTCATGGGCTTCTTTCCATGTTACCCTACATAGGGATTGATTTCATTCCTATCACAGCATGACAAGTTTTGTGAGGCTAGAAAATGACTTGACATTGGATATTATTAGCATTGATTACATGTTGCTTTAGGCAACAATTTTGTTTTGCATGATATACACCACATTCCAAACTTTGACCAAAAGCCTACTCTTTGCTGGACAATTGGATGATGCAGGATATCATGTAAATTTTGGTGATTCCATGTGAAAGATTACTCATGGGAATCTTATCTTCACTCAGCCAAGGCTAGTAGCATAGGTATCCCCTACTTGTATTTGGATCTATTGACCATGTTTTGGCTGTGTTTAACATGCCACGCGTATCTTTATGGCATCATCACCTTACACACATATCCTTAAAATGTATGAAAATGCTTTCTCATTTGTAGTATCTTCTATCCCTTGACTACAAATGTTTTGGTTCATGTGATCATTGTCTTTATGGTAGGTAGACATGTAGTTCTCATAAGAAGTCTAGCATTATGTAATGATGTATGTGGTCTCATGCCCTATTAGTTATCATTAAGTGGTGTGAAGTATTTTATAACTTTCGTTGACGATTATTCACATAAGATCTATGCATATCTCCTAAAGTAGAAATCGCGTGTATTGGCTATATTTTAGTGTTGGCTTGCTCTTATTGAGAACTAGTCTAGGTATATGCTAAAATAGCTAAGGTTAGATAATGGAGGTGAATATGTCTCTAAAGAATTTGATTAGTTTTGTAATGAGCAGGGTATTAAGCATCAGTTGACCACCGCATGAATCAGATGATTCAAGAGAGAGTATAGTATGCTTAGTCAAGGAAGCTTATTGTAGCATTTTTAGATTGAGAAAGTTAATACTATCGTACACTTGATAAATAGATCCCTATGCATTGCTATTGGTTGTCAGGTTGTAAAGGAGGTATGGTATGAAAAACCTCTATCATTTGCTCATTTGCATGTCTTTGGATGTGAGGCTTCTTGCTATGTTTCTAATGACAAATGCAAAAAATTGGATCCTAAATTAGTAAAATGCATCTTTCTTGGTTATGGAGATGCAAGTGAGATGGGATATTGCATATGGGGTCTACAAGCTAGGAAGGTCATCCATAGCCATGATGTTGTTTTCCATGAGGAGAATATGCATAAGAAACTTGAGCAAGTAGTTGAGGTATGTAGGGTGATATTTCAAGAGGAGCCTCTTGTTATCGTACAACTAGCTAGACACTTGTAACTTTGATGTTCCAGTGGTCCATGATTATGATATTGGATAGGATGTATAGGCCCCATAGTCTATTTTACAATGGTCTACTAGAGATAGGTATCAACTTGATTAATTTGCACCCTCCATGGACTATGTTATGGTGATAGATTCTGGCGAGCCTTTTCCTTATGAGGAGGCTATGTATAGAGATGATAGTCACTCTTGGGAGAGGGCCAGGTAGTTTGAGTTTGATTCATAATTTCAAAAAAATCATACATGGGATTTGGTTCGTTTACCTACTAGTGAAAAACATGCATTGCCATGCAAGTGGAAGTACAAGTTGAAGAGTATCCGTAGATGCCCCAAGCTAGTATATAAGGCTATATTAATTTCTAAGGGTTTTTACTAGGACCATAGTGTTGACTTTGATAAAGTATTTTCTATTGTAGTCAAGATTACTACCGTGTGATTGGTTTTGGCCTTAGTTGCTTAGTTAAATATGGATCCCTATTAGATGAATTGTAAGATAACTTTCTTATATAGGGACTTGCATGATGAGATTTATATATAGTAGTATAAGGGCTTTCAGGAAAAGGGCAAGAAACAACTAGTGTGCAATTTGAGAAAGAGCCTTTATGACCTTAAGCAAGCACGTAGGGAATGGTACCATAAGTTTGATACTTTTAAGCGTTCGTAGGGATATACTCACAGTGATATGGATTCACGATACATGAAGAAGACCCATGATGGTAGCCTTATTATCTTAATACTTTGTGTAGATGATATGTTAATCGTTGGAAGAGCTTGTGATAATCTAGATACTTTGAAGACTCAGTTCAAGAAGAGCTTTGAAATGAAGGACATGGGGAATGCCTCACATATTCTTGGTGTGTGCATCACACGCAATCGCTCAAGGGACTCCTTTACCTATCACAGCAAGCATACATATAAATATGCTTCATCGATTCCATATGTAAGATGTTAAGTCTATTGGCTATCCTTTACCTTTCCATATGAAGGTTGATCAAGTAGATTTGTCTCCACTCATATGAGAAAAAGATTGAGATGGCCAAAATCTATTATGCATCTGCAATGGGAAATTTGATATATGCCACGATAGCTACTCACCCTAACATAGCATTTGTAGTGGGAAATTTGATATATGCCATGATAGTTACTCGCCCTAACATAGCATTTGTGGCACTTTGCAAGCAGTGGGAGTTGTGGCATGCTATATGGCTATACTTAGCTAGTGACATTGGGACGCCGTGAAGGATATCATGTAGCACTTGAAAGGCATTATAGATGTGTCCATATATTATGATGGCCAAGATACTATAGTTATGGGTTATAATGATTCCAATTATGTAGGATATGCAAATAGTAAGAAGTCCACCTTTGGGTATGCCTTTACCTTTATTGGAGGTATTGTTTCTTGGATGTCCAAAAAGGTGCAAAAATAAATAGCCTTATTAACTACTGAGGCAGAGTATGTTGCAACCATTGAGGCTTACAAGGAGATCCTATAGTTAGGCCATCTAGTGGTGGCAGATCTTGGCATTACTATTACTCCTACACTGCATTCGAATTCTATAGTACTATTTAGTTACCCAATAATGCGGACTTCTGTGCAAAGACAAAGCACATTAAGATGTACTATCACTTCATTAGGGAGATGGTAGATGATAAGTCTATTGATCTTGTAAAGGAAATCTGCTCACTAAAAGTCTCTTAGAATAATGTTTTTCCTTCCTTAGGAAGATGATGGGTGTAGGATGAGACGGTGCCTATTCCTTATCCTGTTGTACTTTATATACATTTGTAGTTTGCCACTTTTTCTTATTCTCTCCTCACTAGCGGCTCATTCACCTTTAAGTGAGACATTGTTGGGGGTAAAGACACTTGTGCCTATACCACCATGTATTTACTACACACATCGTAACCACACACCTATATACTATTGGTGCGCAGATCGGTCGCAGATAGCTCACGTAGTGAATCCCTGAAGGTCCCCAAGAACAATGAACTCTACCTTTTTGCACAAAAAACAATGTAAAAGCATGCACGACAAGAGGCAAGAGACAAATTGGGTTCAATCTCCCCCATGCCTTGTGTGAGCGCTTCACAAAGCATGTATTTTATGTATATTTCCAATCTTCATGCTCAATAATAGCCCAATTACAAAAATATGACAAGCTTTTAGCTTTTGAGTTTGCTTTCTACAAAAATAGAAAAATAAAGCTAATGGACGGTGCCCATAGAGTCTGGCACGCCCAATCTCAATGTCCAAATAGAAATAACATATCCGGGCGCATAGGCGCATACAAAATAATAATCAATAATCGATGTCTCAATAGACATAACAAAATATAGGCGTGGCGCCTATCAAAATATAGTCCAAAGGTCGAATACTCGCTAGACTCCAATGCTTTCCTCCGCCACTGCTGCTATCTCTACACATCAACTGAAGCATTCACAATCGTTAGTAAAATAATACAATTAAACCGACAAAAGTGAATACCTAGCAGTCTTCATCTACATAAATAAATCAACTGGTTAGAAATAAATCCTCTGAAACTCTAAACTCATAAACGTTTATTAATTTAATATGCATTTTGCGGAATCACCCGCTATGGAATCACCCATGTACACACTAAATTAATGAAACGCCCGAAAAGGACAGGCGTCCCCATCAACTTCTCGCACAAAGAATCCTCTTTGTGTATGAGCCCCGGTCATCTAAGTTTACGGAATCCACCGTAAAACCTCACGGAATCCACCGTGGCACGGAATCCACCGTGGAATATGCCTCCTGGCATCATACCCCCGGGGTGGGATAGCAATTGACCTCAATTGCTATTAGCTCAATGTGGAGCTAACAGAGTGGGGAAAGCATTTAAGTCTCTAGCGTGCATCCATTGTGCTTCCTCTACAGGATGGTTCTTAAATTTTACTAGATATCTAGAATACCTTCAGCCAGTTCTAGTGGTCATGTAGTCAGTGTCTATGATGGCTTCTGGTTCAAGTATTTCAGTTTCTTCTTCTAGTAAAGGTGGGTTTTCATAAACAGGGTGGATAGGTAATTGGCCTCTAAATGGTCTCAATAAACTAATGTGAAATGTATTATGAATTTTCCAATGAGATGGCAATTCTAACTTGAATGCATTATCATTAATCTTATGAATGATTCTAAATGGTCCATAAAATCTAGGAGCTAATTTGACAACTGGATGTCTATCTACACTTTGCAGTCTACGCTTTTCTATTCTAAGCCAAACATAATCATCAACTTTGAAATTCATGGCTTGTCTTTTCTTGTTGGCTTGTTTGGTATATGATTGTTGGGCTTTAGCAATCATATCCTTAACCTCATCAAAAATACTGTTATGCATAGTAGCAATATCATCAGCACTCTGAATTCTATTAGACAAAGATGCAACAGGTGTAGATAATCTATATCCATAAATGACTTTAAAAGGTGCTTTCTTTGTAGATGTGTGCGGTGTATTGTTATATGCAAACTGTAATAAATGCAAATGAGTATCCCATGTATGAGGTTTAGAGATAGTATATGCTCGTAAAAGATCTAGAATGGTACTATTGGTGGCTTCTGTTTGTCCATTTGTTTCTGGATGAAATGCAGATGAGAAATCAATCTTTGTGCCTAGATTTGCAAACAGTGTTATCCAAAAATTATTACAAAATCTAGAATCACGATCTGAAATAATCACTTTTGGCAATCCATGGTTAGTAAAAACAGTTTTCAAAAATAACTGTGCTGCTTGTGATGCTGTTAAAGTTTTCTTACATGCAATGAAATATGCTTGCTTACTAAATCTATCTACAATTGTCCAAATCATGTCATGGTTAGATTTAGTATTCGGTAAACCAGTAATGAAATCCATAGAAATATGTTCCCAAGGTTTAGATGGAATAGACAAAGGCATTAATAATCCATACTGTTTACCATGATGTCTTTTTATTCTTTGACAAATCAAACATTCAGAAACGAAATTAGATACATCTGCATCCATATGCGACCAATAAAAATCTTCAGTTAACATGCGTAATGTAGAAATGATACCTCTATGACCTTGATATGGGGGACAATGAATTTAATTCAAAACAAAAGATCGGAATGGAATAGTAACACACAGTCTCTTTTCAAAAAACATGAATCCATCATTATATGGCAATGAATCAACAGGAATGAAATTATTTTGAACTAATTTTTGCCAATCAGAATGAAAAGTAATATCCTAGTGATATGTATCTTTCATAGCAATCAAAGAATCAAAAGATATTATAGAAATATTATGAATTGCAGGTCTTCTACTCAATGCATCGGCAACTACATTTTCTTTTCCAGGTTGGTATTGAATGATAGGATGAAAGCTTTGAATGAAGGAAGCCCATTTGATATGACGGTCAGAAATTTGGGGTTGGCTAAGTAGATGTCTAATGCTTTGCTGGTCAGTCTTTATCATGAATTCTGAACCCATTAAATAATGCTTCCATTGTTTTAATGCTTGTACAACTGCTAATAGTTCTTTGTCATAAGTGGAATATTTGAGCTCAGAGGGTTTCAGCTTAGAACTAGAATATGCTATTGGATGGTTGTCTTGCATTAATACGGCTCCTATTCCTGATCCGCTAGCATCGGTCACAACTAGAAAGAATGGTCTATTAAAGTCAGGCAATTGTAGAACAGGGGCATTAGTTAATGCACGTTTCAGTAAATCAAAGGATTTCTGCTGAGTTTCAGTACATTGATAAACAATTCCTTTCTTAAGAAGTTTGGTTAATGGTAAAGCAAGTAATGAAAAATTACGTACAAACTTCCTATAGAAACTAGCAAGACCAAGGAATGAGCGTAGTTCATGTACATTTTTAGGAACATGCCAATGCAATATTGCATCAATTTTCTTAGGATCAACTTTAATTCCTTCTTTTGATACAATATGACCTAGATATTCTATTTCTGTCTTAAAGAATTCACTCTTTTCAGGATTTGCAAACAATTGATTTTCTTTCAGTAATTGAAAAACTAATGATAAATGCTCATAATGCTCTTTTTCACTTTGACTGAACACCAAAATATCATCAAAGAAAACAATCACACAATACTAATATTTCAGAAAAATACGGTTCATCATTCTACTGAAAGTAGCAGGTGCATTGGTTAATCCGAATGGCATGACTAAGAATTCGTAATGGCCAAACTGTGTCCTGAATGCAGTCTTAAATATGTCGGATCTATCTAGCCTCACCTGATGATATCCAGACTTAAGGTCAATTTTACTAAATATAGAAGATCCTTGCAGTTTGTCCATAAGGTCATCAACTCTAGGTATAGGATACCTATTCTTTACAGTGATCTTATTTAATGCTCAGTAGTCAATACACATACGATAGGTATTATTCTTTTTCTTGACTAAGAGTACAGGTGCACCGAATGGAGAACTGCTAGGTCGAATTAAGCCTCTATTTAGTAATTCTTCAACTTGACTCTGGATTTCTTTTTGCTCTATTTGATTGTGCCTATATGGTGCTTTGCAAGGTGGTTGTGTGCCAGGAATTAAATCAATCTTATGGTTTTCTGGACGTGAAGGTGGTAAACCTAGTGGTAGGTCTTCTGCAAAACAGTCCTTAAAATATGCAAGAAATTCCTTATGCCTAGGGTGCATATGATTTTCCTTTGCGTGCAATTCATTCACCCAAATGAGATATGATTTAGTATTCTTGCGTAGTGCATGTTTTGCTTGAGTATGCGAAAGCAGTGGAAAAATATGAGATGCATGCATACCATATAATGTAATAGATTTTCCTTGAAAATTAATATTCATTGTGTGCGTGGAATAATCTATATTTGGATTATGCTGGTGTCTCCATGGCATTCCTAAAATAATGTCGCTTGACTGTAGTGGGACAACTAAGAAATTTCTTCTTTCAATGTATGCACCAATTTGAATTTCTAAATCCTGTACTTCTTGTGTGCCATTGTACCTAGTGCCTAAAAATGCAGCTTTTATGCGATAATGCGTAGGTACAGTATGCAATTTCAATTCCTTTACCAATTTTGCTGAAATAAAGTCATGGATACTAACGTCATCATGCAATATAGTTCTTTCTTTTCCATGCACCATACATTTCATAGTCAACAATGAATGTGGAGTAGGCATACCTGGTAAAGTGTCGGAAGTAGTAGTAGGATCATCCTCATCTTCAGTGAAATCCGGCATATCCTCATGCTCGTCTTCGTCCATGGCTCCAAGGTAGTTGATATGTGCTGGTAGCTTCTTTGAATGACAATTTGCTGCGAGATGCCCTGGCTGGTGACACTTGTAGCATACTATTGGCTTGGCTTTGGTTACATTATTTGCAATGGCTGGAAGTCTGGGTACATTTGGATTTGCTTGTGGAATAGGCTTTGGGTTTGGATTGACAGTGGATGGTAATGCAGGTGGTTTAGGCCAATTCTTGCGGAAAGATGGTGATGAGAAACGACCTGGATTAAACCTTCTAAAATTGGAATTGAATTGTTTAGATCCATAATTACCGTTGGCTTGGAATTGCTGTGGTCGTCTATCTCTTCCGCGTAACTTATCTTCAGTGTCGTGAGCTAAGGAGATGGCGTCTTCAAGGGTAGCAGGCTTAAACATGTTCACTTCAGCATAGTAATGTCCAAGAAGTCCAGACATATACTTCCGCTTATGTGTCGTCTCTGGTACATCTTCAAGCATGCGTAGCTGTAGGAGTGCATTCCAAAAACGCTCTGTATACTGTGGAATAGGCTCGCGATCTCGCTGTTGAAGTAAATCCCATTGCTTGATAGCTTTCTCATGAAATTGCGGTGGAAGGAAATTCTGCATGAACTTCTTCTTGAAATCTTCCCAAGTAGCAGGACATTCTATGCTCTTGTGGACTACAGTCCACCAAAGTGATGCTCTGTCTATCAGATGATTAGTAACACACTTGATTTTATCTTTTTCTGGATAAGTTTCCTCATGGAAATAGTCATCAAACTGGCTAATGAATGATAAAACAGTCTTTCCTTCTCGTATGCCATTGAAAGTGCGAAATTTGAAACTTCATTTACTTATCTTGGATTCCTTGCGAATGGTTTGTGCTTCAAGAGTGGCGTCGATGGTACGTCGAATCAAATCTTCAGCTTGAGCTTCTTATTTGTCGGTGGACGCTCTTTGTAGTTTTGTCAATTGCGCTTGCAATGCTTGCCTAGCCCTTTGCTCTTCTTTCAGTTGTAGCATGATTAGATCCAGCTTTTGTTCCATGGTAGGTTCAGGTAAATCGTCTTCAGTCATAGGATCATCCATATGTGGGGTAGTCATCCTGTAAAACTCAACAAACCTTTCTCACTCAAAATCAGGTTAGCGGGATGAGCGTAGCTCAAATTTGGGGTTACAAGGCTATGTATTTTTGGGTATTTCTTTGTGTATTTTCAAAAAATCTGCAATATTTCTATATCCGTTTGCTGAAAGTACTTCAACGAACTTGTAGATAGATAGAACAGCTTGCTGCGAACAACTTTCCAGTTCAGAGTTTTTGCATACGAACAAGTCTTCTAGGAGTTTTAAGCACTAGTCAGTTCTGATTTAGTCTAACTTGCAGAGTTGCAGGCTTAGCAGACGTGCAGAGTTGTTGACTTGCTGAACTTAGGCCAACTTGCAGAACTTGATTTCAATTGACTTGCTGAACTTGACTTCAGAAGTGCGGGACCAAGAGTTACTGAACTTGTCTGCCCTGTGTAACTTGCAGAAAGCCTTGAACTTTTGTGATTAAGCTTAAGCTTTAATAGCTTAATGGAGGACTTAGCAGGCGGCGTGAATTTTCGGGGGGGGGGGGGGGGGGCGTTTTTTGGCCGCACGGAAATTTCGGGGGGGTCTTCTGATACGCCGAGGTAAGATTTTGAAGCACTAAGCTTCCTTTAAGCTTATAAAGCTTTATAATTAAGCTTTTGATTAAGGAGATTAAGAAATTTTTCTCATTGTTTTCAACGACTTGATGAAGGAGATGTATGCGTGGTCCTCCGCCTGCAGAGCTTGGTCCTTCGTGATCTGACAGTGGAAACAGGGGTTCTTGATTGCCAAAAGTCTGCCTGTATCGACGGTTCGCGATGAGATTGACTGTAGAGCCCGTTTGTTCCTGGAGCTCCGCCTTCGCCCGAGATTGGTAGCGATTGGAAGCTCTTGATCTCTGCTCCGCTCTGATACCACTGGTGCGCAAATCGGTCGCAGATAGCTCACGTAGTGAATCCCTGAAGGTCCCCAAGAACAATGAACTCTATTTTTTTGCACAAAAAACAATGTAAAAGCATGCACGACAAGAGGCAAGAGACAAATTGGGTTCAATCTCCCCCATGCCTTGTGTGAGCGCTTCACAAAGCATGTATTTTATGTATATTTCCAATCTTCATGCTCAATAATAGCCCAATTACAAAAATATGACAAGCTTTTAACTTTTGAGTTTGCTTTCTACAAAAATAGAAAAATAAAGCTAATGGACGGTGCCCATAGAGTCTGGCACGCCCAATCTCAATGTCCAAATAGAAATAACATATCCGGGCGCATAGGCGCATACAAAATAATAATCAATAATCGATGTCTCAATAGACATAACAAAATATAGGCGTGGCGCCTATCAAAATATAGTCCAAAGGTCGAATACTTGCTAGACTCCAATGCTTTCCTCCGCCACTGCTGCTATCTCTACACATCAACTGAAGCATTCACAATCGTTAGTAAAATAATACAATTAAATCGACAAAAGTGAATACCTAGCAGTCTTCAGCTACATAAATAAATCAACTGGTTAAAAATAAATCCTAACCTTAATTTATTACGAGTGCGCACTCTAAACTCATAAACATTTATTAATTTAATATGCATTTTGCGGAATCACCCGCTATGGAATCACCCATGTACACACTAAATTAATGAAACGCCCGAAAAGGACAGGCGTCCCCATCAACTTCTCGCACAAAGAATCCTCTTTGTGTATGAGCCCCGGTCATCTAAGTTTACGGAATCCACCGTAAAACCTCACGGAATCCACCGTGGCACGGAATCCACCGTGGAATATGCCTCCTGGCATCAACTATAGGTAGCAGGTGCCCATCACTATCACTTTATTCTTTATTCTTTCAATGACTATTGAAGAAGGGGAAGGTCTGTCACACATTGTGACTATTGGAATTCCCACATACAATGTCTCTCTCCCTTGCTCTCTTGCTCCATTTGCTATGGCTCTTACTTTGCTCTTATTTCTACTTATGTGCTTCCACTTGGGCTCTACCTTTCATGGATACTAAGTATTGCAACAAAATAAGGCAAGAGTAGAAACAAGCATGAACAATGCAAAAAAATTATAGTTATATGGAAATAAACATGTGATAGAATCACCTACTTTACTATTTAGGCCATGAGCGTCACCTACACAAGGTAGATCCCTAGTACTACAAAATAACAATAATAGTGACAACAACTAAGGAAGAAATCCTCCTTTTAGAAGAAACAATAAAAACTTTTGTAATTTGATAGGACAAAGTGGTCGAAGGCCTAGAGGATCAGTAAGTTATTATAGGTGCCAAACAAGAAGACCATATAGATACTTATCACCCAAATGCTAGGAAAAAACAAGATTACACTTCTCTTTGCATAGCATGTGTAGTGTCACAGGGCATTATGAAGAAAACTGTCCAAAGTGAAAGGAGAATAATAATGATGATAAGGGTAAATGAAATTCTTCTAATCTCTCAACTTCATTTGTAATATGGTAGAAATAGAGAATAAAAATCAAGAGAGAGTAGTTAAATCAAAATTCTTATCTTGTAGCATTACCTTTAAAACCAATCCTATGACCAATGTTATAACTAGGGCTTAGAAGCAACAAAGTAGAAGGGACACTGTCTAGTGGAAGACAGCCTACAAGCAGAAGAAGTTTTAAAGAATAAATCGAAGAAAGTAGATCTTAGTATAGAGTTACTTGAATTGGATTCTTGTCAGCATTGTTTAGACCAATCATTATTACATGTCCTTTTAGCAAATCCCAAAATTAAAATGGGGGTAGCCCCATTTTTTATGAGACTTGTATTCTTAGCAAAGGAAGTCAATAATCAATAGAAAAAGACTAGTTAGCCATATGCTATATGGGAAGCATTAAAACAAGTATGCCAAAAGATATGAAAATAGTGGATGTATTTGTAGATCAGGAGTACTTGTGGTAAACACTACCATTAGTGGGTCATCTATTTATTAAAGTTCAATTGGATGGTGGTATAGTTATAAACTTATGGATGGAACAAACAATGCACGCATTAGGATTGAATAATTTAGAGCCTATGAACATAGTCCTACTTGTGGCTTATTGAAGAAAAGCTACTCCTTTAGGGTTATTTCAAAATATGAAATTTGTAATTGTTGGACTAGAATTTTATGCGAACTATCTTGTGGTCCATTCATTAGTAAACCTTTCTTCGTATTTTGTTTTGTTGGGATTACCCTAGTTATATCAAGTGAGGTGTGATCAAGATTGGTAGAGAGATACAATTGTAATTAATCCTTAAAATGATAGGGTGAAAATACTTGTAATTTCAAAAAGGTTGCTACATGAATTGGGAGATGAAATCGATACTGGGATAGATTAGAAGTCCAATAGAGGAAAGTATATGATTCATATTAGAGAGAATTGATGGTGAAGGACCTTATGCTTGATTATTCAAAACAAAAAAACTAGTAATAGCAGCTAAACTAGAAGTAAATTCAATACATCAGTCTAATGTAGTAGAACAAGTCGGCACTTGGGGGGTTCACTATATGTGTGCGTGTGTGTGTGTGTGTGTGTGTTCATGAGCGATCCCTTCGAGAGTTGGTATTAGCAAATATACTATAAATTTCTCATCAAACAATGATTTTGATCATGACATTACCAATTGGCTCTCAACATCGAAGGAAATAACCTTAGATTACTTAATGTTTGCAAGTGAAGAACACCAATTTACTAAGGAATCAATTCATGAACTTATGCCAACAATAAGCAAATTGTTGATATATTGCCAATAGTTTATTTGGATAGAGAAGAAAGTGAATACAAAGATTCTTTCTTTAATATATCAAGCACCAGATGCTTCCCTAAGTGATGAGAAATGGAATAAGCATTCAAATTAGACCCACACAAAGTGTTAATAGATTCTTCACATAGCCTTTGGGATATGGACATTATCAAGGTCGGTTATGATGAACTCAAGGTTAGTTCATCTAGGGAAAGTTATTTAGAGATAGATCACGTGCCTTTTGGGTTTGAATCACTCTCGTCTTTCACCAACATAATCTTTTATCATCAATGGGAGAAGAAAATAAAAGATAATCAAAATAGAAACAATTGTGGGCCTTCTCCATCACCATTATCAAACAATAATGAAGATGATCCATCAATGGCCCTAAATGTATTAAAGGCTGGTATTCATTCAAGTGATAGTGCGTGTGAAATTTATGATATCACATGATTCTCATGTATCAAAAAAATGCTTGGGTTTGTATTAATGTGGTTTTTGTATAATGTAGTCTTAGTCTTTGATTAGATAACACAACTTTCCTTAGATGTAGCTTGATAATCAAGAAGTAAGTTGTTAAAACATATGATTTACGATATGCATCAAAACTTGCAATTGTCAAATAACTTAAATGTAGCTTCATAATCAAGAAGTAAGTTGTTAAAACAAATAATTTTAAGATGCCTTTCAAGATATACATTTGTCAAACTAACTTCTTAAATACATATGTTTATATATACTTATGTGAAGAATATGTATGCATGACTTGAAAGCTTAGTGACAAACACACAACTTTACACATAGGGTTTCTTTTAATAGCCTATGTGCTTTAGCATGAAAGACCAAGGTACACATGTGTAGGAGTTTTCCACAAGTAATGAATTTCGGTGTATAAAGTGTCTTTTAGTATATATGTATGGAATTTATATGGCTAATGATACTCTTGCCTGGCCAAGAGTGGCTTAAGGCATGAAGTGCACTCCGTATTTATAACACAGTGCCTTGTGTGCATAGCCTAGGTATGGAGCCCTTGGTATATATAATGCATCCCATCCTCCTTGAAGAGCTCTAGGGGTAGTTTAGCATGGCCACAATACCAAAACTTGATGCCTATGTGTGGAGTTTTTATGGCCAACCTCCCTCTTGCTCACATAGAGCGAGGTCTAGGACTCAAAGTGCACTTCGTTTTTGTGACTCCACGCTTTGCACTGCCTAAGCACCGAGTGTCTAGTCTAAGTTATCACTACAAAGCCTTTAAAATCTAGAAAAAATACTTTCAAATTGTGAGAGTTGAATGTTTTTATATCAACTCTACAAATTACGATATGTTTTCCATGACAACTATCCTAAGAAATGGCATATAGCAGAATCTTGAATGGCTATGGCTTTAGCCTTAATGTGTATGTGGGCCTCAATAATGTCTGGATATGTGAACAAGCTCATGGGATTTCGAAAACCTGGAAAAGGATTAGCAGGTGGAGAAACCGAAAAGCATGCTATCATCCAGATGCATGTGCATGACTGAAATGAGCGGCCCAAGGGGCGAGTGCCACGTGGCGAGAGTGGCCCACTACGGATCGTGCCCACGGATTACGGCTCCGTAACCGGGCATACGGTGTGGAAAAATACAGGTAACAGTTTTGATTTTTATTTTATCCACTGAACGCAAATATACGGCACACACAAACCTACGGTCCTTTCTTTATTTTGTAAATATTATTTTATTTATTTCCTTCACTTTTTTTTTTGGGGTTCAAATCAGAAGGGACAGAAGCGCCATCAAAGCCACTGGCTCATAGTCTGGTTCTTCTCCATCTTCGTCTCCGGACTCTTCCCTGTTTGCAGAATACCACCGATTTCTTCTACCGTTGCCCACAGCACCGAGTCATCATCGATTGCCTTCCTCTCGACTCCCTTCTGGCTACGGCGGGCCGCGGCATGGCGGAGTACTTGAAGACCTGGCCCTCAGTGCGGTGGTGACGCTCGATCTTGTCATTATCGAAGGCTTAAGCCACCTCAAGGCGTGCTCCCTACTTCACTGCACGCCGTTTGTTCCTCCCTTTGCCGTTTCTTCAAGCCTTGGATCATCCTCCGCAAAGAAACATCAGACCTGTAGCCTAAGCTCTTTCTGGAATGTGCATTGCGTTGTTTTTCTTGTGGCCTTGCAGAAAGCTCTCCTCTCCCTCTTCTGGCTGTGGCGGAGTTGTTGAAGACCTGGCTCTCAATACGGTGGTGAGGTTCGATCAGCCGTTGTCGAACTTGCTTTTCTTCCTGACGCAAGCCACCTCAAAGCGTGCTTCCAACTTCACTATCAGCCGCTTGTTCCTCCTCTGGCGTTTCTTCAAGCCCTGGATCGCTCGTGAAGAAATATTAGAATTGTAGCTTAAGCTTCTTTCCTCCTCGTCCGTTTCTTCAAACCATTGATCTCTCGCAGAAAATATCAGAAGCTTAGTTTAAGTTCTTTCCTCCTCGTCGGCGTATTTCCTTCCTTTCCTTGTTTCAGAGAGAAGCCCTCTTGGAAAATCTTTATTTCCCCGCTGAGACGTGGTTCTACACACCTGAATGGTCGAGCGTTTTAATGGCTACACCAACAAGTGGTTAGCCTAGTTGAAGGTAAGATTTCGGTTCCTGTCTGTCTTGGCAGTGTAGAACAGGCTCTCCCGTTTTGCTGGCTTCCGTCTGCATGGAGGAGAAGCAAGCTTCATGGTGGAAAAGCCTATGGTTTCAGGAAAAGAGGAAAAGAAGACAAAAGCCTCTAATTCAGCTGGTAGGCTCTACACTTCGTAGATCTTGGCGATCTAGATCAAATCAAGGATGTTGCTGCCAGTTGCTGAAGCTTCTGCACGCCGCCGCTCGCAAGAACAAGACCTCTGGGAAGGAGACACCCTCGACTCAAAGTCTAACTCCATCCAACAAGGGCTCGAAGAAGAGCCACTCTTTTGTGCGCGCTTTGTCATGGTCGCACTACGTCGAAGCATCGGGCGGAATGGAAGCAGTAGAAGTTGCACACGAATGCACGATTGACTTGTCGGAGCTCTTTCTGGGACAGAAGTTCGCGTCTGGTGCGTACAGCAGACTATATCATGGCATTTATAAACAGCAAGAGGTTGCGGTGAAGCTTATTATACCGCCCGAGGAAGATTCATCTCTTTCATCCCGCCTCGACCGACAGTTTTCTCATGAAGTTTCCCTGCTCTCTCGTCTTCAACATTCGAATATAGTCAGGGTAATCCTTACAGTTTTTTTCATCTGTGCCTTCATTTCAGTGCAGGTTTGTCTTTCTCAGTGGTTTCTTCTAGTTTGGACGCACATTCTTTTCTCATACTCGCAATGGCTTTCTTGGCAGTTTGTTGCTGCATGCAAGAAGCCACCTGTCTTCTGTGTTGTCACTGAATATCTCCCTGGAGGCTCATTGAAGACCTTCCTTCATAAGAATGAACCACATTCTTTGAATATGCATATGGTGGTTAGGATAGCCCTTGATGTGGCTAGGGGGATGGAGTACCTTCATTCACAAGGCGTGATCCACAGGGATCTGAAGTCAGATAATCTCATTATGACTGATGATCTTCACATTAAGGTTGCAGACTTTGGTGTATCATGCCTTGAATCTCATAAAGAAGGAATGAACGGATACGCGGGGACTTACCGCTGGATGGCTCCTGAAATGATGGAAAAGAAACCTTGCTCTCGGAAAGTGGATGTTTATAGCTTTGCTATTGTGCTCTGGGAGCTCCTTACAGGACTTACTCCATTTCAAGAGTTGACAGCAGTGCAAGCTGCTTTTGCTGTGTGTCAGAAGGTACTTGAATTCTGAGCTGATTATATTGCTATTTACCAATGTCTATAGGGCATCCCATATCGATTATATCAATCTGGGCTAATTCTTTTCCAATTTGTTGGCAGAAAGCCAGGCCAGTAATACCATCCGACTGCCCTAAGATAATCATGAGGCTCTTGCAACGGTGTTGGTCCGCTAATCCAGTGAAGAGGCCAGAATTTAGCCAGATTGTGAAGACTCTAGAAAAGTTTCAACAATCGCTAAGGGAAGTTTCAACCGGCAGTGGTGTGGGCAATTCGTTTCCTTCCACCTCTGAAGATTGTTTTAGAGGCTCTTTAGGTGTTCCTCACGGGGGTCTGATGTCAGAACAAACTGTCAAAGCATGAGGCACCCCAGCCTCTATGGCTGAGAATTTAACGTCAGACACATGTGTAGTCACCCGAAAATATTACAGAGCTCCTTGTATCTAAGCATATTTTTGCAGGCTTTTCTGCCACTCCCTTCCTCTTGTAAGTTTAAGGGGATGGAGCAGTTGGTCAAAGCCAAGTATTATTCTTGTGGTTGCAGCTTAAACTTGGCAGCTACACTTCCATATACGTAGCACAGCTCTCTAAATTCATTGGTGGCTTTCTGATGCTTGGTGGTGCAAATGGGACTTCAGTGTCTTAGCTTATGAAACTTCTGTGCAGTGCCCCTGTGCGTTGTGACCTTTTTCTTTTGACCTTGTACTTTTCTCTGGGTTGGGAGTAAGGGTGATATATTCGGAGACCCAAGGGTATACTCTCGAAATGTTCTGAAACCTGGTATGATGAATGATGTGATATATGAACAATATTTGCGCAGCGATGATTGTGGAATGAGGTTATCTGCGCTGTTGCAGACTTCACAAAATCCTAGACAGTAGGGTACCACAGGGAAAGCTGTTCAACTGTTCTGAAACCTGGGTTTTTGCAGACTTCACAAGAGTCTGGGCTGTAGGGAAACTAGTAAGTACAGGAAAGCTGTTCAACTGTTTGCGAACGTGGTATGATGAGTAATGTGATCTCTGAACAATCTTTGCGTAACGACTCACGGGGATTGTGGAGTGACACTGTGACAGGAAAGCTATTTCCCTTATAGCCCTCCTTTTTCAAGTTTATGTACGATCTGCATGTATGAATGAGTGGGTGGTTTTTAACTATAATGCCTGTTTTCTCGATAAACGCAAGGCGCCTATGCCTGGGGTGTGTGACTGTTTTCAAGGTAACGTGTGATTACAGACAACATTGCTGGTCTTTTTTCGGTGTATACTTAGATCTAGAGCTTAACTTAGCAACCTGGTGATGAGATTCAGGCCTAATTTACTTCATCGGGTTGAGTTATGCTTGCACTCCAAGAGCAAAAGCCACATATACAGAAATGTTAGTCTTTGTTCGGTGTATACTTTAGATCCAGAGCTTAACTCAGCAACGTGGTGATGAGATTCAGGCCGAATCCGCTTCACCGGGTGGGTTGCGTTACGCTTGCACTCCAAGTGCAAACTGGGTGGGTTGAGTTATGCTTGCACTCCATGAGCAAAAGGCACATTGACAACAATGCTAGTCTGTGTTCGGTGTATACTTAGATCTAGAGCTTAACTTAGCAAGTGATGAGATTCAGGCCCAATCCGCTTCACCGGGTGGGTTGAGTTATATGCTTGCACTCCAAGAGCAAAAGCCACATTGACAACAATGCTGGTCTTTGCTCGGTGTATACTTAGATCTAGAGCTTAACTTAGCAGCGTGGTGATGAGATTCAGGCCTAATCCGCTCCACCGGGTGGGTCTTGGCACTTGCACTCCAAGAGCAAAAGCCACATTGAATGGTTATCATATGGTTCCCAGTTGTGAAGGCCGTCTTAGCGGTTGGATTCGCTGGATGAATTTATAGGGAAGATTTTAACATATTCAACCAACAGTATTTTTGAACCTGATAAACTGTTGAACCCTAATTTAGTCTGTAGCTAGCCATCGAAATCGTTTTCAAAAGAAATCATCCGAAGGCAAATCTCAGTCCAGTGATCTCAAACAGAGATGTATATCAGTCATTTTGGTTAGCTCAATACTGGGCCATGTCAGTGATTCCTGTGGCTTTACTATTATTCGGCCTTGCATTTGCTGAGGTCCCTCTAGTCTTTAGGTAGAAGCGGGATTTTCCAAATGTTAGCATTGCTCTTAAGAGCAAGTTATTGTACTGCTTGAGGGGTGCACTCTTGATCAGAGCACGTCATTGTAAATGCCCGAGTACGTTATTGTAACACTTGAGATGCACACTTTCTCAGAAGAATTCATTTAACTAAAGTACACTAAGGCACTGTCAGTTCCATTTTTCTCTCTGTTCTCTATTTCTATCTAACGAAATTCCAGTACAATACCTTATAGGTCTGAATTGGCGAGGCTAGACATACGACGAGACATACACAGGTGGTCGTCTTTTGTGAACATGCAACTATGTTGTATCAAGGTTTAAAGTTTAAACTTTAGGACCGTGGATGAGTTCTCTAAGTGGAGAGAGAGAGAGAGAGAGAGAGAGAGAGAGAGAGAGGACCGCCTTTATGGATTTCCATAGTTGAGTCTATGTGGGTTCTATAATTTCATGGAAGTAGTGCGACTTAACGATCATGAAAGGAAGGACTTTTGAGTGGTCGCAACACTCTCTGGCGAAGGATTCAAATAATGTGGCGCTCGATCTCGTACTAAGAAGGTGGTGACCCACAGCCCGGCAAGAATCAAGAACATTTATTCTCTTGTCACAAAAGCATATGTGGCGCTTGTCACGAAATCTCAGCATATATGTAGACTCAGAATTAGAATGTCGTTAGGTGCCAAATTCCAATTGATTTGTAATAATAATCTACAAAAATGGATTTTAAATCAACGACATGGACCAACAGGACGTCCTTGTTTTGGAAAGCATCCATAAAAAAAGTCAGCATGCTGCGAACTAATGGTACCGCATATATAAATGTACTTCCAAGCACAATGATCTAATAATCTATTTTATTTGAGATGTGAAATGCGGAACATGGTGAAGTGACGACCCACCAAGACCCAAGAGTTTGGCACTATGCTCTTACGAAGATTATAGTCTCAGCCAACCAGTCTTTTCTTCCATTATAGTAAATTGATACCGGTAGTATCGTAATATTCACTACTATTCTGCTTTGTATTGTGTTGTAAAAGGAACATTAAGTAATATGCATTCGCCAATATCCATCACACTGCCAAGAGTATACACATTATTGGTTCTTAAAGAATTGTGGGAAGCTAGTAACAATTTTTGCTTCCATGGCACTCCATATCCCATTACTTGGAATTTTGCCAAGTTAGAATTGTAGGAAGTTAGAGAAACAATTTTTGCTTCCATGGCACTCCTCCACATCCCATTACTTGGGAATTGAATCAAGTTTTTAGTTGTTGGAGGGCTGCTCATATCATGGATACATTTGATAAAGAGGACCTAGTCAAACTAGAGTCCTTGGGTTATGCCCATGTGGTGTATTTTAGTAAGTTTTTTAATTAATGTTATAATGTACTCGCATGTAGAATATACATAGTATATGTTCCATATAAGGTCAGAATATGCCCGAATTATTGTGTGCACTATGTGTACAATATAAACAAATGAATAGTATACAAACACGTTCCACTAGGCAAACCTTTTGTGTGGTGACCAAGTGGAAAGGCACAAGAAACACACATATAATGCAAAACAAAAGGCAACCAAGTTGCAAGAGATGAAGTGGAAATTTCAGTAATAATAAGTAAGAGCTTGGAGTTAACCATGCCCATTGCCATTCCCAGGCACAACTTGATGGCTTTGAATGTAGAAAGAGAGTTTCCAAGCTTTAGATATGAAAGCACACTTCTACTACTAGGTACAATGTTCTCCATTGGGCCTTAATTACATATACCTTTATTAATGATAGATTGTGAATGGTTACATATGGTTCAACTATTTCTCCTTTTTGTTACAAATAGAGAGATATGAATTCTTTAAATACTTTTTAAGAATGCAATGGAAGTCTAGCCACTAGAAAAATGTAGAAGACAGTTAGAAAATCTATTCTATCACTAGCTCAAAGTAGGAAAAAGTCTTTGTTTGGAGAAAAGAATGATCTCACTTATAAGTTCTAACATCCTCAAAGTCAGCATTATGAGCTAGGTATAACAAATTAGCATATTTATAGTATTTTGAAGAACAATACTCAACATGGAGAAGTATCAAGAACAAGGCACTTAAAAAGCAAGACAAATCCAAAAGCTATTTAAATGAAGAAATCACACCAACCTTTTGGTGCAAAAAGAGATATACCTTGCATATTCAACTATTTTGACTCTATAACAATTAGTGATGTGTTTTGGTTTGTTGGTGAGAGAGAGAATGGTCGTTTGGGATATTACAAACGTTCAACAATACAACAATGTAAATGTGGTTATGAATATTTATACTAGAGAGTGTCAAGCCATGGCATGATGCTTTAAACTAATCAAGTGATCCTTGTGAGCTATCTCATGGAGGTCTCATGAAATGACTATGTGAGAAGCAAAAGCATGTCAAATTCTCTTCCGTAAAGCAAAGCACTTGGATATTAAATCATGTATGCATCTACTATACATCTAGTCATGTATGCATCTACTATACATCTAGATAATAAAACATAACTTTTCTTCAATAATTTAGAATGCATCATAAAAAGAATCCACTTAATAAAATAAAATGTTTTTACAACAAATTAAAACCACGATAAAACATATCAAATGCATTTACATGTACTCTAATAATTATAACTTTGCAACAAATGCTATGTGTGCTTGATTAGAATCACCATAGAAAGCCTCGAATGTATTACTATGGGCTCAGTTAAATTTAATTGATGCCTTGAGGTTTTGGCAATGGAGGGAGTTAGGATTTCTGAGTTGAGTCTGGGGAGTTAGGTTTTGGACTGTTAGAGTTCTAGGGTGGCCCCTAGGGTTTCAAGAGGCCAAGGGGACCTATGTTATAGTTTTGGAATATATCCTTAAGGTTTTTAGACAACCAAAGGGGTTACATTTTTTGAGAGGTGATGTGTCTAGGATTTTTGGATAATATGGAGGGTTATGATGGACATGGTTTGAGGGGATTATTGTATTGGGGATCAAGCTCTTTGGATGTTGTGTTAGGGGGGACTAGGATTTTAGGAGGGGTACCATCACATAGAGCTACTACAAACCAAACAAGCAACCTTCACTTCATACCAATAGTTTTATAATTACATTGTCAATTCTCATTCTAACATATCAGAATGTGTATGTGCATATGCACATGCACACGCACATGCACGTGTTCATGCGTGTGTGCATGTGCGCACGTGCACACACATGTGTGTGTTTTTGTTGTGGAGTGAGAAACAAGGAGAAATGTATGGAAATGAAGTTGGTGTAGGTTGAAAAGAAGGAAATAAACATAATATTATCCACTTATGATGTAAAGATCTTTGGAGCACTATCCACCAAGGAAAGGCACATGTGACTCCCCCAAACAATGTGTGTTATTGCTACTCTACTTAACCCCCCCCCTCTCTCTCTCTCTCTCTCTCTCTCTAAGAGGAACAGAGTCATCAGACAGGAGATATGGCATATTTATATACAGAGGACATGGGTCAGCCCTGCACAGCCACTGCCATCAAAGATGGCACATTATTATACACAGTTCTTGAGCATATCAGAGCAGGGATTCATAGAGATTCCGAGATATATGCAGATCTATATGCCACATCTATTGAGAGTTCTTATTGGACAGCTCAGGGTATCATCACATCAGCTTATGATTGAGAGTGGCAGAGCCAATGGCATCCCACGGGAGGAGAGGATATGCCCCCTTTGCAGATCAGAGGTGGAGAGTGAGGAGCATTTTGTTCTCAGATGCCCAGCATACTCAGAGTTGAGATCTAGATACACATTGAGCAGCTCACTTCAGGGATGTATGACTGGTATGGATCAGAGATCATTTGGCCGTTTTCTGGGAGAGGCATGGCACATCAGAGAGCAGAGCACACAGCGGGTCCTAGTTAGAGAGGGGCCCACCCAGACGACTATTACACAGTTCTTTCAGACAGATAGAGTGAGAGCTACTGTACCAGCCTCCAGCCAGACCTCCGGGCTCACACTACAGCAGGCTGAGGACCAGCGTACCCAACGCCGCATGAGGATCCGTGGGTTTCGGACCCCACAGCCACACCGACAGGAGATCCGGAGGATTCTTGATCTACATCGACAACAGACTGAAATCCGACGACACTCGACACATTGGATCTCAGATCTCTAGTTTGCTCTTTCTCCACCGTCGATGTACCACATCTTGCATCCAGGAGGGATCACCTGCTATTAGCGACTTCGACGACTGCTACTACATCCCATGATAGTATATCTCCTTGCATCTGTTACATATACACATCACACCACTTTATCACAGCCGACAGTTGTTCCCCTATCACAGCCGACATTTGTTCCCCCTTTGTAGCCATTATCTGGAGTACCAGAGCTACATACGCATATACACATACACGACACTTATCACACTCACAACACCGTATTTTCAGTTTCCAGTTTTTAGCTTTTCATTCAGCACTTTTATTTTGGATAGCTGGACCTCATCAGTTGTATCACAGTTTGTCTCATAGGCCAGTTTTGGTCTTTAGGAGACGTTAATATAACTTTCTTTCTTTCTTTCTTTCTCTCTCTCTCTCAGTATGCTCCCAATTCTAATAGATACCTGCCCAGAAGTCAGCTGCCCTAGAAATACCCACAAGTCTAATGCGCCCACTCGCCCTGCCCGTTTGATGCACCTGCCTTGATCTTCATGTTCAGTTACTTGGACTAGAAGTTCAGTATCCAACCAGTAAAAGTATTGTCATGCATTGATGCAGTGAGATTGAAAAACTATTGATGTTCTGCACCACTCTCAACTGGCCCCTGAGAAAGCAAACTATACACCTCTCTCTCTCTCTCTCTCTCTCTCTCTCTCTCTCTCTCTCTCTTTGAGAACCAAGAAAGATGACTACGGTTGGAGATACTAATGAGTGCCTTTCTCGGAGTGAACGATCTGTCGCATGTAGCAAAGCCAACTCCACAACCACAGGTTCACCTCTCTCTACTTGCATGTTGGAGTAGCCATGTGTTGGAGAAACCTCACAGGACGGGATATGGAATTTTTTGGTGACACTTCAAGTATCAATCAATGCACAGAATCAAGAAATCACACGCTTGGCTCTCAAGTGTTAAGCGTTGGAAAGCAAGTATACATAATTGGAACAAACTGTGGAGGAACAGACCAAGAGAATCACAGACTTGGAAACGAGCATGGCAACTCGCACATGCATGGAAACACCAAAAACATGGGCCGATGTAGTAGCACATACTCCCCCAAATGGAGACATGCCTATACTTCATGTAGAGGGTGGTGATGTAGTGGTAGATGATGTGGATGCCCGTGAATGTAAAGAAAGAGAACAGCGGGCCCAAAACCTGGTTATTTGGGGATTGCCCGAAATAGATGATGAGACTGCACTGTCTCTTACTATGGAAGTCACAGAGTTTTTTGGTAAGCATTTTGCCATGGCAGATATACTTGTCTTTGGTGCTCAACGTATGGGCAAGAAGAAAGACGATGGGAAGGCAAGAGCCATTGTATGTACTCTATTAGATGCATGTAAAAGAACTATACTTTTAGATAGTAGTTGAGTATACCTCAAGGGAACAAATTTTTATGTAAATGAGGATCACACCCCCATGCAATAGGAGGAATGTCGGAAGTAATACAATAAGTGAAAGAAATCTAGCGATAACACTTCAAAGGATGCATAGGGATGCGTGACCCATGGGAGTTGGATGCTTGTGAATGTGTTGTTTTGGATTGTAGAGGGTTTCCATTGCATAATGGTGAAAGCATTAATGCTATGGTTGGTGATGCTAACATTGTGTTCCTCGTCGAGACATGGGAGTAGGAGACATGTGGAATTTCAGATATCCCAGGGTACATAATTCATAGCGCATATCAGCCACATGTAGGAAAATGAGGGCAAGGAGGAGTTGCATGTATATACAAATGTGATTTGGAAGGAATGATTGATTTATGTAAAGTAGACCGACATAAGTGGTACATATGGATTATTCTCAAGCACACTACATCGATGTACATTGCGGGATGTTACATTCCACATAAGGAGTCTCCCTTCTATGGACGGTATGAAGTGGATTCGCAATAACCTTTTGAAGATTTGAGTATGGATGCATGCGCATATATGCAACAAGGACATGTGATGGTCTTAGATCACTTAAATGCATATATTGGACGTATGCAATTTCAGCCCATAGCCCATGATGAGCTAGACAAGGAAGAGGTTGTGGATGTAGATGCACGTTGGTGTAGACAGTCTAGGATACAAACATCAACGCTCATGGATGTGCTTTGATGGATATGGTTAATGGTTTGCACATGCCAATATTGAATGGAATGAATTGTTTCCCCGATACTGATAGATACATATGCTACTCAGCTAGTGGAGGTTCTAGTGTAGACTATGCAATGCTACACATGAATGATTTATGCTATCAAAGAGTTCTAGTTAGGTGAAAAACATCCATAATCGGATCATATAGCTTTGGGATTGACACTTGATATTTGCCACCATGTAGGACATGCAAGGGACACAGTAGGTCTTGGTACATTCCATATTGATGTACACAAGAAACAAGCATATGCTGGTTACTTGGATAGTCTTATGAGAAATCTTACTAGGAGCACATGAGCTAATCTGAGAGATGCAATGTTAAATATGGCTATAGAGGTTTTTGGAAAACCAAAGAGAAGTCACAAAAATGTCAAAGGATTGCCATGCAAGAAATGGTTTGATGATGAATGTAAGGTTGCACATAGAAAGCTGAAAATCCTCCCTAAGGGACAAGAACGAAGTGAGGTGAAAAAACGATGTAATGCTCTCATGCATAAAAAGCGATGACGATATGTAGTGGCCAAAGAAAGTGAAGATGCTAGGAGTTTGAGAAATATCCAAGGTAAGCATGGAGAAAATTGCAAACCAAATGGTCAAGTGTTATGGGGGATTTTACAGATACTGACATGCTATTGTATGTTACAGGACTTTACATGCATAAAGGGGTACAACCACATTAAACCTAGAAATCTAGGTCGCCATAAAGGTGACAAAGATTATCATAATGAAGATCTTACTCATCCTCATTAAAGTGAAAACTAATATTCAATTTGAATTTTGTTGGATGTTTGATTACTTCCCTTCATTCTCACTCTCTTCTTTCTTTCCCATCCTTACTAGTTTCTTCTTCATTTTCCTTCTTGTTTCTAATTCACATAGTTTTTCAATCCAATCTTCTAATCATATTCTTAGCTATGGATTAGTTATCCAATATCTCGGTAGCTCTAGTAAAAGAACTCTCTATCGTCTTCATATTGAATTGGATAATGAGTATGAATCAATAAGGAAGAGAAAAAATCCCATTACTATTACAGAGTCTACGAAACATATACTCAAATTTGAAGGAAAGAAGAATCTTGATCTTTGGTTCGATGGCAAGCTATATCCCAAAGATCCTAGCAAAAATAGTACTCTAGCTTTCTATAATAGCTTTTCACTGTTGAGGTTCATTTAGTGATGTTTATATTGGGTTTCTAGGTTATACACTTAACTTGGTTGCGGAAAAGGATGTCCTCAGATTGGAGAACCATATTTTATCAAAGCATAACAATGAGTTGCTAGAGAAGCTAGAGGGCTATCAATAAAGGATTCATTCATTGGAGAAATGCGTCAAATCTTATCAATAAAAGCAAACTATTTTAGGCCTTCAAAATCAACAAAAGGCTCTTAAAAATATTGAGAGTCTCATATGAGGAGGTGGTGGTTGTAGTAAAAGAATCCAAGCAACAATGTATTTTTTTTTCACTTTAAAAATATTAAATATGGATTTGTTTATAATTAATTGTATTAATTTGTGATGTTGATTTGTTTAGGTCTCTTCTTCAATTGAATGCAAGTGAAAGAGATTCTTTAAAAGCATCTCAATTTTATTATCATCTTCTTTCTTCAATAGTTTCAAAAGATATTTTGGAGAAGAAGAAATTTAAAAACGCAAAGAAACAATGCGTGGAGTCATTTATAAAGGATCATTCTTTTTGGAGATTGAGTTAGTGCAGAAGACACTAGATAATATTGGTATTAGTCGAGATGCTTATATACAACTTTTTCAGCTTTTACAGTCAAATATGAAGCAAGAATAAGTACACAATTGCATACTTCCAAGGCCATCTATGGTTAGAACTATTAGATAGAGAGTGAATAACAAAGTGATGGAGATTCGAGGTGAGCCTTTTCATATCAAGGCTAGCTTTAAGGGAAAGAAAGAAGAATTTGTATTCAATGAATTTAATAATATTTTCCTTGACTTACCCACCCTACAATGTTTAATGATTTGATTCTATGACTTGTCACTAGAAGAGGCACAAGGAGTGGATAGATTTGTAGTTAAACTTGATCAAAGTGAGATTTTGAAATGTATAAAACTAGAGAGAGTCTCTATTACCCTGATAAATAGAGCACTTTCATCATATCATTGCAATCACTCAATGTCATTTAGTATTCAATTGAAACACAACATCTAGTGGCTAGGAGCATTTGAAGTAGATATAGAGGATTTTGATATATTGTGTTGGGTTTTTTATTGAACGCCAATACTTGATGTTATTAAGAGACAACAAGTAGGAGAAGAGCTATTTGTTGAATAATTTGGAAACTATAAGATGAGTGGCACATAGCTGGTGACTTAAAGTCACTTAAATGTATGGACAATGTATCAAAGGGAGCCAACTCCAGATCTCCTTGCCTATATTGCATGTCTCCCCCAGCCATAGAGTTGAGCTTAAGCAATTGGAATAGAGCTTCCTTTAGCCACAACAAGGATCCACAATTTAAGACAATCTTGGATATTCCTTAAGTGAATTCCCATATCTATATACTTCATGTGCTTTGCAGGATAATTAAAAAGCTTGTTCATCTTTATATAGGATTTGCATGGAATCTGAAGCCATTATTAGCTAGAACAGATGCTATACCAGAGATTAAAAAAGTCTTATTTGCAATTGGTCTACATGGTGGTAATGTTGTTATTGAATCAGATCTTCAAAGGTCTAAGGATGGCAATTGTGTCCCCAAAAATCCATCTATTGGTGGAGTGAAAGCTAGAAGGTTCCTAGGCTGCCATGGGAGACTTCGTAAGATAAACTCTAGGAATGGTGGCTCAACTATTAGATACAACTAGTGGAAATCCCTACATAATGCAATTAAGGATCATATTGATAATAGATAAGCTCTGAATAGAAAATCCAATGTTTGGAAAACACTAGACAAAGTATTCTTTTATTGTGATAAAACTAAGTGGAATGATGATGATCTCAAAGACTTCAAAAACCAATTGAACCTTTTTAAAAAGGCAAGGGGTAATCAACACTTCACTCACTATATAGTAAGAAGTTTGCATATATATGTCTCTTTATTCTTTGACTCATATAAGGTTTTTTAATTGAATTTCTTTATTTATTAACTATGTAACATATTTTATACAACCATGCTCTATATTTTATAAAGAAATATGGATTTATATTTATTTGGTCAACCCAAGGTATGAAAAAATCACATTATCAAGCAAGAACAAAATACTTTAGACACACAAGGCATGGAGGTGGAAGATACAAAGCAAACAATTTATTAGAGGTCTTTCAATGGTTCTATAGACAAATTTGGCACAAATTCAAACTCAAAGACACAATTGCATCATGTAGTACATCATATTTGGCAAGGACTATATCCATTATTACCCAAAGAAGAAAAATTCTCTCCCTCAACATCAAGACTTGCTAAAAATTCTTATTTGTAACCTATAAAGTTCTTATCATTTTGGCCCCATGCTACAAGGATTGCCCAGTAGTAATCTTCTCTAAGATAAAAAAAAGGTGTTGAATATCATTTAGCAACACATATCTCTTTTTGTTGATGAGATAACTGGAAAATGTCGAGACACATTCAAGAGGATTTCAATCTTTGCACTCAACTCTATCTCCTTTTCTTCCATTTTTGTAATGTTCTCACTTTTAAACAAAGCAACATCAAATCCCTGCACTAACTGGTTCTCAATATCCTCTTGAAACATTTCCCCCTTCTCTTCAATCTCTTTATCTTTGCTTGCAATATCATCTATCTTCTTCTATTATATTGTATTTGAAGAATAACTATTTATATATTGAAGATATACAAGAAATCCAACATCCTTTAGTACAAGAAGACATTGATGTTGATTCTGATGAAAAGGGTAATTAGCTTTCCACTTCTTGAATTCCTCATCAACAAGGCTAAACCTTGTTTGCAAAGTTATTCTAGCAGCATTGGTAGCTTCCATTACATCATTATAATGGATAAATCCCTCAATCTCTATATCTTTCTCCTCTTAAAACAACAAACACAATATAGTATCCAACAATGTCACCTTATTTCATTTATCTTACATGTCCAAACCCCTAAGATAACACACATATTAAATTGATCAAAATACAATAACAATGTCTTTTAAAAAGTACGTTGACTATTTGAGCAATAGAGGAGGCACGCAATTTCACATTTCATCGATCAATTTTTTTAAAAAAAATTTAGAACTCAACACAATAATAATATTCCAAAAATCCTTGCAAATGGTAAGATTGTGTTTCATACATCAGTTAATCATTTCGTAGAAAAAATAACAATTTTGATCATCTTTAATGCCTTGAAATTCAGGCTTGGAGAGAAAAAGTGACAAGAAAAAGTTTAATACTTGAGAATTGTATTCCGTGCTCATAGTAAATGGGTTTTTGTAGGAATATACCTGATTTTGCCTTGTGATGCATACGAGATAAATGTTTTGTGGAAGACAAAACAAAATGCGTGGAAGAAAATTTAACATAAACCCGATCCCAAGTTGTTGTATATATATGCCAATGGTCATCGCACATTTTTTTGAGAAGTATTGTGCACTCATTCATAAGAGCTGTGTTTAAAATAAAAAATAAGAAACTAAAAATTAACTTTTACCTTTAAAGATTGGAGCCATAAAAGTGCTATCATGCCAAACATATCAGTGACACATGGCACAAGTTTCGAGGCAAAAATGGACTACCCATTGCACATGTCAAGTTAATTACACATTACAATAGCCAGATGTGTGAACAAACATCCTTTTAAACCCAATTTTTGAACTAGAAAAGAGTTTTTTCAAAGATAAAGCTCTTTCTATGCTTAATAATACCAACACAAGACTAAGTTGGTCATAGTTCAAAATTATTCCGCAACACAAGGTGACTTGGGAAGATTTCATCACCCAATATATGCGTCGAGGCCTCAAAAATGTAAGTTTGTTGACAAATCTAAGGTAGCTCTGCATGATTGTAACAAATCTTACTAAATGTTCCCAAGAAGAGCCTAACATATGAAGTGCAATTAGTCATGGCTCTGCCCATAGATAGTAGTCATCTCATGCTTCATACGTTGGGAGGAATCTAAGTTTCCTAAAAAAGAATCATGGATCAACAGATCTTGATCACATTAAAGGATAATTTTTCTTCCATTGATGTTGATAATAATTATGAGTGCATCAACTATATTAGTAATGGATTATTCAGTTTGAGATTTAGATATTGATGTTGGCATTCAAATTGAAAGTCCCACAAGGTTTAATTTCATTGTGGATAATATTTAAATATTATAGATGTGAACATTTAGATAGGTCTCCTCTCAAGGATTGAACTCATTCAAAATAAGATTTGAGATATGCTAAATGACCATTTTTCTATTATGAGACTTGTAAAACTTTATGACATAAATGATCTTTGATGAAATATATATATATATAAAAGTGGCATGTGAAACACAAAAAGATGTAAGTTTCTCTTATCTAGAAGGCCCAGTTCATGTTTCATATGTCTTGGGCATGCATTGTTTGATTAAAATTTGAGGTAGACTATGTGAGTAGTGATTGTAGGTGACATTATATTAGAGATTTGGAGATCTGTCCTAATTTTGAGGTGTTTTTTGTTTTTTAAAGATGTTTTAGATGACTACAAGGAAGCAAAGAGTTGATCCTAGAGGTCTTGCTTCAAAGATTCATCAGTCCTCTAAGCCTTCCAAACTTACAAGGAAATCAAAGCCAAGGAGAAGGTTTTCACAGCGTGTTAGTGCAATTCCTTCTCAAGCATAGTCTTGATAGTTTTAGATGGACTAGGGAAACTCTCAATTGTATTCAAGAGGCTGTAGAAGATTTTTTGATTGAGTTTTTCCAAGATACTTATATTTGTGCTGCTCATGCACATAGACTTACACTTATGGATAAAGGTATGATAATTCTCAAGAGATTGAGATACAGGTTTCAAAGGTCCTTAAGCTAGTCCCCCTTTCTGATGTGAATGCTTTCAAAATTTTAAATGTGCCTCCATATAGAAAAAAGAAAGGTGATCTAGGTCCTAAGGTTGAAGATGTCACCCATGAAAAGGACACAAGAATACATGCGAAAGTGGAAAAGGCCACAGAAGAGCAAGCATATAAATGGAGGGAGTATAAAAGAAAGAAGGAAGAAGAAAAGGGAGTAGAGAAACTCCTATCTTTTGAAGAAGAGCTATCTACCCTTCTTGAAAGGGTTGACCCTAAGGGCTTCAATGTCTGTTGCTTTTTACCTGGTGATATTAACAAAAGATTTGATATAATATATTTTTACTCTAACTGTGTTCAAATTCTCAAGAATAAAATGAGAAAAGTAAATGACTCTTTTCTTCTTGTTGGGATGAGGTATAATATACCAATTTTTTTTACTCACTATATTTTTCTAACAATATACTTTTATGTTGATGCTTACTATCTCCACTCCTTTGCTAGCTATGTAATGCATGAGCTCCCCTATGATATACAACAAAAAATTGAGGTTCTTGATCCATCTATCTCATACTATATGAGGAGTGAGCTTGATGCAAGTGCATTTAATCATTGGTTCAATCCAATTGACTTTGAAACTTTGGAGGTTCTTTATATATAATGAAAAGTAAGTAAATTGATATTTTGTTAGATTTTATGAGATCTTATTTTTCTAGATTATTAAAATATGATTGTCTTCAATTCTCATTGGAACTTAATTGAAATAGAATGTGTGGAGAGGCAATGTTTCCTCATTAATTCTATGAAAGGAAGCCATGGAAATGCCAAATTGTAGTTATATTATCTAGGGTCTCCTTGATTTTTTTTTTGCAAGTACTCTAAATTTTATTACATTTTTGGTATAGAGCTGTAAAAGGATTGATTGAAGTGCTAGAGAAAAAGCCTCCCATGCCTTCTGATTTACTTGCAACAATGCAATATAGACAACTTGTGGTAATGTCTTGATTAATATGGTTTGAACATAATAAGAAAATTTATTCTATAAACTACCATAACAAGTTTCATAGTTTTACTTTATATTGTTGATTGCAGTGTCCTCATAAAGATGATAGTCACTCTTGTGGCTAGAGAGTAATTGCAAATGCCAGAAGATTGATTACGTTTATTTATCTCAATGATGATAAACTTATAAAGGTAATGTGAAAGATACTAAACTTTAAGATAGAGGTTTATTATGAAACAGTCCATTAATGATAATAATATAGTCCATTGTAAAAAATAACAATGAACTATAAATCTTTTCTTACAAATGTATGACAATTTACAAGGGATTTCTATACAAGTGAGCATGTTTGGTATATAAGAGCAAAGGTCATGAAGTACATAATGGTCAATTGTATGCAACTGACAAGAATGGACAATAGTGGACGCTTGGACATCGAAGAAGAGGAGGTGTATGTAACTATAGTAGGTGAAGCTATACCTTCAATACCCAAGGCAACCAAAGCATCAAAGAAAGACAAAAGGACTCCTAGAAAGGATGTCCCTTCTCCTAAGAAAAGTTCTTTAAAAAAAGAGGTAGCTTTGCCTCATTGCTTGTAAGCCCTTATGTGTATAAGTCATGGAGATGGCTAATAAACATTTGCAACAAATTTTGAATATCTACTTTATATTGATAGTAAAGAGATATTTTCTTCAATATCCTTGCATTGTATATTTTTCTCTCTCCTCATTGATATCTATTTTAATAAAAAATGTTACAAATATTTATTAATAGGAAAGTGAAATCAAATATACACCTAAGTGGATATAATATGATATAAAAACATACTCGTTTGTTATTAAGTTGGAACAAAAACGAGTATGGTAGCTCAATATCTTCATTTTGTAAATCCATCCTCACTTGATGTAGCATACATGATGATCTAACTTTTAGGATTGCAATAATGTTCTCATTGTACCAAACATCAAGATCCATTGTAGGATCTTTGCTAAAATTATCAAGTTTTTGGACTAAAGCAACCAAACTACCACCAACATAATGCTATCTACTATACTAAAAGCTAAGGATGAAATTTTGAGTAGCAATCATATATTTACAAGCTATAGAGTCTTGACCTATCTTACATATAATATTTCCTTTTGTCCTAGTGTCCCATCCGTCATCAACGAATTGTATAACATGATCATATGTTAGTCTCTTCACTGAAAGCATGGTCTTTGATCTTCTTATCTCAACATTAGAAAAGAAGTCAACAAATATATTAATAGGCATAAACAAAGTAACTTTCTTAGCCTACTTCAAATATTACGTTTTAATGCTCTTTGTATCTCAGAATATATTTTGCATCTATAGCCCTCACTAGTAGCTGGACTTAGCAAAGGCCACTCAAAGCTTGAAAAATTGGGCAAAGGAAGGGGGGATATTGATCCCCATTGGCTACACTGCATGGGGACAATATAAGAATGGTCATAGAAGAATCCTCCATTCTCTACAAGCTCTGTCTTCTTTCTACCTTTGTACATCTCTTCTCCAATCGAGCCATGCATCACATAAATAACATCAACAATAGACTCGACTGATTTCCATTCATCAAGATTAGAGGGATATACATCTACAAGACAGATGAACAAATGTTATAATGAAAAATCTTAAATGAAGTTCAAGAAAAAAAGAGTTTAAGAATCAAATCCTTATAATTTGGTGTATCCATTGGAAGATTTGAAGTTCCAAGTTTCAAATATAGCTCTCTATGCATAAACACATGTTGCACTAGTACCTCTTTTATGCTATTCTTATTTACTCAAAGCTTGAAATCTCGGATTCTACCTTTTCAAGAAGAGATGAACAATTTCTCATATCTTCACATTTTCCCACATTTTGCTTGTTGCATGGTGATCCAATTGCCTTTGCTAATGATTGTAGGAATCCATCTTCCATCTTTTTGGAATGAGTTAAACACTGATATGGATGTGATTTGGGAGCTTGGATGCCTTGTTGAAGGTCAAATTTTTGTATCATGGCACACAAAGAGAGAGAGAGAGAGAGAGAGAGAGAGAGAGAGAGAGAGAGAGAGAGAGAGAGAGAGAGAGAGAGAGAGAGAGCACAAAGGAGGGAAAAACACAAGAGGGATAAGAGAAAGGAGGATATAAATTAAGTGCCAAGCTCTTTACTAATATGACTAGTCAAAACACATTAATAGTTTCACTACATCCAGCAGTACATCAGTCTCATAGGCTTCCTCATAAGCACTCACAAAATATACAAATACATTGTCCCTATCATCCACTTTAGGCTCATTCAAGACATCATCTGCATGGGTACTCAAAGTATCAAAAGAAGTTACATAAATGTCATCTATATGGAGACTTAAAGCATCCATAGTAACTATAGAGACCTCATCAATATGTTAAATCAAACCATCACTAGCATAAGAATCCTAGGTAGGGCAAATCACAACATCCGTACTTTCAACATATGTAGTCACTACATAAGTGCTCAATTCCTTAGCATCAAAAACATCTGTAGTAGGTTGTCTCTTAGCCTCAATAGCAAGTAGTAAATCTTGGGAAAAGCTTGTGTTTCCTCTATACATTTATCCTTCTTTGGTTGCATTTGCATTCTTAGTTTCTCCTCTTTCGACATCTGAAGTGCCTCCTCTATATGTCTTCTTGCTTCTTCGCCATTCCACCTCCTTTGTTCTTTCTCTTCTTACTTCTTGCATTGTTGTTGTTGATACTCATATGTTGCAATAAGCCTTGCATACATCCTCAAATTTCTTTCAAAATCCATAAGTGACATAAGTTACATATCCAAGCTCACTCATCTCTATACTCACATCCAGCACTTGCTGTATCTTTTGCATACAAGGCATATGTTCATCCTTAGACTCATCCAATTTCATTAGGGACTTATAAGCTTCAAGGAGTATTAGACAACATATAACCAAATGTTGTATCCCAACTACATCATCTATGTATCTAAGCTCAAGAATCTTTTGAAAATACTCTATAACCTGCTCTATATCTTGTCCCAAAAGTATCTCTGCATCTACATCCATACCTAACTCTTCACCCTCACCTTCATGTCAGGTTCACAAAAAAGATGTCAAGATAATTAGTGAATATGCCAGGAAGACATCAGATCTTTGGTTGTGGGAGTGAACAAGAGTAGTAATGGATGGATAGATGTACATGATGTTAGAGAGATTCTTAAGCGAGGATTAATAGTATAGTAAGAGATTAGGCAAATTCTTGTATAAGAGCAGAGATGATGATAGAGATTACATAGAGTAGAGACCAACAAGAGATAAAACAATACACATGCAAGAATTTAGCGGTTCAAAGTATCACTACAAGATACATGCCTTATATCGACGTTCAAAGCGGCGAAAATATTCATAAAGAAAATTTTTCCCGTCGTCACAAAAATGTCGGTATTAGCGACGCCATAGAACAGTCGCTATCAACGTCGTTATCAGTGTGCTATCAGCGACACTAATACAGACCCATATAGCGACGATGATAGAGACGGTTTGCGATGCATATTGCGACGCTAATAGTGACGCATGCAGTAAATTTGCGATGTAATAACGATGGTAACATGGATTTTTTTTTTGGTGACAGATAGCAAGTTGCCTTGCCACAAATAACAGTATGTGCTTTATTTGGGCCATACAAAAGAGTTTCAGTAATGTGTACAATGCTCGTGTAAATGAAGGCAAAGTGTACTTGAATCATAACACTGATACATGAAATAAATACAAGATCGCGTAATGAAAGTGACGGTATAATCATGGCAAGATACTACTACTACATAGAAAACGCCTACGCAATTTACGTGACCAAAAAAGAAGAGTATGTGAGCTCCATGTATCCAAGGGTGAGCTATAGATCCTCGCCATCCAAAACCTCAACCTGTTGCAAAGGAGCATTGAATGGACTCTACAAAAAAGGAAACAACTACACATAATTCCACCATATAATAATGCATTTTAATTAAATTTAGTAACTATGGACAAGAAAGATGAGTGACTTATTGGGCCGTCGCATCTATACAATCGATCGATCAATGCAGTGAGATCGTGTCTCTCTGCGTATCGAGTCTCTAGGCTGGTGGGTTCATGGTTTGTAATGGAGTGCTGCAAGAAAACAAAATACAAAAATTAGAAACATGATTGTTAGTACAAGGGATATTGCAAAAAAAAAGCAAGCAAAACAAAAGAAAAACTTACAGAGCCCTCCAGATATGTGATCATGCTCTCTCTCTCTCTCTCTCTGCATTCATATAAGGTATAAATTAAGAAAATGAGAGAGAGAGAGAGAGAGAGAGAGAGAGAGAGAGAGAGAGAGAGAGAGAGAGAGAGAGAGAGAGAGAGAGAGAGAGAGAGAGAGAGAGAGAGAGAGTGTGTGTGTGTGTGTGTGTATGTGTATGTGTACATATTTTGGGGAAGGAAAAAAATTTAGGAGAAGAGAGGATATAAATTTTGGGGATAAAAATTAAAAAATAGAGAGAGAAAGAGAGAGAGAGACATGATATATACTTTTGAGAGAGAAAGATAAAATTTTGAGCAAAGAGGAGAATACATTAGGGGGGGAGAGAAAGAAAGAAAGAACATCTACAAAAGGCCAAATTTGCCTCTGAGATGAAAATGTAACATTTTTGGGAGAGGAGGAAAGACGGACGAGAGAGAGAGAGAGAGAGAGAGAGAGAGAGAGAGAGAGAGAGAGAGAGAGAGAGAGAGAGAGAGAGAGAGAGAGAGAGAGAGAGAGAGAGAGAGAGAGAGAGAGAGAGAGAGAGAGAGAGAGAGAGAGAGAGAACATTTTGGGGAGAGAGGAAAGTATAGTAGGAGGAGAGACAAAGAAATAAAGTTATATTAATGTCTACAAAAGGCTAAATCAACCTTTGAGATACATTTGGGAGAGGAGGCAAGAATGATGGAGAGAGAGAGAGAGAGAGAGAGAGAGAGAGAGAGAGAGAGAGAGAGAATTTTGGGGAGAGAGGAAAGTATAGTAGGGGGAGAGAGAAAGAAAGAGAGCTATATTAATTTCTACAAAAGGCCAAATCCGCATTTGACACTACCAAAAGATTACATTTGGGAGAACAAGAAATAATGATGGACAGAGAGGGAGAGAGAGAGAGGAAGATTTAGCGAGAAAATCCCTAGGGTAGTGCAAAGTGGATGTAAGGGGAGCGGTAAGCATGAGGTGAAGTTAGAGGCAACTGCAAGAGAAAGCAAAAGATTGCAAGATGGGAGGCCATAAAAGGCAACAACATGAGACGAAAAATTTAGGGACGGAGAGAAAGAGAGCATACAAACTTTGGGGGGAGAGATGGCAAGATTCATATATAGATAGATAGATAGATAGATAGATAGATAGATAGATAGATATATGCTCGGGTAATTTACTATATGTGTACCTTCTATATCGTGTGCATTCAAGGTCTATTTATGAGTATCCTTATTTGTGAAATTTTCCTCAGTAAAAAATAACCATTTTCTATTCAATTTGTAAATAGCCCCTTTATATGGGACCCTTCTGTATTAATTAAAAAATGTGTAAAAATGGTATTTTAAAAATCCCTTATGTTGAAGCCATGTGATACATACATATATTTATGATTGACCTCCCTAGGAATATACGAATGTGTACACGCACACACACACACATACATACATACATACATACATACATACATACATACATACATACATACATACATACATACATACATACATACATACATACATACATATATATATATATATATATATATATATATATATATATATAGAGAGAGAGAGAGAGAGAGAGAGAAAGGAGAGAGAAAATTAAAAAATTGGAGAAAGAGAGAGAGGAGGATAGAAAAATTTATGCAAGAAAGAGAGGAACAGAGTAAAGAATTGGAGAGAGAGAGAGAGAGAGAGAGAGAGAGAGAGAGAGAGAGAGAGAGAGAGAGAGAGAGAGATTTAAAAAAAAAACTAGGTTTTCCAAGTTATAATAAAAGAGAAAGAATGTAGAGAGAGAGAGAGAGAGAGAGAGAGAGAGAGAGAGAGAGAGAGAGAGAGAGAGAGAGAGAGAGAGAGAGAGAGAGAGAGAGAGAGAGAGAGAGGAAAATGAGAGAAAAGGAATATAGCATGATGGGAAAAAGTGAGGGAAACAAAGTTTTTGTGTGATTGAGAGTATTGCATAGCAACTTCGTTGCCCTTGAAATTCCACAAAGTGGCATAGTGTTTGGTGCGCAGTGTCGAAGGGGTTCTAGTCAAAAGGTCATATCCAACGAGGATTAGAGAGAGAAGGAAGTAGAGAATAGAAGATAGAAGAGAAGAAAAAGAATAGGCAAGGGATTCAAACCTGCCAAAGTCTTTACACAATATTAAGACAAAGCTCAATCATTCAAAGCACTATGTATTGATAGAACTTGAGAAGATAAACAAAATCCTTGTTTGGGACTACTTGGAAGCAATCTCCAAGCATTAGATCTCTTGGAGCTCCCTGGTAAATCACACACCAAACATTGACTTATTCTTTGTTGTTTAGACTGCAAGTTTGATGATTTCATTGGCTCCAAAAGGGGGATAAATCCCCAAGACACTTACTACGACACTTGGTCAGAATTCCCCTGATCGCTCTTTCTTCTTCTTCCCAATTCAAAGTGCTATTTGCTGCTTGAAAACTGTGATTTGTGCCGCACAATTTCGGAAGCCCTTCTTTTTTGCATGAGATCTTCCAAACTGGTTGAAAAGAAATTTGCTTTTGCATGTCATCCTTTTCTAGAAGTTTTCTACACCTTTTTAGGATATTTACAAGATATAATATCCAAAATATCAAAAATAGGCTAAACTTGTCCAAAAATCTTGTATTTTGGAACCATCCATAGTATGGACACTCACATTAATGACAAATATGGCATTGACTTTCTAGATCAATAAGAAAGTTGAAGAATGATGCACTCAAGGGTTTTTCACACTATGTCCATGTAGCAGCACGATATCCATCCCCTCTGAATTTGTACATCCTCCGGAATGTGTCAAAGTCCTAGTTGTTACTTGATTCTGAGTCCTCCTCATCCTCTGCAACCATATCCTTTGCTTCTTCCTCTTCCATATCTTCATGGCTAGCCCTTGTATCATGGCCACTATTTTTATCCAATTCTGGCAACTCATAGGCAATAGATTCCCACCTCTTGAATAATTTGATTCTTTTCCTTGCTACCCAAGTTTTTATGGTGGTCCCATCCAGCTCATTTAATGCATAAGTAGGCATTATCAAGCATGTGTCTTACCACATAGGGTCCGAACCATCGTTTGGAGACTTTACACATGGCACTATGTTGGTTGTCCAAACTGGTGTCATAAACTAGTATCCAATCCCCATCTTGTATGGTTTTTGGCATCAAGCTATGTCTTTGTCAAACTATTTCTTGTTCTGTATCCTTGTTGCCCTTAACTTTGCAACTACCGCATCTATGTCTTTTGACTTTCTTTCCAACTGTCTAATACGTAAGGCCAACAACTCCTTTCGATTCAACTTCTCTTCCCAAGGTAGCACACTCCATGTGACGTCATCTCTTCTATCGGCATGATATATCCCCTGTAATAGCACCATGAGTTATTCTGTCAGCCCACAAAGCATAAGGGAGCAATTGCGGCCACTCTTTTACCTTCCCTCCACATGCTTTTGCCAATGCCTTCACGATAAGTGGATGACCTCTTTCACTTTTGCCATTTCCTTCACGGTTATATATAAGGTGAAGTTAAAGCAAGCTTTATCCCCAACCATGCAAAGAAATCATAGACTTCATCAGTATTCAATTTACCCCTATCTGCTATAAAATTTCCCACACAACCATACCGACAAAAGATCTCTTCATATACACTGTATTTGTTTTCTTGTACGTAGAGCTCTCCCTTCCACTTGATTAGTCAAGTCTTCATCACGGGCAAGTACAAGATATCTCATTTTCCAAAGACTTGTAGGCATCATGACTAAACCCACCACCCACTTAAAATGAAGAGACAAGGGATATGTGGGCTGCAATCCATCCCGATGTCTCACAGATGAATATGTTTGACATGTCATACATGTTTTCATAAAGTGAGCAACATCCTTAAACATGCCCTGCCACCAATATCTTTCTTTAATATTTGCAAAAGTACCCCAAAAATCTCTATGGAAAACCCATAAGCTTTCATGAAATTCTTGCATAACGTGTACTTGTGAAGCTCTGTCACCCATAACTCGTAATGGCATACCTTGTTTCCTTTTAGCATGTTTCTAGAAGTACCCATCTTTTAAGAAAAATCCATAGGCTTTCCTCTTGATATTTTTAAACTTCTCATTCGGTCACTCACTTCTCTTTATTAATGTGATGAGGTATTGACCAATTCTCAACCACTCTCGTGCATATTTGTCTTCTAGAAACACTTCTACACAAGATACATAACATCTAAAGTGTCTTCTCTTTGCTATTCAAGCTTCTGTTAGTGATGTAGCAACTCTTTCCATTGCTAAATTCACTCTTATAGCACTTATACTTGATAAACTAGCTACTGTATTTACTCCATTTAATATTGTCCTTGCATTCATGAGAGTTGTACTTGTAGTTACAACGTCTGGCAATTCAGTTTCACCAATCAAAACATCATTTTCAGCAGCAAGAGTCATTGCATTGGCATTGAGGAGCTCTTTCCCTTCAGTTTACTTCAGTTTAGATTTGAAATGTTTTTCCTCCTCATCCATCATTCCATCTTCATTCTCATAGCATTCCCAAGATAATGTGTTTGCCATTGGATTATCTCTTCCTGCAATTTGCTGAAATTCAAGGTTCAAAGATTTGATGTATGCAATCCATTGGAGCATAGCAATGTCTAGGGTAGCACAACTAGTAATCATACCCAATACCAGCAAATAATCAGTTTCAATGACTATACGAGCATCCATAAAATACTCATCACATTTAAGGGCTATCACGATTCCCCATAATTCTCTTTTTACGTGTGGATACCTTCTCTGTCATTCGATCAATACTTTAGCACCAAACCAAATCGCATATCTTTGCCCTTCCTCATCATCTTGCCCAATTTCCCATCCAATCCCGATTGGGCTCATATCAATAGTAATAATGATAGGCTTTCCATGTGAACAATCAGTCTTTCTCAATGTAGGAGAAAATTTCAAGAGCCACTTCAATTTCTTCATTGGTTTCTGATTCTTCCTTTCCCAGTGAAAACTCTAACATTTCCTCAAGATATGATATACAACATCAACAATATGTGTAAAGTGAGGGATCCATATCAAATAGAACACACATGTACCCAAGAATCTACACACCTCAGGTACATTCATGCATACATCTTGCATTCTATCAATCCCATCTATTTTCATTGGTGATGGTAGCCCATAAGGCCCACACATATGCCCAACAATCAAAACCTCTTCAACTCCAAAGACTCTAGAAAGAGTTAAATGCACCTCTTCTAGATGCATCAAAATACTTTCACATTCAACAATATGGTCTGCAACAAATTGTATGCACCCATGAGTATCCATCTCTTCATTCTTTTCATCCACTACACACCCTTTGATTGGAACATCCCCCAAGAAGGCATTGTCAATTGTGGCATAAATTCCCTAAGTACCCTATTCATAGCATTTGTCGTGTGTGCCACTGAATTCATTGCACCCTACACGAGAGTACACATCTGTACTACTAACCCCAAGGGAGTCTTGATGGTTGTGATATCCTTGCTCTCAACTGCAAGCTAAAATTAATCATACCCTGAGTAAAGATCACCCAAAGAATAGATCACTCTACCTGTAAAAGCCTTTGCAAATTCATCAAACACAAGAACTTCCCCCGCATTTCTTATGGTCACTTAATTGATTGGATGCACATATTGAGAGAGAGAGAGAGAGAGAGAGAGAGAGAGAGAGAGAGAGAGAGAGAGAGAGAGAGAGAGAGAGAGAGAGAGAGAGAGAGAGAGAGAGAGAGAGAGAGAGAGAGAGAGAGAGAGAGAGAGAGAGATTTGAAAACCAAAAATGGAAAGGGAAAGAGAGAAAATATTAGAGAGAGAAAGAGAGATTTTATGAGAAAATTTAGGGTTTTAAGTTCCAATAAGAGAGGGAGAAGCAGAAAGAGAGATTTCTTAATGAAAACAATGGAGGGGAATGGAGAAATAAATTAGAGTGAGAGAGAGAGAGAGGGAAGAAATATTTATAGATAAAGAGAGAGGAGAGAGAAGAATCAACAATTAGAGAGAGAGGGAGAGAGAAAAAATTACGAAAGAAAGAGGGAGCAAAGTGAATTAAAGAATTGAAGAGAGAGAGAGAGAGAGAGAGAGAGAGAGAGAGAGAGAGAGAGAGAGAGAGAGAGAGAGAGAGAGAGAGAGAGAGAGAGAGAGAGAGAGAGAGAGAGAGAGAGAGAGAGAGAGAGAGAGAGAGAGAGAGAGAGAGAGTGTGTGTGTGTGTGTGTTAGGGGTAAAGGCACCTTTGCCTAGCCACCTGTGTATTACTACACTAACAGTACCTACGCCTACACATTACAGGCAGTGGTGTTGCAGTATACAGGGTTGAAGGTCACCACAGGGGTTTGGCAAGAAAACTGGACAAGATAGATGGAGATGTATCTTTAAGAGATAACTAGGATTCAAGTGAATGTTTAGAGGTTCAAGAGGAACTTCACAACCTTCAGTTCACCATATACTTTGGTTTATCTTGGAAAGATAGATTATACATAAGTCAATTGAATAAATGGGTTAAGATGATGAAAAAGCTTAAAACTTATGATCACAAAGATGGTTGATTTGTAAACAGGAGTACTATTTGAATTGATACAAGAAGAGTCTTGCCTTTCCTTGCCTATGAATATAGCTGCCTATTTCAGTCTAGGCATGAAGAAGATTTTCAAGACCTTGGGGAAGTTACTATATGTATGCCCTCTACATCACATGCGTTCAAGGCCTATTTATAAATATCCTTATCTATGAATTTTTCTTGAATAAAACAATAACCCCTTTATATTACACCCTTTTATATGTAAAAAATGTATTTTAAAAATACCTTATTTTGAACCCACGTAATGCACACATATATTCATAAGTAACTTACCTGAGTTCAAGACACTTCCTCTTTTCAACTGATTAGTACAATGAAGATAGAGGATCAAGATGAAGACTGCCTATATCAGCCTTTGAATGATTCAAGGTTATGGAACTAGCATCATTGTTGCTAGTTTTTCATGAAAAGATCATGAGATTCATGACTTAGATCAACGTAACACGAATAAAGCAGCTACATAAAAGCTTTAGCTATGGAATGACTATTATGGACAGCCAATATTAATTCCAAAGCATGGCAAGAAATCACCAAAAGACTTCTTTGAAAATTCCCTTGAATGAGGAGGATGCAAGATACTATGTAGAGGGAATTACAAGTCTAGTTTGTACTTGCAATGATTGTAGATGAAGAAGAATATGTGTTTACAGGTTTTAGCCCTAAAATACCATGTTTTAGGCTGAGAAGAAGAGACCAAAAGTATCACATAATAGTGCCAAAAGATGTCCTTGAAATTTTCTTACAAAGAGTATAGCTTGTAGTCACTCATAAGAACCAAGAACAACCCACGTTTTACCAAGATAAAAAAGGGGATCAGAAATAAAGCTTCAGCCCATCAATTTACAGGTTTGGGCAGCCAATAGCAGCCCACACACAACTCAAAATGCAACCAGGAAGTAACTTCCTAACGATTCTCTTGATAGATGGCATCAATCATAGTATCTAGATGAAAATATAGGCCAAAATTGACTCTTTTTCTCTTGGGCAACCACCGAGAGCCTTCAAGAATGGGCTGCTGCCCTTAAATACATAGATCTGCTCCTATCTGGTTAGCCACATGAAGCTTCATTCATAGACAATGCACGGGCACAATAGTCATTTACTTGCCAAGTGGTGGAAGGTAGTCATGATCTTCATCTTCTTTTTGAGGTTGCATGCCTTCATCTCCTTTGTGTGGTAGTGTATGAGCTTCTTTCTCCCTTATCCAGGATGCGCCCTGTTCAGAGCCTGAGCAAACCCGTAAAATGTGCCGCAAAAAGTGAAAAGTTCATGTCTTTCAAATGAATCACAACTAGGTCACATAAGCAAGGCTATGGTAAACACAATGTCCCACACTTAGCCAACTTAGACAACTCCATCTTCTTTGTGACTTTTCTTGTCAATATACTTGTAAGTCTTGAATATCATAAGTGCACAACCACATCATAGGCTACCCAAGGGGACCTACCAAGTCATCTACTCATGACCATATTTCTCATGTTTAATGTTCCTAGACTTACAAAACATGTAGCAACTTCATGTATGCAATGCAAGGAAGGATAAGAGTAAGTAACCAAAATCCAATCATCTTGTCAATGACCCATGATGATTATATTGTGTTTTAAGACAGAGAGCCCCATCTTTATTACACCATGTCATATGTTGGTGGACTTAGGTGTTTAAGATTTATTGCACTAGGCAAGTCTTTATGTAGCATGTCTAGGATACAAGTGACCAAGTGATACATGTAAATGATAAAAGCTTTGTTTTTAAACCATGGGCAAGGAATCCCATAACAATGGGTGCCTATCATTGTCAATTCATTCCTTATTCTTTCAATGACATTTGAATAAAGGGAAGGCCGGTCACACATTGCGACTGTTGGAGTTCCCACATTATGTGTATCTCTCTCTCTTGCTCTTGCTCCTTCCACCGTAGCTCTTGCTCTCACTCAAGCTTCCACTTCAGGGCTCACATCCCTTCAACTGGTATCAGAGCCTTCTTCTACTGTGAGCCTGGCATGCTCTTAGCTTCCATTTGAGTGCCTACAATAGTCATCTCTTTGTTGGCAGCCATAACCACTCTGTTTGAGCTTTCTATCGGTTGCATTCTTCTTGGGAACTCTTTGATTCTTCTCAAGCAAGTTGGAGCAGCCCCCCATAGCCCTCACATTGCTAGTACAGCATCATGTTGCGTGAAACAAGCCCTTTTTTAAAAGTAATAGCTCATGTTTTTCATCTCCTACAGCATATCTTCTTCATTGGGAAGCTATACAAGCACTTATACACTTGGTTTTGATGCTTTGCATTAATCCTTCCACTCTTGGCATATGATTTGAGTGCTAAGCTTTAGTTTTGGACTATTATAACAGTCCACAGACTGTCATTAAATAGGGAAGCACTTATATTTGTTTTCTACACTCATTGCCATTGGTTGGACAATGCCCAATTGATGCTTATATATTCGGGGATGTTATGTCATTGCTTGGAGTTGATTTTGGACTAATTTAACCACTTCATTTACTCTATTTTGGCTAACGTTTGCTGGCTGGCATCACTCTATTTGATGCTTCTATGGTCACCTTTGTTGGTCTTATGATGCCCGGTTATGCTGGGGCGATGTCTACATGTATGGGAATGCTATGCCTGTGTTATGGGTTGGATTTGGAGCTTATTTTTGGCATTGAAATAGTTTGGTTTGAGAGTGTATTCATTTTTGTATAAATTAGGGCTGAACCTCTTTTAACAGGGATTTTTTAAGCCCATTGCTTCTCACTATGATTCTGGTGTTCTATATGCAACACTGATGTGTACCATGGATGGTAGTACATTGATGTGTTCTATATGCCCATGATTTGAGGTGGCTTTGCACTTGATTTGAGGAATGATTTACTCATTTTTGAGAGTGAATTTACTATTGTAATAACTAGGTTTGAAGCCTATTTGGTTAGTGTATGCTCTACCTATTGGTCACAGGTGCTTCCCAGGTGACTCATATGACTACACGGATGTATACAGAGGTTGGCACATGTCTTGTATTGCTCCAAAATGCTATTTGAGATTAGATCAAGCTCTGTTTTGGTTGGCATTTCATTAACATTGGTCTACAATGCCATGCTTTGTGATAGTCATTATGCCTATGGTCTATGCTTGACCCTTCGGTACATGCTTTGACACATATGCTAGAAATGCATGCTTTTTACCTTGTCTATGTTTGATTGCCACTTGAAGCTTCAGTTGGGCTTTCATTTTCATACTTTGGAGCTCTTGGATGCTTATTTGGGTTGTCAGAGATTCGACATTGACTGTTATATGATGTATTGGATGTTATGGGTGATGCTTCACCGATCCCTTGCTCTAGATGCTCCATTGATATACGATCTTGGCTCCATTATTCCTTATGTGTTCACATGCTATCTTTGAGATTAGTTTCTCGATTGACATCGATCTTTCTGCCAATGGTGGGGGCTTCATGCTATCTCTGGATATTGCAGAGCAACGTGTGGTTTATGTAGTTGAGCTTCTTGAGTAGATGATACTGGGATCTCTCACATGTCTATGCTTTTGATAGATACTTGTCTGCATTGGATGCTTTTGGGTTGATTTGATCTATCTTCTATTTGAGCATTCACCGAATTTTGTCAGGTATTTGGGTGTTTTGCTTATGGTTCTTGGTTGCTAGAGTGTTTGTTACATGCCCGCTTCATGTAGGATCTAACCTGGCAGTCATACTTGACTTTAGATCACTGTTAGCTCATTGTTTGCTCTCTTTTTCTCATTGTTGTGATTTATTACATCAAGCTATTTTATGTAGGCAGTGATGTATTTACTAAGATTAATCATGTCATTTTGATGTACTTTTGGTATTATTTGGTGGACAATTGGTCATTTTAGCAGTTTCTCTTATTTTCAACTTGTTTTGGTAGTGGTTTTGGCATGTTTACTTCTAATTATAGCAAGTTGTATTCTGCATAGTCTACCTTTGTTTGACTCATTATGGCTAGTCATCTCAAAGATATGACTTTGTTTAACATTTCCAAGTTGGATGGCACCAATTATGTCTACTGGAAGTCTCAAATATGATAGGTTTTGGTGCAGAAATTGCTAATTAAGCCACTAAGAAACAAAGGTATTAAACCCGAGAACATGGATGATGATGATTGGGCTAATTTAGATACACTAAGCAAGTTCACTATCATTTTATCACTCTTTGAAGAGGTCCACAAATAATGTTGTTGAAGATGAAGATCAGAGTGCATGGAATCTATAAAAAAAGATTCAAAAACTTTATGCAAACCAAAGCCATGCTTCACAGATGTATAAACTTAAACAGTTGATGGATCTCCGCATGAAGAAGGGGACCCCATTTTCTGCTCACTTTAGGTAGTTTCATTTTATCATAAAGAATATGCTTCAATAGGGTATTGAGTTTCATGATAATCAATATCTTTTGTTTTTGCTTGGCACTTCACTTGAGTCTCGGGATGTATTTCACATTGCAATTTGTATCGACAAACTTGATGGGCTGAAATTGAAAGATGTAGAGAGTGCTCTTTTGACTGAAGAAATTAACAAGAAAAATAATTATGCTTCCTGTAGTTCACATGCTTTATCCATTAGAGGTGGCAAGAAAGATAATGATCGTCATGGGAAGGACTCTTAGAAGTCTCGATCTAAGTCATGTGGATGCAGCAAGTCCCGTGGACATAAGTTTGATCTTAAATGCCATTATTGTGGGAAAGCAAGACACATACAACCCCAATGCCATAAGATGTGGGATGACAAGTTCAAAGAAAAGGGGAAAGAAAAAGTGTAGGAGAAATCCAATGATTGCAGCATTATACTTGCAAAGTCCAGCATAAAGTTGAGGAGATAAATGTCATGCAGCTTGAGGAGTCCAATGGTGACTACATCTTAGCAACCTCTTCATGTGATGTATCTCAACTGCCCAAGGCTCAGTCTATGCATGCACAATGTTGGCTCTTGGATTCAGGTGTGTCTTTTCATGTGACCCCATACTATGAGTTGTTTTATACCTATCGCGGTGTATCTGGTAATATGTGTTGAGAATAGCAAATAAAGCTTGGCCGTAAATGCCAGATGTATACCCATAGAGGCTGAATGTGTGTCCAAAAGAGGCTTGTCCATAAGTGGCTTTACATGAGAGATAGACAATGATGTATGCTCTAGGAAGAGATGTTCAGAATTCCATAAGCGTAATGAGAAGAGTGGAGAAGTTGGAAAGCTATAAAGACATGTATTTGATTCACTTTTAAAAAAAAATGCTTTTGTACTTTGTACTTAGAGTTTGTGTTCCTGTCCACTCAAGATTGTGTTTATGAGTCCAAGCTAATCTATCTTGGAACCTAGTTCACTTGAGTGAAAGTCTGTGTCTAGTCATTAGTCTTCATGTCTCATGCCTATGAGTTCAAGCCTCCATAGCTAAACCGTGTTCAAGATCCATGTTTCTCAACATAGTATCAGAGCCATGGTGAGCTCAATTTAGCTCGTCTCCTTGCTCCTCCAACTTCTCACAGCTCAACTCATAACCACAAGAAGTCTTTATTCTCTCACCCTATCTTACTTGATCTACATTCTACCTCTAAACTTCATGACTATCTTGCCATACCTACTTACCTTGGAGGAGTCAATGTGAGCAAATATAACCATCTTAGCTGTTGCTTCCTTCAAGAGATGTTCTCTCCACCTTGAGGCGCTTCTCCCCATAGCATCAGAGGTCGACATTGCGCCCTATAGGACCTAGCATTGCGAAAACACCCAAATTTGGCACAGATTTTGTTGGCAGTAGTTCGATCTAATCAAGCACACAACACGAGGTGCAATTATCCATGCCGTTATGGGGCATTTGAAGACCCCCAAGTGGGAAATCTTAGGCTAGAAGGGCTCCCAAAAAATCTCTCTCTGTTGGTTACAATATGTGAAATTGGTAAGACCTTTCCATGATTTCAAAAAAGGAGATGTTTTATTTACACCATGCACAAGTGTCTAAATTTGAAAGAAAATCCAATGCCAATGTAATGCCAAGCCATGTAATCCAACAAGCCCAAGAGCTATCCATAGAAAAATGTATTCATTTTGTATATCTAAAGCACTGCAATGCTCATGATAAGCCAAAAGCCAATTCTATATATCCCAAGATCTATGTAACAATTCAAACCATGAATGTCAAGAAGGGTCTGACAAGCCAAGGCAATGTACCCATTTGTATCCATCCAAAACTTATTGAACAAAAGGATTCCACTAAGAAGACTAGAGCACAAGAAAAAACACTAAGCATCAACCAAAAGAACAAAGAACAAGAGCATGAAGAAAAAGAAGTTCAAGAAGACAAAGAAGACCAACAAAGAATGCAAGAAGATCAAAGACACCTAGGAGATCAAGAAAAGAAGAGGATGACAAAGAAGCATGAAGAAGATAAAGAAATTTCCGATGTTGAGACAACAAAGAAATTTTCCCATAGTGGATCTTTATTTCCCGTAGTGGACCTTATTTCTCCCATTGTGGATCTTTATTTCCTGTAGTGGATCTTGTTTCCCATAGTGGATGTAAAAACCCTACCAAGATGTAAAGTTTCAAGCCTTAACTTGACTAGGCTTTCCAAGAGCTAGTCTCCTGGTCCATGTTTGCATGTAGGAGGGGGGGAAAAGCCAGTAAGGGTAGGAACTCATCATTTGAGGGGGGTGTTGAGAATAGCAACTGATGCTTGGCCATAAAGACTAGATGTATGCCCATAGAGGCTGAATGTGTGCCCAAAAGAGGCTTGCCCATAAGTGGCTTTGTGCGAGAGATAGACAATGATGTATGCTCTAGGAAAAGATGTTCAGAATCCCATAAGCATAGTGAGGAGAGTCGAGAAGCTAGAAAGCTATAAAGACATGTACTTGGTTCAAATTTAAAAAAAAATGCAATTGTACTTTGTACTTAGAGTCTGTGTTCTGTCCACTCAAGATTGTGTTTATGAGTCCAAGCTAATCTATCATGGAACCTAATTCACTTGAGTGAAAGTCTGTGTCTAGTCATCAATCTTCATGTCTCTTGCCTATGAGTTCAAGCCTCCATAGCTAAATTGTGTTCAAGATCCATGTTTCTCAACATTGTGCACTTAGATGATGATCAATCGAGTCTTGCTATTATTGGCATTGGTGATGTCACTCTATAGTTTCCCTATGTGGTAACACTTTTGTTTTGCATAATGTACATCATGTACCTGTCTTGACTAAAAGCCTTATGTCTGCTGGGAAGCTTGATGATGTAGGATATCATATATGCTTTGTTAATTCTTTATGGAAGATAACTCGTGGTAGGCTTGTTTTTGCAAGAGGTGCCAAGTCTGGCAGCCTCTACCCCTCGGTTGTATCTAGTACTATTGACCATATTTTTTCAGTGGGTTCTATCCCACATGTATCTCTCTCGCATGCTAATCTCGGGCATATGTCGCTTAAGGAAATGAAAATTATTAGTGCTTTGTAGTATCTTTCGCTTTTTTAATACTCGCATTTTGAGTCATGTGATCATTACTTATGTGGCAAGTAGACTAGGACTTCACATAAAAAGTCTACTATTCCACACATGGGCAATTCTTTGGCTCTTGTGCATTCAGATGTATGTGGACCCATGCCCTATCAATCATTAGGGGATTTGAAGTACTTTGTCACATTTATTGATGATTATTCATGTAAGGTTTGGGCTTATCCCATAAAGCAAAAATCTAATGTCTTGGTAGTCTTTTAGCATTGAATTGCTTTATTAGAGAACCATTCTAGGCATAGGCTGAAATGCCTAACCAATAATAGGGGTGGGTACATCTCACATGCCTTTGAGTAGTTTTGTCACGAGTGGGTTATTAAGCATCAGTTGACTACCCCTTACATCCCTCCCCAGAATGGTGTGGCTGAGTGTATGAATAGGATTATCCAAGCGAGGGTTCACATTATGCTTAGCCAAGAAGGCTTGCCACAACATTTTTGGGTTGAGGAAGTCTCTCCTGCCATGCATCTCATTGATATATCACCTTGCAATGGTTAAACTTCCAGGTTACAGATGAGTTATGGATAGGAAAGCCTTCCTCTTATGCTCATTTGTGTGTTTTTGGATGTGAGACCTTCTGCCATGTGCCCAAGGACAAACGTAATAAGCTAGGTTCTAAAAGTGTGAAATACATTTTCCTTGGCTATGGAGATGTAGGTGAGATGGGATATCGTATTGGGGATTAACAAGCACTGCAAAAAAAAATTTGCAGCCATGATGTTGTGTTCCATGAGGAAAAACTACATATGTAGCTTGAGAAAGTTATTGAGATACGTAGGGTTATCTTTCAAAAGGAGTCCTCTACTCCTACACAACCAGCTAGATAGCATGTATCAACAGTCGATCTTCATGTCCAAGATGTTAGATATGATGTTAGACAAGATGTTGGGGATAGGCAAAACACTGCCCTCATTGAGGTGTTCTACTAGAGGTATATGACCTCTTGACTGCTATGAGCCCTCCATAAATTATGTCTTCCTTACAGATTCATGAGAGTCTCTCACTTATGATGAGGCTATACGCAAGAGTGACAGTCACTCGTGGGATAGTTATATAGTTTAAGATTGACTCATTGCATAAGAATTGTACGTGGGATTTGGTTTCCTTGCCTAGTGGCAAGCAGGCTTTGCCTTGCAAGTGGGTGTACAAGTTGAAAAGTATCCCTAGACACCCCAAGCCAACATACAAGTCCAGATTGGTAGCAAAGGGTTTTAAGCAGGAGCATGGTGTTGACTTTGACAAGGTCTTCTATCTTGTGGTTAAAATGACTACCCTACACTTAGGCTTGGCTTTGGCTGCACAGCTTGACTTGGGCTTGTATTAGTTGGATGTCAAGACGGCTTTCTTACATGGGGACTTGCATGATGAGATATACATGGAGCAACCTAAAGGCTTTGTAGAGCTTGTCAAGAAAAACCTAGTGTGCAAATTGAGGAAGAGTCTTTATGGCTTGAAGTAGACACCTAGGGAATAGTACCACAAATTTGATGCATTCATGCAGTCACAGGGCTACAGTCGTAGTGCTATGGATCCATGCTTGTACATGAAGAAAGCCCATAATGGCTCATTAGTGATTTTGGTACTCTATGTGGATGACATGCTTTTAGTAGGGAAAGCTCATAATGAGCTAGATGCTCTTAAGGCTCGGCTCAAGAAGATCTTTGAGATGAAAGATCTGGGATAGGCCTCTCATATACTTGGTATGCACATTACGTGTGATAGGTCTCAGGGTTTGACTACTCTATCTGTCACAAAAAGAGTATATCCAGAAAGTCCTTGAGCACTTATGTATGCAAGATGTGAAGTGGATGTGAAGCATGTTACATGTCCATTACCTTCTCATGTGAAGGTATCACAAGCCGATTGTCCGCAGACAGATGAGCAAAGTGCTGAGATGGCCAAGATTCCCTATGCATCTGTAGTGGGCAAACTTATGTATGCCATGATAGCCACCCACTTGTCCAGATATTGCATTTGCAGTTGGTGTCGTGGCACGTTATATGGCTACACTTGGCAAGCATTGGGATATTGTGAAGGGTATCATGAGGTACCTGAAGGGCATTGTTGATATTTGTATATGTTGTGGTAGCCAGGATACAGGAGTTATGGGATACACTAACTCTAACTATGTAGGACATGTAGATAGTAAGAAGTCTACTCTAACTATGTAGGATATATAAATAGTTTCATGGATATCCAGGGTGCATAATTGCATGGCCCTTTCTACTATAGAGGCCGAGTATATTGTAGCCACCACTAAGGCTTGCAAAGAGGTCATTTGGTATTGTAGATGCTATCCCTACACTGCATTAGGATTATATGAGTGCTATCCAGTTAGCCAAGAATCTGGTTTTCCATGCGAAGATGAAACACATTGAGGTGAGGTATCACTTCATTCATGAGGTCATTGAGGATAGGTCTGTTGACTTTTTCAAGATCTCAACTGATCATAATCCTACAGACTTGCTCATGAAAAGCCTCTCTATAGAGCGATTTGCCTTCCTTAGGAGATTGATGGACATTGGATGAAATGACATCTTTCCTCATCCTATCTATGTATATATTGTACTGTCTTTTATTTTTTTATTTTCACTCCTCATTGAAGCAGATTCACCTTTAAGTCGGAGAATGTTGGGGGTAAAGGCACCTCTACCTAGCTGCTCGTGTATTACTACACTAACAATACCCGCGCTGCCTACACATTGTAGGTGGCGAGTGCCAAATGTCACTTTATTCTTTATTCTTTTAGTGACATTTGAATAAAGGGAAGGCTGGTCACACATTGTGACTATTGGAGTTCCCACATTGTGACTATTGGAGTTCCCACATTATGTGTGTATCTCTCTCTTGCTCTTGCTCCTTCCACCATAGCTCTTGCTCTCACTCATGCTTCCACTTCAGGGCTCACCTCCTTTTAGAGAGAGAGAGAGAGAATAGAAAATTGGAGGTGGGAATTTTTTGGGAGGTTGAGAGAAGAACATAAAATTTCAAGCGAGAGAGAGAGAGAGGAAAAAGAAGAAGAAAGAGGAGAAAGATAAAGAGAAGAAAATGAGAGAAAGAGAGAGAGGTGTGAAGAAGAAGAATATGGAGGAAAGGCAATTAGGTGAAGATAAGGGGGGAGAGAGAGAGAGAGAGAGAGAGAGAGAGAGAGAGGGAAATGAGAGAAGTGAAATATAGTGTGATGGGAAGAAGTGAGAGAAGGGAAGTTGTGTGATAGGGAGTATCTCATGGCAATTTCACTTCCCTTGGAACACCACGAAGAAGCGATAAAGCATTCTAGGCTCCATGAAGCACATGAGGAATGCTAGTCAAAGTGTTATTCATGATCCCACTACTCAATTGAAAGGAAACATTATTGCTCATGACAAAGTATTTCCGGCCACAAAGTCCATCTTTTCCCCAATGCCATATTATCTCACGGATCTAAAGTTCTTCAAAATAGTTAATAGAGTTGATTGTACTACAATAGGTTGCTAAGAGCTAACACGAATACTAATTAGTATTTGCATACAAATTCATCTTTTGACAAAGTGTTTCACTCTAAATCAGGTTTAAAGTCTTACTTTATTATTGCAATAAACTAGACTTTAAATAAGTGGTTGCCTTAGATTAGTTTTTGTAATGGGAGACCCTAACAATGATGTTATGTGATTCTCCTCTCACAAGGTCTTGTATTTTTATTACAAAGGAAAAGCTTGAGTTATAGAGATTCACAAATATAGATCTTTGGAAGAAAGTCTTTAGGAAGCTCAAGTCTCTAAAGTAGTTTTTCATAAATTATCATATGGTTCATAAAAAATTTTATCCAAGAAGCTAAATCTTGCATCATTTGGACTGTCCTTGGACCATATAATTGATTAGCATGCTAGTCACAACCCATTAAGGAATTTATTAAAACAATACTCATGTGAAATATTCCAAATATCTATAGTGCTTGGATGCACAAATTGAACACATCCATTAAAGTAAAACCAAAAAGAAAAAGAAAAACAAAAGAAGAGAATGTATGACACAAAATTTGGTACAATCTCTTAGTTAAAATACTTCTCCATGGGGCAATATAAGTTTAAGAATACTTAGTCTCATCTTATTCAATCTAGGATTTAATGTCTTCTCTTATAGAGTGGTTGAATAGATAACATAAGAATAGTTAAACTCGCCTTGAAGCTTGGTTTGCCCGTGTCCCTTGTATTAGATCCAATAATGTGACTAAGAACATCTAATTTCAAATTTTATTTGTATTCGAAAGTGACTAAAAGCATATGTTATTAAACTGTCTTTGTGACATAAAGTGACTATAATCATACTATAGTTGTGTTGGTAATAAACAAATATTAGATCCAATAAAGTGACTAAAAATGTCAGGTTTTAAATGTTGGTTGTACTTGAAAGTGATTAAAAGCATATGTTGTTAAATTGTGTTTTGTGACATAAATTGAAGAAAGGCATATTGTAGTTGTGTTTGCGATAGACAATCTTGGGTTTATGAAATTATACATTTTTTATATTTACTCATTAAAAAAATCTAGACAACCATTGTTAATCCTATGATCTAGAGTTGGTTTAAATGGCTTTATCTTTTTCCTACCCAAAGTAATAGAATTGTTGTTGTGCTTTAAAAGCATAGCACCTGCCCTAATTCATTGTATCTTTTGCAAATGAACTCTTTCTTAAAATATGAAGTTTATAATACACCCAATAATCAAAAAGAAATTTATAGCATTTGAGATGTAGTGGGGTAGTCTGAAACAATGTCAATACCAAGTTGTGTATGAAGGCAACTCTCTTTGGAGATAGGTTTATAGTTGATCATAAGACTTTAAAGTTCTAGATCTTACAAGGTGGTGGTAATTAGAGTACATTGGTAGAATAAAAGTTGGGTCTTAATATAGAAGGAAAGAATATGCTCTTTTGATGTTTTCCTTAAGCAATGTGTCCAAGGTACTTGAAGTCTTATGAAGTCTTTAAGGAACAAAGACTAAATTTAAAGATAGGGTTAAGCTCCCTAAACAACAAGAGATCTATTAGGGTCATGCCACAAGTAGGTCATGACTAAAATTTTCCAATGTCTAATAAGCAAAGTTGGCCACTTCTATAGTGAGTATGAGGCTTATACAAGGTGCCACATGCAATTCACTTTACACCACACACCAAAAAGTATAGCAAGTAGTGTGTGTGACGTCATGCTTACAAGTTGTCAAAGTGATGCCACATGTAGACTTGCTAGACCTTTAGAAGTTCAAATAAGTTGAGTTTGTGTGGCATGACATGCCCTCTTTCTTCCTTACTATAATTGTAGTCACCTTTACTTTGAAATGCAAGTACAGGTTATACGTGCAACACGACCCTTGGCGTGTTGAAAGTTCAAGGTAGCAATCTGTAGGAAGGGCAAGGGATATGTATAGATTGGACAATAAAGTTATCCCAGGTGTGTAGGTCAGCTCAAGCCACAAGAGTATAGCTCTTGCATCAGCTCTCACATCTTAGAAATACCCACACTTTTTTTCAAAGGAGAGTATAGCTCTTTCTAAGATGTGAGATTCCCTATTGAGTGTTGACTCTTGGTCTCTCACATAAATGGGTAGACTAATTGCTTTAGGTGTTGAAAGAACACATTTATTTTTTTAAAAAAGTAATGCCACTAAGACAAGTTATTTTATACCCTCACAGCACCCATAGGTAAAGCAAATACACCAGTCCACAGGCGCGACTCCACGAGGACGCGGACACTGAGGGATCCAAGGGAGACTCAGAAAGGGAAGGAATAAGATGGTCGTAGTCGGAGACTTGAGGAACGGAGCATGTGTGAATAAATGTTTGCTAGCATGTGCGAATAAATGTTTGCTGGTCATAGAAAGAACCAGGCTAGAGACAACTACTGTACAACTCGTATGAAGCTGCGCGGATGTACTCCCCCGGGGGGGATATATGTTATATATGTGAAGAGGAGAGGGGGGCCTGGGGTGGCTGAGCAAGGAGATAAACACGAGCAGGTTCAGTTGGAAGACGCGCGCGCGCAAGAGAGAGAGAGAGAGAGAGAGAGAGAGTGTGTGTGTGTGTGTTGCATGGCCAGTGATATATGCTGGCCTTCCAGGAGTCCAACGTCATGGTCATCGACGTCGTCCTCGTGTGAGAATGGCGCATCGTCGAAGTCGGCTGCAAATTCTTCTTCTGCATGTGGCGGCGTAAGAGGAGGCGGAGCTGACCGCGATGATCATCGACACGACGATGGGCGTATAGTGACAGACGCGAGGCTTGGATTGCTGAAGGGTAGTGGGGCCGGGTATCGAGGGGTGAGGAAGCGGAGCTGGGGGAAGTGGGTGGCGGAGATCAGGATGCCGCGCAGCCGAGAGCGCATCTGGCTGGGCTCGTACGCGTCGGCGCGGCAGGCGGCTCGGGCCTACGACGCGGCGGTGCTCTGCCTGCGGGGCCGCGCCGCCTCTCTCAACCTGCCCCACCTCCCGCCACCTACCCCTCCTCTCCTCCCTCTCTCCAAGAAGGACGTCCAGTCCATCGCCGCCGCCGCAGCCTCAGCCCTTCCTCCCTCTCCCTCCCACCACCCCTCGTCATCCCCCCCCTCCTCCTCCACCATTTCTTCTTCTTCTGCCTCTTCCTTCTCTCATGATCCCGCTCCCCCATCCCACCTCCCCTCAGCTTCCACTGCAGTACAGGCCTCTTCCAGCCTCTCCTGCCCTAATTCTCAACCTCGGGCCCTGCCTATCGAGCCCCCCCACCAGTCGGCTGGCCAGCAGCAGCCCGAGCTCGTCGTCGATGACATCTTCTTCCGCGACATGGACTCAAACATCGAATCCTGCGCTTCCCTCCTCCAGCAGCTTCCCATACTCCACATGGCGCATCACCATTCATTGGATTAACCTTTGCCGCCTCCCAAGTCAAGGGCTCACGTATCCCTTGCCCAACCAATGATGATTCATCTCTTGTAACCGGTAGAAAACTATTCAACTGAAACCCTTCCTTGTAAGACTGCTTTGCATTAAGGAAGACTGCTTTGCATTAAGGAGAGGCAAGGAAAAACCAACGATTCAACCAATGAAAACTATGCTTCCATTACAACCAATTGAACCCGTACTTGTAATGCTCCTTTACATTAAGGAGAGCCAACGAAAAAATGATAATGTTCTTCCAGCTAGGTGCTGCACTAGCTTTAAAAACCACAATAAACAAATGTTTGACCTTCACAAATATATAGATTCTCAAGACAGCAGATATTTAGGCCGCAAAAGGGTGTTACATTCCTCAACATTACCCACATTAAGTGTTACATAATCCTCACCATGGCCCACATTTAGCACACATACCACTACACTACTATCTATGTGTAGACTTATTAGCACTCTCAAGTAGAAATAATCCATCTCATCATTGGATAGGACATTTAAGTCAAATCATATGTTTCTTTATTTTATACCATACTCTTCTTTAGATGTCGAAGGGCCTTTTGGAAAACTAGAAATCCCTTGGCATAAAACCTCATCTCTTAAAATTGACACTACCCCACTCTCACACAAATCAACTTTCTACATAAATATGAAGACTTCATTTGAATCCATATCAAATCCAATAATCCTAAACTATATCTTGGGGGTCACTCACAAATATATGTGCGAATCATGTAGGTGCAACTAAAGGGATTTTGACAATCTATTTTTAGGACCTTTTCCATATACACAATGGCACCATTTAATGGGCATATTCACAAATTGATCAATAAAAATGGCGTGTTTACTCATTATTAACTTTTAGATAAGGGGTTTTCAAATTAAGCCTTGAATGCATGCTCGGGTAAGTTACTCATGAGTATATGTGTGCATCACGTGGATTCAAAATAAGGTATTTTTGAAATACCATTTTTATACATTTTTTATATATAGAAGGATATAATATAAAGTGGTCATTTATAGATTGAATAGAAAATGGTTATATTTTATTCAAGAAAAATTCACAGATAAGGATACTTATAAATAGGCCTTGAACGCACATGATATAGAGGATAAACATATAGTAACTTTCCCGAGAATGCATGTGATAGTATGTGTTTACATATGGCAAACCTTTCAAGGACTATATCAACCAATCCAAACTACAATGTTGTTAGAAAGTAACGGTACATCCAAATTGGATAAAAGGAGGAAATGTCCTTTGATTAATGATGTTAAAGTTATGGCTATCAATTATTTAATAAAGCAATTATTCCACTACTAAATCCTCACACATGGAAATATTTAGCAGTTCAATCTATAGTAGAAATGAAATACTCATTTTAGAGAAGATAAAAAAACATGCAACAATGGTCATATATTTCACCATGCTAAAATTTGAAGTTTTCATAAAAGTGAATATATCCCAACATGTTCATATCGAAGGGTCATGCACCTTGAAGCTTGTAGCTCTATGTAATGTGCCTACCAAGGATTCCCTTGGTGCACGATTCAGTAGTCCATCAAGAAATCGTTCTAGGCAACCCCATTCACAACTCCCTTGAAATGTCACAAACCTTGCTACCTATGATTGCTTGAGTCTACATCATAGGGACAGGTCACATTGATTCCCATGAAGATCAACCTAACATTTAGGGTTCCTAAACAATACTATGGTTGCTAAATGTTTTCCTAGTGTCGATCACGGGCAATCGCTTTCACAATTCAACCCAAATTGAAGTAAACCTATATCGTACTTTATTCACCACTAAAATGACATATGGTTCGTTCTAAATTGATCTTCCTAAATAATACTATGGTTGCTAATTGTTTGCTTAGTGTCGATTATGTGCAATCATTTTCATAATTCAACCCAAATCGAAGTAGAATTATATCGTACTTTATTCACCACTAAAACGACATAAGGTTCGTTCTAAATTGATCTTTCTAAGATGGTCACATTTTGGCTGATCCAAATTGATTTAACCTACCATTTTGTGGGAAAGCTCTTAGCTTACCAAGACCACGCTATCAAAGAACGGATTCATCGAGGTTCTACCCTCCCACTTTCCATTAAGATGAAGTTTCTTAATTATCTAATTTCCTAACATAATTAATTTAACATCTAAAAATAGCTTCCTTAATTAACCTATTAATACAAGGTTTGTTCATGTTGAGGTTCATGTAATCTTAGATATGAACACAAAGACAAGTTTAAAAGTATCTTTCAAGAAACAAAAAAATATTTTATTTTAGTAGGGTAACATTTCTTTATTTGCATCAATTAAGCCATCCATTTAGGACATCACCTGAAGATGATACTACCAATCCTGCCCTTAGATAGCACTAGGGCCTTCTGGAAGAGCAATCTCATGCTCACAAGGGTTAGATAGTTCTCCATGTTTGAGGGATTTACGACTAGAGCCACCCTAGCACCCTTGTCACCTCCTAGCTAATTCTGCTCTCTACAGAGAGATCTCTAACTTTTGAAGCTAGTCCTAGCATCCAGAGAGCAAGTATAGCCCCTTGGTGAAGGGCTCCCACATGACTACCCTTGGGAAAGATGTAGAAACTATCTAAATTTAACTTGATTCAATATAAGTCCTAAGTTAGAATAATTCAAGCATAAAGAATTCTTTCTAATGCATCGTTTCTAAGCATTGAACAATTCTTCATTAGATGCAATACAAATAGTTTGGAACTTGCTCTAGATGGTAACCTTCTAATACAAGGTTCCCCTAACTTCTTAACTTGTCATAAATGTAAGATTAAGAAAAGGGATTATCTTAACCCTTGAAGTGAAAATTAGCTTCTAGATTGTATCTAATATTTATAACTCTAGGATCTGTAATATGAAGAGTTATTGTTCATGTGGGTGGAAGGAAAGGAAAAAATATCCATTGACATGAGTAGCTCCTTCCTTTCTCTATGGAAATTTTCTCTAGTTCCTTGACCCTAATCGTTAGAGGGTCAAAAAGAGAAGACTAGCATCTTCAATAGTTAAGTTAGGAGCTTGTAAACCATGTCGATTATCTCCCCCACTTTAGAAAAATCCTTCTTTTTGTAGGAACTTTAATAGAATAAAGACAAAGTCTCTATGCTTAAACCTTGAATCTCTTATTCTCAAAAGTAATTGATACTTATGTATCCTCAAGATTACGGATCTAGCTCTTCTTGGGATTAACCATCAAAAGAGTAGTAACTCGAACTTGGCTTAGTTTTCCATTAATGATTACTTACAACATGGGAATCATTTACTAATACATGGAAAAGAAAGGTTTCCACCAATTCACTATCTAATATTTTCTTACATCATTTTGTATTCACTACCCTTTTCCTAATACCATCATTCAATGATACACATCCTTGCAAGACATCATAATGGAAGAGCTAGCCATCAAGCAATTGGTGAAGCAATGCAAGCTGCAGAAGTACATGGAGAAGCTGGGCCAAGCTGTCAACTATGAGAAGTGCTCGGGATTCCTTTGGTAGACCTTCAATACAAACCACGGCACCGTCATGGTACATCTAGAGAAAAGAGCCTGCTCGAGCTGAGCCCTGAGTTGGTATAGAAAGCACTAGGCCTACGCAACTATATATATATATTCTCTATATAACGTGCGTTCATGGCCTATTTATAAATATCCTAATCTGTGAATTTTTCTTGAATAAAACACGATCCTTTTTTATTCAATCTATCAGTAGCCCCTTTATATGACACCCTTTTGTATGTAAAAAATGGTGTTTTAAAAACTCCTTATTTTGAACTCACCTTATATATACATATCTTCATGAGTGACCCCCCCCCCCCCCCCCCCCCCCCCCCCCCCCCCCCGAGTACATGTATATGCTTTCTTAGTGCAACTTTACAAGTTATTTTGCAACCACTAGGATTCATCCCCATCATAGAGAAGTGTGCTCCTGTTTAATGCCTCTCTATGGAAAATTTGGATTAATCTACCAATCTACAAAGCATCATAAGATTTTTGAAGTCAAAGGATACATGGCATAGATAACTATAACTAAAACCAATAATGAACTTTCAATTGTAATAATAATGGAAAGCTCATGGGGTTGATTTGGTGCGAATGTTGTCTCATGTGTAACTCTTTACCAACTCCCTACTTCTTCACTTTGGAGCCATCATTATTGTAACGTGCCCGCTTCTCAAATCGTGGGACACATCTTAGCAGCCCATCAAGAGATCAATCTAGAAGACATCGCCCGGCACTCCCAAGGAATGACATGGGGTTTGCCAACTAGGGTCTCTCGAGTCTGCCTCGCAACGGAACTTATCCGGCCGTTCCCACTAGGATCGACCTGAAGTTCGGGTTCCTAGCAGTTGAGTTTTCCTAATAGCCTTCTAGCGTCACAGCCGCTCCACTTTGCGTAGATACAACTGGACACAAGCAGACTCATATCGCACTTGGTTCAAAGAGAATGGAAAATGAGAGGGAGGCATCGCTCGACCTCTCTGCCCGTAGTGCATAGTCCCATTCCGGCCCCCTAAAACGGTGTGAATCAGGGTTCTAACCAACATTGTCTAAGGTCATCGTCTGACTTTTCCTAACATTCCTCGTTAACACTTCCTTTGAGGAAAGCTCTCGGCTGATCGAGAACACCCTTCTGTAGGGTAGACCCATTGGTCACATCCACCACGCTTCCGTCGAGGGTTGTTTTAGTTATCTAATTACGTACCACATTATGTTTGACACATAAAAGAAGCTTCCTTAATTAACCCATTAATCACAGGTTCCTTTACGTAATTTAGGCCATTGACACGAAGACAAGATAAAACAAGATAAATTATCTTCAGATTAATGTTTGTTTCCCGTCCATACAGGAGAATTAAGTGTTTCTTTCTACCTTCGCAGAAAAATCCTTCCATCTCCCGACAATAAAACCCGAAGGTTTATCCTACCAAGATTCCGCCTTGTAACTAGTATCAAGGCCTTGAGATCCCATCTCGAGTCACGTAGAACACTTGTGTAGGGTCCAAATGCATTGGGATTTACGTCTAGAGCCCCCACTAGCACCCAAGCGTCCTCCTACGCGAAGTAATTTCCACGGAGAGACCTCTCGTGGTGGGTTCAATCCACATTCCTAGTGTGGATTCATAACCCCCTTGGTTAGGGTTTAGTGGTTCGCGGGGGGTAGCTAGCGCCATCCTTCCTTAATTATCCCTTTAGGAAATCAACCACAGTTGAAGCAACCAGCTTAATAACATTTACTAGGGAAAACATCCCTTTTGCTCCCATGGCAATCAATCATCACAGACTCGGCCATGATATCATCAACCACACCCCACTTGGGTTAACATCCAAAACCACATTAACAAATAGTGGAATGCACAACCACTTGCTTCAAGGCATTGCAATCCCATTGCATGCACATCCAGAACTTAGCTAGGATGTATCAAAATACTTGCTCAAGGAATTTACAACCTTCATTAAAACCATTTCAATAGTTCCAAGCAACATGCTTATCATGAATCAACTTCCCTAAAGTTCGCTCTCCCCCTTGGGTTAGGGCTTCGCAAGGTCGATTTAACAAGTTCCTTCTAGATCCTTTAAATGAACTAAGTGATTTCATCTTGACCTTTATTAATCCTGGCTACCTATTTAAGGTAGAAGATCAACCCAATTCCTAAATTACATATCTAATATCACAGGTCACCAAGTGCTAACCCATATTGCTAGTACACCTGATTAGCCATAGGTTATCCAATCTTCTTCTATCGGACGGACAAGGATCTCTAAACGGAATTTCTTTTAGAACTACTATTCTAACAATGTTTATCATGCAATCCCATTGTGTGTGCAAGTTAACATATATTGACATGTGCATGATCTAATTGTCACTTTAATGTGCTCTATCATCCTTGCACATGAAAAACTGGTTTGAAATCTTAGGATGCTATTGCATTTTTTTGATAAGGGAGTATTTTTATCTCTTTCGATGCGAGGCTCCAATCCTTTTCATGAAAATAATGCAAGATTCTAGCTCTTTCTAAATGCAAAGTAAGGTAATCCATTCAACGTATAATACAAAATTATCTTCTATCATTAATTAGTAGAATGTTCTTCATGCAAGTGTTTGTGTCAGGCATTTCGGCATCTTATAATGTGTTTTCCTTAATCAAATTTACCTATCATTTCGTTAACCATAAACATGAAGTATCTTATGATTATTACAACTATTGTAACTAGATTCATGCCTAGGTTCTTTACTTATCAAACCATGCAATATGAATTTTATTATGATCCCCTATCCTCATGAGATAAGCAAGACATCAAAGCAGTACCTGATTGTGGGGAGAAACTTTAGTGTTTACCCTTGGCAGTGTGTTTGCATGGGTGGTGGCATTTTGACCCAAATCTCCGTCCATGGTTGTGGGATTCCCATTTACTTGGGGAATATCTTCGCTTCAGGGCCATCCTCAATTATGAGACTCTCTGAGTCGTGGAGAGAAAGTTTGTAAGAACCTTGGCCAAGAGACAATGTATGAATAGGGAGCGCCTATTGGGAGCCATGTATCTCATACACGAATTTCAGTAGAGAGCTGTGATGGGATGCGTCTTCTTGTGCAGGGATTGCAGAACTCTAGCACTCCATTGCCACCTGAGCATATCCTGATGATGAAGATATACTCCCAAAGGCACAAAAAGGGAGCCTGTGCATGAATTGGGGTTAGGGGAGGAAAGGTTGGAAAGTTCTAGAACCTTCTCTCTCTCTCTCTCTCTCTCCTGTCGGCCTGTCGAAATCAAAAAGGGGGGTGGAAAGCTTCTGTCGAAGCCCACGGGGGTGCTGCTGTCCGCCGGATGAACGAGGAGAGGAGCGTACTAGTGAAAGCCTTGGGTCGCTTTACTGACTGGTGCCATAGGGAGGAGGTGATGAGCACAAAGGGGGGGGCCGTTTGACATCCAGGGGGGGCGCTCTCTGTAGAAGGGAGGGAGGAGGAGGCTCCCTTTATAGGAGGGGGAGGAGGTGGGTGGCATGGCCGCCACCCCTCTCACCTGGGAGGCTGCATGCCCCCCATTGCTAGCACATCACTCCCTCTCTCTCTCTCCTCGACGTGTTGTCGGTGGGGAGAGAGAGGGGAGTTAAAAAATTTTGAGCTAATAATAATTTTTTTGAAATTAAAGGGGGGGAGTTCCTATGAGAGGGGAAGAAAGGCACGGACATGTTACATCCTCTCCCCCTTAGAGGAATCGAGGTGTCTTCATCTCGAGAGAAACTAGGGAAGACAAGCACTAATGGGGCTTATGACCTGTGGGTTAAGACCCACCATATATCCACTGCGCTACTCTTAATTTTTCAAGTAGTGTACTCATATTATTTGAATTAACCATAGGTACAAGAGTAGGATTTATTCTCAATTGTGTTACATGTCGATTAAGCTTCTAGGAATCTTAGCCCTCCTAATAAGGTTTAGTGGGCTCTGGATCTTTGTCTTCATCTGATCCGTCTATATATCCATAGAGTGCACCTCTGTAGCTTTGTTTGCTTGGAGGCTCAAAGAGTTTTTGACTTAGATCAGGGCAGTCTACTTGGATGTGTCCTAGCTCCTTACAATGGAAGCATTGACGATAGGGACATCTCCTATATATGTGCCCTATCTCTCCGCACATATGGCATCTCTTATCCTGATCTCCATAGTGATCTTTATTATAGTTGCCTGATTTAAGTTCTTGGACTATTGGATTCGCTCGAAGTAATGCGTCTTGCAACTCCAATCGAGTGTTTATGGGTGGATTCAACCCAACACAGAATTTTGACACCTATTGTGTCATATCCATTGGGGGTGCATACTTTAGGAGTGAAACAAAATTTTGAATAATATGCTTCAATGGATAATCCTAGCTGCTTCAAGTCATAGAATTCATTCATCTTTTGTGTGTGGTAGGCAGGTGGCAGATACCTCCCTCGCACAGCTTCCTTAATGTAACGTGTCCCCCTATCCGCTTGTGGGACACGTCTTAGCAGCCCATTAGGAAGAGAGTCCAAAAAGCACTGCCCGCCACTCCCAAGGAATGTCACCGGGTTTGGGATCTAGGTCTTCCCAAGTCTGCCACGAAACGGAAGCATTTCAACCGTTCCCACTTAGGATCGACCTCCTAAATCAGGGTTTTCCTAATGGTTAAGTTCCTAAGAGGTAACTAGCGTCGAGCCCCAGACGAATTACTTTGCGCAAAAACATCAGGGTCAAAGCGGATTTATACTACACTTGGTTCAAGGAGAATGGGAAATGAGAGGGATGCGAAGCTCGACCTCTCTGCCCGTAAGGCATAGTCCCATTCCGTTCCCGTAAAACAATATAAATCGGGATCCTAGCTCTCTAGATTCTAGGTCATTGCTACTCGCTATCAATTCCTTTGAGAAAAGTCCTCGGCTGACTGGAACCACCCTTCCGTAGGACGGATCCAGGGTCACATCCACCACACTTTCCTCGGGTTGCTTTAGTTATCTAATTACCTACCACATTTAGTTTGACAAGCGAAAACAGCTTCTTTAATTAACCAATTAATCATTGGTTCCTTCACGTAACTTAGGGACTGACATAGAAAAACAATGTCAAGAAATTTCCTTTTCAACATTGATCTTTATTTATTAGTCTTTCGAATACATCATATAATCCACCGGAAGGCTATTCCAGCAATCCTTAGGGATCGCTATTCCAAGTTCTGCCCGTTAACTAGTATGCGGGCCTCGAGATTGCATCTCGAGTCATGTCGGCCTCTTGTGCAGGATTCGGAGACAAGGGATATACGGCCATAGCCGCCTTGTGTAGGATTCGGAGAAAAGGGATAGGATCGCGGCGAGCAGACAGTCGGAGGTAACTGATGCTGCCTCTCCCTCCAGGCTTTCAACCTAAAGCATTAGTTATTTTTTCGGCATTAGTTCCTTGAGCAAAGAAGTATAAATAGTGCTCCTAATAAGTGTACAATCACAAGCATTCCAGTGGTCGTTTGTACGGCCAATTGCTAAGGTGTGAATCCTTCTCTCCGAATACATCCAGCATTTGATCCAGGATCAATCGCAACTTGGCAAGATCCCAAGGGTTTCGTAAGCTTAGTTGCTTGTTTACCCTTTTTTCTTGGGTTAGGGTTTATACCCTATTGACCCAAATTGTCACTACCTTAGGTATTCTTATGTCTTAGTCAATAAATTGTGGACAACCCTGTTGTCCTAACTTGGTTGGTCAATTGCTTTCTTGGCAATTCGTAGCTTCCCTAGCTTGGCAAATTAGTCCCAAGGAAGAGTGATGTAGCAGAATGACTACTCATCCTCTAGAAAATTAGACTTGTACTTAGAGTGGCAATACTATTTTGTGATTTAGACACAAGACCATACGATGTTGCAGCTTGTTGCACGAGATAGGTGTCAATACCAACTTGTGGGATTATATCTTTCTTTGTACAGTCTTTCTTGATCGAGAATACCATTGATCAAGATAAGGGCTTGGGAGTCCTATTGACCCGATTCAAAACCCTAACCCTACTAGGCCGATAACACTTGGCCCTAGGGTTCCTAAATTCATATGGAGGTCTAGTAATTGGTCAATTTATCCTTAGGGTAAGAACCCTAGATCGTTCTTGCACGGGGTTCGAATAATCCTAGCACTTCGTGGATATGGGTAGGACCCTTAAGATTGGGAGTGTTAAGTCGGCAACCCAAGTGCGATACTAGGCTGAATTTTATCATAGCTTAACCCTACCTAGCACATTGAGGTGATCGTCATATACTAACTAATCATACCTTTATGATTCCAATACAAGCCATTCAATTATACGCGAATTACTTAGTTGATCTAACCAACCCACGATTTAAGATGATCTTTTCTTTTAAAGATGCAAATACTTTCTTCCAAATTTGCAAGTACTTTTCCCTAAAAGAAGTAAGTAACTGCAAGATAGGTGAGATGCATCATTCCATGCAAATATGCGATTTCAAGACCATAGACTTTTTCCTTCTATGCAGCTATAAGATCTACAATGATCTTTCTTTGCCTTGCCCTAAACGGTATTAGTTGACATTTAGAACTACTTTTTGTAAATCCCACGTATATGCATCAAATTCAAGGCTTTAGTCTTTTAATGAAAATGCATCCTTTCCCAATTTCGAAATTTGATAAAAGAGCTGCTATGCATGGATGCATCATTCTTTCATGAGGAGATGCTAATGAATGCATGGTTGATTTAATCCTTCTTCTACCGCTTATTGCAACCTAAATTGTAACTAACGTTGCATGCAAATTGCATAATATCAAGTTCATAAATCTTTTCCGTTGGGAGATGCACAATTTCGTCTTTTAACTTATGCATCATACGTTTAGAATTGCAGCTACCCTTGACCATGGAAGTGCAAGCAATTGCAAATACACGTCATGCAACTAACCTATAGATCGAATGAGTAAATAAATTTCCCAATGTATTTAAACTTGCCTACGAGAATTAAACATATGCTTAATGCATCATTTTCATGCGGGGCTATTATTGGAACCTGGGGATTAAGAATCAGGGTGGTGTCCACTCGCGTACTCGGGGTGGAAGCTCCCGTGTGTGCTCCTCTTGCCTTTTTCTTAGGAGCCATTGATGCGGTAGATTTCGGCGTAGCGAATCTTCCTTGGCTCCCTTACGCACTTCGAGGGTACTATTGTCCAAGATTCTCCTCTTCCGTGCAAGAATTTGGGTCTTGCAGTCTCAGGTTTTTAGGAACCTGGGAAGGCATGGGTGAATAAGGCCTATGGAAGCCTTAATGGAAGCTTCCAATAGAAGCTTCCAAGCTTCTGTCATAGCCAGATGATGTGGAGAGAGAGTGATTGGGATGATGATGAAGATGACGATGGGGGAGATGAAGACGATGATGATGATATTGATGATGATGTTGATGATGATGATGATGAAGGTGAAGGCGGCAGCAGCGTGGCGATGGTGGCAGCTCTCAAGTGGTTCCTCACGGTGGGTGCACCATGACCAGTTCTTCCTTCTCCCTCTCCCCTCAAGCTTGGGAGGGGGTGTTCTTATAGGCATGAAGGTGGGGGGGCAGCCACACAAGTGGTAGGCAGCATGTTCCCCTCCCCATGCTCCTCCCTACTCCACACATACTCATACTCCCTCTCCCCGCCATGCAATGGCTGAAGGGGAGGGGAGTTTTAATTTAAAAAATTGCAAAAATTATCTATTATCCTTTTTCCCTTGGAGGGGTGTTCCCACTGTGAACTACGAGATTTTAGCCAACGGTCTCTTATGCACAACGCGGGCTGGAGTTTAGTAATGCACGAGGGTGAAGCACTTAGCCCAAGGTTTTTCTGTCCAGGAGACCACTCGAAATTGCTCTTGTGTGGGATGTGCAGGGTCTAGGGTCATTAATATTTTGTGCGGAAATATTACATTCTATCCCCCTTAGAGGAATCGAGATGTCCTCATCTCGAGAAGATATGGGGGTATTGTTGGTTGAGAGTACTTTCATCCATCCAAGTGGCATCCTCTTCGGGATAATCTTTCCACTGGATGAGGTATTCTCTCAAGGTTCTGGATCTCAAAGGCCTCTCCCTAACATCTAAGGTAGGCCGTAGCTCAAGGACTCCTTGGCTAGGCATTACAACTTGTTGATCATCAAGCACATGACTAGGGTTAGGTACATACTTTTTCAATAGACTGGTATGGAATACATTATGAAATTTTAAATTTCCAGGGAGTTGTAATATGCAATTATTAGGCCCTAGGCACTTGAGAATCTTGTAGGGTCCACAATACCTTGGACTTAGCTTTTCAGCCAAGGATAGGGAAATCTTATTTGGACGTATGCGAATGAAGACCATATCACCTTCAATGAAGGATCTATCTTGCCATTTCAGGTCTACATAAGCCTTCTATCTGTCCTTGGTGGCTTGTATATCCTATCTTATTGATTTGATTTGATCATCCATGTCTTCCAGCATTTGCTTTGAAGCTTCAACCCTCAAGGTTGGATCCGAAAAGTTTAAAAGAGTGCGACAATCATGCCCATACAATGCTTGGAAAGGGGTCATCTGAATGCTTTGTTGGTAAGAAGCATTGTAGGCAAACTCAACCAGTGGCAAATATTGAATCCACTTTTTGGGTTTGCGGAAGCAGTGTGCCCTAAGCATATCTTCAATGACTTGGTTGACTCGTTTTGTTTGACCATCAGTTTGGGGATGATAAGCTATAATGAAACAGAGTTGAGTCCCAATGGCCTCGAAGATAGTCCTCCAGAAGTGTGATGTGAAGAGAGAGTCACGATCACTAATGATTCTTTTGGGTAACCCATGTAGTTTGAAAATCTCCTTGATGAATAACCTTGCGATGTCTGAGGCTTTGTAGTTTGTCTTAACATGGATAAGATGTACAACCTTGGTGAGCATATCTACTACGACCATAATGGAGTTGTATCCTCCCTGAAATTGGGGCAGCATGCCAACAACAAAGTCCATACTAATGAGTTCCCATTTTATTTGGGGGATGTCAAATGGTTGCAATTTCCCTGGCATTTTGACATGTTCGGCCTTAATGTGTTGACAAGACAAACATTCCCTAACATATTTGAGAATGTCACCTTTGAGCCTATCCCAACAATAGCTCTTTCTGACCGCATTAAGGGTCTTGGCATAGCCAGGATATCCTGAGAAAGGGGAGTCATGGGCTTCCCAAAGTATCTTCTGCTTGAGTGATTGGCTTGCCGGTATACATAATCTTGTCCTATAGTAGGCAAGTCAATTATTGATAGAGAATTCTTGATACTTTGCTTGTAGCTTCAGGTCTTGATCTTTGATGGGAATCTCCCTTAGCAATTTCTGATAGGTTGGGTCATGACATGCCTCTTCTCTAGATAGCCCAAGAATTGGGTTGTTTGGCATGGATACCTTTCTGGCTAGAGATCTTGTTGTTGATGGATCTTGCAAAATCAGAGAATTCAAAAATGCCTTGCGAGACTGAGTACATCGACAACTACATTCTCATTTCCAGGTCGGTATTTGATTTCAAAGTCACATTCTTCCAGTACTTCAATCCATCGACATTGCTTCATATTGAGCTTGTTCTGGGTGAAAATCCATTTAAGACTCTTGTGGTCCGTCACTAAGGTAAATTTGTTACCCAGCAAGTAGTGTCTCCAAAGTTTAAGAGCATGGATGACAGCTAATAGCTCTAGATCGTGAGTAGCATAGTTCCTTTCATGGCTATTCAATTTCCTTGAAGAGTATGCTACGGAATGACCTTTTTGCGTGAGAACACATCCTAAGGCTAGTACGCTAGCATCAGTTATCACTTCAAACTTCTTACTAAGATCCGAAAATTTTAGGATGGGTGATGATACCAAGCTTTGCTTTAGTTTGTCAAAGCTGGACTGTTCAGTAAGTGACCATACAATTGATACTTATTCTTTAGTAGATCAGTCAGAGGTGCTCCAATCAAGGCATAGTTTTTTATAAAGACCCTGTACCATCCTGTCAATCCAAGAAAACTACGTATTTCTTTGACAGAAGTTGGTGTTGGCCACTCCAGAATGTCTCTGACCTTGGCGGGATCTACTGAAATTCCTTCCGCTGATACAATGAATCCCAATATTCAATCTGTTGCTTAAAAAATGCACACTTTTTCTTCTTGGCATCAAGCTTGTGTGCCCTCATTGTTTTAAGAACAATGCGAAGCTGGGGTTCATGATCTTTTTCCTGCTTAGAGGAGACTAGGGTATTGTCAAAGAAAATGAGTATGAAGTCATCGAGATAGGGCCAAAAGATATCTTGCATTAACCTGTTGAAGGTAGCAGGAGCATTTGTTAGCCCGAATGACATGACTAGGAATTCAAAGTGTCCATACCTTGTGCTAAATGTCATCTTTGGGATATCTTCTTCCTTGATCCTTATCTGATAATATCCAGACCTGAGATCTATCTTAGAGAAGATCTTTGCACCTTGAAGACGGTCAAGAAGTTCATCTATTCTTGGAATGGGGTATTTGTTTTTAATGGTTGATTAATTTAACCCTCTGTAGCCGAAGCGTTCCATCTTTCTTCTTCTGGAACATCACTGGAGCTCCCCATGGTGAATTGCTAGGAAAGATGTAGCCTTGGTCTAACAGTTGCTTGAGTTTCTCCTTCAGCTCAATCGCTTCCGGGATGGACATCCTATATGGTCTCTTTGTGATTGGTGCAGCTCCTGGCGCTAGCTTGATTTCGTGATCGACTTCCCTTTGAGGAGAAAGTTCCGCCAAATCTTCAGGAAATACGTTCGCGTATTCCTTTAACCATGAAGGTTCTTCCCTAGATTCTTGATTCTGATCTAGCTTATTTAGTTTAATCAAATAAACCGGTAGCCCCTTTCCAACTCCTTTTATTATCCGTGTTGCTTTGGCCAGTTGAATTTTTGGCTTTCCAGCCTCTCCTTGAGTTGTGACTAGTTCCTCTTCAAAATTTTGGACGGAGACTTGGCCCTTTCCACAGTGAATGTGGGCATCATTGGGTTTTAGCCAATCCATACCGAGCAGACACTCGTGGACACCTAGGTTCATAACCATGAATCTGACCGAAGTCGAATTTCCACCCAGTAGGAATCTCACCTTAATAGTTTGCCTGGTACAAGAGACCTCATGACCATTTGCTTATTCCACAAGTAAGATAGGTGCATCTATTGTGGCTATTCCTAATCTTTTTGCACAAACTGGTGAAATGAAGGGATGTGTACTGCCATAATCAATCAAGGTTTTGAAGCTTTTACCTTGATAATCCGATGGTGTTTGAATCACCGAGAATTGGTGATTCGGACCTTTCTTGTGAAGAGCGGCATGAACCGTTGCCCTCTCAATGTTGGTTTCCATGGATGGGTCTTCTTCATCACCCAACTCCTTGTTGGCAACACTGGAGGTTCTCCCTCTGGCCCTGACAGTGGCTCCTTGTCCATGGGCGGCTCCTTGGAATGGCCCTTGACGTTGTCCTCTACTAAGCTTGGGACATTGCCTTTTAAAGTGACCAGGCTCGTTACAGAGATTGCGGCCATTACCTTGGGTAGGAACAAGATTGTTGACATTGTTGGCTCTAGCTTTCTTCCTTTGTCCCTGATTTTGGCCCTGCGCTCTCTTGGCTTGAGACTTATACATTTCCTTGTTCTGATCCTTTTAAGACCAAGTCTTGTTATTTCTTGGCTTGGTCTGCACCTCTTGTATTATCGGTACAGCTCGAATGAGCGCGTCTTGAAGGTCTGTTGGGTGCATTGATTCCAGGCGGGTGTTTATGGGTGGATTTAACCCAGCACAAAACTTTGACACCTATTGTGTCATATCCATTTGAGGCGCGTACTTTAAAAGAGAGACGAACTCTGAGTAATGTATATCCAGGGATAGTCCAAGCTGCTTTAATTCATAGAATTCGTTCATCTTCTACATGCGGTAGAGAGGTGGCAGATATCTCCCTTGCATAGCTCTTTTAAGCTTCTCCCAAGTAACTGACCCTTTCGAGATCCCTTGGTCTTTGCACCATATTTTCCACCAAAGTCTTGCTTCATCAATAAGCTTCAATTTGACGAGCATAGCTTGGTTAGCGGGTGCAGTACTTGCTGCCTCGAAATAATCTTCCATGGATTCGATCCAGATCTCGGCATCAGTTTGGATGGTCCTTCCCTTACCATTGAATTCTGGTGGCTTGATTTGTTTGAGAAGAAACTTCTTCTCCTGAATTACAGCTGTACTTGGTGTAGGGGTCAGACTAGGAATGTGCACTTGAGGTTGCGCCTGGGTATTAAGACTATTTACGTTAAAAACTTGCTAAGTGTTTCTCACATTACATTAACATGCCGAGTTTAGCTTTTAGCCAAGTGACCTAATCACTTAACTCCTTTACCAACCTTACAGCCAAGACAGTCATTGATAAAAAGTCTATTTCATTCATATGGGCATAGCCCTTCTAAGTACAATTATTTTGGGAAGGTAGAACAAGCTGATTGGCACATCAGTTTGGAGAAAATAGGATTATGTTACATTCGGCTACGGGAACTAAGTAATAATATGGAGTGGGGTCATGGATTTTCAGGAATCGATAGGCCATAGGAAGCTTGGGGTATCCCTTCCTTTGATACCCGTTCTTCTCATAATGTCCCAGCACCTTGATTCTATCGGCAAGGATTATTCGAGTCACTTCCTTGTACACATACTTGTTTTACTTGACCTTTCGACCGCCAACATGTAGGGTTGTGTTTGTGTGAGCCTCGACAAAGATGAACAACTTCACAATCTTTAAATCCTCCATCCACTTGATTCTCTTCAAGTTGGTCTGAAGGTACGCAAGTCGGTGGGCTGCTATGTAATATATTCCTGATTCACCCGTCCATCTCCATTCCACGTATAGGGGTGAAGGATTGTAAATGCGGTCTAGAATATTCATCATGCCTAGCCTCCGTTGGTAATCAAAAGTACGCATTGCAGTCATAAACATAACCTAGAACACCAATAATTTGTTCCATGCTTCGCGACTCTGCAAGCCAGCATCCAAGTAAGTAAGGAAATGTTCTTAACAGCAACATTGCTCTACTTCCTCTCATTAAGTTTTCTTGTAAATATTAGATCCCGTTGGTTTGCTCTGATACCAACTGTAACGTGTCCCCCTGTCCGCTTGTGGGACACGTCTTAGTAGCCCATCGGGAAGAGAGTCTAGAAAGCACCGCCCAGCACTCCCAATGAATGTCACGGGGTTTGCGATCTAGGTCTTCTTGAGTTTGCCATGAAGCAGAAGCATTCTGGCCATTCCCACTTAGGACCAACTTGAATCAGGGTTTCCCTAATGGTCAAGTTCCTAGAAGGTAACTAGCGTTGAGCCCCAGACAAACTACTTTGCGTAGAAACGTAAGGGTCGAAGCGGATTTATACTACACTTGGTTCAAGGAGGATAGAAAACGAGAGGGATGCAAAGCTCGGCCTCTCTGCCCGTAAGGCATAGTGCCATTCCGTTCCCCTAAAACAACATAAATTAGGACCCTAACTCTCTAGATTCTAGGTCATTGCTACTCGCTGTCAATTCCTTTGAGAAAATTTCTCGGCCAACCGAGACCACCCTTCCGTAGGACGGACCCAAGGTCACATCCACCGCACTTTTCTCAGGTTGCTTTAGTTATCTAATTACCTACCACATTTAGTTTGACAAGCAAAAACTACTTCTTTAATTAACTAATTAATCACTGGTTCCCTCACGTAACTTAGGCACTGACATAGAAAAACAATGTCAAGCAAGTTCCTTTTCAACATTGATATTTATTTATCAGTCTTTGGAATACATCATATAACCCGCCCAAAGGCTATTCCAGCAATCCTCAAGGATCGCTATTCCAAGTTCTGCCCATTGACTAGTATACGGGCCTTGAGATCCCATCTCGAGTCATGTCGGCCTCTTGTGCAGGATCTGGAGACAAGGGATTTACGACCAGAGCCCCCACAGGCACCCAAGTATTCTCCTGCTCCAAGTAGCACCCACAGAGAGACCTCTCACGATGGGTTCGATTCACATACCCGGCGTGGCTAACAACACCCTTGGATAGGCTGGGGTAGACAGTCGAAGGTAGCTGATGCTGCCTCTCCCTCCAGGCTTTCAACTTGAAGCATTAGTTATTTTTCCGGCATTAGTTCCTTGAGCAAAGAAGTATAAACAGTGATCCTAAGTGTACAATCACAAGCGTTCCAGTGGTCATTTGTACGGCCAACTGCTAAGGTGTGAATCCTTCTCTCCGAATACATCCAGCATCTGATCTGGGATCAATCGCAACTTGGCAAGATCCCAAGGGTTTCGTAAGCTGAGTTGCTTGTTTACTCTTTTTTCCTGGGTTAGGGTTTATACCCAGTTGACCCAAATTATCACTACCTTAGGTATCCTTATGTCTTAGACAATAAATCCTGGACAACCCTAGTGTCCTAACTTGGTTGGTCAATTGCTTTCTTGGCAATTCGTAGCTTCCCTAGCTTGGCAAATCAGTCCCAAGGAAGAGTGATGTAGCAGGATGACTATTCATCCTCTAGAAAATTAGACTTGCACTTAGAGTGGCAATACTATTTTGTGATTTAGACACAAGACCATAGAACATTGCAGCTTGTTGCATGAGATAGGTGTCAATACCAACTTGTGGGATTATATCTTTCTTCGTACGGTCTTTCTTGATCGAGAATACCATTGATCAAGGTAAGGGCTTGGGAGTCCTATTGACTCGATCCAAAACCCTAACCCTACTAGGCCGATAACGCTTGGTCCTAGGGTTCCTAAATTCATACGGAGGTCTAGTAATTAGTCAATTTATCCTTAGGGTAAGAACCCTAGATCGTTCTTGCACGGGGTTTGAATAATCCTAAAACGTCGTGGATGTGGGTAGGACCCTTAAGATTGGAAGTGTTAAGTCGGCAACCCAAGTGCGATACTAGGCAGAATTTTATCATAGCTTAACCCTACCTAGCACATTGAGGTGATCGTCATATACTAACTAATCATACCTTTATGATTCTCATGTAAGCCATTCAATCATACGCAAATTACTTAGTTGATCTAACCAACCCATGATTTAAGATGATCTTTTCTTTTAAAGATGCAAATACTTTCTTCCAAATTTGCAAGTACTTTCCCTTAAAAGAAGTAAGTAACTGCAAGATAGGTGAGATGCATCATTCCATGCAAATATGCGATTTCAAGACCATAGACTTTTTCCTTCTATGCAGCTATAAGATCTACAATGATCTTTCTTTGCCTTGCCCTAAACGGTATTAGTTGACATTTAGAACTACTTCTTGTAAATCCCACGTATATGCATCAAATTCAAGGCTTTAGTCTTTTAATGAAAATGCTTCCTTTCCCAATTTCAAACTTTGATAAAAGAGCTGCTATGCATGGATGCATCATTCTTTCGTGACGAGATGCTAATGAATACATGGTTGATTTAATCCTTCTTCTACCGCTTATCGCAACCTAAATTGTGACTAACGTTGCATGCGAATTGCATAATATCAAGTTCATAAATCTTTTCCTTTGGGAGATGCGCAATTTCGTCTTTTAACTTATGCATCATACGTTTAGAATTGCAGATACCCTTGACCATGGAAGTGCAAGCAATTGCAAATACACGTCATGCAACTAACTTATAGATCGAATGAGTAAATAAAATTCCCAATGTATTTAAACTTTCCTATGAATTAAACACATGCTTAATGCATCCTTTTCATGCGGGGCTATTATCGGAACCTGGGCATTAAGAATCGGGGCGTTGTCCACTCGCGTACTCGGGGTGGAAGCTCTCGTGTGTGCTCCTCTCGCCTTTTTCTTAGGAGCCATTGATGCGGTAGATTTCGACGTAGTGAATCTTCCTTGGCTCCCTTACGCACTTCGAGGGTACTACTGTCCAAGATTCTCCTCTTCCACCAGGAATTTAGGTCTTGCAGTCTCACAGTTTTAAGGAACGTGGGAAGGAATGGGTGAATAAGGCCTATGGAAGCCTTAATGGAAGCTTCCAATAGAAGCTTCCAAGCTTTTTTCATAGCCAGATGATGTGGAGAGAGAGTGATTGGGATGATGATGAAGATGACGATGGGGGAGATGAAGACGATGATGACAATACTGATGATGATATTGATGATGATGATGAAGGCGAAGGCGACAGCAGCGTGGCAATGGCGACAGCTCTTAGGCAGCTCCTCACGGCGGGTGCAACATGACCAATTCTTCCTCCTCCCTCTCCCCTCAAGCTTGGGAGGGGGGGTTTTCTTATAGGCATGAAGGGGGGGGGGGGGCGTAGCCATACAAGTGGCAGGCAGCATGTTCCCCTCCCCATGCTCCTCCCTACTTCACACATACTCATACTCCCTCTCCCCGCCATGCGGGTTTTTAGCCATGGTCTCTTATGCACAACATAGGCTAGAGTTTAGAAATGCGCGAGGGTGGAGCACTTAGCCCAAGGTTTTTCTATGCAGGAGACCACTTGAAATTGCTCTTGCACGGGATGTGCGGGGTCTAGGGTCATTAATATTTTGTGCGGAAATATTACACTTAAGCTTATCCTAAGTGACTATCCCCTCCGAGATCGCTTGGACTCTGCACCACTATTTCCACCAAAGTCTCGCTTTGCCTTTAAGCTTAAGTTTGGCGAGCATGGCTTGGTTAGCAGGTGCAGTTCCTGCTGCCTAAAAATAGTCCTCCATGGACTCAATCCAGATCTCGGCGTCAGCTTGAACTGTCCTTCCCTTGCCATAAAAATCAGGTGGCTTAATTTTCTTGAGAAGAAATTTCATCTCTTGCATGTCAGCATTCATGGGTGTATAAGGTGCCTGACAATCAAGCCATACCACTTAGGTTATTTCTGTTTAGGATATGTCTATGAACCGAACATTAATCAATCATGTATCATTATGAAGTTTTGCTCTGATACCAACTATAACGTGCCTGCTACTCAAATCGCGGGACACGTCTTAGCAGCCCATCGAGAGATCAATCTAGAATACGCCACCCGGCACTCCCAAGGAATGACACGGGGTTTGCCAACTATGGTCTCTCGAGTTTGCCTCGCAACAAAACTTATCCGGCTGTTCCCACTAGGATCAACCTGAAGTCCGGGTTCCTAGAAGTCGAATCTTCCTAACAGTCTTTTAGTGTCGGACGACAGCCGCTCCACTTTGCTTAGATACAATTGGACCCAAGCAGACTCATACCGCACTTGGTTCAAAGAGAATGGGAAATGGGAGGGAGGCATCGCTCGACTTGTCTACCCGTAGGGCATAGTCCCATTTCAGCCCCCTAAAACAGTGTGAATTAGGGTTCTAACGAACATTGTCTAAGGTCATCATCCGATTTTTCCTAACATTCCTCGTTAACACTTCCTTTTAGGAAGGCTCTCAGGTAACCGAGACCACCCTTCCATAGGATAGACCGATTGGTCACATCCACCACGCTTCCCTCGGGAGTTATTTTAGTTATCTAATTACCTACCACATTATATTTGACACATAAAAGTAGCTTCCTTAATTAACCCATTAATCACAGGTTCCTTTACGTAATTTAGGCCACTGACACAAAGACAAGATAAAACAAGATCAAACACTTCCTTAACTTATCTTCAAATTAATGTTTGTCTCCCGTCCATATAGGAGAATTAAGTGTTCCTTTCTACCTCCGTAGAAAAATCCTTTCGTCTCCCGGCAATAAATCTCGAAGGTTTATCCTACCAAGATTCCGCCTTGTAACTAGTATCAAGGTCTCGAGATCCCATCTCGAGTCACGTAGAACACTTATGTAGGGTCCAGAGGCATTGGGATTTACGGCTAGAGCCCCCACTGGCACCCAAGCGTCCTCCTATGCCAAGTAATTTCCACGGAGAGACCTCTCATGGCGGGTTTGGTCCACATTCTCGGTGCGGATTCATAACCCCCTTGGTTAGGGTTTGGCGGTTCGCGGGGGGTAGCTAGTGCCATCCTTCCTTAATTATCCCTTTAGGAAATCAACCACAACTGAAGCAACCAGCTTAATAACATTTACTAGGGGAACCATCCCTTTTGTTCCCATGGCAATCAATCATCACAGACTCGGACATGATATCATCAACCACACCCCACTTGGGTTAACATCCAAAACCACATTAACAAACAATGGAACGCACAACCACTTGCTTCAAGGCATCGCAATCCCATTGCATGCACATCCAAAACTTAGCTAGGATGTATCAGAACACTTGCTCAAGGAATTTACAACCTTCGTTAAAACCATTTCAATAGTTCCAAGCAACATGCTTATCATGAATCAACTTCCCTAAAGTTCTCTCTCCCCCTTGGGTTAGGGCTTCGCAAGGTCCATTTAACAAGTTCCTTCTAGATCCTTTAAATGAACTAAATGATTTCATCTTGACCTTTATTAATCCTGGCTACTTATTTGGGGTAGAAGATCAACCTAATTCCTAGAGTATCTATCTAATATCATAGGTCACCAAGTACTAACCCATATTGCTAGTACATCACCAAGAGTACATTAACGAGATTCCAACCTGATTAGCCATAGGTTATCCAATCTTCATCTATCGGCTAGAGTTCGGACAAGGATCTCTAAACGGAATTTCTTTTAGAACTATTGTTCTAACAATGTTTATCGTGCAATTCCATTGTGTGTGCAAGTTAACATATATCGACATGTGCATGATCTAACTGTTACTTTAATGTGCTCTATCATCCTTGCGCATGAAAAATTGGTTTGCAATCTTAGGATACTATTGCATTTTTTTTAATAAGGGAGTATTTTTATCTCTTTCGATGCGAGGCTCCGATCCCTTTTCATGAAAATAGGGCCAGATTCTAGCTTTTTCTAAATGCAAACTAAGGTAATCCATTCAACGTATAATACAAAATTATCTTCTATCATTAATTAGTAGAATGTTCTTCATGCAAGTGTTTGTGTCAGGAATTTTGGCATCTTATAATGTGTTTTCCTTAATCATCTTTACCTATCATTTCATTGACCATAAAAATGAAGTATCTTATATCGTAACTAGATTCATGCCTAGGTTCTTTACCTATCAAACCATGCAATATGAATTTTATTATGATCCTCTATCCTCATGAGATAAGTAAGACATCGAAGCAGTACCTGATTGTGGGGAGAAACTTTAGTGTTTACCCTTAGCAGTGTGTTTGCATGGGTGGTGGCATCTTGACCCAAATCTCCGTCCATGGTTGTGGGATTCCCATTCACTTGGGAAGATCTCCACTTCGGGGCCATCCTCAATTATGAGACTCTCTGAGTCGTGGAGAGAAAGTGCATAAGAACCTTGGCCAAGAGACAATGTACGAATAGGAAGCGCCTATTGGGAGCCATGTATCTCATACAGAACTTCGGTAGAGAGCTTTAATGGGATGCATCTTCTTGTGCAAGGATTGTAGAACTCTAGCACTCCATTGCCACCTAAGCATATCCTGATGATGAAGATATACTCCCAAAGGCACAAAAAGGGAGGCTGTGCATGAATTGGGCTTGGGGGGGGAGGTTGGAAAAGTTCTAGAACCTTCTCTCTCTCTCTCTCTCTCTCTCTCTCTCTCTCTCTCTCTCTCTCTCTCTCTCTCTCTCTCTCTCTCTCTCTCTCTCTCTCTCTCTCTCTCTCTCTTCTGTCGGCCTATCGAAATCAAAAAAGGGGGGGAAAGCTTCTATCATGAATCCCGAGGGGGGGGGCGGTGCTATCCGCCTGATGAACGAAAAGGGGGGCATACTAGCAGAGACCCAGGGCCGCTGCTAACTGGTGCCGTAGGGAGGAGGTGACGAGCACGAAGGGGGGACCATCTAACGTCTAGGGGGGCGCTCTCTATAGCCGAAGGAGGGAGGAGGAGACTCCCTTTATAGGAGGGGGAGGAGGTGGGTGGCATGGCTACCACCCCTCCCACCTGGGGGGCTGCATGCCCCCCATTACTAACACATCACTCCCTCTCTCTCTCTCTCGTCGATGTGCTGTTGGCGGGGAGAGAGAGGGGGAGTTTTAAAAAATTGAACTAATAATAATTTTTTTAAAGATAAAGGGGGGGAGTTCATATGAGGGGGGAAGAAAGGCACGGACATGTTACAATTGTCTACAAACTCTACAAATTGTAGGAAGTCCCATGCATGAACTCTACAAATTATAGCATGCCTCACATTCTACAATATTTGCCAGTCTTAAAGAGCCACCAATTTTGGTGTTTGATGCTCTCCTTGACTATGGAAGTAGATCTTTAGATGAGAGGGTTGTGTTGGGGTTGAGAGTAGATCCTCGAATGCATTGGCTTTCTCACTCTACTTGACTTGCATGGACCTAGATCGCTACCAAGTGCTTTAGCATCCTTTTGTGCCTTCTACGCAACACATGTTTTAATAGATGGAATCCCAAACTCCTTTTCCAAGCTTTATTCAAAGCCATCTGAATCAACATCAACGTGAGAGAAACCTGATGATACATTTGTCACAATAGGTGAGTCCCCAACTTTCTCTTTACCTTTTCTTCATATCTATGATGTACTTGGTGAAGTAACTTGTGATCTCAATTTGCCACTCCAATATGTCCATGCTAGGGATATTTCTTTCATCATACACTTAAGCGCTCTGAGGTATTGATGGCACAACATACTACCAATGAGATTATCATGGGTTTGGGTCAAACATGAAATGTTTAACATCAAATAAGAGCTTGTTGCAAAGAACAAAAAATATTTGTGACTATTTCGTGCTCTAAAAAACTTAATAAAAAAGATAATGCACCTATTCACATTGACCCAACAATACAAACATGTTGCACAAATCATTATATCTTTTCTCAAAATCTACTCTTAAGAATCTAAACAGTCCTTGCTAAACAGTTATCCCTACTTCTTCTAATACCACTTTAAACCACTGTACATCTAATATGATAATGGAAAAGCTATGGTAATCTACTAAGATAATACTTTGCAAGTTGCCAATATACTATATCTCATCCACTATAATGTTTGGATATGTGGTTTGTTATCGACTCTCTTGCTCAAATTTCTCCATAATACCATAATCCATCGTGGAGCATATTTGTCATTGCACTCAACTCGGAAATGTCACCTATGTGACCACTCTACGGTATAGATTTTATACCATACATTGAAATTCCTAGATTAGTTACTGCATACAATTGCTTTCTCCCATTGGCATGAAGTTGTGGTCAAGGCATCATGCAACCACCTCACAGGCATGAATCATGATGCCCTCCAAATATCAAAGTAGTAGTTAGTATGTACTATTTTGGAATTCTGACCATGGTGCTTCTTGTTTCCTTCTAGCCTGCTCATACCTACCTAACAACTTCTACATGGATGCATGGGGCAACATACAAAAACAATTCACTTTCTCCTCCATGATGCGATCCATCCTCTTCTCTATCCCATTTTTGACTACATGTCTTGTTGGTCTATTATTATCTTTCAACGTCTGCAATATCCTATTATCTTAATCCACCATCGGTAGCCACTCCAAAATATATACCAATGCTTCTGATACTAGCCAAACTTTAGCCATGCTACCCTTTGGATGAGCCCATTATCGCACAAAGTCTTTCAAGATTTTTGTGAAGTGATTTAAGAAGTACATCCATTGGGTATGGACCAGTCCTGCAAACCCAATTCGTCCATGAGATATACTAGGAGACGAGTCTATATCATGAGCATGCTCATGGTGGATAAGTACTTCTCAAAGAGACAAATAGTCTCCACTGCTCCTTGCTTTGTGGATTTAAGAGAGGATGCCTTGATCTCCTTCTGCAAGATCCATTGCACTAAGTTCAAAAAATTACAAATTAGTGAATGTATCTTAGGAGTGAGAGACCCCCTGATCACGATTGGTAGTATGAATTGCCAAAAATTTAATGCATTACAAAGTATAGATCAATGCAAAGTAAAAAATATTGATTGTACTTACTCAAGTCAAATACTAATAAGCTCAGGGAAGTTACTATATGCATATCCTCTATATCACATGCGTTCAAGGCCTATTTATAAATATAATTATATGTGAATTTTTCTTGAATAAAATATAACACTTTTTTATTCAATCTATAAATAAACCCTTTATATTGCACCCTTATATATGTAAAAAATATATAAAAATTATATTTGAAAAATACATTATTTTGAACCCACGTGATGCACACATTTATTCATGATGAGTAACTTACCCGAGCTAATAAGGCTGGGACAAGCCTAGCATATCTTGTGTTAATCATGTGATTTTAGTCATATTAGTTGATCATATTTTAAAAATGCAGACCTAAGAGAACAAATAATGATTGTCAACGTGTAGATAGATCTAATAATTTGCTTCACCATGTACTCCTCTTTAGTGAATAGGACCCATGTAGCACAAGGTAGTTGCACACAACCATCAAAGCTCATCTATGGCCAAAATGCCTCCATTTTTTTAAGCTCCTTCAAATCCATCAGTGCCTCTAGAGCATCTCTCTTTCTTGTGATATGGTCCCATAAAAAGTTGATAACATTCTTGAGAATGTGCATGGGATCTAGTAAATGGCTGATCTGAAAATGGGTCCTATATAGCAACTCATAGAAAACTGAGAACCATCACATTCCTCTTTGAGGCTACTCCTCATGGACCATCTTCCATCCTAATAAATTTGGGCATTCATTTGTGCAGGAAATCATCCAAGGAATTCTAATCTCAAATTATGGCCCTTCGATAAGAATGCAACGTGCTTTGATAAATCATCTTCTTCATGGTTTGCAACATTCGAGAGTCCAACTTACCACACACAATGGACATGAATAGTAACTTGAGGTGACCACACTTGCCAAAATATCCATATTTGGTCAAAATAAACATCAATGAGCCATGTTAGATATCAACAATGAAAATGGAAGTTCATTTATCTGAGCACTCCCTGAACCCTAGAAAGTCATGCATGGTCCATATGAGAATGGGACGTATATTAATGGATCACCTCTCTCAATCGGCTTGCTTATGTATTCCAAAATAATCTCCTCCTTCCATAAAGTAGTCACGGATCACGTGGTGGGGGGACTTGCTTGAGTTGCTATGCTAAATACACACCATACACATAAGAGGAGGCTCACTCAAGAACACAAGAAGAGAGATGGAGACCAAAATGTTTTCTTGCTAGTTTCTTCTTCTTCTTTTTCACATAATAAAATATACACAAAGTATAGATAAGACACAACATAAAAGAAAGTGGCCTACTAAGTCATACAAACCATAACTGGCTATAATAATTGACTGGTGCTATAATTGTGCTAGATATAGGTAGGTGCAACAAACTAAATATAATAAGTAATAAGTCAATGGGATATATGAGGATCATAATAAATATCGATATGCTAAGTGTAGACATGTGGACCCATCTAATAAGGTGGTCTATCATCACCAATGTTCACACATGTTAAGCATTTCACCTCAATACTCCTCCTCAAGCTTATTTTCATCCAATGCCTTTGTGAAAATATAAGCTATATAATCTTGTGTATTGACTAGTTGATCTCGCTTGCAAGTACATTCTCTCTCACAAAGTGATAATGCACCTCAATGTATTTTGTCCTAGCATGAAACATTGGGTTCCTAGCTAGCTACATGCTACTCATGTTGGTATAATGAATGATAATTGGACCATATCCTTGCACATCCAAATCAGCCAGTAAATTTTGCAGTCATACCACCTCACATGTTGCCATAGCAGTACTTCTCTACTTAGCCTATGTACTCGATAAAGCAATTGTAGGTTGCTTTTTGCTACTCCATGTAACTCTTTTATTACCAAGTAAAAACATGAATTTGATGGTAGATCTTCTGTCATACATGCTACTAGTCTACTGATTTGTATATGTGTATCCAAAAGGTGTATATCCTTACCTACCTCATAAAAAAGTCCATAATGCAAAGTGAACTTTACATATCTCAATATGCATCTAACTGCATTCGAACAAGGCTTTCTAGGCATCTGCATAAACTAACTGACAAGGACAATAACATAACTCAAGCTTGGCCTTGTGATAGTCATGTAAATCAGACTCCCTACTATCCTCATGAACATAGTACGATCTTCTATCTCATCCCTAATATTAACACTCAGCTTCAGATTTTGCTCTAATGGCACTGAAAAAGACTTATATACTATTATACCATACTTAGATAATATATCCAAGTCATACTGTCTTTGGGATAGCCATATACTATCTCGAGTAAGTTACTCATAAATATATGTGTGCATCACGTGGGTTCAAAATAAGATATTTTACATTTTTAAATTTTACACATTTTTTACATATAGAAGGATGTAATACAAAGGGGTTATTTATAAATTGAATAGAAAAAGGTTATGTTTTATTCAGGAAAAATTTACAGATAAGGACATTTATAAATAGGCCTTGAACGCACATGATGTAGAGGATATATATACATATATATATATATATATATATATATATATATATATATATATATATATATATATATATATATATGTATGTATGTATGTATGTATATATATATGTGTGTGTGTGTGTGTGTATAGTAACTTTTTCGAGTATACTATCATCACGTCTGATCATCTCAATACCAAAAAAGTATGTGAGCTCACCCAAATCCTTCATCTCAAACTTCTTCTTTAAATAGTCCTTAACTTAAGCAATCCCATTGTCACAGTGTCACCTCTAATAATCAAGTCATCCATATAGATGACTATGATGATGAAGCATGCATCTCTCTTTCTCACATAGAGTGAGTGATCAACATCAGAAACATAAAAGCCAATGTTGACAAGATACTCTCCAATCTTATCAGACCACACTCTAAGAGCTTGCTTCAGCCCATAAAGCACCTTCCTTAACTTGCACACAAATTTGGAATGCTCTATATCCTCATAACCTATTGGCTACTCCATACACATCTCTTCTTACAACTCACCATGCAAGAAGACATTCTTTACATCCATTTTTTACAAAATCCAACCTTTGACTATTACCAAAGTAGTCAAACATCTAACAATTGCCATCCTAGCAACTGGATTGAACATCTCTTTATAATCTATGCCATATGTTTGAGAATAGCCTTTTGAAACAACTAGCCTAGCCTTATATCTACTAATAGAACCATCTGAATTATGCTTACTTTTCTAGATCCACTTACAGCCAATAGCACTTGCCCTTAGACAATGATAATAGATCCTAAGCCTTATTGGCTTCTAATGTAGCCATCTTCTCATCCATTGCTACATCTCAATTAGCATGACCAATAACATCCTCAAAGAAAGTGTACTCAACATCCTTAACTACCTTTACCATATAAGCATAATGGTGAGCCACATAACCTTCAAAACCAAATCTTTTAATAGTATATTTGATCCTGCAAGACTTGCGTTGTCGTGATGTTATGAGGACATAGTGTGAAAAAGTATGGAATGCATCATCATCCGACTTCTTTATTGATCTAGAGAGTCAATGTGATCTGAGCCATTAGTACTAGTGTGAGTTGCATGGATTATCCTGAAATACTAGATTTTTGGATAATTTTAGACTATTTTTTATATTATCTATTGTAAAAAAATCCAAAAAAGTTAGAAAAAGCTTCTAGGTTAGGATGGCATGCAAAAGCTAGTTGCTTTTTCAACCAATTATGGGATTTTCACAAGGGGGACAGATTGACGAAATCGCGCGCGTCACGATTGCTATAAACAAGCTGAAAACTGCATATTGAACTGAAAGAAGAAGAATGAGTGATCTAGGAGATTCGTGACCAGGTGTCCTAGAGTTTTACCCCCCTTTCGGAGCCAACAGAGCCATCAGATTTGGGTGTCGAGCAGCAAAGAAGGAGCTGTAATTTTGATGTACGTTTTGTTCTACGAAGAAGCTCCAGGAGATCTAATGCCTAGAGATTGCTTCTAAGTAGTGCAAAGATTCCAGGTTCTTTCAATACATATTGATTCAATTCATTGTGCTTTGTCTTTGTAGTGTTTACCACTTGTGTATTCTCTATTTTCTCTTCCATCTCCTATCTCTACTTCCTTCTACTTTTGATCCCCGGTGGATTCGATCTTTTGACAAAAACTCCTTTGACATTGGTGAACTCGACGTGAAAGGTCATCAGAAGAAGGAAAGACAATATGGGAGAATCTTCGAATACAATCTCCAATGATGTTTTGCAACAGTTGGTGCAAAATATGAATATGCTTATGCAAGTACAACAACAACAACAGATGATGCAAGCTTTAGCTCAAACAGAAAGTGTTGTGATGAATGCTTTGCAAGTGGTTGAGCGTGAGGTGAAGTTATTCAATGGCAGGAATGTATTTGCATATGTACATACTTAGGCTTAGAAGATGAAATTCTTTGGGTGGCTCAATCTGCATGGAGCCGGTATTTTGTACGAGTTATTGTTCATGAACTGAAAGCACGGATTACTGAATTATAAGGATGCTCATTGGGTAGACTTCAAGAAGACACTTAGGGAAGAATTTTACATTGAGGACACCAGTTTGATTACGTGCAAGACTTTTCAAGAGTGGGTTTTACAACCCAATAAGGGTGTTGTGGCTATAGAATTGTTAAGAGAATTTGAAAGTCAATTTGAGAAGTTGGATCTTGCAGAATAGCAAGCTCTTGCAAGTTAGAAAATTGAATTGTTTCTACAGGCAGCTGATTTTGAGCTTCAAGAGAAGCTTGATGATTTGCTGGAGGATCAGACTACGGAGACAGGTTTGAAAACAGAGTGGAGACATATAAAGGAAGCTGTTACTACACTTGTGAAGAAGCATAGAAGAAGAGAAAGATTGCATGTCTCTAGCTTGCCCACTATTACAGGCAAGATAGTTGATGTATCCAGTAAGCCACCTACTTCTGTGGCTAACCCTATGGATGTACTTGCTATTGTTCCCTCTATTAGGGAAGATGTCTTAGACGAATTGGTCAAAGGTATGCTAATATGTCTTAGACGAATAGTTTAAGCCTATGGAAGCTATGTGCAGGGTTGAACTCATATCTATGAAACGGGCTACTAAGGAACTGAGAGTATTGGGACTATTAGCTAAAAATGAAGGCATTTCAGGCATGTTTTATGGGCTGAATATTAATGACATTATGGCTGAAATTTCGGCAACTATACATGTAGAAAATGAGGCTGAAAACATAGTGTCGTCAGTATGTTCTTTGGACATGTATTATGTTACAGCATTGTTTGCTCAAGAGGAAGGATTACAATGGGTTGAAGCACTTGTGGAGACAGACAACCAAGCCTATGGGATCCTAATGATATAGGTCATCAATTTACATCTGAAACATTACATGAATTGAAAGCTGGTGCAGAAGGGTACTACTGTTTTATGCAGATGTTGGCTAGACATGGAAAGGCATTTGCATTTTAGTCAAGTGAAATAATTTGTGTGGATCCAAATGTTGTCTCTCCTATGGTCATGTTTACGGTGCCACATGTACCATAGAACTTGAGGCCTATTCTAGTGCCTAAAGCTTACTTGCCAAAGCTGATGGATTTGCCAAATGAAAATATTCGCATGAAGATCTTGGAGCCTTCTTCAGCCCCATACTCAAATCATTGGTTTACTGTGCCCAAAAAGAATGGGGCTTTGAGATTTATTCAAGACCTGCAACTGGTCAATAAAGTAACCATAAGAAATGTGGGTGCAAGTCCTGTGGTTGATGAATTTGCACAGGCTTTTGTAGGTAGAGTGATCTATTCTTAGGGTGATCTTTACATGGGTTATGATCAGTTTCAGCTTGCAATTGAAAGCAGGGATATCACAACCATGAAGACTCCCTTGGGGTTAGTATGGATGTGTACTCTCCCACAGGGAGCAACAAACCTAGTGGTACACATGACAAATGCTATGAATAGGGTACTCAGGGATTTTATACCACAATTGACTATGCTCTTCTTGGATGATGTTCCAATCAAAGGGTGTGGAGTGGATGAAACGAATGAAGAGATGGATGCACATGGATGCAGACAGTTTGTTGCAGACCATATTGTGGATTGTGAGAAGATTTTGACACGTCTAGAAGAGGTGCGTTTCACTCTTTTTGGAAAAAAGTCTGTCTTTGGAGTTGAAGAGGTTTTGATTGTTGGGCATATGTGTGGGCCTTATGGGCGAAGGCCATCACCTGCAAAAATAGATGGGATTGATAGAATGCAAGGTGTATGCACAAATGTATCAGAGGTGCGTAGATTCTTGGGTGCATGTGTGTTCTATTTTATATGGATTCCTCACTTTGCATATGTAGCCGATGCTCTTTATCAGCTTCTAAGGAAAGGTCAAAAATTTCATTGAGAAAGGAAGCATCAGAAAGCAATGAAGAAATTGAAGCAACTCTTAAAATCTGCTTCTACATTGAGAAAGGCTGACTATTCATATGGAAAACCTATCATTATTACTATTGATACAAGCCCAATTTGGATTGGATGGGAAATTGGGCAAGATGATGAGGAAGGGCAAATATATGCAATTTGCTTTGGTGCTAAAGTATTGATTGAATGACAGAGAAGATATCCACAGGTTAAAACAAAATTATGGGGAATTGTGACAGCCCTTAAATGTGATAAGGAGTATTTTATGGGTGCTTGTGTAGTCATTGAGACCGATTGTTTTTCGGTATTGGGTATGATTACTAGTTGTGCTACTCTAGACATTGCTATGTTTTGGTGGATTGCATACATCAAATCTTTGAACCTTGAATTTCAACATATTGTAGGAAGAGATAACCCAGTGGCAGACATGTTATCTCGAGCACGTTATGAGAATGAAGATGGGATGATGGATGAGGAGGAAGAAGATGACTTTATTATGGTTGAAAATGATGTTGCAAGAGTGAATTTTGCAATGCAAGGTGTTGCTACAGCATTAATAGAAGCTTGGACAACAAAGAGGAGTCATTTTAGATGTTTTGTATCTTCTGTAGAAGTGTTTCTAGAAGACAAATATGCAGGAGAGTGGCTGAGAATTGGTCAATACCTCAGTACATTAACAAAGAGAGATGAATGGTCAGATGAGGAGTTTAAGAAAATCAAGAGGAAAGCATATGGGTTTTTTAAAAGGTTGGATACTTATGGAAACATGCTAAAAAGAAACAGGGTATGCCATTGCGAGCTTTGGGTGATAGAGCTTCACAAGTAAAAGTAATGCAATAATTTCATGAAATCTTGTGGGCTGGTCATAGAGGGGTTTGGGGTACTTTTACAAAGATCAAAGAAAGATATTGGTGGCAGGGTATGTATAAGGATGTTGCTCACTTTGTGGAAACATGTACGACATGTCAAATGTATTCATCTGTGAGACATCGGGTTGGATTGCAACCCACATATCCATTGTCTCTTCATTTTAAGTGGGTGGTGGATTTGGTCACAATGTCTACAGATCTTTGGCAATTGAGGTATCTTGTGCTTGCTCGTGAAGACTTGACTAATCAAGTGGAAGGGAAAGCTTTATGTACTAAGACAACAAATGCTGTGTGTACTTTTCTCTTAGAAGAGATATTTTGCTATAACCTTGAAGGAATGGAAAAAGTGAAAGAGGTCATCTACCTATTGTGAAGGCATTGGCAAAAACATGTGGAGAGAAGGTAAAAGAGTGGCCACAATTGCTCCCTTATGCTTTGTGGGCCGACAGAATAAGTCATAGTGCTATTATAGAATATATGCCTGTAGAATTGATGTATGGTCAAAAACCTATCATGCCAATAGAAGAGATGACAGTCACATGGAGCGTGTTACCTTGGGAGGAGGAGTTGAATCGAGAGGAGTTGTTGGCCTTACGCATTAGACAGTTGGAAAGAAAGTCAGAAGACATAGAGGCAACAATTGCAAAGTTAAGGGCAGCAAGGATACAGAACAAGAAATGGTTTGACCAAAGATATGGATTAAGACCAAGAACCATACAAGATGGGGATTGGGTATTGGTTTATGATAGTAGTTTAGACAACCAGCATAGTGCCATGCATAAAGTTTCCAAAACATGGTTTGGACCCTATGTGGTAAGAAAGGTGTTTGATAATGCTACTTATGCATTAAATGAGCTGGATGGGACAGCCATCAAACTTTCGGTAGCAAGGAAAAGAATCAAATTATTCAAAAGGCAGGAATCTACTGCCTACTATGAGTTGCCAAAATTGGAAGAAAATAGTGGTCATGATATAGGGGCTAGCCAGGAAGATATGGAAAATGAAGAAGCAAAGGATATGGTTGCAAATGATGAGGAGGACTCAGAATCTGGTGACAACTAGGATTTTGGCACATACCGAAGGATGTGTAGTTTCAGAGGGGGTGGATGTCGTGATTTAAGAGCCAATGTATACTTTCATATTATAGAATATGTGGCAAAACTTGTATTTTAGACTTTTGAAAGTGTGGCCATATGTTTTTCTAAACCAAAGATATCCTATAATCGGTTGGTGAATAATTTTTGTGAAAATAAGAAAGTAATAAAAGGTTTAAAGTGTCAAGGAAGTTGGTGAAAAACTATGGAGGATTTGCAAATTAAATTGGCTAAGTATGAAGATTTTGGGAAAACTGGTCATTCACAAGCTCTGTCTAGGAATAATATTGTGCGTAGATGCATATAGCATGATAGCCCTAAGCACGAGCACAAAGATTTCATTTAAGAATGTTATAAAAAAAAATTGAATTTTTGGTTGGATGGAAAGATCTATGCAACCAAGATGATAAGTATATTGCTATAAATTTTGGTAAGGGTGGAATGAAGAAACTTTTTGAGGATATGACTACTCAGACATATTATGTAGCCATAGGAGATGCTTCAGCTTATCGTTTTCAGATTGAAAAGAAACCAAAGTGTAAGTCAAATTTATGGACTTTTGCTTTACAAACTACAAATAAGGACAAAGTATAGCAAGCAAATTTATCTGGTGCAAGGAAAAGCATCACAACAAAGATTGGGTGGCGATCTCCAATTGATAAATACTCAGTTTATACCTATTTAACAAAGACCCTAGGTACATAAGTGATTGTTGAGGAAAAGAAAAAAAGGGATGATAATGGTCTTAGAACTTCCAATAAGACTAGAGGGGGTGAGCCTACAACACCACCTTCTAGACCACGACCTGAATAAAATAAAAAGGATGCACAAAAGAAGTAGAAGAAACAGGATGCTAGACCAAAGAAACAACTAGGTGACAAGCGTGCTTCAAATGTTGAGTCCGCAATAGATCTTAAAAGCGTGTTGAAGGAGAGAATCTTGAATAGCAAGATTGAATTCACCTTAGGAGAGATTTTGGGAATTGTAAAGAGAGAGTTTCGTGAAGAAATTATAGACATCATAAAGAGAAAGAAACATGTGATTCAAGCTATACAAGAGCCTGTCATGCAAGGTATCACCATTGAGGAGCTGACTAAGGAGAGTGATGATGAAATTCTTGTTCAGCGTATTGCAGCATATCCAAAGATTGTGAAGAGTATACAACCAATGCACTATCGAGAGGATCATGCACCTGTAATGATTACCTACATGCATTTTTCTAAAAGTTATTGGGCATGAGCAACCACTGAGACAATGCTTAAGATTGGAGAGAGAGATCACAACTCAAAGATAAATGTTATAGTTTGTCATTTGTATGAGAGTGGGAAGTGGCTTGTAGATGTAGAACATGGTTGACAGGTGTGAGCTACCAATAATACTGTAAGAGAAGAGCAAGTTTATTGCATGATGAGGAGTGCATTGATGTGATGTATGATGGACTATCTTATGCAAATACTATTATAGATATTGAAGATATGTTGAAAACAGAGGTGCAAAATGGTTTCAATTTTGTGCAAGTACATTTCCTAGATATGTACCATGAGATTGTTGATTTTATGCAACAAAGAGGGTTGGGTATTGAGTTTTCTCAACAAAAAGAGCTATTTTCTTATGTATTTCAGCAAACAAAGAAGAGGTCTAAATTATCAGTCAACATAATTACAGGGGGCTGAGTTATTTCATCCAAAGAGTTTTATGCCATTCATTTCAGCATACAAAGTTTGGGGCTATTTATAGGCACTCCAAAGAGAACATGACTAATTTATTTCAACTGACAGAGTTGGGTACTCCCCATTTGCAACAAAAGTTGGGTTTACAAGAGAAAAAGAGTGAAGCCAAGGTTCAAACCAAGTACAAAGGTGTTGACAAGAAAGTGAAACCACTTCTGACATGGTATCAGATTTCAGGATTTGTGCTCCTGTTGTGTTTTCTTGCTGATTTCAAGACTGTTTTCACCCTTGTTGATCAGGCGGCTACTACTCCATACATGCGACCTGTTTGACCTGCGTTTTCAATAGATTTTCCATCGCGTGCTGTCCAACACCTCCTGTTACCTGTGTTTTCATCATCAAGATGCTGGTGATAGTTCCCTACACCTATTTATGCAATGTGTAGCCTGTGTTTTGTTGTTTTTAGCACTATTTTGGGCTAGGAGAGTGGCAAAACATGCCATTTTTGCTATTTCTAGTAGATTTGAACTGATTTTTTGACTTTGTGTAGTAGATTTTGGCTTGTTTTGATTAGATTTTGGGTTATATTGTATGTGAAATCTTGCTTTTTGAAGTCTATGCTCGTGGTTTGGCTGTGCTCCCTCTCTAACTACCTTCTTTTCTCCACTTCTCTTCTATATCCTCTCCAAATGGCTCCTCTGTACACATCCACTGATGATACGCTACATGGAGATTCCAGTGATACTTTTGCAGCTTCAGAGAGGGGTTTGAAGGCAAAGAAGTCGAAGGCCCAATGCTACCACTGTGGCAAGAAGGGTCATTTAAGGAAGGACTGTAAAGAGTTAGCGGCTTCCAAGAAGAAAAAGGAGCAGAAGACAAAGCAGGATGTGGACTCCTCTAGCGAGTCATCCTTTGCCTCAGATTTCAATTTCGATCCTCTGGCCAAGGCAAAGTCCAGGGCATAGCAAGGATCCTCTTCTTTAGATTGGGGGAAGGGCTTAGTGGCCCCTTCCTCAGTTGCTTTCTAGTGGTGATGATGCGGTCATCCCTTACGACTCTCTAGTGTCAGAGAGGGAGTGTGAGAGGGTGGCAAGATGGGGAAGTCATGCCTCATCTATATTTCTATACAAATGCATAGGATCCAGAGAGGGACATCCCTAACGTATCGATCGAAGTATGGCAGGTACAAATCCTAGAGCTAGGATTGACATCTAGGTTCATGCTAGGCAGGTTACTTGACAGAGAGCAGTTGGCTTTTGTATGGAGCTCACATGAGGAGAAACTTTGGCAATCTCACCAAAGAAGGGGAATCCATGGTCATTTATGATGTGGCATTGGTGATAGGATGATCACATGTGCTACTTCAAAGGCATTATTGACAGACATTGAGAGCTGCTATGATCTTCTCTATCTTCAGAAGCTGGTACGATCGACATCGACATCAGGTTCTCTTCGAGGCACCTTGGTGGTGGCTTGCGCACCCACTACTTGGGTATCCATGGTTCTACTATGATGGACATTGTTGTGTGTACTATGATGCAACATTATCATTGCATATTGTATTGTATCAGATCACCCATGATTTGAGAGAGGGTGTTAGCAAATGGTTGAGTCTATAGTTATGGTACATCATGCTAGGCACAGAGACATTTTAGGCACTTTATTTGCCATTGTTTATTGGGGATTTGGCATTATTTGCAGCTAGTCGACCAGCATTTAATGCTAGCCGACCAGTCATATTTTGGGCATTTATTTGTCCTATATATTTTCTAGCTCCCTCCACTTATTCATTCATCACTAGACAGTACTTTGAGAGAGGGAGCAGGTGCCAGTGTCTCCACAACCGGTGACTCACATTGTATCTGTATTGTCTCATGTATTGGTATATGGATTCCATTTCCCGAGCATACATCTGAGTTCTCATCTATATTGTGTTATCTCTTTCTTTTCTTTTGTCTTGTGTTTAGCGCTTTATTTTAGTACATGTTTATGCTTCCATAGCTACACCACTTCTGACAAGGGGATGTCCTACATGTATGTGTGCCTTCTTGGTAAACTATCCAATGGATGTTTGATCAAGTAGGAGACTACAGTGGACAAGCAGGGCTGAACTGAAGATGTCTAAAACTATTTTAATTGGGAGAGGATTAATGGTGACTGACACATCCAAAATGGGCTTTTATACCTTGGCAAGGGTCCTACGAAGTTTGGTTAACATCCGAGTTCATATGCAAGAGATACAGAGTCACAAAGGTCAATGCCTAGCTAGGACTACATGCTGTAATGAACAATTGCAAGTTGCGCAGAAAATTTTAGGGGTTGAAATCTTCAGAATTTGGTCTAGTTGTCTTTAGATAACTTCTAGATCACAAGTGGGGCTACATTTTTTCTTTTTAAGGCTTGGCAATCTGAGTTATGGTTCAAAAGATACGAGCAATTTTCTGCAAGGTGGTCCTATAGGACAATTTTCTGGACAGGATCAGCCTGAGGATCAGACTAAATCTAATGGATGTAAAGTTGTAATATTTCTACAACAAAATATTAAAGAACCTAGATCTCGCACAAAAGCGATTCAAAGTAATCCCCCCGCAACAGAAAAACTTTGGGCGAAGTGCTCCATCCTCGTGTACTAACAAACACCCACCCCTGCGTTGTGCAAAGGATAATGGATTAATTGCAAATTTTTTTAATAACTCCCTCTCCTTCACCCGTTGCATGGCGGGGAGAGAGAGAGGGAGTATGTGTTGGAGTGTGGAGGGGCATGGGGAGGAGGGCATGCAACCTGCCACTTATGTGTACCCTCCCCCCTTCACCCCATATAAACCCCCCTCCCAAGCTTGGGAGGGGCATCGTGGAGCTGCCCGTCATCAGACTGCCCATGCCACGCCACCAGGACTACCGCCATCATTGCTAGGCTGCCACTGCCATTGCCATCATCATCATCATCATCATCATCATCATCATCATCATCATCATCATCATCAACTCCCTCATCGTCATCTTCACCATCATCATCCCCACCCACACACGTCATCTCCCTGTGTTTTCAGAAGTGTGAGAAGCTTCTATTGAAGCTTCTCTAGGCCAACTTCACCCCTGCCTCCTGGTTTTTTTAAAACCATGTCTTGCAAGGCCTGTTTCTTGCACAGAGAAGGAGGTCTCGGGCAATAGCAACTCCGAAACTCGTAGGGGTGCCAAGGGGGATTTCGTTGAGTCGAAGTCTACTGTGTCAATGGCTCCTAAGCAAAAGTCGACAGGAGCGCACGTAGGAGCTTCCACCCAAAGTATGAGAGTGGACAACGCCCCGATATTGAATGCCCAAGTTTCAAATGATATTCCACAGGATGCATAAAGCATGTTTTAATTCATGTAGGGAAACATAAATGCATTGGAAAATTTATATACTTGCTCGATTTACAAGTTCAGTTGCATGATGAGTACTTGCATTTGCTTGCATTTCCATGGTCGAGGATAGTCAGATTTTTGAACGTATGTTGCATAAGTTAAAAGATGAAATTGTGCGAAGACTTCCTCATTGCATCTAGTAAAGGATAGGGCTTATGACACATAATGCACTTATGGAATAAATTCCTAGTTGTGACTCATGTAGAAGATAATCTAGACGGACATTAAATGATAGTTGCATTGAAAAGAAAAAGATTTATGAACTTTGACAATAAAACATATATATTATGCAATTCACATGCAATGATAGCTTCATTTTAGGTTGAGATAAGTGATAAAAGAAGGATTAAATCAATGATGTATTCATTGGCATCTGATCATGAAAGAGTGATACATCCATGCTGTTGAGAGTGGAAAAATACCGAATTTTTGACTGATTTTTGTTGTTTTTGAGGTCTGAATGATTGATTTTTAATGGATTTAGAGTGATGTATGTTGTTAATGGAAGTGTTTGAGAGTGTTTTGGATTATATTGATTATGTTTTGGAAGTTCATGATGATTTTTAGTGGAGATATGAAGCTCTGTGATGTTCTGGTAGGTTCTGTTGAGCTTCTGATTGGTTCTATATACCTTCTTTATAGCTTTTGTTTTGTTATGATTGTCTTCTGTATGAAGCATGGATTGATGATTGATGAAGATTGAGATCTTTTGAAATCCTAATGAATATTTTTTGATAGTATGGAATGGTTTGAGTATGAGTTATGAGGTTCTGATGACCTTCTGTAGACCCTCTGTCTTTGCTCTGTCTCTATACTGTAACTGTACTGTAGCTGTTCTGGTACTGTACTGTAACTGTTCTATAAACCTTCTGTAAGTGTTTTGTATAATGTATGTGTGACTTTGGAAAAGTTTTCTAATATTTGGAAAGGATGAATCTAAGTTCAAAAGAGCTAAAACAAGTGGAAGAATCAGTTGCTCTGAAGACTGAAGAGAAGACTAAGTGACAGTAACAGTAGTGAGCTGTGAAAAGACACTGTAGTGGCTTTGGTGACTCTTCATATCAGACATACCTCTTGGGAGGTGCATCCACGACCTAATAAGAATTATTGAGGGTTATTATGAGAGCATTGTAGTGAGGATATGATGTATTATTGAGAGAGAGAGGGAGAGAGAGTCAGATATAGTCAATTCTATCAAAACGGTGTAATTGTATATGAGAGATTGAGAGAGAGAACTATGAAGACATTGAAGAATGATAATATGTGATTTATTTCCATTCAAAGATGGTGTATTCCTTTGTGTTCTTTGTTCTATTGAAGAATTTTATGAAGATGTTGAAGATTATGGTTGATTCTATCAAATCCGTGGGAGATATCTACTATGATGCTGCGTGAAGATTTGCTGTTTTCTTTGTTTTGATGATCAAAAGAATGAAATAAAAGCTTGTTGATGTTACAAGATAGATTTTCTTGCAAGAGAATTCCCTTTTCCTTGGTGTTCCTCTTGGGGCTCCATATTTTTGGTGCGCAACCGGGGAAGCTTGCCATCAACAAGCATTAGAAGATTCTGAAAATGAAGAAAATGGCATTGCCAAGAAGAGAAGAATTCAATGGATGTTTGCAAAGTTCCTTCCTCCACTGAAGAGTTGGAATTTCTCATAATCAAAGCCACTTTCCACAAGAAGTTCATCCCACAATGGCGGAAACATATCACCATCATGATGCATGCTCTATGTGGTGGACTGTTTCCTCTTCCTGTTGAAGCAACAGAAACTTGCATCTTGGTGGCAAACTGTTTGGGAACAAACTGAAGAGCAAAAATAGAGAGAATGACCATCCATGGGAGATTTGGCATTCATTGAGAAGTTTCTAGACATCATCAAGTGGGAGATTGTGAAGAAGCTTCAGGAGTCTTAAGTTGTGGAGGTTCACGAGGACAAGAAGGAAAAGAGTTGGAATTTGTTTGTGGATGCTCAATAGCAAGATACATGGGATGCTTGGTGCACTGACAATGTTCTATTTGTCCAATTAGCAACCCACTGGAAGTTGGTAGACAGAGTGTTTTTCACAACATACACTGTTGAAACCCTCAAAAGCTGGCATTATTATAATGACGCAACAATAATCCTAAGAAGAATGAGTTTTGATACTTTTAGAACAGAATATCTTCCCCTCTGTAGTGGTTTGAAAGCTGAATTCAGAGATGTTGAAAAGAAGGAAGTAGAGGAGATGTTGGCCAAAGAATCCATCAGAGAGACTGAAGCCCTCTCTGATACTATCCTATTGAGTCCAAACCAACTGGTTGAAGCCAACCCCCTAATGAATGACGCAATAAAGAGGCAAGCGTTGGAACGAGTCCAGAGATACGTGATAAGAGAGAAGGCAAAAATCAAAGTTGAGAACGAGCTTGCAGTAGAAGCCTCCTTTGACGCCTTAAAAGCACTATTTACAGAAGTTCCCATGGTGACTCAAGGTCCCCTTCCTAGTCAGACTCGTCCTGGAAATATTGATGATAGGCCAGCAAATGTAGTCCCATTGCCAGTTTTTAAGAGAGAGTACAATGAAGACCCTGATCTTCATGTAGCAAAGTTTATGGTAGCATATGTGGCTAACAATGCCAGAACCCCTGAGCATTGGTTAGCAATATTCCCTGCCACTTTCAAGGGTGCGGCATTTCAGTGGTATGAGAGACAAGTAGTAGGAACTTTTGGCACTTGGGACGACCTGAAGTTGGCCTTTCTCACTAAATTCAGGAGTGAAGGTTTTGAAGAGTGGATGCGAGAGGAGTTCATGAGAATCTAAGTCAGTCCTCTAGAGAAAGAGTAGAAGCTTATGTCTCGCAAATGGAATCCATCCTGAAGAGATGGACTAACCATCATTTGGATAAAGGCATTCAGAAAGGAGTGTTTCTCAGAGGCCTACAACCAGAGGTTCGCAAGTTCGTAGATTTGAGAAGACCAGTCAATCTGCAAGCTGCAGTGGAAGGTGCAAGACTGTATGATGAAGTTGAAGCAAGGCTGTCAATGACTCCAAGAAGAGGAGTCTTACCTCCTCCCATGCCAGGAATGGTATATCCACCAAATGCAGTCCCAGGGACAGTTCCCTACCCCTATCCCCAGATGCAAACAATGCCGCAGTATAATGCACCTAATCCAATGTGGTCACTGCAGATGAGAGTGCCTCAAATGATGGTTCAACCACAACAACAGTGGCCTCAAACAGTTCCTCCAATGGCGACTCAACAATAGTGGAATCCTACCAACTGGAATCAACAACCCCAAGTCTCAACAGGAGCTCTAAATAAGAGTCAGAACAGAGGACCTTCTGGATTGACCCAACCAGTGTATGCAGTAATTAGAGACACTTTCCAAAATCCCACAACAAGCACTTCAGGGGGTGAAAATCTAAAGGACTTCTTATCCAACTCAGTTGCAAGTATCAAGAAAGAGCTTCTGGATGTGATTACAGAATAGCTACAGACGCTGAAGGTGAATACCGCCAATATATCCACTCCTGTGGGAGCTGGAAGAGATGTGATGCGCTCTAATACATAGTGTGGAAAGTGTCATCAAGCGAGACATTTAGCCACTGAATGTACCCGAAAACCAACAATTCCTAGAGCCTTCTGTTCCTACTATTTGTGGAAGAACCATACAGAGGATATTTTCTCTCTGAAAGAGATGCATGGACGAAGACAGAAGGATGAAAATGCAAGATTCAACTTGGTGGAATCCAAAATGACAACACATGATATTGGACCAAAGCCAAGGGAGTTTGGTCCTAATTTCGGTCCAAGGAGGTTTCCCTCTCAAAGTTACAGAGGACAACAGTCTGGCGGTGGAGATCAGAGGTGGAATGTTATAGGTGTGGAGAAAAGGGACATATCTTCCCAAATTGTCCACACCCTAGACGATATGTGGATTACAAGCCCTTGTGCAGTAGATGCAAAGGAAAAGGCCACACTGCAAAGGACTGATTGTCCTAGTCCAGTCCCTGTAAAGGCCAATGCTATTGATAGCCAACAGAAGGTACAAGAGCCTGCTTCCAATTTGGTAGAGTTGGAAGTTGCCGTTGTTACGCGCACCAAGAAGAAGGAACCATTGGTTCAGAATGAAAATAACTCACCTGCCAAGACTGTGAAGTTCAACCTAGGGACAGAGTAGTACATAATAGAACAGTACAGTACAGAGCACTATAGCGCCATAGAGAGCTATAGAGACAGGATCAGAGGCCCAGGAGATAGAAGATACAGAAGCACTTCTAGAAATAGAAGATGTGTCGATGCAGCAATTATTAGAAGAAAAAGGAAAGATGAAAATGGGTGTAGCCCCATTCTCCAGCCGACTGGAGAAGCCTGTGGATCCTTTCAAAGATTATGACTTGGTCAAAGACCTAGACACTTTTAAACCAAACCTAACATTCCGACAGTTGCTGATGTTGTCTCCCAGCTGTCGAAAGAAATTCAAAAGCATCTTGACAAGAAGGCGTGGACTAAGGATCGCTCCTTCAACAGCGACCAAGACCAATAAGGCCGCGGAGCTTGTAAAGGAAGTAGATGTGACTAATGCCTTCCTAGATCCTGGAACCCTAGAGATTAGTGTATGGATAGAAGGATGCTTTATTTCAAATGCATTGATTGATGGAGGCTCATCAGTAAACATAATGACGGATGTCACAATGAAGGACTTAGGGTTGCAAGGAATTCAACCTACACAGTGGCTTATCGGATTGGTGGACCAAAGCAGAGTCAAACCGTTGGGCATCCTCCCATACATAAAAACAACCCTTGCAGGAAGAGATTATTGGTTGACAGACCTGGTGGTCAAGTCAAATTCTTATGGGACCTCATACCCTCTACTATTGGGAAGACCTTGGTTTTTTGAAGCAAGGGCCAAGAGACTGGTTCAAAGAAACTCTAACCCTAGGCAGAGGACCCAACAAAGCAGTGTTAAAGCTATATGGATCACAAAAAGGCAATGGATCCACATCCATTGAAGTCATAACTAACTCCTCTAATGAGGTAACAGATGGTACATCAGGAGATGAAGAGGTTGTTAATCAGGTCTTTCCTAAGAAAACAGAGGCACAGTCCCTAATAGTGGGCACTATAAGCCAACTGCCAAGGGAAGCAAAATCCTTGTCATGGGAGAATACATCCTGCCTCAACTAGAATCAACTTCTGAAATCACCTCTGATAGTGAAATAGAAGCATGGATGTATTGTTCTCCCTGTTACATGACAATTGCAGAGACAGAGCAGAGACAGTACAATTACAAAGTAGAGACAATACAGAGGCAGAGCAGATACAGAGATAGTAACATATACAGAGCCAGAGCTAGAGGTAGAAGCAGAGTCAGAAGCGGTGACAAAAGTAGAAGTAGAAGTAGAGGTAGAGGTAGAAGATCTATTATTCTCCTACAGAGCCTCTACAGAAGCAGAGACAGAGCCTCCAGAGGAAGAGGATGAAAATGATAAGGGAAAAAATGAAGCAAGTTATGAAAGTGCAGATGAAGAATTTCCTCTTATAGAGGATGATTTTGTTGATGTCCCTACAGAGACCTCAGAGGCTGAATATCTCTGGGTGCTAGATGGAATGGCTATGTTTCCATTTGGGTTGATCAATGGGCCACAAAGTATGCAGAATCTGTATAAGCAATGGATTAAAAGCATAAAAATTAAGTTCACCAGTGGGTCTTGTCGCCTTGACTGTTCAGTCCAAAGAAAAGATGATGATAATGCCCCCTACCAACAGAAGCCAAAGCCTTTAGAGCCACGGCCTCTAGAAGGTCCGTGCTATGTGACATTCCTGGACGCATCCTCTGAAGATGAATCCCTAAGTCCAAAAGAAATTACTACTCACACATAAGCAAACAAATCTCTGATCCCCTTCTAGCAACCTCAACCGACAAATGAGTCATCTGTTCAGAAGGAGGACACTGGTTCTAGTGGGACATCAGACGAGGATACTACTCTCTTGAAACAGTCATACCTCTATCCAGAAGCAATCCGTGGGACATTTATCCGCAAAGTGGAAGGTGAAAGACAAGTAACTTTCCTAGATGCTGAGGGTACTGAACGTCACCTCAAAGTGGGTCTCAATCTTCCAGAAGAAGAACTAGTGGTCCTACGAGACCTACTCAAAGAGAACTTAGATGTGTTTGCTTGGTCCTAGAAAGACCTAAAGGGGATTGATCCCACAGTATGCCAACATCACATTGATCTAGAGCCTGATGCTAAACCTGTAAGGCAAAGACAAAGGCGTATGAATCCTAATTACTCTACTCTGGTGAAGGCCGAATTATTGAAACTTCTTGAAGCAGAGTTCATTTATCCCGTGGCTAACAGTGAATGGGTTTCGCCCATTGTGGTAGTATCCAAGAAGAATGGGAAACTTCGAATATGTGTCGACTTTCAAAAGCTCAATTCGAAGACGAAGAAGGATCATTTCCCTATCCCTTTTACAGACCAATTGTTGGACATAGTGGCAGGCCATGAGCTGTATTCCCTCTTGGATGGATTCAACGGATATAACCAAGTCCAAATAGTAGAAGAGGACCAATCTAAAACAACCTTTACCGCAGAATGGGGGACCTATGCCTACAGAGTGATGCCATTTGGGCTCTGTAATGCTCTTGCCACCTTCCAACGGGTAATGATGGCTGCCTTCCAGAATCATTTGCATGATTTCATTGAGGTGTATCTTGATGACTTTTGTGTCTATAGTTTGATCCGTGAGCACTGAGGACACCTAGAGCAATGTTTTGACAAATGCCGAGAGTATGAGATTTCTCTCAACCTCGACAAATGTGTCTTTGGCGTCTCCTCAGGAGTTCTATTGGGCCATATTGTCTCTACACAAGGGATTGCAACAGACCTGGCAAAGATTGAAAAGATTGCCGCTTTAACAGCACCAACAACCTCAAGTAATTGAGAGGATTTCTTGGCCATGTGGGCTACTACAGGAGATTTATTGCACATTTTGCAACTAAGGCAGCTCCTTTGCACAAGCTCCTAAGGAAAGAGACTGATTTCCTTTGGACTGATGACTATGAAGAAGCCTTTAATACCCTAAAGTTTTCCATGTGAATGCATCTTTATTGCTTCGGAACCCTGATCTAATGAGTCAAACCTGTCCTACCCTTTCTCCCTGACATTTTTCCTTTTTATTCCGTCTCCTTTCGATGCACGGTTCATCCGTTATTAATTTTTGCGGGTTTTCAGACATTTTTCGTGCCTATTTTTCACATTTTTCCATGTGAACCTACCCTATTTTCATCGAAATTCTAGTTTGATTTGATAGTCGTGTCCTGCCAGTCTTTTTTCCACTTTTTCCTTTTCCCTCCCCCCCTCTTCCGACTGTTGGATTTTTAAGTTATTAGTGTTTCTGAGCGTTTTCGAATGCATTTTTTGGGTTTTTTCCACGTGAACCCCTCCTAATTTCCCCCAAACTGAGTTTTAATATGCCAGTCCTATGAATTCCTTTCTTCCCGACATTTTTCATTTTTATCGCCTGCTATTCCAACGCACGATTTTTTCCATATTAATTTCTGAGTCCATTTTCGAGCTCATTTTTGGGGTTTTTCCCATGTGAACGCATCCTATCTTGCTCGAAACCATGTTTTGTCATGATAGGGTTGTCGGACACATTGTTTTGCACACTTTTCCTTCTTTCCGCACTTTGTTCTGATGCGCGAATTTTCTGATATTAATGCCCATATGTGTTTTCGAGTTTTTTTTTTGTGTTTTTTCCATGTGAACACCCTGATTTTGCCCGAGAACCCGTGTTGCATGTTTCGACATTTTCCCCTCATCTCCCGGCCCATTTTTCCTTTTTACAGATTTTTGATCCGACAAACTGTTTGGATGTTATTAATATTTCTTTATTTTTCCCGTTAACCATGTTTCTCGCCTCGTGCGTGAACGTACCTGTTTTTGGTTTTATGCGCCTCGGGACACCCCATGGTGTCCGTGGCTCGCGCGTCCTCGTCCCTATCCGTTTGACCCCGTCATTACAAATTTGTTTAACCCCTGCCTGCGCATGCGCACGGGCCGGGGATGTGTTCTTTTATTTTTCTTTGTTTTTCATTATTTAATATAAAAAAAGAAAAAATAATAAATAAACTATACACAATTTTAAAAACCAAAAAAAAAACAATATGCCTGCCAAAACGCCATCCCATTACTTGTCTAAAGAGCTCTTTACAGCTTCAAGGATGGTGTTAAAAGGAGTCGCTATTGATTGAAGCACTTACCAACTCACAAAGATGGATGAACATTTCGTTAAAGTAACCAAGGGCAATGTCACAAATGTCACCTATGGATCCTACATGTCTGCTTTCTAGACCTACTTAGGTTTAAAGAAGGGTGTGCCTCCACCTCCTCCATCTGGTCCAGTACCCCCTCCACCTTCAGAAGAGTTAGAACCAATTGATATAGAGGATTTGGATTCTCCTCCTCCACTGGTCATACAGTGAAAACGCTTGAAGCAGGTGGCAGATAAATCTCCTTCAGTTCTTCCTTCAGTTACAATTCCTGCTACATCTGGCAGTGACCTCCCTGCTTATCTCACATGTAACAACCTGTTCAGAGTACATAGAGAAGGTTCTTTGGACATGTCAGTCCCTTCCCTAAATAGTCTAGTGTTGGGAGATGCCATTCCATTCCTATGTAAAGACATCCAGAGTTCCATTGAACTGCCAGTGAGACAGCATGTATTCAATAGCTGTATGCTTCCTTTTATGAAGAACTGATGCAGTCCAAAGACCAGTTGCATAAGGCAATATCAGAGTTAGCCTCTACCAAAGATACACTAGCAGATCTGTTTAAGCAGATGGAGCAACAAACTCACATGATTGAGACCCAAAAAGAAGAGCTATCTTCTTTGAAGATTCAGTTAACAGAAGCTCAATCAGAGGTCACTAAAATCTTAGAGGAGAAGGAGCGGATGTCCATCGAAGCGCAAGAGTTTCAGACTCTCTTAGACGCAAAGCCTTACAGACTGCTAATGACACGGTGGAATCACAAGCTTCCCAAATCAAGCAGTTGCAAGACCAACTGGCACAGTCATGGTCTGTTCCTCCAAGCCCTAATGTTCCCCTGATCCCTTCTCTCTCATAGTAGGACTTCGCAGTTCTCCGGATATAGGCTACCTTGTGTCCTTTATTCCAAGATAAAGTGGAAATATTACAGTCCAAGATGGATCTGCTATGGTCTACATTTGATCATTTCCAGGAATATGTTCCTCTAGACCATTCTTTCTTTGTCCACTATTAATTGCAAAAGTTGGCTGTTTACATGAAGCTTTCAACGATGGATCTTCCTCTTCGAGAGGATGGTTGGAGTGGGGCTTGGTCTCTTGAGTTACTGACAGAAGTGGTCCGTATGGTGTTTGAAGATTCTGTGACAACGGATACCATGTTGCTATCATATATGTATCTACGGGGAGATCTGTTGATTCCAGATAAAGTAGATATGGTCTGGTATGTGGGAGATGTGGTTTTACAAGCTGTTTTGTATGTCCACTATTTGGAGTTGTGAATAGATGACATGTTCCAGAGTTACTCCTCAAAAGTGGCAACTTGCCCTGATAATTCATGGCACTCCATGATTGATTCTGTGGTCTTGAATCAATGGCAAAACACAACTTCTACCTATGTACAGAGCACTAACCAACTGAGGGTGGATCTCTTAGCTCACCTTTCCAAAAATAATCCATTTGATTCAACCTTTTTTATGCCTATCAAAGAAGATCTATCTTAGGTCCCTCTATTCCTAGCCTATTGTATTATCAACAAATGGCTCACTGTTATGATACATATCTTTCCCTCTATCAAACCAATTCAACAGCAATCTTACCCCTTCTTTTCCAACCTCAATCTTTTCCTCAAATTCCCATATTTACCTATTGCTCTTTTATCGAAGATAGAGTATTTTCCCCTTCTCCATCATGCCCTTCTCCATCCATCCATGTATGTTCTACCTTTCCTATTTATCAATTAACACCCTTCCTAACTGATTCCCTAAAATTTTTATCCACTCCTTTAACCTATTCCTCCTTTTGTGATTTTTCCTACCCATCTCTTCATCCTCTTTTACTTATTCCACTTCCCTCTCCTACCACTTCTGTCTCACAACCCCCTCAGTTGGTTAGTGAATATGAAGGGTTTGATCAGCAGATTACCAGAAGAAGAGGATGGAGCTCCACTGATTCTCTTACAGGACCTCAGATAAACTGGCCAATAATTCCAGGATATTGAGCATACTAGAACTACCTTCATTTTGCTCACCGATATTCACAATCTCTAGATCCTTCAGTGAGATTGACAGCTCATTTTGCTTGGTATCTAGCATACATGCATAGGCATTCCCATAATGATCAAAAGGCCATTCCAAAACTTTGTATGAATGTCAATGTGAACATTGACTCCCACCAGTTGGATGTCCTGTACTTTCATGCCCTATGTCTCCCTAGTAGATACCTTGTCTTGCTAAAAAGAATGTGCTGCCTACAGTTCTTTCAAAATCCTCCAAAGACATTTGTAGATGAATCCTTCTCCATGGATCGCTTTCAAAACCACCAAGCCTTCAAAAGGGAACATATTCATTGATGCCTTTGCAATGTATCTTGGATGATTCTTAATTATATATATCTCTTTTTGGAGGTGTCATTCAGATGGTTGTGTTAGTGTTTGTGTGTGTGTTGTAATAATTGCATGTAATGAGATCGTGCTGATTGAGAATAACTTGTTCGAGAGCTCTTTTTAAAAGATTGATGGTGGATGGAAAGCCTATGGTGGAAAGCTGAAGAGAATCTCTCATATCCTTTACAAATTTGTTATGGATTTTTAATTATTAATCAGATGAGTTAATGAATAATGGAAGTTTTTCTTTATTTGTATTTTCTATCAGATACAGGTGATAAGTTGGGGCCGTGTTTTGGAGAGATTATTGAAGATCCTATGGGAAATCTAAATTGAGCTCTTTAGTGAACTTACATTATTCTTTTCCTTAGGTCGCGAGGACGCTTCCTTTCTAAGTGTGGGGATATATGTTGAGAGTGGAAAAAGACTGAATTTTTGACTGATTTTTGTTGTTTTTGAGGTCTGAATGATTGATTTTTGATGGATTTAGAGTGATGTATATTGTTAATGGAAGTGAGAGTTTTTTGGATGATATTGATTATGTTTTGGAAGCTCATGATGATTTTGAGTGGAGATATGAAGCTTTGTGATGTTCTGGTAGGTTCTGTTGAGCTTCTAATTGGTTCTGTATACCTTCTGTATAGCTTATGTTTGTTATGATTGTCTTCTGTATGAAGCATGGATTGATGATTGATGAAGATTGAGATCTTTTGGAAGCTTATTGAATAGTTTTTGATAGTTTGGAATGGTTTGAGTATGAGTTATGAGGTTCTGATGACCTTCTGTAGACCCTCTGTCTCTGCTCTGTCTCTATACTGTAACTGTACTGTAGCTGTTCTGGTACTGTACTGTAACTGTTCTGTAAACCTTCTGTAAGTGTTTTGTATAATGTATGTGTGACTTTGAAAAAGTTTTCTAATATTTAGAAAGGATGAATCTAAGTTCAAAAGAGCTAAAACAAGTGGAAGAATCAGTTGCTCTGAAGACTGAAGAGAAGACTAAGTGACAGTGACAGTAGTGAGCTGTGAAAAGACACTGTAGTGGCTCTGGTGACTCTTCATATCAGACATACCTCTTGGGAGGTGCATCCACGACTTAATAAGAATTATTGAGGGTTATTATGAGAGCATTGTAGTGAGGATATGATGTATTATTGAGAGAGAGTCAGTGATAGTCAATTCTATCAAAACGGTGTAACTATATATGAGAGATTGAGAGAGAGAACTATGAAGACATTGAAGAAGGATAATATGTGATTGATTTCCATTGAAAGATGGTGTATTCCTTTGTGTTCTTTGTTATACTGAAGAATTTTATGAAGATGTTGAAGATTATGGTTGATTCTATGGTTTATAAGAATTAGCTCTGAATGTCAATAAATATCGCATAGGGCAAGGAAAAGAAAGAACTCTATAGATCCTATAGCTGCATAAAGGTAAAAGTTCAATGGTCTTGAAATTGCATATCCGCATGGAATGATACATCTCATACATCTTGCAGTTACCTACATCTTTTAGGGAAAGTGCTTGCAAGTTTAGAAGAAAGTATTGGCATCTCTAAGGAAAATATCACCTTTAATCGTAAGAAAATTAGATAAATTAGGTAGATCGCAAGTAATTGTATAACTCACATGAGATTCATAAAGGCGTGAATAGCTAGCGTACGATAAACATCTCAATATACTGGGTTAGGTTAAGTTATGTTAAAATTCTACCTAGTATCGCACTTAGGATGCCGATTTTATATTTAGGTCCTACCCACATTCTCAAAATGTTAGGATTATCTAATCGCCCATGCAAGAATGATCTAGGGTTCTCACCCTAAGAATCAGTTGACCAAATGCTAGACCCCCGCGAGGAATTTAGGGACCCTAGGGCCAAAACATTTATCAAGTCTAGTAGGGTTAGGGTTTTGGATTGGGTCAATAGGACTCCCAAACCCTATATCTTGGTCAAAGGTATTCTTGATCAAAAAATACCGTACAAAGAAATATATAATCCCGACAAGTCAGATACTGACGCCTATCTCATGCTACAAGCAGCAATGTCATATGATTGTGTGTCTAGATCACAAAATAGTATTACTACTCCTTAGACCAAGTTTGGCGAGTTCTAATTACAAGTCTAATTTTCTAGAAGTTGAATAGTCATCCTGCTATATCACTCTTCCTTGGGACTGATTTGCCAAGCTAGGGTAGTTACGAATTGCCAAGAAAGCAGCTGACCAACTAGGTTAGAGCGACGAGGTTGTCCAGGATTTATTGACCACAATATAAGGAAACCTAAAGTAGTGACAATTTGGGTCAATAGGGTATAAACCCTAACCCAAGGAGAAAAGGGTAAACAAGCAACTCAACTTACGAAACCCTTAGGATCTTGCCAAGTCGCCATTGATCTAGGATTGAATGATGAAAGCATTCGGGGAGAAGGAATCACACCTTAGCAGTTGGCCATACAAATGACCACTGGAATGTTTGTGATTGTATACTTAGGTGCACTGTTTGTACTTCTTTGCTCAAGGAACTAATTCAGGAAAAACAACTAATGCTTCAGGTTAAAAGCCTGGAGGGACAGGCAGTACCAGTTACCTCCGACTGTCTGCCTGACCCTATCCAAGGGGGTTGTTAGCCGCGCCGTGTACATGGACCGAACCCACCATGAGAGGTCTCTCCGTGGGTGCTACTTGGAGCATGAGGACGCTTGGGTGCTAGGGGAGGCTCTGGCCGTAAATTCCTTGCCTTCGGATCCTGCACAAGAGGCTGACGTGACTCGAGATGGGATCTCAAGGCCCGCATACTAGTCAATGAGTGGAACTTGGAATAGCAATCCCTGAGGATTGCTGGGATAGCCTTCGGGCAGGTTATTTGATGTACTCCAAAGACTATGATAAATAAAGAGCAAATGTTGAAAAAGGAACTTTCTTGACATTTTTTTCCTGTGTCAGTGCTTAAGTTACCTGAAGGAACCAGTGTTTAATTGGTAAATTAAGGAAGCTGTTTTTGCTTGCCAAACTAAATGTGGTAGGTAATTAGATAACTAAGCAACCCCAGGAAAGTGCAGTGGACGTGACTCTGGGTCCGTCCTACAGAAGGGTGGTCTTGGTTGGGCGGGAACTTTTCTCAAAGGAATTGATAGTAGGTAACAATGACCTAGAATCTATAGAGCTAGAGTCCCAATTTATGCTATTTTAGGGAAATGGAATGGGACTATGCCTTACGGGTAGAGAGGTCGAGCTTCGCATCCCTCTCATTTCCCATTCTCCTTGAACCAAGTGCAGTATAAATCCGCTTCGACCCTGATGTTTTTGTGCAAAGTAGACGCTAGCTACCTCCTAGGAACTTGACTATTAGGAAAACCCTGATTCAAGTCGGTCCTAAGTGGGAACGGCCAGGTGCTTCTACTTTGTGGTAGACTTTGGAAGACCTAGATCACAAACCCCGTGACATTTCTTGTGAGTGCTGGTTGGCGCTTTCTAGACTCTCTTCCCAATGGGCTGCTAAGACGTGTCATACAAGTGGATAGGGGGACACGTTACAAAAGTATTGCATGTGGCATATGCTTTGATAGAGACATTTGAGACTAACATGAGGTCCTGTGGCCCCCTCTCCTCCCAACCTCTCCTATGAAGTTTGGTTAACATCCGAGTTCATATGCAAGTGATACAGAGTCACAAAGGTCGATGTCTAGCTAGGAATACATGCTATAATTAACAATTGCAGGTTACGTAGAAAATTTTAGGGGCTGAAATCTTCAGAATTTGGTCTAGGTCTCTTTAGATAAGTTGTAGATCACGAGTGGGGCTACATTTTTTCTTTTCAAAGCTTGGCAATGAGTTATGGTTCAAAAGATACGAGCAGTTTTCTGCAAGGTGGTCCTGTAGGACAATGTTCTGGACAAGATCAGACGGAATCTAATGGATGTAAAGTATTGCATGTGGCATATGCTTTGATAGAGACATTTGAGACTAACATGAGGTCTTGTGGCCCCCTCTCCTGCCAACCTATCACAAAAGTGGCTCCTATAGAAGAATTCGCAACAAAGATGGCTAGCTCGATGTAGACAATACGAGTCGCAAGACTAGGAAGACCATGAATTGAGAGAAGAGAGAAGCCCAAGTCAAGAACATGTAGGACCTCAAAAACAGAGCTCGATGAACGGTCAGACAATAGACTCAAGGTACCAAGATCACTAATAGGTACCAAAGAAACATCATCAGTAGTGACAATACCCTTGAATGGACAGAGAACTTGTAGTAAATGACCTCGCGGAGTCATAGGACTCTTTTTCTAAAAGCCTCAATCATTGAGCCCATAAATACCACTAATCTAAGTGCCCAACAATAACAAATAAATAGATCCACATTAACTACAATGGTTGGATCTATAAACTAGGAAAACAACTAGCCAGGATTTGCCCCCCCAACTACCATATTGACAACTCCCCTCCATATCAACCTTGACAGATGACTCAAATATGGCACCTACAGCTACTCCTAGGCCCAAATCATGTAGGCCCTCTTTAGACTTCAAAAAGGGTAGTTGCTCTCCTACTGTACCTTTATCCAGTCAATATGGCCACACTCCTGTTGAGATCCCTTGGCCACCAAAACTTGAAGAAGGTCTCCACAAACTGATGACCATCAAAAACTTGCCTAATTAAACATGGCTCTCAGCCCTTTTTTAGCATCATGTCTCTTCATATATCTCATTTAAAACTTCCTCACAATAGCTTTCATATAGACCACCAACTGGAGGATTGTTAATAATAACAACAACCTCCATAGTGATAGGAGCTATACCATTTTGGACTGCATTATGCTTCAAGTAACCACCCTCTTAAACATGGCTTTCAACCTATCACTTTCACCGGATGCATTCTAGCTTTGGTAAAAAATGCCTTCTAGAGTGACCACGGCACCATGAAAAAATGGATTAGTCTTCTACTCAGATGGTGGAGCCCTACAACTGCACCCTCTCTCTCAATGCTTCACTATGCATAAATCTGCTTCGCCATAGCCCAAATCACATCAGCCTATCCAAATAATGCAACCATCATAGGCTACGCACACTTCTTGCAGAGCATGCGCTCAATCATATCAACATGAGTAGTTCTATCTCTTATTATCAAAATATTTAGCTTCATCATGGTGGTAATCATTAATCATTAAAATGACAATTCTCTACACATTGATTGAGGTACACCTATAAAGAAAGCAACACACATTTAGTGTTTTACGATAGAAGTACTAAGAGAGACTAGAAGGGAAGTACTAACTTGTTGAGATCTTGTAGAAGACTCAAAGATTCATGCCAAGGAATGAATGAAGAAGGATAGATTTGAATTTTTGATCTCTAGTTCCAATATGGTGGCAACATCTTTTAAGCTCTTCTTAACAAGAACATCATATTGTAGGTGCATCAAGGATACCAACAATTACAATAGACAATTGAAACTCTGTCACTTCCAAACTTCAAAGCCACCCTAATATATTGGAGATACATCAATGATATAAACAATGATAGAAAATATATCCAAGCCATCCTGAAAATATTATGTTGTTTTAGAACTATTTATGTACTTACTAGTCCATAAGGATATGATACTTGTGATTTTTAGTGGGGAGGATTTGTTGTCTACACAACATTCATGAGGCCCATCTATCCTCTATTTTGGTCTAGACACTGCTTGTTGCAAGACTGCACCATCATGTCATACTTTGCTGCTCAAGTGTAGGCAACTGATTGCCAATGTCTGCACTAATTTGACTTGGCACAAACCACTTTGATCAAGTCTATGCATCCATAACAAACTTTTCCTTACTCTGTCTATGTTACCAAAGTAAACAAAAGTGTTCCAATGGACACTAAAAACCCAATCAAATGCTGCATAGGGAAACTAAAAACTAAAATACCTCTGCTATATGGGGTGTCTCCTCCTTCCCAAGGAGACACCATGTGAGACTCAGCTTCTAGCAATGGTGGGATGTAAACTTGAGATGGTGACCTAAGTCTATCAAATCTATCATCGAACCCCCGGTAAAGTATCTCACCCCTGCCATGTGTAGTTCCTTCATCGATCCTAGCATCTCCAAAATTCTTCCTCGAGAGTGAGTTGCATCCTTGTCATGTCTGGTGGCCCTTCCTCATGAATATCTATCCTCATTGTCATGTATGGGAGACCTTCCATGTGAAGATCTATTGGCCTTATAATGCATGGGAGTTCTTTGAGGGGAGTGTATACCATCGGTATCACGTGAAGGAGTTCTTCTGGAATCTGGTGTCTCATCTTGCCCATGCATAGGAGTAGTTTCACTGTATGGTGAATCATCCCACTCCCACCTCCCATTGTCCCACTTGCCTGGAAAAAATAACATATGACTTGTGCTACTTCAAGAAAGTTATTTGCTAATAGCCATCATTTCAAAATTTCCTTAACAATGATAGGCATCAGAACTTTGCATGCAATGATAACAACAACCACCTGATGTCGTACATGTATGCTCAGTCCTACGACTCTTTCTTGAATCCTCTTTGCTTTGCCTGTGGACCTCTCTGTAATTATTTTATGGCCTAGGATGTAGGCCTCTCCTACTTGAGCTTCTTAAACCTGTCTACCTAGCCATCAACATCAGAATCTTATATTATTTCCTGCAGACTACTTCTACAAAAAATGCCAAAACTTTCAAAGGGCATCAAAGAGATAGTTCACTTGTCATAGAATAATACCATATCTTTAGAGTTATCTCTAGTAGCAAGAAACAAAATGGGCCAATAAGATTATTAAGTCTTTTGTTAGACTGCCACTTGTAATAGCATACATATTTGTTGTTACCTCTCTAGAGGCATATCGAGGACCAATACAAAGTATATTGGTATCTGCTCCTGGACTATGGACCTGAAAAGCAAGTTTAATAGTCAACATCTACTTAACTTTCAGTCAGAGGATACAGAACATCTCTCTAAACATACACACATAATAAATTAATTGTACATTAAGAAATACATTACATGTATTAAAAGGATTGTCTCAAACTTCTTATACTAAGTCTTTGATATACTCAAAAGTAAATTGAGCCTAGACAAAAGTCACAAGTCTATTCCATGTTTGCACTGTACATTTGAAATTTAGCTAATAACTCCAAAATCTTCCTTTCAAATTCAAAAAAGAATACTCCAAGAATGACACAACAGATAGTACTGCAATGGGTGAATGGCCACTACCTAGGGACATAATACTAATGGTGCCAACAAGTGCAATTGTAGTCATGTCTTTGTTGATCGATGCACAGAGCCTTGATATTGTGAGAGAGGAGTCCCCATGCATCAATGCCATAATCTGCTCCTTGCCAATATCCATTGATCTTTGCAATGTCTTGAGGTTGACATTCAAGAGGCTTCCATTTGTCATGCATTGTTATATATACATATTCCCTATTTCTTGCTAATATACATGTGAGAGAACCATGGATCCTACCCATGCAATTTGAATTTCCAAAGTGAGAATAGAGACATCATTCACTGGTGAAGTCATTTTAGGTGCAACCTATTAAATTATTGTGATTTAGCCCCTCACTTAAGAAAGGTCAGAAATAGGATGCCTACAACTTCTCTCATTTATGAACAAGCCACACAAAATTCCTGCCATACTTAGCTAGCCACCTGCCTTGAAGAGATGCTCGGTCTTACTTTCCTTCAAATGCCAAGCCATCGCCATCTTCATTCTACAAAAGACTTGTCAAATAAGTGATATGGCAATCAGTTTGGTCATTCACTAATTGCCAATTATGCATTAAGTAGCCAGCTGCTTGGTCAAAGTAAAAGCATGTAATTAGAAGACCAGACATTGCCAAAGTTGTGGAACAAGAGGAAGATGATGTTGATGAAGATGAACCGCTTGAGCTAGCTACAAAGAATGATGCAGTTGTGTTGGTCCCCAGCAAGTCTGCTACTGAAGGTCCTAATATTCAATATGATAGGAGTGTTTCTGATGATTATCACTAAGCAATGACATTTTTGCTCACTTTAACAATCTTCAAAGAATATACACATGATCAATCTTATTCCACAAGAAGGGAAACTATCAGAAAGCATTGGGCCATTTAAGGTGTACCAGTGTACTAGAGGTTCCCTGTAAAAAGATAAGTAAATTTTCATGAGTTGGCAGAGGTAAAATGCACTAGTTGGTCCTATAAATAGCATTGGCAGTACATTGGCAGTACATATCAACCATGGTGCTTGCAATAAAAAGATCTCTTTCCAGATGCCTCTTGATGACTTCAGTATGTATGTCTATGCCTCCCTGAACATCTTTGAACCTGGTACAAGCTTGGAGAATGGCAACAAATGTATGGCTACTAAGTTGGATATGAGCACCTTGCATATCCTAGTAAGGGTGAAAGGCATGCTCAACATGTCCACACTTGATGTAACCCCCATATAAAGGAGGTCAAAGCGCGTTTGTTTCAATATGCCAATTTGTCAAAGATATGTTGTGCATCACACCAGCTGCCACAATCTCCCAGTACACGGAGATTAGGAAGTTGCCAAGAGCTATGTGAGTGTCCAATTAATGTTGCTACATGTAAGAGACAAGGGATCTTGTGTGAGCTAAGGTATTCCTCTCTTTGCATTTCTGCAACACACAAGTATGAGGTTCTCTGCTACATCCAAATCCACGGCTGTCCCTTGCATCAGAAAAGCTCAAGGGCTCATCCCCAAACATGTTTGCTAGAGAAGAGGCTATTCAATCTACTAGCAAAGGAGATCAAGAAGCTACCAAGGACTATGTGGATGTCCAACAGATGTTGCCGCCTATAATAGAAAAGGGACATTGAATGAGATGGGGCTATATCTACCACAGATGGATTTCCTGATTCTATTTATGCCAATGGCGATTAACTATAGTTGGTATACATATGCTCAAATGGGCATATATATACTTCAACTACTGATATTAGGTAGAATCACATGGTGTACTGCCCTAAACACTTAAACTATGCACTTCAACCAACTCTACACTGTCATTAGCTTGCCATTTACTTTTACAAAAATTGGCACAGGGTCTCTTACCTTGAACCAGGGATGTAGATGGTGTGTACTATTTTATCGACAAGAATATGTTGTTCATGCTGCAGCTCAAACACTTGCTTGCTTTCTGCAAGGCTGCTTCCAAATGCAGTGTGGGCAATGATATCTGCAATTAGGTTTCGAAATTCATCAAATGCATCAATCTCATCCCCTTTTTCCACTTGACTCTCCCACTGCTCCATCATAGTAGTAGTGCAAGCAGCCATAATTGGAGTCATAGCCTGCATACAACAAGATGGGTAACAAAAGTGTCATACGAAGCATATAATCTTGACCCTCGAAAAGTCCATTCAGCCACAATATAAGTGGGTCTAATATGGTGCCTGCTTGGAATGAAAAACCCCGACACAGCCCTGTACTTACAAGTGAAGAGAGCTTGATAATTCATGCTTGGACATTTTGTAGAACCTACATAATAAGCTGGCATTATTGTGCATTCGAATGCAAGCACATGGTATTAAAAGGCCACACGCAAGAAGTCTACCTTGAGCTTCTCGAGGAAAAATGTTGGAGTCAGTATGCGGCGATGTTGTGCCCACTTCTCACCTTCTAAGTTCATGAGCCCATTGCTTATCAAGTCGTCAGTATTATCAAGCCTTCTCCCTAGCTTTGTGTAATACCCAAACTCAAAACTTCTTTGGCATGATTAGGTGTTCAGTAAGGAAGACTCGGGGCTGTGGCACAAACCAGAATACAAAGGATTCACCTGCTCAGCAAAAGCACAACACAAGATCTAGTTCTAGTGCATGCTAATACCTTCTAGTTCTAGTGCAAGACATCCTTTCCAAGTAGTTTATCTCATGTTTGAATTTGACATGTACAGACCTCTTTTCTTGATATGATTCAAGAATGACCAAGAAAAGAACTTTCCAAATGTGTGATGTTGATACCAAGCTAAGAAACAATTTATTTTGTTGAAAAACTAACTTATAATGCAAGTCCATCCAAAAAAGTAGCTCATTACATATGCATTTGCATTATGCGTACCTCTCACCTACGCAATAATTGTTTGTTGCTTGATCTTTCTTTCTCTATGATGGATATAGTCAGACTTTGGTGGTCCAGGAAGCCTTGAGCACTCTTTCACCGACTTAGGTATACATTGAACAGAGAACTATTGCTTTGCTCTCCATTTGGCTTGGATTCATCCTTTGGAACCATACCCTTGCATAACCTTGTCTCTCAGCTGATCCCCTTAGTCCCTACACCATTTGAACACAATAGAGAGAAAAAATTGTGCTCGATTAACAAGCACTAGACATCCTTATTTCCTTTGCAATGGATTGTGCTACACTTGCAGAGAATGTAATTACCTTCAAGTGATCACGTGTTTATGGAAGCACGCAAAGAAGAAGAAAGGAGTGCCTGTCCAAGTTTTAGGTAACAAAAGATTGCAACAACAGGTAATGAAGGAATTTCATGAAAGCCTATGGGCTGGCCATAGAGGCATATGGGGAACCATTAGTAAAGTCAAAGAAAAATATTGGTGGCAAAACATGTATCGGGACATAGCACATTTTGTTGAAACCTATTATCTGTGTCAGATGTATTCTATAGGCAAGCATTGAGATGGGTTACAATCAACTTATCCTCTGTCTATACATTATAGATGGGTTATTGATCTTCTAACCATACCTACATGAATATGGAATATGCGATATTTAGTGCTTGCAAGAGAGAGGATCTAACCAGTAAAGTTGAAGGAAAAGCCTTAACAACCGAGACCACTCAAGCTATTTGTCCTTTTTTTCTTGAAGAAGTGTTTTGTAGATGGGCAAAGTAACTACAGATAGAGGAGAGTTGGATGTTGATGAGGCACACAACTTCTTTGCTCAATTAGCTATTAAGTTGGCTTTAACATCATCCTACAACCCTGAAGGCAATGGGAAAAGTGACAGAGGACACCGGCCTATTCTCAAAGCTCTAGCAAAGTCTTGTAGAGGAAAGATCAAAGAATGGCCTAAAATGCTACCTTTTGCATTATGGGCTGACCGGACTACTCACAGTACAGTGACTAGCTATATGCCAGTTGAACTTATGCATGGTCAACAACCAATTATGCCAATTGAAGAATCTATTCTCACATGGAGTCTTCTACCTTGGGAGAAAGGCATCAGTAGAGAAGAGTTGTTGACTTTGCGCATATGTCAGCTAAAAAGAAGGCTTGAAGATGTTCAAGTAGCTATTGAGAAGCTAAAGACAACAAGACTAAACAACAAAAGAAGATTTGATAAGCGATATCAACTTCGTCCAAGAGCAATTCAAGAAAATGATTGGGTGCTTATCTATGATAGCAGCCTAGACAATCAATACACTACTTCTAGGAAGATGGTAAAGTGTTGGTTTGGCCCATATGTGGTAAAGGTCATTCATGACAATGCCACATATTCATTGGCTGAATTGGATGGAACAAGCACGAAGATACCCATAGCTGGAAAAAAAATCAAGCTCTTCAAATAAAGAGAAAGTTCAACATATGAGTTAAAAGACTTGGATATAATTCAAGAGCATGAAGACATAGAGAAAGAAGAAGAGGCAGAAGATGAAGACATTGACATGGACGAAGATACTTCTTCTAACACTACAAATCTGTAAGACTTTGGCACATGCCAGAGGATGTGCAGGTTAGGAGGGGGTGGATGTCGTGCCACTACGCTCACACCGTGTAAAAAAATCTAGAGTGTGTCTTTCTAATTGATTTAGAGAGCCAATGCCATTTTAGACATTAGTGTTAGTGTCCATGGTTCAAATTTTAGCCAATTTTTTATATTTTAGATATTATCTCTTGTAAAAATCCATAAAATTGTAGACAACTTCTAGATTAGGATGACATGTAAAAGAAAGCATGTAGCTTTCAGCCAATTTGAGAGGATTTTATGTAAAAAGAGAGCTTAGAAAAATTACACGAAGTGCAATTACTCTTTTCAGGTAGTGAATAGCACTTTGAAGGGGGAGATGAAGGAGTGATCTGGCAAAATTCTGTTCAGGTGTGCTGGTATTTTACCCCCCTTTCGGAGCCAATGGAGGCATCATATTGGTGATCTAAGCAGCATAGAAGAAGGTATTATTTTTGTTGGGGGTAAAGGTGCCTTCGCCTAGCCGCCCATGTATTACTACACTGACAATCACCGCCACTGCACACTGCAGGTAGCGGGCGCCCGTCACCGTCACTTTATTCTTTATTCTTTTAGTGATAATTTGAATAAAGGAAGACCCAGTCACACATTGTGACCGTTGGAGTTCCCATTTCTTGTCTCTCTCTTTCTTGCTCTTGCTCTCCTGCCATAGCTCTTGAGTGCAAGCTTCGATCCTTCTCACCTTTCAACTGGTATCAGAGCACGGCTTCCTGACTCTTGAGCTTGGCTCGTGGCATTCTCAGCTTCCTATTGACTCCCCACTCGCATTGGGTCTCCTTCCCGGCAGCCATAGCTCATTCTCTTGAGCTCCCGTCACTCCCTGGCTTCCTGAGCTTCTTCCTGGCCGATTGAGGCATCATCAAGGCATTGACAATGAGGTATTGCTTCATTATTTCAGAGATTTATCTCAGTCCACAGGTCTAGGTAAACAGGGTTTTCACAGGTTGTGGGCAACCATAGCTCACACATCTTGGAGCTTCCTTCACCTGGATCTTGCTTCTAGCCTATCAAGGCTTGCTGAGGCTTGGTGTAGGCCTTCTTTGGCCCCCATTTGTGCCCCCTTTGGGCCCCATTGTTGACATGTGGGACAGTAGACCCCCCCAGCCAGCTCACGTTTTTTTTGCACCTATTTTAAAATCTGGCCCAAAAATCACTCTTTTTGTCATATCTCGGGCATTCGAAACTTGATTCAAGCAAGGTAAGAGTCTAAGTTGGGGTTTTGGCACACTATGGATGCGATGGTGATGTCGGATTTGCCACATTTTGATGACATAATATTTTGCAACAGATTTTAGGTTTGAGACAGCATGTATTTGTATGCCTATGGCTTATGTGATGCTTCTACTACTGATGTCTATTGATACCGGATCACTTGTGGATGTTATGCCTCTTATGTGAGACACATTTGGAGCTGATTAGCTCAGCCATTGATTGTTTTGAACAATCCCAGATCCATCCAAAACAGGGCAGCCACCTATTACTTCAATTTTATGCTTACAGGTCTTGGCATTTGATGCCCGATTAGCCTATGCATACGAGAATGTATGCCTATGGTTTGCCTATGGATTTGAGCTTGGATTGAGCACTGATTTTCTCAATTTACAGAGGTTATATGCTGCTAGAAACTTCAGGGCTGAAGCTATTTATGCTACAGTTGGGTTATGCCTATTGGTCACGAGGTGCTCCCAGCTACTCGGTATGATGTCATGATGTATTTGGACTATGCCACATGTCTTGTTTATGCTTCGGAATGCTTTTGAGCTGAGATTAGAGCTCGATTTGGGTTTGACTGTCACTTCTTTGCAGCTGGCATTTCATCTATGACATGGTTTATGCCTAGGCTACCTAGTACGGGTTATGATGTCTTGGTGAATGCTCTATGCTTTGGCTGTGGATGGCAATTGTTTGAGCTCGTCTTGACATTCATTTGAGTATTCCCTTGAGCAGTAGGACATTGACTTGGATTTTTCCGTTACGACTTGGCTTTTTCCATTATGACCTTGGATGCTATTGAGGCATTGTCTTGGTTTCCTATCTTTGGTACTTTGACTTGGTTCACTTGAGCTGTTGAGCTTGTTTATCCACCTTTTGAGCTAGTGGGAGCATCTTGTATGCTTGACCGATATTGAGAAGGAGGTTTATGCTATTTGAGCATTTTGTAGATACTTGAGACTTTGGGATCCCTTACACTTACATGTTGCATGGTTCATGCACTGATATCTTGGAGTTGCTTTTCACCTGAGCTTGGGCTTTGCACTCTTGTGAGCATACACCTACTGGTGTCAGGTCTTGCCAGTGTTATGTATACTTTTCCATGTTGTCTAGGGGGTTCTCCTACTCATCACTGACGGATGCTTTGGTGACATGTTTGGGTGTTTGCTCAGGGTCTTGATGACTATTTGGTGTTGATTTATGCCCGTTTATGGCTAGTCATGTCTTGGCTGTCATTTCTTGACTTGGTGCAGTGATTTGGTTAGCAATTGCCTCTCACAGTACCGTGCTGTCATTTATTACTTCAAGCATATAACTCCAGACTGACATGGATTTTTCATGCTAAAATATTCTGAAATGATGTACTTTCACTAGTACTTGGTGGGGAGCAGCTTTGGTTACACTTTTCTCGCCATTTTCTCTCGATTTTGGTGATTTTTTTGTCATTTTCTACAATAAACAACAAGCAGTTTTGAACTATCTACAGTCTTCCAGTCTGCATTATGACGAGTTCGTCCATTGATCATGCTATTTTCAACATCACTAAGCTTGATGGTACGAATTACTCTTATTGGAAGAGCCAGATTTGGCAGGTGTTGGTGCAAAAATCACAGATCAAACCATGGAGGTTGAGCGGGCATCCACCTACAACTATGCCAGATGAGGAATGGCTTGATCTTGATGAGTTATGTAGGTCCACTATTGTATTATCTCTCACAAAACAGGTTCATTACAATATATTTGAGGAAGAACAGAGTGCATGGCAGTTGTGGGATAAAATCAAGAATCTCTATGACAAGAAAAGTCCAGTGAGTCAGATGTATTGGCTAAAGCAACTTATGGATCTGCGCATGAAGGAGAACGTGACTATGTCTGCTCACTTGAGCCAGTTCCATGCTATACTCAAGAACTTGACTTCACAGGACATCACTTTTGCAGAGGATATCACTCCTCTTTTCTTGCTTGGTACTCTTAATGAGTCATGGGATGTATTCCGCACTGCATTATGTGCCTCTACTGCTACCTTGAAATTATCTGATGTTGAGAGTGCTCTTCTGCAGGAAGAGGTTAATCGTAAGAATTTGGATGCCTCTCGTTTGTCGCATGTTATGACAGTTAGAGGCAGGAATGATGGGTATGGAAAGCATGGCAGTGGCAGTGGCCATTGACGGGATTCTCAGAAATCTTGGTCCAAGTCTCATGGGAAGTCACGTAGCAAATCCCGTGGCAGGAATGCAGATGTTACTTGTCACGATTGTGTGAAAAAGGGCCATATTAGGCCACAATACCATGAATTGCACAATGAAAGGCACAAAGATAAGGGGAAAGACAAAGTGCAAGATATGTCTTCTGATTGCAGCATAGTGCCTGCAAAGTCTAGTGTTAAAATTGAAGAGATTAATGTTATGGAGCCTGAGGATGTTGATGATGATTATATCCTTGCAGCTTCTTCTAGTGCTTCGCAGATGATGGAGATACACTCTATGTATGCACAGTGTTGGCTCTTAGACTCAGGTGCATCCTTTCATGTGACACCTTACCGAGAGTGGTTTCATTCATTCCGTACTATTTCGGGTTCTGTGCGCTTGGGTGATGATAGCTCTCTTGATATTGTGGGCATTGGTGATGTTAAGTTGTAGTTTCCTTCTAGCAGCAGTTTTGTTATGCAGGATGTACATCATGTACCTGCTTTGACCCGTAGTCTCATGTCAGCTGGACAGCTTGATGACACAGGTTATCATGTATCTTTTGGAGACTCTGCATGGAAGATCACTCAAAGCAGACTTGTGATTGCAAGAGGTGCCAAGGCTGGTAGCCTCTATCCCTTGATTGTATCCGCTTCTTCCCTTGACCATGTTTTGTTTGTGGGTTCTATCCCACATGTATCTCTTTGGCATGCCCATTTAGGCCATATGTCTTTGAAGGGAATGAAAATGCTTTTTGGTTGGCAGTACTTACCGCCCTTTGATTATGCATGTTTTGATTCATGTGAACATTGTCTTTATGACAGGCAGACTAGGTCTACGCATAAGAAGTCTAGTAGGCCACGCATGAGTGAGCCCTTGGCATTAGTACATTCACATGTCTGTGGGCCCATGCCTTGTCAGTCTATGGGTGGTTCCAAGTATTTTGTTACTTTCATAGATGATTTTTCACGAAAATTTTGGGCTTATCCCATTAAGCTGAAATCCAATGTCTTGGCAATGTTTCAGATATGGCTTACATTGGTTGAGAACCAGTCTGGGTATATGCTAAAATACCTAAGGACAGATAATGGGGGTGAGTATGTCTCACGTGCTTTTGAGCAATTATGTGATGAGAGGGATATTAAGCGTCAGTTGACCGCCCCTTACACCCCCTCCCCCAAAATGGTTTGGTTGAGCGGATGAATAGAACCATCTAGGAGCGTGTACGTAGTATGCTTAGCCACACAGGTCTACCACAGAGCTTTTGGGCTGAGGCAGTTAGTACAACTGTGCATATCATAAACAGATCACCTTCTAGTGGTTTGGATTTCCAGGTTGTCAAGGAGGTATGGACTGGAAGACCTCCCTCTTATGCGCATCTCTGTGTCTTTGGATGTGAGGCACTTTGCCATGTGCCTAGGGATAAGAGAAGTAAGCTGGATCCTAAGAGTGTCAAATACATTTTCCTAGGTTATGGGGATGCAGGCGAGATGGGTTACCATCTCTAGGATCTGCAGGCGCAGAAAGTCATCTGCAGCCATGATGTAGTCTTCCATCAAGACAAGATTCATAGGCAGCCTGAGAGAGTTGTTGAGATCTGCAGGGTCATATTTCAAGAGCCGAGAGCTCCCACACAGCTAGTTGGACAGCCTACAATTGCAGCAAATGCTCATAGTTAGGGTGTTGGACAAGCAGCTGGGCAGGCAGTAGAGCTTGCTGTGAGACGGTCTACTAGAGACAGACGTCCACCTGATAGATTTCAGCCCTCGATGCATTATGTCTTGGTTACTGATGTAGGAGATCCTTTCACTTGTGATGAGGCTATGCGCAGGGGTTATAGTCACTCCTAGGAGAGGGCTATGCAGTCTGAGATAGACTCCTTGCATAAGAATGAGACTTGGGATTTGGTTTCCTTTCCTAAGGGCAAGAAGGCTTTGCCATACAAGTGGGTGTACAAGCTGAAAAGTACCCTTGGACACCCCAAGTCGGCATACAAGGCTAGATTGGTAGCAAAGGATTTTAAGTAGCAGTATGGTGTGGATTTTGATGAGGTCTTTTCTCATGTGGTTAAGATGATCACCCTACGCTTAGTCTTGGCTTTGGTTGCTCAACTTGACTTGGATTTATACCAGATGGATGTCAAGATGGCTTTCTTACATGGGGACTTGCATGATGAGATTTATATGGAGCAACCTAAGGGCTTTGCAGAACTTGGTAGGGAGCACCTAGTGTGAAAATTGAAGAAAAGTCTTTATGGCTTGAAACAGGCACCTAGGGATGGTATCATAAGTTTGATGCCTTTATGCAGTCACAAGGCTACAGCAGGAGTGCTATGGATCCGTGTCTTTACACGAAGAAAGCCCATGATGGTTCTTTATTGATTTTGGTACTCTATGTGGATGATATGCTGATTAGCAGGGAAAGCTCATGATGAGCTAGATGCTCTTAAGGCTCAGCTCAAAAAGAGCTTTGAGATGAAAGAACTGGGACATGCCTCTCACATACTTGGTATGCGCATTAGACGCGACAGGCATCAGGAACTCCTCTACTTGTCACAGAGGGAGTACATTCATAAAGTCCTTGAGTGCTTCCGTATGTAGGATATAAAGCCTATTGGCTGTCCATTGCCTTCTTATGTGAAGGTATCACAGGCTAATTGCCCGCAGATAGATTAGCAGAGGGCCGAGATGGCCAAGATTCCCTATGCATCCGCAGTGGGCAGTCTTATGTATGCCATGATTGCCACTTGTCTAGATATTGCCTTTATGGTTGGTGTTGTGGCATGCTATATGGCTACACCTGGCAAGAAGCATTGGGATACCATGAAGGGTATCATGAGGTACTTGAAGGGCACTGCAGATATGTGCATATGCTATGGCAGCCAGGATACAAGAGTCATGGGGTACACTTATTCTAATTATGTAGGACATGCAGATAGTAGGAAGTCTACTTCCGGCTATGTATTCACCTATACTGAAGGTGTTGTTTCTTGGATGTCCAGGGTGTAGAAATGCATGGCCCTTTCTACTACAGAGGTTGAGTATGTTGCAGCCATTGAGGCTTGCAAGTAGGCCATTTGGTTGGGTTGTTTGGTTGCTGACCTTGGTATTGATGCTATCGCTACACTGCATTCGAATTCTATGAGTGCTATTCAGTTAGCCAAGAATCTGGTCTTCCATGCGAAGACGAAACACATTGAGGTGAGGTATCACTTCATACGTGGGGTCGTTGAGGACAAGTCTATTGACCTTGTCAAGATCTTGACTGACCAGAATCTTGCAGATCTGCTCACAAAAAGCCTCTCTACAAAGCGATTTGCCTTCCTCAGGAGGTTATGGGCGTGGGATGAGATGACGCTTTCCTCATCCTATTGTACATGTGTACATGTTGTACTGTCTTTTTTTCTTTTTCTTTTCACTCCTCACTAGGGCTGATTCGCCTTTAGGTGGGAGGTTGTTGGGGGTAAAGGCACCTCCACCTAGCCGCCCATGTATTACTACATTGATAGTCACCGCCACTGCACACTGCAGGTGGTGGGCGCCCGTCACCATCACTTTATTCTTTATTCTTTTAGTGACAGTTTGAATAAAGGAAGGCCCGGTCACACATTGTGATTGTTGGAGTTCCCATTTCTTGTCTCTCTCTTTCTTGCTCTTGCTCTCCCGCCATAGCTCTCGAGTGCAAGCTTTGATCCTTCTCACCTTTCAGTTTTATATATGTTTTTGTCTATTTAGAGTTATATCTTCTCATAATGCTGAAAGAAACTGATAGGCTTCATCTCTGTTAGTATTCTTCTACATTTTCTAATTCTTTTTGGGAGTATTCTTCTACGTCTTCAATTTCTTCAAACCTCTTCTCTTCCGTCTACTCCTCTCCCTGAATCTACCCTCACCTTGCTGTCTCTTACCCCCATGGTGGACTCTCAACACCAAACGCACCGACACCGTGTTAGAAGTTTATGCTATCATCAAATGTGAATTCCAGAAGATATTTGGGCTGATTTGGAGCTGATATCTTCAGCCATATTCAGAAATTAGCTATAGCATTGTTTTTTAAATTCGTGTCTTACTCTACATAAGACATATTGTCAAAATATGCAAGTATTATGTGCCCCTATGGCAAGGCAATGTTTGTAGATCATTCATAGATGCTTTGATTTGAATTAATATGAGCTTTTTCTCTTATTTATTGGATGTGGTAACTTATCCTTATCAGGAACTCAATTTGAAGCTCTCTTGAAGCAAGTCTCTTTGCCCTACAAGCCTTGTAATTAACTCATAAGCTTTTGTCTGTAACAGTCTACATTGAATGTAATCATGCAAAGTTGATCCATGCTATGGCATCATGTATGAATGATGGGATGCATAGTTGTTTATGATAAATGATAGCATACTGTACTTGATTTTATAATTTATGATTGCTCTAACAGTCAAGAAAACAAGCTTGATTTGAGATAATTCTCTTGTGATCTTTGCTAAGAACATGCAATTGGAAGCTCTATCAAGATCTTCAAGAACTTGGCTTGAAACCTTCAACCCTTCTCTTATCTCTACCATCTTCGGAGCTAAGCTCTTGAATCCCCATACATTCTTCTCTCTCAAACCCCTGTGATTGACTATGAAGTACCTCTTGAATCTTCAAACATTCACTGTAATCTACTTATCTCTTGAAGACACATCTCCATATATCTTGTCCAATTTTCTTGCCAAACCCCTGTGGTGACCTTCAACCCTATGCACTATGACAACGTGTGAGATGAGAGAAGGGAAGAGAAGAAGAGAGGAGAGGAGAAGGAGGAGGGCTCCTCCTCCAAGATCCCTCACCCTCACACACTCACTCCCTCACTCACTCACACTCCCTCCCTCAAGCACTCGTAAGCAAGCAAGAGAGGAGAGTCATTCCCTTATCCTCTTTTTTACATGGCTGGCCGTGTAGGCCCTTTTTCTCATTGTCCTCCTATCTTCCTAGCTTCCTTCCTACTGCTTGTCTACCTTTACAATTTGCACGGGTGAGAGCCGGTGCTCTTAAAATAAATCATGGTGCGCCTTGCACTCTTTTACAAAAGTATCGACTTGTGCTTTTTCTTGTGCACCTCTCTCCTTGATTTAGGACTTTTTCACAGTTCTTGTGTTTTTCAATTTTTGTTGGTACGCCTTCATCTTTCATTCCACTTTTGCCTTGGTCGTGTCTTTTGCTTTAGATTTTCTAGATTTTCCACCTTGTTCGTATTAGGGTTAATAGTGAAAATTGGGGAGGGTTGAGACATATACTCGTGTGTGTGTGTGTGTGTGTGTGTGTGTGTGTGTGTGTGTGTGTGTGTGTGTGTGTGTGTGTGTGTGTGTGTGTGTGTGTGTGTGTGTGTGTGTGTGTGTGTGTGTGTGTGTGTGTGTGTGTGCACGTGCAACCTATATAGGCCCTCACATGCACAATTGCTAGCGCATGTGATGGTACCTCCATAATTGAGGAGGAATGGAGGTACTTATAACCTTACTGTGTAGGGGGAAAGGGGGATAATTGATTTAGTTTATTGCCAAGTGGATTACCATATTGTTGAGCATGCCATGAATGCCATGAAGGCTACATGAAGGATCACATGCCTTCGAAGAACACCATGCTGAAGACTATGTCAATTGACTAACACTATAAAGGCTAATCATATTTTCTAGGTACTTGTACATTAGTGTTACCAAGTATTATGATTAATTACTTTCGAACCTAATATTGACTTTAAAACACCCTAATCCACATCCTTATTTCAATTCAAAATGGTATTGTAATTTCAATGTATGTAACTTGTCGAGCATGGGTATATCACATTTTTGACCCTTTAACCATGTTGGAGTTGTCTTGACCTACTTGGCTAACTCTTGAGGCGAGCTTGAGGCCATTCATTACCATGAGCATCCTCATCAAAGGGTAGCTATGGATGCATATAGTCATTGGCACATACCAAGTAGCATTGAGATTTATCATCTCAATCACCTATATGGGGGAAATTATTTTATTGGTTCTCATAGTAGAAATTCATCATTGTCTTCTAAGAGACAATGATACCAATGCATGTGAACTTATCACCTTAACTACAAGACCCCAACAAATGAATTTGTTAAAGCTACCATTTCTTTCCATTTAGCCACATCTTCCTCAAGTTCAAAGTAAACAGTAGTCTCAACCATGTAGTTGTAGCACCATGTTTGTGACTATGTAGCCATGGGATCTCTAGTGTGATGCAACTATGGATTGAACGTCATTGCTATCACTACAATAGATCTCTTATGGATTATGTAGTCTATAGCCTTTTTAATGTCTCTAAATGACTTCTAGATACACTCCTAAAATAGATCATAATAGAAGCCTATGCATTTGCCATTAGATTGCAACTTTACAACAAGTATCTTATTCTCAAGGAAAAAATCATTATTGCACTCATTGAGCATGCTCATAGAGCATTGTTGGTCACCATAGAAGACATCATGATCAATTAGTGATGATGAGCATGCTAGCATGCATCATTCCCTGTCAACCTCAAAGGGAGTGTAGCCATAAGGCAATCAAAAGGAAAAACTATTTATGTAGCTATTACAAGAGGTTGGCTTCTAAAATGAGGGGGGCATTTTAGTCCTATAGAGCTACATGCTATTGTGCCAAATTAGGACCCAAGTTAGTATAGCAATGATTTGCTAGGAGTTGGGGATTCAAAGTGAGCACATTCTTAAGTAGAACAAACACATTGGTGTCAAAGAATCATCGATTTAACAACATTGAGAATCACATGTTTCTACTTACTCAATGGCTTTGGATTGCATATTGCTTGCACAAATATGATGTATTGACATGTGGAAAAACTTTGTCTATGTTATAATGCTTACAAATAGTCAATGTATAAAGTGAAGTGTAGATTTTATCTATGTCATTTTTCTTATAGAGAATTGATGTTATTAGCTATCAATTTTTATGCACTCTACATATTATTGATTTCCCAATTAAGTAAATTCATCAAATTTTGATAATGATATTTGTTGTCAGCTCATTTTAACAATGTTTGATTATCTATCATATATCAAAATATTGTTGAAAATATATTAGTTGTATCCAATTGAGTTACCCAATCAAGTCAAAAGAAGAAAGCTCTTCTCTCATCTGCCCAGAACCCAAATTTTTTCAAAAAGACATGCATACTAAAATAGTCTAAAAGTGGACCATTTAACTCAAGTTAACTAGTGGGTAATTTTCTTTGGACAGGCAACATTTCATCACCATACCATTGTAATAGTATATGCCCTAATGAATAATGCTAATGATACTTTTTTTAAAATACTATATATAGCATAAAGTCAATATATCAAAAATTTTATTAAAATAGCACATGATAACAATTTTACAAATACACATGCTACATGCATTGATATCTACCATGGATCGTGTTGATGATCTTGGTTGGCACACCATTGTTGACAATCCATGGCCATGCATGATAAGATTCTTATAGTCTAAAAATATATATGTGCTACCCTGACCTCAAAAGCATATTTGCAATGTAGATTTTATAAAGCTCTTAACTCTTAAGAAAATCCTTAAGCATTTGTAACATTGTGCACAACATCATCATTAAGAAAACACTTCACAAAAACAAGTATCTAAGTTGGCATGCAACATTTTTAGCCCAACATGCTTTCCTAATATATGCCTTATATATAGTATTTGGTTGGCCTAATGTCATGTTTACAAGCTTGACTATATTCTATATTAAAGGATGTTCTCAATTCATTGATATTCAAAATTTACATAAGGTTATTTCATCTTCTAAAACCTCAAAAAAACAAATTGTTCTTGAAAACATTTTGCATAACATAATAATACAGAGTAACACTTTCCTCTATAATTATGGAAAAGCAAAGAGACTTGTGCTAGCTCTTCACCGTACTATTTAAATAGCATGGCCATGTGTTTTAGTGCAGTGGTATGCTCTCACAAATTTACAATACAACAACATTTGTGAAAATACTAAAATGCCTAAAGCCCTTAACCAAGTCTTCCATTTGTTGTTCTTATGTCTGGCAAGGTAATATTCATCAAAGGTAACACAAAGTACATTAGCAAAACCAAATATCACAAGGTATGCCATTTTTCATGATTACTTGTTCATGCATTAGCTAAGGCACATTTAGGTTTTCTCATAAACTAGTTTACAGAAAATTTAGATATTTTTTGAAATTTTTGAATATTATTCCTAAGAATCAATCTTAAACCCATAAGCAAATTTTTTAAAGTATATTTCTCCCCTTTTTCTAAATGTTGGGACATGTAATGAAAAACAAGGCAATAATTGGGCTCAGTTGTACAAAAATTATGGCATGTAATAAATAAAATAGTTGTGAACATTACAACTTTTTAGTATTCATAAAATGACTAGTATCACTTATGTCAACATAGTCAAAGAGAAAAATGAGCTCTACATATGTGTCAATTACAATGGCATCACACTCATTATAAGAGAAATATGAACTCTCTTTTTTGCCCCTTTTAAGGAGTGAATAAACAAATATAGACCTAACCAATGAGAGAGTTGGGATTCCAGATTTATGTAACATGAATCTTCTAGCCAGATCTTGGCCCAAATCTTCCCTCAACAATAAAATAAGGGAAAATGTGGGGAATACAATCTTGTCACTTCCTAGAAGTTTGTGACTCAAATTTTCATTTTCTTTTTTTTAATGTTTGGCTTCTCATTTTTCCCCTTTTCAATTTTCCCCTCTTTCTTAGGCGAAACTCAAATTTATCATATCTCTTTCCCTGCTTCTTCTTTCCTAATGAAATTTTACAACCTCATTGTTGCTTGCCCTATCTATAACCCTATGAAATTTCATTTCCTCTACACAAACACAAAGTGAATTTCACTTGTTTTTTGAGAGGAGATCTTGTTCTACCAAAGCCCTAATATTTTCTTCACAAAACTTTACAAATATATTGCTCTCTTCCATGGATGTGCTATGGTTAAGTTTTATCTCGTTTGGACAAAACCTGTGCAAGTTATGTGCATTCTCTGACATGTAATTTTTTTTTGTTTTGGTACTCTAGGAGTCTCTTATAATCAAGAACAATGATCTTTTGAACACTCAACTTAAAAATCTTAGGGTTTCTCTATAAACAAAGTTACAGGTATGTTTGCCATGTTTTTTGTTGCTCCATAGCTAAATTTTATCTCATTTGGACAAAATGTATGCAAGTTATATGCATACTGAGCTTTCCTTTATTTTTGTACTCCAAGAATCTCCTAGGGTGAAGAATAATGATTTTTTAAAAACTCAACTTCTTGAACATCTTTGGGCTTCTTTGCAAAGAGAGTCACGGGTATGTTTTCATTTTTTCATGTTGCTCCATGGTTAAATTTCACCTCATTTGGAAAAGGACTATGTAAGTTATATGTATGCTTTGACCCAATATTTTTTTTGTTTTGGTACTCCAGGAATTTGCCAGTGAAGGAACAACGGTCTTGTTATAAGTCAACTTCTTGTTCAACATCTTTGGGCTTCTTTGTGAAAAGAATTACAGGTACAATGTTTTTGTTTTAGTTGCTCCATTTAAATTTCATTTCATTTGGAGAGAACATTTGCAAATTATACACATTCTGAGAGGTAACTTTTCTATTTGGTTATTATAGATGTCTTCACGAAGGAAAAACATCAGTAACATACTTGTAGTGGAGGTCTTCAATAGGAAAGATAGTGGCAATAATTGGATTTGTGATAAGTATTATAAGTTGGATTGGGATTTTGATGCACCCAAGTACTCGAGGAAGTTTCAAGGTCTAGCATAAGGATGTTGCAAACCCCAGCAAACATTGGAAATGTAGAATTTTAGAGTTCATAAAAGTATTCAATGGAACAAGTACAATAACAGAAGTGTTGATCCAACATGTTTATACAGACAAACAAATCTTAGTACACAATGAGAACTACATTGCAAATTATAAACAAAATAGTAAGTTTTAAAATTTTATCATTGTTTATTATTTTACATTAGAGTTATTTTTAAAAATCTTTGCAATGTTCTGATTCAATCTTGTTTTTACTGAAAACTCTATATTCATCAACTTTGCATGAATGGCAGAATGTGGAATGTTTGAGCAGCAAGATACATGTTTGGCATGAAGACATAGGTTCTTTGATCTATGATAATAACTTTGTAAGTCAACTTGCAACTCAAAATATCTTTTTTTATAATTCATTGTATGTAGTAGAAAGCTAGAGATTGCAGCATGTCCCATTGCCACCACTATCTAGTGGTGAATGGTTGATTGGTAGCTTAGAGTTGTCAAGAGCATGTAAGTCTAAGATAAAATATGACATCAATAGTGCTATGAAACCCACCACAGGCTCCAAAGATGTGCATCTTAGTTGGTGTATTCCATTCTCATTGTTTGCACATTTGTTTGGTTCATGTGATGTTCTGAAGAAAATAAAGATTGCTTATCAATGCAAGTGTCCATCCGATGAATGGATGAGTCTTGGCAAGTCAAAAGAACACATTTTGATGAGACAATTGAGTGCAAGGTCAACCAATCAGATCTTACATTCAGGTAAATCTTTTTTACTACTTTGCATGCCTTGATTTAATTGACATAGGTCTTGCTTAGATGAATTATTGTGTCTTGTTTTTATTATAGGTACTTCATCGCTATAAAAACTCTGTGCATTCACTTTTGATATAGAAGATGGCAACTTTTGTGAGGGGAGTGGATTAGCTTGGATCAAGATACCCAAGATGAGACACATACAACTCTCATAGATGTGGTTATATTGTGGAATGGTCATAATCCTTTTGTAGTCAGCGCAGAGAATCATTGGTCCTTTTTTTTTTTGAGACAAGAAACCCAAATAATGTCCAATGAGCCCCTCTACAACTTCTATTTCAAGTTAGATAATAAAAAAGTTAGGATGACTCATAGTGAGCAATCCATTATATATAAACAATGTGCTTCTCCACATATCCTTGAGATATTGGAATCCTTGTAAAAAAATTTAATCAAGAGTGAATACAAACCTTTTTTAAACTTTTGAGTACTTTCAAATTTGATCATCTTAATTTACAATGATCCAAGCTTGTGATAATACATACAATAGTTAGTCAATCGTGTTAGTTAAAATCAAAATTAAATTGCAAACTAGGGTTCTATAATCAATGAAATATTGTCTTTGCATAATGATATATTGTAGCTCATCTCTTCTGCTCATTTCTTAAATTTAAATATTAAATTGGATCTAAAGGGATTTTGAAGGTCTTTTAGATTTTTTAATTTTTTGGTATATTTTTTCTAGTTGTATTTTTTTTGTAAATTTTTAAATCCAAGCATATTCGAGGATATAATAATGTAGAATGAAGCGCTTGTCTGTGTACGAGTAATTTTAATGATGACTTTAAAGTATTGAAATATAGAAACTAAGGTAAGACTTTTAATTTGAAAATTTAGGGTTAAAAATTTTATAATAACCTTTATTTAAAACTCTAGATACATAAAAGCTATAACTCCAAACTCATTTTCAATTTCATTCTCTACTTCCCTACACTTGTGCTCTCCTTCCTTCTCTCTTTGTGTGCCATGAATACCACTCCCACCTTCACCGCATGGACTAGCTCCACATGTTATGCGCACATAGGAAACCAAATATACCCTAGGTTTTGTGTGACCTTGAGTCTAGAGAGCTTTCTTTTCGTCGTACGTCATTTTTTGATGCAAGGAACCCTCTCAGTTGCTCTATTCCAGACACTTCTTTCAGGTGGGTTTCCATAGATTTCTTGCATAGTCTACATGTTGGATGGAGCCATGCAAAGGTGATAAATAGAGCCCTTGTGCATGTGCAGCAACATCTCCACACTAGAGCAATGACCACCTCATCCTAGGACCATGCCACGATGGATCTCATTGAGTGCAATGCAGCCTTTGAAATATATGTTTTGTAGAGTGAGGTGTAAGAGGACAATAACGAAGACATTGATGCACCCTCTCAGCCATAGCTAGAGTATTTTGAGAGGGAGCTTGAGGAGATCGCTCTTAATCTAAGTGTAGAGGCAGCACAGATCTTAGCCATTGTGCACCCACCTTCTTGCCCTGATGAGACGCCGACCCGTGACGAGCCACCCCTCGCTTCTCTCCATGCTGTCACCATCGAGGGGGTGGAATATCTACTCATTTAGGATGTATTCAAGATTTTGGAGCTAAGAGAAGAATAACTATATAGTATCATGGTGCTTGATGCACCTGATGATTTTATAGATTTTGATATACAAGATGTCCCAACACATGTTGATGAGGTGTCTCGATATGATGGCATGAGCATCGATGACATCTCTGCCATTGTGAGCATCCAAGATTAGACTGAGGATGCAATGCCACAGTACGAGATCTCTGATGAGGAATATGAGTGGTTTCAAGAAAGCATTTTTGGTCCTCGACCACCCAACTACACAGGTGCTTCCCAGGAGACAGACAAGGGTGGCCCAGTTGCAAGAGTAGGCCTGGATGCTCCATTACAGCAGCAGATAGAGGATGCAGAGAAGGTAATGTTTTCGGTTTCCCATGCAGCTTCACCAATAGGGCCTCTAGGGCATCGGGACCCTCCATATCAAATTTTGTTACGACTGGGCCCCCAAAGCATCCTTGGCTAGAGGCTCGCATTTAGGGGCCTGAATCTATAGATTGAGCTCCATAGACGCAAGCCTCTAGCCATGAAAATTTAGGCCCCTAGATGCAAGCCTTTGGCCTAAGGCTATTCTAGGGGCCCAATCCCGACAAAATTTGATATGGAAGGTCCCAATGCCCTAAAGGCCCTACTGGTGAAGTTGCATGTAAATCTGATGTATATATCGTTAGCACACTCCATACATAGTGATTCTGACATTGAACTTATGTGATGCAAGACACTATCTATATAGATGAGTTTTCATCTAGATAAGGTGGCCGATCTGGTAGCCAAGGAAGGGTGCAAGACTCGGCATTGAAGGAGTACATTGGGCAGCTTGTGAGCGACATTATTGTATTTCATAACACATTCTCTCCTACTTTTGCTAAGAACTTCTTGAATTTGAGGGTACTAACAAAGGCTGGGCCCTTCAAGTCCATCCTAGCCAACTCCAGCTTGGAGAAATTGGCATTGCTTTGATGTTAGAAGTTGCTCTACTTATTCACTAGTACTAGGTGCGGCCCACTTTTCTCCATGGTGGCCCGTGGAATGGTTGCTGGTGTTGAAGACTCCACTGTCATGAGATAGGAACTACTGGGGCAAAATGTATCGTTGCCTATGATCAAGAATAGCTTTAACCATGGGGAGCCTAGCTCGAAGAGAAGACTAGGAGAGAGTATTGCCTAATGATATCTCATCATTGTAATGCACTTTGTAATCTTCTCTTTAAGTAATGAAAACTGATGTTTGTTGGATTTGTGTGCAATGTAGTTTGTGATACGTGTCATTTATTATTGTTTTTTACTTAAATGTTATGTTTATTTGTCGGATTTATATGCAATACGATTCGTACCCTAAATTTAATACACAGTGCTTTATCAAATTTGTGTGCAACATGTATTTGTTCGAACGCATGTAACAATAACTCAAAGACATAAATAAAACAAATACCAAGTCACTAAACAAAAATAAGACATGGCAAAAAATTTATATTCATATTCATAACAATTTGCATGGGATCCATTACAACCAGGGTTTTATAAAATCTCTTAAGAAGCTACATTCCATATATGTTTAAGTAGTACACCCCTATCGTTTTGTTGATCTCTATGAGGACTATCCTTCCATCACGCTGAAAGAACCTCACTATCCATAAATCCCTATCGATGGATGGTGACCCTCCTTGCATGCACTGTTGCATAGACCAATTCTCCGAACAAGTCAATGAGGTAGGCTTTAGTAGCTTCTTGTAGAGCAAGGAGGGTCTGGGCAGTCCAGCAATCGAGTTGTTGCATGCATGATCCATCTTTGAAGTGCCTCCTATTGTTTCTAATTAGTATGCCGTCCATAATCTCCCACACCAACTTTTGGAATGGAGCCTTTGGTATTAAGAGAGGTGTGTGGTTTTCTGGTAATGGTGGATCTCATGAAGAGCCAATGTGCTTGGCCTCCATCAACACTTGTGATGCCAGAGTGGTAGTGGTGGTGGTGGAGCTGGGGGAGGTGGCCTCTGTATGGATTTCTAGGGGGGTGTCTCCAAGCCGCTTACTTGGTACATGCCATGTCTTCTAGAATAGAAAACTCAAAACTCAAAAGTGAAATGTGTAAAATGAGGTGGAACTTTAAAAGTTATAGCCAAACTTTTTAAAAACCCTTAAACTTGAATTAATGTATCCATGCTTTGGAAAAATATGACTAGTGATTCAATTGATGTGAAATTTTACTTGTGGACTCCTCTAGGACACATCAACCACCCAAAAAAAAAGGCACCATCAGAAGCCTCTGGGACACCTATCCAAAGGCTCGTGTCTGGGGCCTTGAATCCCCCAAATGACACGAGCCTCCAAACAAGTGTCCCAAAAAGGCTTTTGATGGGACCAATTTTTTAATATCCATGAGTTTTCATGATGCCCGGCATGTGGGTAAAGTTTCACCAAATTTCGATTTATAAAATTGACGATTCAATCTTTTCTTGAAAATGCATTAACTGGATTATACTTAATGGATAATAGAAAAACTCACCAACAAGTGTGTGCAACTGCATATTAAATGTATTGTCAACCAAACTACGTGAAACATTGGAAACTTAAAAATTCACAAAAAATAAATCATGGGCAAAATGGAATATTACATATCAGATATAGTGTTGCCAAACCACTAAATACAATAAAGATATAGTGCATCAGCCCATGTACAACTAATCATCGACGTATGCATGATCGCGCATTGAATTTATCCTCAAAGACAAAACTACTTAAAAAATTGGAAACTTGAAAGTTTACACAATGCAAATGATGGTCAAAATAGAATATCACATATCGGATTTAGCATTACGAAACCATGAAATACACAATAGATAATGCATCGCACCAAGTACAACTAGAGCTTGGCAAAATTTAGCTCCATTTTGCAAGTCACTACTATCAAATACTTGAAGGTCTACTGGAAAGATAACCCAAAACTAAGCTCCTTACAATCTACAACCAAACCTGAGCTAAAAATGTAGATCCAATTACAAGGTAGCTTCTCAAAGCATATTGTTGACATTAAGATTGAATGCATCCTTGTTTTGGTGATCCTATGAACAAGAACTAGATCTATAGGCTTAATAGTGGTACGTTAGGCATGAATGGCTAAAATTTGACAATCACTCATTAGATCAATCAACTAGCTATCAGCTACTTCTTGGAGAGCAAGCAAGACTTGGCTTGACCATTGCCCCACATTCCTTGCCTGGTTCCTTGAAAAGAACTTGTGATGATGCCCTAATTGCAGATCTTGACTGCAAATTTTGTAGTATTTCTCACACCAACCTAGAGAATGGTGCCTTAGGAATAATCAAGTTGACACTCTTTTGGAATTTCATTATCTCACATAGCGCAACTATGCTTGGTTTCTGTCTTTGCTTCTTATGTGTTGGAGAACATGTATTACCAGCTAGAGTAGTAGTGGGAGGTGAGGCAACTAGAGCATGTGGACCACCATTTCTGGATAATTGCAAACCATCATTATTGACCACACTAAGGCCACCATTGTGTTGGCTACAATAGCGTCATTATTATTAGCTGCAATAGGGCCACCGTTGTTAGCCATTGAGGGACCTTTGTCACTCACAGTACGCTCACTAGATTCAAAAAAGTGTTGAGCTCTTGCTCTTGCAAATGCCTTCTTGATAGGAAGCTTGGAATATGTCATGGTTGTGACAATAAGGATAGAAAGGTGGAGGGTAGAATGAAGAGTAATTGAAAAAAAAAGGAAAGGAGAGATTTGACTTAATACGAAACTTTTAAACTTATTGTGGTGTAAATGAACTTTAAAATTATCATTTCATTTCATTTCTCCACCCCATCCCTACCTCTCTCTATCTCCTACCACCCTCTCATGCCCTTCTCTCTCTAGGCCAACGAATGTTCCAAGGTTTGGAATTTTCATATCTTTGTCTTAGGACTTTGAAATCGACTTTTCATCATTAAGAAACATAGTTTGAAATCAAATTTGAAAAACATAGTGACAAACCTTCAAAATTTTAAACAAAATCTGTAAGCCATCTCATGTTAAAGATAGAAGTATTGATGTGTAATATTCTTAGTACCTGTGCTCTCTCGTGGACTTTAAATGCATCAAAATTGTTATCCTTATCTAGGTCTCCATTTCTTACCATCTCTCTCTTGGGTTGCCAACATTTCTGTGTGGCGTTATCTAGCTATGTTGTTTTCATATCTTGCTTTTATCACTTCATATATTGCCCTACTTATAAATTTTGCTTGAGAGGTTTTGGCCTTCTTTTCTTTTTCTTTGTATTGTATCTCTAATCTCCTATACCACCATTGGAATAATTGCCTCATAGAATTGAAATCGTTAATGCCACCTCCATGATCAGTTGCCTTTTAAAAAGCATAGCAAGCTTACCAATGGATTGTTCCATGCCTTGAGTTGACCATACAGCCAAACTTCCTTGATCTACAAAGTATGGACCATGTGCTTCAAGTATATGTTGCACAAGAAGAGAGATTAGAAATACAACCTAATTTGAAATGATGATATTTCTTTACATTGGTGCATATTCATCCTCCAATTGAAAGTGAATGTCTCTCTGTCTCTTTGTACGTCCTTCACCTACATTCTACAAAGAAAAATGTATGCCGATTTTAACTTGGATTAACATTCAAATCACACAATTACACCCCTTTGATTCACTATATCTGTGTTCTTTTTTACCCAGTTGGATCTTGTCTATTTCTCTTGATTTCAGTCATGATAGACCCTAATCAACCCCTAATTAGTTTATAATATTACCTTTTAATCTACCTCTAATTAGCATCAAATCCTATCTTCTATTCTATCCAAAATATTCTCTCTCTCTCTCTCTCAACAAGAATTGATCAAAGATATTTAAACACATTTATATAGAAGCTTGGCTAGTGGAGAACAATAACATCATCCTATCTTCTGCCCTAATTTACTCTCTATCACTCTATCACTTATTTTCTTAGTTCATCTCACATAGGCCTCTCTCCCCCCCCCCCCCTCTCTCTCTCTATGAATTGATGCTTAAGGATTAAACAACAATTGTGAAGAATGATAACATCATAGACATTTAAAAAATAAAGATACCTCCATTGTCACTTGATTGCTTGTAGTATAGATTGTTGAAGAGGAAGATATCTTATAGCATAGTACTAAAGAGGGAGATTGCTTATCGCAAGATAAAGAGTGTTGTAGATAGAGATTATTTGATTTCAAAAAATGGTATCAAAACCACTCCTCAATGCTGCTTCAGAAGAATTTGTAAGGAAGAAACCATATTCTAGAGGGAAGGAGAAGAGTACACAAAATTTGGGATAAAACTTGAGCTTTCAGAGAGAATGAAAAAATGCCCAGAAATGGACATATACTTGTCCAAAAAAGATAAAAATTTACAAGGAAACTCTCAAGTCAAAAAGGTGTCTCTGGGTAGAAAATATTCCTAAAATATGATGTGTACATCATTTTATATCATTTTTTAACTTCCACCCTTTTAAGAAGTGAGAATGAGAATGATTCTAACATATTTTAATGTTGAAAAGTCATGCGGGAATTAAAGAGTCATATATCAATGATTGGCTCTATTTTTTGAGAAAATAGAATTGTATTTTTTTAGTTATGAGGATTTTGAGAAAAAGTGACCTTATCCTACAGTTTGGGAATAAAATAATAGGTAAAATCTATTGAAAATACAAATACAAGATTTTCTTGATTGTAGAATATCTTTTATTATAATATTATTTTAGAATCTCTTTTTAGAGAGAGACGGAGAGAGGTGAGAGAAACCCCTTAACGGGTAAAAAAGAGACTCCATATTTCTCCTAATTAAATGTCTTCAAGGAAAAGAAAAGCAATGGCTCTAAGAAAAACATTACTAAAACCATGTACAATAAGCTGGAATCCTCCTGGGCTAAGTAATGTGCAAAGATAATCAACACACTAATGATATGTCTTCTTTGTGGGATAGTCTTATTGCATCATCAATTCAAACTTTCCTACAACAAAGATGAGCTTGTAAAACCAATGGAAGTTTCAACAATACTTGCAAGCATTATCATTATCCTTGCATGCAAAAAACACAATGTGAACATTATTATTTAAAAATGTGTTACTTACTACTCCAACAAAGAGTCCGATGCATATGTCACTTCTTTACTACCAGACTACATGAGAAGGATTCTATATGCTGAGCCTTTGCAATTACAACTTTTGAGTATCATTCACATTTCAACATCCATTACCAAAATAGTAAGTGCCATTGCAAACAAAACACTAGATCATAGACCAATTCTTGATAATCATTTCGTTCATTGGAAATGATACCAAGGCATGTACCATAGCAACTAGTTATGAGTTAATAAAATCCAACATCGCTGATGTATTTGCATTCAATAGGTTGCAAAACCCAATCATCCTACATGAAAATAGTTGAACATCACCATCTAATGAAAGGCCTCTATTTCCTTAGCAAAGAGGGCAGTACAAAGAATTATACACTACATCACGAGAATGCCCCATTTGACACAATGTTGCAAGTAGAAAATGCTTTAGGCTATAGTGCATTGGAAAACATAACTAAGCATTGTCAAAGACGAGCATTTCAAAGGCCTAATCAACATGAGTTTGCATCTATCATACTACACAATAATAATCAAATTATATAAAGGACATCATTATTCAAGGTAGATGTCTTACATGCACCAAAGTTTCTTTGCATGGATATCACCTAGGAAAATGCAATATTCTCATTATTATTTCCATTTGGGCATGGCTCATTTGATGGCATGATGTATCTTAGTGAATACATCAAGATACACACATCAACCTTATTCTCAATACACACTATGCACAAGCCTTACATTCTAATTCTATAGCAATTGAATTAAGTTATCATAGTTGCAAACATCATCATAACAATGTGCTTGCAAAAAGACAATGATAACTACATGCATGAAAATAAAAATAGCACAATGAAGAAATAGTGTAGAACATACTTCATTATAGTAGTTCTACATCAATATAGACTCCCTATCATGGCACACATGAAACATGAAGGGTCTAATTACAATGGTTGATGTTTGGGGTATGACACACTTCTTCCTCACATTTACTGCAAATGAAATCACTACGACACAATGGTCAGAGATCCACACGTTGGAATCAATAGCACGTGAGTTCAATCCAAAAATATCGTGGAAAGTTTGCTCGTAGAATCTACACTCATGTTCCATGCTAGATATCACATTTTTTCAATCAATACATGTAGGGACCTAAAACAGGCCCGACATTGGCTCTATGGCACTAGCCAAGCCTCTACTACACACCTCAAACCACCCCTCATGACCTCATGGCTAGGAGCATCTAAGAACTTTGCATATGTATAGTTCATAGTCAACAGATAATTATTTTTCCACACTCCTTAGAGGGAGTTCCTAAACATGTTGGTGTTATACACCACGTAACACACACAGAGGGGGCACCCCTTGGTTGATTACCCCGGCTTCACTACAACTCTCCTACACCTCGAGGGGTGGCCCCAAGATGTGCCATGAATATAGAACACATTCCAAACATAGTCCACTCTTTTGATTGATCGATTCAAGAGATAATGAATAATCCTCACTAAGCAAAACCCCAAGGAACCGAATATCTAGCCCTACGGCTTAAGGTACGTCACACTCTCCACATAGGTCATCATACATGAAAATAATTGCCATGCATCTAGGATATGATACCATATTGTGTATGAAAATATAATTGTGTATGACTACCATGCTCAAACAAGTTTATTCATTAAAAATCAACATTGTGAAAGTGCGAAGACACTTCTTTTCATTATTTTTTTTCTAATTCGAGAGTGCTTCATTGCTTAGGGCTAGTATCGAACTTTCTCGTGCTACTAGACCCTTTTTATTTAAATACACATATTATATATGCTATGCATCATAAAAACATTAGAATTCAACATACTTTAAACACTCAACAATCCCCTTCTCCCTACCGTTTAAAATTTTGCATGCGTTGGTAAGTTTAAGGCATATTTTTCATGCATTTTTCTTTCACGAAAGCAATAAAAACTCACTCTAACAAAGAGATAGGGATAAATTAAGGCTAAAACTCATGCTTCAGCTCTACCATACATTCACAAACACAAATCTTATTTTTTCTTACTTTTTGAATGTAACAAACCTATTTTTACTTATTTTTTGCTATTTATTTATAGATAAATATGGATATTTTTTATTTACTAAGCTAGAATGGTTAATCTTACTGAGAATGATTTTTCCATCATATTTCAACCCATACAAACACTATAGGCATGAGAAAACAAAAAAAATAGCATATTTTCATTAAAACTGCATAGTTGCGAGTTTTGCATGTTTAGCATAAAATCATTAGATGACTGATTTTTCTTGATTACTTCAACATGACTGATAATTTAGAGCATTGGCAATCAAATACAATCATTTCCAACCATTTCAAACCAAAATTGATCATAAAACAATAAAGTCTACATTTTTCTCATAAAACTGTGCATTATTATGACGTATGTATTTTGCGATTGGGGACCCACTAATGCTTCCCAACAACCGTCCAACTTTGATCTATGCTTCTTTACACTCCCGTATCATCTCACGATCAAACTCTTTCATCTTAGCCCACCCTCTTCTATCTTACACTAATCCATGATAACAAACTAGAAGAGGAGAGAGAAAGACTAAAATAAGATCTTTTTGCTTAGTGCATCATTTTTGTTCATTTTTGCGGTGACAGATAGCGAAAAATTAGAGATCTCAAGCCCTTCTTGCCTCCTCTTGATTTTGTAGATTAAAAAATTGGTAATTTAGGAGGCACCAAAAAAATCTACCCCCTTCCCCCCCATGTTTCATAAAATCAGGTCTTTTTAAGTCCTAAGCTTAATCTAACTTAAGCTTTTAAACCACAAAAAAGGGGGGCCAAACTAACTCAAATTCTAGATCCGTTTGGTCGGATGGCTTCATGGCATCGAAATCTATTAAGCTAGCCTCCGACATACACTTTTTGGCTCTCGGATCACATAGCCGCTTCATAACCCAAAACCTTGTGAGAAGTAAATGGGGGGTCAAACAGAATCCGATCAACGAATCAAGACTTGTGTTGGGTTCCTGGCATCAAACTTCATCTAGAAAAGCTCTAGCTCATTGATTGGCATGTTTCATTTTGCATGAAACATTGGTTTTTTATGGCCTCTTGGGCTCTTTTTCTGCTTCAAAAAATGATCTCTAAAATCTGCTCTCAATATATCCTTGTAAAGAATGGTTGCCTTGGACATGTCAAGCATTACATTGTCATATATACAAGCCCAACACATAAGCTCATTATATGCACACATAATTCTGTGGATACATGAGGTTGACATTGAGAATATAACAAATAAGATTTTTGCATATATTTTAGTCGATAATGAGTAGTGTAACTTAACATAAAGATTGAGAAAACATCATTAATGATAGCCTACATAATGAAACTCTTTGTAGACTTCATGGCAATATAGTCATGTTCTTTTTTTTGTATGTTTGATTTTTTTATTTTTTATTTTGCATTGGTGCTATTCCCTTTCTTCACAAATTACTCCTATGTACATCCATTTTATTACTCGGCAAATTAAGATATCAGTATTTTTAAGATAATGGTGAATATATGCATTGTCTATGACCACGTTGTGATAGTTTGAGATGCATTAAGTTATTTTGAGAAAGTAATGAGAGGGTCATGTGTTGTTTATATATTGCAAGGAGTAAGTTCATGGTACAATGTATGATCAATGGGGAAGGTATTAAGAGAGAAGGGGACGAAGGGGGTAAATAGCATTACTTTACGAGCATCCTGAAGACCTATGCTTGCACGGGTCTTAGCACAAAACACTAGTTATTTAAAAGCAACTAATCATGCAAGTTCATACACTAGTTATTTAAAAGAAACCAATCATGCAAGTTCATACACGCTTTTGTTGAATCAAATTTTGGCATGTGCAAAGAGAAACATCTGCCATTAGCCAATTTGGTTTTCCGGGCATGTGAGGCTGGTAGAAGTTGTGGTTGGTGTGAAAGAAAACCACCATTTTGTTTTCAAATGTTGGATAATGCCCTTTTTTCTTTTGCCACCTCACATGAACCCAGCCTATGCATCGAAAAATCTGAGAGTGACCTCAAAGGGTGAACTAGCGAAAAGCGCGTTCGCTCTCCCTCAAAGATAAGCTTCGGGTCTGTGTATGACGGAACCCTAGCGGACGGCAGCCGGCGGGCCGCCGTCAAGCGCCTGGAGAGTCAGGCGAACGCCAGCTCCGACAAGCACTTCTTCATGGAGGTGGCTACCATCTCCCGGATCCACCATGTGAACCTGGTTTCCCTCCTGGGCTTCTCGTCTACGAATTCATGGACAACGGCGGGGTTCAGCAGGAAGCTCGGCCATGGTGGCTTCGGGTCTGTGTATGACGGAACCCTAGCGGACGGCAGCCGGGCCGCCGTCAAGCGCCTGGAGAGTCAGACGGACGCAAGCTCCGACAAGCAGTTCTTCAGGGAGGTGGCTACCATCTCCCGGATCCACCATGTGAACCTGGTCTCCCTCCTGGGCTTCTGCGCCGAAGGCCCTGAGAGGCTCCTCATCTACGAGTTCGTGGACTATTGCTCCCTCGACAGGTGGCTCTTTTCCTAAAAGAGGAGAGGCATTTGATGGCGTGTCGCCCCTCAATTGGCCCTCCCACTTCCGTATTGCCCTCGAGGGCGGCCTCGCCTACCTCCATGAGGAGTGTAAGGAGAAGATCCTCCACTTAGATGTCAAGCCCGAGAACACATCCTCCTTGGCTGGCACTTCCATGCCAAGTTTAGGTGACTATGAGCTTGTCTTGCTTGGTTAGTCTTGCTTAGTTAGCCTTTCGTATATTAAAATTTAGATGGTCTGTGCCATTAAGATGAGTGGTAAGATATTCCAAGAACCAATCCAAAGATTTCCCAAACTTGGAAATAGATAGATGCAATAGTGGTTTTATACAATGCATGCATTACTTTTTAAAAGAGATGAATTATAAGATGTGGTTTTTGAGAACCAATCCAAAAACTTTCAACTTCAAAATAGATAGATGCAACTTAATAATATAGTGGTTTTTATACAATACATTTTTACAACATAACTCACACAGGCTTGTATTGATCTGATTTTTAACTTTGGGACTTTACATTTCCTTTTTACAAAACCATGACTGAAATACTTTGCCAATTTTCAAACTTAGAGGTTTCTATTTCCTATTTAGCAATCTTGGCTACACTAACAACATCAAAAACTAACTAAAGTGGACTTATCTTTTCAAATTGAAGTCCTTGAAAACTTCAAAGGTTCTTGTTTTCCAATTTGGTAATTTGTTTTGAAACTATACTTATACGTAACATCCTCAAATGCATGCATGTTGATACTAAACCCATGGTTTTTATGAATATTGATCTAGATGGTTGACTTTGGCCTCTCTAGAAGCATTGGTCAAGATGCCCCTAACAATGTAATTGTCACCACCCTTAGGGGCACCCCCGAATACCTTGCTCCAAAATGGCTCGGCGGCTTCAGTGTGGATAGTAAATTTGATGTCTATGGCTTTTGTATGGTTTCCTTAGAGTTGGTAAGTGGGCGTTGTATCATCGACTACTCACTCTCCAACTCCGAATATTGGCATCTACCCACCTTAGCCTTCAATAAGTTCCGTGAAGGGTTTGCCCCATGATATATTTGATCCTCACCTATATACCCAACTCAATCCCTTAGCTTCTGAGCAAGCAATCTTGATCATTAAAGTGGCCTTATGGTGCATCCAAGAAAACAACTCTCTAGCATTTTCATCCTGTGATGAAATGCATTCTCTAATCCTGACTATGCCTCGATAATACAATTCTTGACTCCACTTGGCATTGTCTATTTGAGTTATTTATTCTTTGCAGTGTTTCTCTTATTGTGTTTGTGCAATCTCTTACAATAGATTTTCACAGTTCCATCGTTGCTCCCACTTCTAGATATGATAATAGGACGTCCATTTCAGGTCTTATCATGTTGTTTTCTACTATTGCAAGTTTGTATTCACCCCTCTAGTTTTTATTTCACCTACTCCAAACTACTACACTATGCTATAGCTTGGGCGACCTTAATTTTTCCGATCCGGCTTGATTCCTACCTTGCCAATCTGCAACTTGTAGAGTTGAATTTGTGTTTACTCTTTATGCATCTGCTGCTATCATTCTAATTGCTACATTACCTATTTTTTAACCTACTATTCTGCATTTATCCTATAATGGTGTACGCTTTTAGGTTTTAGCACTCTATAAGACTAGGCAATAGTATTTTTAGGATGCATATCCACCAAAGTTAGCATTCAATAACCTACTAGTGGTTGCACCCTGTTTGATCTTTCTTCTATCTTTTCTTTATTCTTTGTGCAACTATCACATACATTGCATGAACTAAATAGTACTTTTTGGGCTAACTCTTAGCAATATTTTCTCTAAATGCATGTTTTTTACTTCTTCTCTCCTCCTCTAAAATGGCACCTCCCTGCTGTTTTAGTAGTGATAAGCTTAAAGAATCTAATCATCTCACTTGGAGTTCTGTGGCGAAAGCTTAGTTTGTGCAAATTCAAAAACTGCCTATGTTGTATTGTTTTAGGAGCTATCATGCATCATGAGATGCAAGATCATATTCCAGCTGATTGGGACCAAGACAAATCTGAGGAGGCAATTCATAGTTGGGAGATGGATTATACTCATGCCTCTACTCTTCTCAAATGCATCTCTACAAAGGTCCTTTTGATGGGTTATCTCCTTTAGAATAACTTTAAAAGTGTGAAAAATGCTATAAATGTAGTATGGACTCTATTAACCATGTTAGCTGTGACTCTCAATGGTCACTTATAGATTGTTAAGTTTGAGCTAACTGATACATTTCAATCTTTTGTCCTTCAGATGGCATAAATATAGGATCAACCTCGGCACATGCAAAGCATATCTTGTGGGGGTTGTCGTTTACAAGCTTTCTCTGGAGTATGATGGTGTGGTCACACTTTACGAGCTCAAACATTGGTGGCACCCGCTACTTATAAGCATATGTTCTCCATGCTACTTGAGCATGAGGCATCTTCACGTTTACATGGACAACTTCCATCTTGATATGGTGGCCATTAGGAGGCATATGAAACTTTAGAGAGGGGTAACATGAAGAAGAAGAAAAAGGCGTGGTGTTACCACCATGGTAATAAGGGGGCATCTCTAAAAGGAATGCAAATATCTAGTAGCATTATAGAAGGAACAAGTGAAGAAGAAGAACAAGAAGAAGGAGAAGGCCTCCTCTAATGAGTCATCATCCTCTTCTAACTTGCGTAGGGAATTCAAGAAATCCTGCCCAAGGCAAAAACTAGGGCTTGGAAGGGATCCTCTCTTACAAAGAAGGCGAAGGCCATGAGAGAGAGAGAGAGAGAGAGAGAGAGAGAGAGAGAGAGAGAGAGAGAGAGAGAGAGAGAGAGAGAGAGAGAGAGAGAGAGAGAGAGAGAGAGAGAGAGAGAGAGAGAGAGAGAGAGAGAGAGAGAGAGAGAACTTGAGGAATGTCCCAAACTAGTTGGGAAACAATTATAGACGTGTACCAACTATGTACTAGACTTAGAATTTAGGTAATGAGCATTGGTCCTTAAGCGTCTCTAGATCAAACACAATCCAGAATCCCAAAACAATGTCAACAAAAATAAAATCTCAAATACAATATAAAATCCATGAACACACTATTAGTGAATTTGGGAATTTTTGAAAAGTTTAGGACTCATGGTCAAAACTATGTCTTTGCTATAACTCTCATATCATTGCTCCAAATTTATTGTTCAATAGCTCAATAGATTCCATTTTTCATAAGGTTTCCAATGATGTGTTGGAATTATAGCTTTGGGAAACTAAAGTATGTCTTTTTGGAGTCCCAATATTCTAAACAATAAAGAATGGGACTTGAAAGATTCCCAAATCCACTAAAATTGTGTTCATGAGAGATAGCAAACCATCTAATGCATTAGAAAGTATCTCATTCACTTCAAGTCTACACTATGTAGCAAACATCATCATAGATTCTTCAATGAGCTTGTTCTCCTATGGGAAGATATAATAATTCCTTTCAAGTGCATATTTTTAAGCCAAAAGAAGTAGATCAAAATAACCTCATAAAATACTTGGAGCCATTGTTATTGTGATGTGCCCACTTGAGGCATCCTTAGCGACAGGATCTAGTGGTCTATCAAGATTATTTTTTCCTAGGCAACACTGCTTGGTACTCTTTTGAATAACAAGAAATTTTCTACCTAGACTCTCTCGAGTCCACTTTCACAATGGAAGGTCTTGGCGGTTTTCATGAGAATCAACCTGAACTTTGGTTTCTAGGTAAGTTAAGATCTCCTATTTGGGATTAACTAGCATTAGTCTTTGAGCAACTTCTTGTACTAGATTGCTCAAACCGAAGTAGAGTCATATTGCACTTGGTTCAAGAAGAGTGAGAAACGAGGGGGACTATGAGAATGTCAACCCCTCTACCTGTAAGGAAAAGTCTCACTCCATTCCCCTAAAACGGTATGAATTCAAGGTCCTAATTGATTCTAGGAGATAAATTTTTCTATATTCTAATGCGTCAAATTTACCAAGACCACCCTGCCTTAGGGAAAATCCATTTGAAATTATGCCCTGCTACTTCCCTCGGTTGGATAGTTTTAGTTATCTAGTTAACACATTTAAGTTGTACACATAAAATCAACTTCCTTAATTAATCATTTTGATCACAGTGTTCATTCACGTAATTTAAAATCATAACATACAAACAATGAAAACAACCCTTTTAAAAGATAACTTCTTTATTTAATAGAATTTTTTTATACAATTATTCACCTTTCACCCATATGAAATAACATCACGAAGGCCTTTATTTCTCCAAGATTTCCATCCTTAACTAGTATTATCGAGGCCTTAGGAAATCCATCCTAAGTCATGTAGGAGCTTAAAAGATTCCTAGGAGTCAAAGACTTTACCAGCCAGAGCCCCCCTCGACTTATTAGTTATTAACTACAACTTACACTAGTATACACTAGCTACACACTCTCTCTAACTAATCACTCAATTAACTAAAATACTAGTCATAACTAACTATTTAACTTTAAATATCTAACTAATTACTAGTTGCTAATTAAATCTTGCCTTACTAATAACTAATTAATTAAAAACATATACTAGTAATTAATTAGTTGCAACTAATTATTAATTAATAACTAATCATCACAACATACATGCCTACATGCTTAACTAAATAATTAATACTAACTATGTATTAACTAGTAATCACGAAGTAGACAACTACAACTACCTATTAACTAATAAATAATCAATAATTAAATAATTACCTAAATAATTATTGCTAACTAACCAAGTATCTACTAACTACAAACTAATACTAACCAACCGCATGGAGAAAAGCACACACCTACCTTTTTATGGATTGAAATAAAGTTAAAGTAGCATTTTGCCAATGACAGAGATGTCATCTATTGCCAGAAAAATATTGTCAGCATAGTACCCAAGTGACAATTTGTTCCCCCTTGGAAAAGGAACCCACAACTAGCCTTGGGAGAGGTCTAGTGCACTTTCCTTTTTATCCTGTCGCAGACTTAGTGCATTAGAATTTTTTATTATTCAATCAATTTTCTAAGTGCATCAAGTTAAACTTGTATGCATTGTTACAAGCACAAGAAATTTCCTTCAAGAAATATTCCTAACAAATAGAGAGACAAATGAGTGAGATCTTAACCTAGAGACAAATCTTTGTGACTTGGTCCTCTCCCTATCTTCTCAAAAAAAATTTGTAGTTTTGGTCAAATTTGTATTTCCTAAGTCCCCCTTTTTGATTGAGATGGTATGAGTATGTTTGAGGGTGAGGACACATTAAAGAAGATACATGAAGTTAGTTTGTTATGATTGTCCTCCTATACCCTTGGGTCAACTCCTTCCCTATGCCAAGGTCTGTAATCTAATGTATTATGTTTCAAGACTAAAGATAGCCTTTGAAAAGGAGGGTTATGTCCTTGAGAAGGGGGGTGCTTATTGTCTCTATTTTCACCCATGTTGGCAAGGTGATATTAGTGACCGATGAGATTATAGCAAGATGGGATCCTATTTGAAAGAAAGTGAATGGAGAATTTGAGCAAGAAATTCTGAGAGACCCTTTCTTAAATTGGATGTTTGGTCATATGTTTTACATGTGGGAAGGCAATCATTGCACTGTTTCTTGGGCACATGCCATCTTTGAGCGGTTTCTTCTACAAAGAGAGAAGCACATACAAGTGCTCTCCACAATGTGATCGATCCATGGAATGTGAGCGAGATTGCCATTCATTCATGCTTTCAAAGGACAACTTTTGTAAGTGCTTTCTTTCATGCTAATAGATGGCTGTAGAGGGAGGCTGTCATGGAGAGGGTGCTTCTAAGGGCTATTCAGATCCTTAGGGACTTTGTTGAGCAATCAAACGGTGTGGTTGTGCCTCCTAAGAATTCTTTGATTATATATTGTGACGAGGTTCACAACAATGAGAATAGAAAACATCTTGTCCTAGTCCTTAGGCATCTCAAGGCATGAGAGAGGAGTAACAAGGTTAAAAACTTTAAAAAGTTTGATGTTATTTAGATGGCTACCCAAAGAGTGGTATATAGGTGAGATTTTATATTTGTTATAATAACTTGGTTTTGGTTTTTGTGAGGATTGTTATGGCGATCTCCTTTTCTGTTTGTTTCAATGTAGTGTTCTACCTCGATGCTATTTTTTTTTTGAAGGCACAAAGCCACCTATGTATTTGCATTCCAATTGTCCTCTGTTTGGGGAACTTTGACTTGGACCCTTAGACTCGGTTGTTTGCCACCACTTATCTCATGAGTGTAGAGCACGTGATAGCACTGGGGATAATTTGAGGGGACCCATGCAGAGGAGTTGCGCATTTGTGGCATGTTACTTGGAGCTTCTTTGTTCTTATAGGGGGATAGGGCCTCGAGTTCGAGTGTGGTACTACCCCATTATTACAAGCTTGCCTCCAAATAGATGTCTCTGTGTTTTAGTGGATAGTGATGGGGCATTGATCTCATCACATGCTTTGCCTCTACTTTTTCCTAAGAATAGGCTAATTGAGGAGGTTGCTAGTAGCTCATAGGAAAGAGATGATGTGTTGGATGTTTTGGTAGGAGTGTCTCCATATGATGACTAGTGAGCATCTAGACTACTTTGATATGTGGTAATGCTAGTAGGGATATTTTGTTGCTTTTATTGTTTGATATCTATTCTTGGTTCGTCCTATTGACAATGATATTTTGGAAGCTATGGACTAGGATTTGCTACATCATTCCATATTTGTACTTATTTTGGCTTCTTAACATGGATAGTTTTTTGTGTTTTGGTTTGTTTGAAAGAAGTGAGCAGAGGTAGTTATGAATTAGACTTATTTGCTCGTTAACTTTTTGTTTAACATTCCATTGGTGTGAATGTGAATATCCTTTTGCATAATTTGTTTGTAGTGTTTTTCCAAAGTACGCAGAGACTACATAATCTAGAAATATGGCTCAAGATCCATGTTGCAACCAACAACAAAGGAGCTTCATTGGAGAAGATGCATTTGCTTGGACGATGAGAACATATAAGGCAATGATACTATTTAGATTGTGTTGAGGATGCCCATGGCATTGTATGGAGAAAAAAAGGAACTTTTGACATATTCTTATAAAGTTAACATCTTTGACATTGACCTTGTGTGTGTGTGTTGTGGGCTCACTTTGTTATGTTTGTTGTGCTACTTTTGGTCCAATCTTTAGTTCTTTAGTGCTAATGAAATTTCTTTTGTAAAATAAACCCAAACCCTAAACCTGATATGAATTCACTCATTCTTCTTGTTACTTGTTCCACCTCGCTCATTGTTTAGGATACCTCCTACTAGTGGGTGGTCAAACTCTTTGTCTTTAGTCTTCAATCTTTAGGAAAGGTGCCCTTTTTTGCCTTTAAGTCTTGGTTGTTTTCTTATTTTCTTCTTGCTTTGCACTTGGAATTTGGCTCCACTTTTGATCTTCCTTTTGCTTTACTTTTGCCTCATGGGGGAGTCATGTTATAGAACATGTAATGTACTATGTAAGTTCAAAAGAAAAAGTATTTTAATTATGTTGACTTACAGTTTTCAAAAAATAGAAGGGGTTTATAAATGTACACCATGTAGAATTTACATTAGGGGTTTTTTAATTCAATTTTTTTCAAAAGCACACTTTTGGAGGCAGAGTCAGGGGCCTATGGAGGGGAGTGTGGGGTGGAGAAAAAGGTGAGGGAAGGGGAGTCAATACTTAGACTTGGTTCTCTCTCTCTCTCTCTCTCTCTCTCTATATATATATATATATATATATATATATATATATATATATATATATATATATATATATATATATATATATATATATATATATATATATATATATATATATATATATATAACATGCCATTCCTAGGCAATTTACATGCCTTGTGTCTCTTTGAGTGATTAGATAGCTTTATAGGAGAGGTCTAGGAGAGAGGATTGATGAATTGACGCACCAAAATCTATGCATGCTTGGAAAACATCTCACCCTGCATCTACATATATACTTATTTACTATGCACTTATGCTTGATTAAAGTATTCGATGAAGAATCACACCCTTCTATTACATAATTAGGATTCTATGCTAAGCTTCCACCAAGAGGGAGTATTAGAAAAGTGATGCTAGATCGCACAAACCAAATGCACATTAACCTTTTAGTCTATGGGATGGATTGTAAAAAGGGGCCTAGTAAAATTTCACATAATGTAAGCATTGAGATTGACATAGATCTATCAAAACCATGTTTGGGATATGTAACATTAAAACTTCACTTCTCTAAGTAGTCTTGTAATCCCTAGGGTTGTTGGTTAGGTTTCTGAATGTAAATTTTTTGTAAAACATAAACTATCATGTAGCATGAGGACTCCATGAGGAATTCATGAAAAGTCAAAAATAAGAAGAGTAAAAAGGCATAGAATTGGAATAAAAGTAGCATAGTGAGAGGGCCTACTAACCTTCTTCCAAGTTTAGCAAGTGACTTGAAAGCACCCAACGGATTTAGTATGGACAACTTATGGAATCACATAAGTGTTGAGAAGTGGATTTTTTTCAAAAGCTATGTAAGTGTAGAGGTAGGCGTCCATTATACACGGGGGAGGACAAAGGTAAGTGTAGGTCCCTTGGATCTAGCTACCATGTATAAGTTCAAGATAAACATATGCTATGAACTCCATATTTGGAATTTTGGGAATTTCCTATCAATATGGGAAAACCAAATCAAAATGGATTCCATGAATTTTGGGAATTTCATTAATTTGGAGCTTGGTGCAATTAAACATATTACCGCTTATGGTTTTTTCCAAGAGATTGAAAAAAACTCAAAAAGGTGGTGTTAATAAACACCTTAGTTTTAATATATCCTTGAAATATTCAAGGAAAATCTTCAGTCAATGGATTCTTGTAGACTTTCTTTAGCCTTCAATACAACCTTTGGGGGAATTTTAAAAATTTTGGGAGATTTTGTACCTTTCTTCATCCAAGAGAAGACAATGCTATCTATTGTTTCCCATCGTTCAAGATCTTTTTTGTTGCACATCCAATATTTATCCCAACAATTAAAATACACCTCTGCATCTGTAGCATTTTGACGACTACAAACTGGTGCCCAATATTGTATACATACCTTGTTGAAGTTTTTGGAATGTCTATTTGTATTGACCTCACTTTGTGCAACACCAAGCCATATTGGATATACTGGATCTGAAGGTCTAACATGCACAAAGTCATATTTCTTAACATCAAGCATTGGTTCAAATGCATGTTTGGGTCGTTTGCTAAGAGGACCACAATAGTGATCATTCAACTCTTCCAATCCAATGAAGTCATATGCATTATCTACATCTATATTGGTTACATCACTTTGTGTTCTTGGCCAAAAATCTATGAAAAATAAATCTTCTTGGACATTTGGAGTTTGAAGAGCGTAGATCATATGTTTCCAATAATCAATCACTGGTGTTATAAACTTTGTGAACTCTGCTCAGGTCCTTGTACATTTGACCATCTTTCCCAATACTTCAAATAATCTTTAACTCCACTTACTACTTCTTGATGATCCTTAACGTACTCAAACATGGGCAGCAACATTGGAACACCCTTTGGAAGAGTAGGCTTTCCTGCAAGGTCTCTCTTCCATAATTCAATGCCACCTTCCCTTGGTAACCAATCTGGGGACTTTGGATGCATCTTGTATTGCATGATAAGTGTATCTCCTTGCATATAAAACTGAAATTGAAGAGGTTTTGAGTGACCAACAAGTGTATCTTTCGAATCAGACAAGTATCCCTCAATGTATCTCTTAAAGTCAGGCACATGTGTTAATAAGAAAGGTGTAGGACTTGTCATCTGGCATGATTGAAAATGTTTCATAAGATGAAGGAAAAGTGAAGGTCATGCTTGTCCTTAGCTTTCTCTGTGTTGAACATTGCATCGATGTCTTCATGTGTATGACCCACCATGAGAAACCCAAGCTGGATCATCTTGAATGTTCCTCATGCAACAAGCAATGATAGATATGCAAAGAGATAGCAATTTTTATTTTCTGATCCACAATTATCAAGTTGAAGTAGTAAGTTCTCTAGCAATCATTTGACATGATGATGGTCATCCTGTGGTGTATTATCTTCCATGCATGATTTATTTTGTGCAACACCTTGATGGTGGTCTAGTGCTTTTTTCGAGTTGAGGGCATTTAGTAGCACAGAGGTTGATCTTGGAATTCCATCTACTTGTAGATCACCATTTGCATGCCTGTGTAGTCGCTTCAAGTTCCTAAAGCAAAATGACAATGAGGCAATTGTGAAGTTAGGGTCATGAGGCCATAGATCGAGTGAGAAATGTCCATATCTACCTTCTCCATGTGACATTGACGCTTCTTTAGAAGAACATTTCGCTCTTGAAGACACTTTGCTTCTGCAAGTTGCTCTTTGATCTCTGAGCAAATACTACATTTGGAGAACTCACTTGTCTTTGTTAAGGTTACATGAACTCTGTGTTCCAAATACGATTGAAGGCGGAGAAGGGCATTTGCTTACATCCAATACCACTCAATGTTGTATTTATTTCTGCCCATATATCTACCTGCTTGTAAACATCTAGGATGACCAATTGTGTCTCCCTTGATCCATCTTGCATTTTTCTACTCTTGTGTGGCATTTGCTCTGCATTCTTCTTAACAAAGTCTGTAAGGATGGCTCTTCCCATCTCTGTGTGATCCCAAGCTGCTCTTATTATCCCCTTGTTTCCATGCATTGCCCTCCTCACGCCATGCTCAAATTGTGTTTTGTACCTGTAAAAAGATGTCTTTGGCATTCCATGAATCTCATACCATGCCCTTTCACATACCACTTGTCCATTGAAGAGATAAAGCTGTACTTCCTTGTTCCCAAGTAATCAATCCTGCATGATGATTCAAACTTGTCATAAACATATTTTGTGTGGTCTTCAAATTGCAATCCCCAAAAGTATTTACGTAATTTTTGCATTGCTTCTCTATCAGCAAACTGACAATACTTTTCTTGGCAACAATCAATCATGGAAACATGTGAAATGGAGTCCATAGAAGTTCTCAAGTTTGCGCCTTTAGGGGCAATAATTCGAGGCTTTCTATTGACCATACAATATGATCTCTTCTGAACAAATTTGATTTTTTTGCAGAAACATAATCTTCATTGGTATCTTCCATGTTTTTGGCACAAGAATTTGCAGAGACAAATTACATGTATGATTGTTGTTGTAGCAATGATGTTCCATCATCAAAGGTGACTTGTTTAATAGGCCATCTTTCCAAAGGGACACAATGGAGGTTGTCATCTATGTATGTTCCTGTGGTTTGATCAAGGGCTTTATCTACCACCACACCAACATCCTCTTCTCCTAGCAATTCAAAGTTTTTTACATCATATGGAAAAGCCAATAATATAACCCCTATCCCAACACACACAATGTTGCCTTCTGTCCATAGCACCACTCTACATTCTCTCCAACTTTCACGAATGCTAAGCACATCAATATCCTCAGAAGGTAGGACATGGTTTCATTCGTAATCATCTCCTCCGTCATGAATTGTTATTGAGTTTGAAACAACCACCACATCTTTCTTTCTCCATTTTGCAAAACCACCCACAGCTTCATGAACCTTAATTGCATCAATTGTTGGGAATGGCAAATATGTTGATACATTTAAACATTTATCAATAGCCATTGAAATATATCCATCTTCAAGTGTTTCTCCATGGCATGTCTCATTTGGATGTATTGCATGCACTCTACCAAGTGCAAAAATCTCATGATCAACTAGAAAATTCACAATTTCTCCAAAATAAAATTCGTTATTCATGATACCTGTACAAGTGAGAAAATGGAGATTTTATCATTTGTATGTTGTCACCTCTCAAAAAGAAGAAAATAGTGATGAAATTGCTAAATACAATGAAGTATCAAATTTCATTGAAACAAAAAAAGTACTTAAACATTAGATAGAATGAGTCCAACTTCCATAATAGAAAGTATTAATGGAAACATCGTATAGAAAGAATGGGATAGATTTGACCATTTGGCCAAAAACAAACTTTCTCATGAATTGTGCTGCCCTAAAGTAAATAAGAAAAGTTTCTTCTATGAGAGCGGAATTTTGATGCCGAGAAATGCTTAAAAATGGCAAAAAATTATGAATATCAAGGGAAAAATATTCAACGTCGAAGGCGGCGGCTCCGATTTTAAGTGTCAAAGTGCTTTAAAGGCGCCCAAGCGACACTTGTTGATTTTGCATAATTTTTTAGGCTATCGTGCAGGTTGACAAGAGTTACCAGCCAATGCGAAATGCCAAGCTGGACGCCTAGGATTTTTCAGAGCTCAATTCAGAGTCCGGATGGGGCAGGAGCTAAGAAACGGGCAAGATACGAAGAGGTGGACCAAAGTTTGGCCAAATGGTCAAACCTTTGGGGGGGGGGGGGGGGGGCATGTAGCAACTTAATGTAGCGTGAAACTTTTCATGCATAGGATAGGAAAAAACATGGAGAGAAGGCGTGGCCTGTAGGCGCCGAAAATTGCGCCATGGATGGAGGAGACCAATCTTCTGCCTGTGAACAACCATGCCAATTGACATTGGGCCTTCAATCCCCCCTGGATGCTGATCCTTTCACCTGTCTTCGCTCCTCCAATGGCGGTCTCTATGAAGATCTCTGATTTCAGTATTTCTCTCTCCTCCCTCTCTCTCCTCTAAGGGCAGATTCATGTGGTGAAGAAGAAGAAGAAGAATGGATGACGGATGCTTGTCCAATGAAGATCGGATTACTCCGTGGTTCAAGAGGAAGGAAGATTGCTGATTGTGGATTGTCACGAGCATTAATGGTGGCTGGAAATCAGTCCCGAGATATGACAAATAAAAACCCGCAACCCGCAAATAACGGTAATCTCATTTTTACAAAGGAAATTGATGTTTTATGCAATTTGCTTCATGAATATTTGTTCCCATGGGATGATTATGCATTATAACGTTGTTTGCTATGAGTTTGATCAGTTTATGCTCAAAAAATAAAAAAATCATAAGTGTTGTGATTGAAATTAATGGTGTAAAACCCGTAAAACACGCGAAATATGGAAAAAATGGGTGTTTTTGGTATATAAATGGAAAATATGATAAGACACACCAACTAAATTGGCGTTTTTACTACAAATGAACCTAAGGGCCACAGCCCACAACTCATTTTGTATTTTTAGTCATTTAAAATTGCAAAAAATATAAGAAAAATAGGAAAAATGAGAAAAATAAGGGAAAAATAGATTTTGAGTGCCGAAAATTAAGGAAAAATAAGAACCATGTTTGTGGATGTATGGGAGGTTTGAAGTATGAGGTTTAGCCTCAATTCAGCCCTACCTTTATGTTTTAGTGAGTTTTTATTGCTTTTCATACAATAAAAATGTGAAAAATGAGCCTTAAACCGATCAATAATGCACAACCTAAACGGGTGAGGGGGTAGAGTGTATAAAAGGTGTTTAAATGCTGAATGAAATGATGAAAAGCTTGCTGGTTTTTATGGATACCATTTAGGTTGGTCAATAATTAAAAAATTAAGAACCTAGTAGCACGAGGGTTTCTCGGCGCTAGGTTCATGCAACGCCGCATACGAGCGGTAGAGAATCATTGAAAGAAATGTTTTCCACATGTGTACAAATGCTGATTTTCTTAATTGTTTGAGCACATAGACATTCACAATTTGCATAAATCATAAAGAAATTTAAAAGGTATCAAACAATATCTCCTGGATGCATGGCAATTACTTTCTAGAGTAACATGACCAACGTTGAGTGAGTAAGGTTGTCCAAGCTGCAGGCTAGGCATTGGGTCTAGGGGAAAGTAAAGTGAGGAATGGTACATTCCTGGATACGATCAATTGGTACCTTGAGTGGAAATGTGTGCGATATTGTGTTATATATGTTTAGCGACGCATCGAGGGGCCAATCCCCAAGGTGTAGGAGAGTCGCAGTGAGGTAGCAGCAGTCAGCCGTGGGAGGACCTCCTATGTTTGTACTTCGTGCTATTTGGCAATGCGTTGGGACTCCCTCTGAGGAGTGTTAATTGGGTTGGAGTTGGACTACGAGACGTGATACAAATGCAAGGTGTTTAGGAAGGCAATGTATGTGTCATCAACGCTCCTGGCCGCGAGGCCATGGGGTTGTTGAGCACATGATAGAGGTCCGGCTAGTGCATGAGCCAGTGCCGGCCCGTTTTAGGTCCCATCAGTGGTGCGTGTGCCGAGAGCCGCTTAGAAGTGGCGGTCCTCAAATCCTGGTTGTCTAGGGACCAGTTAGCAGTTTATGCCAAAGGATACCGAGTCTGACCCGTTATTCATCAATAAGCATCGTCTAGCTGAAATCCAAAAGCAAGAGAGAGATGAAAGAGCTAGGCGATGTGCTGAAATTCTTAGGAGGTATTCCCCTAAGCATAGCGGTGCTAAACCCTCACAAGGGAGTGGATCTAGTGGTCCTGGGGCCACAAGCAGTAAGTTAGGAGAAGGTGGAAGCTCTAGTGCTCCCCTTCCTTTCATAAGGTAGTCTACATCAAGTACAGGAGTTGTAACCTCACCGTCCCCTATTTCTAGTGCAAATCCAATTTTTGTCATGGCGTAGCCCATTGCAATTCCTGCAGGAACGACGGATTTTCCGGCTCTAGGTTACCCGCTACCCATCTTTAATGGGTTAGTTGAGGAAGATGCGGAACTCCACATGAGGGAGTTTCAAAAGCTGATGTTTAACTGTCGCATCCAAGAAGAAGGACATTTAATGATGTTCTTCAACATGACTCTCAAAGGAAGAGCTGCCATATGGTATCATGGTTTAGAAGCCAGAACCATATTGAATATTGATTCATTTTATGGATCTTTTCAAAGGGAGTTTGCCCCTAAACGGGGTGGGCAATATTGGTTGCGTGTACTTAACGTGACCCACCAACAAGAACCACACGAGGATATTCGTGCTTATGTGAAGAAACTAAAAGAGGTTTTCCGTAAGTTGGACACCTCTATTCCTATCCCCGCAGCTGCCCAATTGCAATATTTTCTGCATGGTTTGGACTTTAATATCCAGTTGCAGTTGACTAGTGTCCCTTTGGGGGATATAAATACTGCCATTACACGAGCACAAGAAGTGGAATCCTGACTACAAGCAGCCTATGCCTCTCGTGCCAATCCGAATATAGGTCTAGCATTGGGAAATAATATGGCGATAGCCAATGGCAGTGGTAGCCAAGGGATAACGATGGCTAATCCTAATGGGAGAGGGAACATGATGCAGAATGTGCCTTTATTACTAGCTCCCCCTAGCACGTTGATGCCTACGGGCAGTCAAATGGCTCCAAATGGTGGAGGCTAGGCACTTAATTCTAATACCATGCTTGTGGTTCAACAACCAGTGCCTAATCGAGTTGTTAGGCTGATGGAATGATAGGGTAATGATCAAGGCTACGAGTCGAGTGCTTCCAATGTTGTTAAGGACATGATGAAGCATTAAACCGACATGATTACGGAGCAGTATCAACAAATAGCCGTTGATGTCAACTTTCTTAAAAAACAACAAAATTTGATAGGAAGTAGATACCCAGATGAGGGTGCATCTTCGAGGTTTAGCTGCAAATGGTGTGGTGGGCAACATTATCCACGAAATTGTCCAAATGTCAAGTGCGACATTTGTGGGAAATCCGGCCATTTAGCAGCCACTTGCTGGAGTAAGATTAGTTCCCTCTAGTGAGGTAGTCGACAACTAGGGCCTGTTAATCATCGTGCGCAAGGAAATGATTCCCAACGAGAAGACGGACCTAAGCAAATACTCCAACAGCCAAAGACTACAGTGGAGGAGCTGCCTAGTGGTAGTGGGGTTAGTTTGATTGAGGCTGTGCACGTTATTGACGCTGAAACCTGTAATCTGCGAGCTGTCCTTACAAGAGGTCAAAAGGGTAGAGAGGCCGACAAGGATAAGCCTGTCGACGGAAACCCTAAACAGGGTGACAAAGAAATGCAAGTTCTGGATCCTGCCCCATGGAAGGGGGACCTCTGAAGCCCGTGGAGAGTAAAGCTGATGTTAAGAAGGATAAGGAATCACCGAGGAAGAAGGTGAAAGTTAAAAAAGAAGCAATAAAGCTGGTTCAGTGACCTAAAGAGCGGATGGTTTGGCGTTAAAAGCGAACTCTGCCAAACTATCATGAATTCGATTTGGCAAGCACTCTTTGCGAAGTCAAGCCAGATGTGAACCTTTTACAGCTTATTAAGCTTTCCCCAGGAGTACGCAAGGAATTTAGAAAGATCCTGCGTATCGGGTATATCATAGAACCTTTGGGTATTGCACGAGTTGATGATGACTGGTTTGAGCATGCTGAGAAGCATTGCCCAAGGGTTGCAGCCTATGTCGATGGAATATTAGTAGATTATGCCATTGTCGACACAGGATCATCTATTAACATTATGAGCTCTGAACTGATGGAAAGGTTGGGTCTTGCGATCCAGAAAGATACCTCCACAATTCTCAGAATGACGGATGATAGTTTGAGACAGCCGGCAGGCTACATTACTAAGGTCCATGTCACTGTTGCAAATGTAGAATGCTTGTTGGATTTTAGGGTGATTCGTTTTGTAGGGCATCTAAGTTACCAAGTATTACTTGGATGACCTTGGATCTTGCAAGCGGACTGCCAAGTGGATATACCCACCAGTCGACTGATATTCAGCAGAGGTGCTCAGCGCGTGGTGATTGATGCCTATCCTGAGTCCCCGCAGAGTGAGAGAGCTCCTCTATCTTCCACAGAATTGGAGATATTAGAGGATTTATCCGCCAGTGAGACATCATCGAGTGATGAGTCCAAAGAGGGATCCACCACAGAAGACATCTATCAGATCACTTTGAACGAGCCGATAGAGGCCCAAGATTGTATAAGAGATGCAGATGTTATCGAGCTAGACCTTAGTACGCCTGATGAGTCGCGACCAATCAAATTAGGGTCCATGCTCAGTGTTCAAGAATGCGAGGAGTACGTCTCTCTGATCCAAGAGTTCCGCGATATTTTTCGCCTGGAGTTATGATAAACTTAGAGGCATTCCTCCTAGTTTCGCCATTCATACAATTCCGTTGAAGGAAGGAAGCCGCCCTGTGCGACAGAAAGTAAGGCTTATGCCTTTCGAACTGAGCGATGGGCTATTTGAAGAGTTACAGAAGCTTCCAAAAGCGGGTTTGATTTTTCCTGTGTAACACACGGAATGGTGTTCACCAGTTGTGATCAGAAAGAAGAAAAATAATCAAATCCGATTATGTGTAGATTTTAGAGAGCTGAATAAGCAGATGGTTAAGGATTACTACCCACCATTCATTGACCAGATTTTGGATCAATTAGCGGGTAGGGAGATATATTCGTTTATGGATTGCTTTGCAGGATACAACCAGATGGCAATTGCAGAAGAGGACAAGTTGAAAACAACTTTTATTACTGTCTTTGGTACTTTTGCATACCATGTGATGGCCTTTGGTTTATGCAATGCACCTGGTTCGTGGCAACGAACAGCAGATAAGACATTCGGTGACATACCCCCTGAAGAGTTGAAGGTGTTTATTGATGACTTAGGGGCCGCCACCGTGAGAGAAAGGCAGTTGATCACTTTAAGAAAGTGCTTTGAGCGTTGCAGACAATTTTGTATCGCTCTTAACCCACGGAAGTGAGTTTTTGGCGTACCTTATGGGCTCTTGCTGGGCCATGTGGTCAGTTCGGTAGGAATTGTGACAGATCCCGAGAAGGTCAAAGTCATAGTTGCCATGGGTCCCCCACGCACTCCGAAAGAAGTTCATAGCTTTCTATCTTCGGTTGGTTATTACCATAGATTCATAAATGCCTTGGCAGAAAGAACGTTGCCGCTTACAAATCTATTATCCTTTAGTTGTTCATTTGAATGGAGCGACCCTTGTAAGGTAGCTTTCGAGGATGTGAAATAGGAGCTAGTAAAAGCTCCCGTTTTAAAAGCACCTAAAAGAGGTGAGGTGTTCTATATATTTTCAGTAGCCACCATGCATAGTATCAGCTGCTACTACTGTTTAGCCCAAATCTGGGGGGAAAAGTGGTATCATCTGATAGCCTTTGCTAGTCGAAAATTGGGCATTTCAGAGATCAATTATACCTACATGGAGAAGTTGTGTCTTGCGATGGTTTTTGGGACCAAGAAATTCAGGCACTATATCCTTTATGAGAAAGTTGTGCTTTATACAAAGGTGGAGGGGCTTCGATTATTGATGAATAAGTTGCAGCCGCCTGATCATCTAGCGAAGTGGTTAATCACTTTGCAGGAGTTTGATTATGAAATCAAGAGTAAGCCACCAAGGTTATAGGGTATTGTGGAATGTCTTGTGGACTTTGGGGAGCCGAAAGAATTTGTGGCTAAAGGTAGTGACATGGAGTTGTTATTTAAGATAGATACGGCATTTGTTCCCTCCTGGTATACTGCAATAATGCCAGGAGAGGCTGGATCCGAACTATCTAAAGCTAAGAGAAGGAAAAATAAGTAGTAGGTGTTAAAGTTTGCCTTGATCGCAGGTACATTATATCGGAAAGGGGTTGATGACATCTATCGCCGATGTGTAATGCCTGACGAGGTGCCATTCATTTTGGAAGAGTGCCATGATTCCGCTTGCGAAGGCCATTTTGCTGGACAGCTTACAGCACAAAAGGCTTTACGAGCAGGTTACTGGTGGCCTGCCATCTTCCAGGATGCGTTCGCGCATGTTAAGAGATGCGATATCTGTCAACGACATGATAGTCGAGAGAATAGGAAAAGACCATTCACCCCTATTATGGCGATACTTCCATTTGAGAAGTGGGGATTAGACTTTATGGGTCCCATTACTCCGTCGCAACTGCGCAAAAGAGGTATATTATTGTAGCAACAGACTACTTCACAAAGTGGTCAGAAGAATGTGCAACAAGGAAAGATGATGCTAAAGAAACTGCTAGTTTCCTTTTAGAGTAGATAATATGCCATTTTGGTCCCCCGAAAGAATTAGTATCGGACCGTGGAACCCATTTCCTGAATAAGGTGATCAAAAGCTTAACTGAGGCTTAGCAAATCAAGCACAATAAAATGACTCCTTATAATCCACAAGCAAATGGACAAGTTGAAAGTACTAATAAACAGCTTGTGGATATGTTGTCCAAGATAGTCTCTGAAAAGAAACGAGACTGGGACAAGAAGCTGTATGTGGCAGTGTGGGCATATAATACCACATTTAAACGAGCCACTGGCCACACGCCGTTCAAACTAGTTTATGGTGAAGAGTGCGTTTTACCCTTAGAAATTGAGTTGCCAACCATTAGGTTCGCAATAAACCATTCTTTGGGTAATGAGGACACCCTATTAGAATGTTTCACGACTTTAGCACACCTCGATGAAATTAAGCTGCAAAGACTATTACACCAAGAGGTGGCTAAACGTCGCATGAAGCAATTGCATGACCTGAAAGTGAAGAAGTATACCTTTAAGAAAGGACAACTGGTTTTATATTATGATGCGCGTAGGGAGCTGTTCCCAGGGAAATTGGAACCTAAATGGGATGGGCCCTACAAGATTGTTAGGTTAGGGAAAAATAGGTCTACGGCCCTATTAGCTGATCTACAGGGAGTAGATTTTAAAAATAAGGTTAATCTTAATAAGATTAAACCTTATTACTTCTAAGTATGCTAATATAAAGAAAATTCATTACAGGTCCATGCTAGGAATGATCTGAGACCTGCAGAAGAGCTTAAAGCTGGTTGATGGGTCGGTTAATCTCTTATTTGTAGCACCCATATCTGGAACAAAGATACCATCAGGGAAAACTCATCTGGTGGAGCAAAGGGTATAAAGTGATTGAGCAAGAAGACGGAACCTTTGTGTGGGAGATCAAAGTCTTCTGCCATCACTGCTTACGACTGTTGACAAGTATACCTGTTGACTTCAATGAAGAAGGTGGGATGGAGCTGTCAGTTCATCCTCTCAATATGCTAAACTTTGATTACCACAATTACGAATAGAGGAGTTCGTGATGGCCGGCTGTGTAAACCCATTGTGGACGTACACATTATATTTTGACGGAGCGTCTAGGGGCCCTAATAAAAAGGAAGTGTTGGAGTAGTAATCCGAGATTCCCGACGTAGAGTGACGATGAAGTTAGCTGCTTATCTCGGGGTAGGATTCACTAACAATATGGCGGAGTATAAAGCCTTGATTATGGGACTGCATATTGCCAAGCAAGGTGGTATTCGTCGATTGTTAGTAAAAGGGGATTCCCAGTTGATCCTGAATCAGCTAGATGGGACATACACAGTGTGGAATCCCATTCTTTGTATGTATCATCGGACTGCTATGACCCTACTTGAAGAGTTTGAGAGAGTGTCTCTTTAGCTGATTCCACGCTATTGGAATCAGTTTGCGGATTCATTGGCAAATCTTGCTTATGAGGAAGACCTCTTCTTTAATTGTGGTTCTAGTTTGGATATTGTTATCAATGATGAAACAGGACCCTGTCGCTTATGGGGAATGTTATTAGAGCATGCAATATATGGTAGATGATGGTTGATATGGGTGATGCAAAGAGTAGCCAAGACCAATTTACCGTTATTATCTGGGACACATAGGTTGATTAGACAACATATTATGCGTACGCCTCTTGCTATCTATGAAGGAGGGATGGGTCATAACCTTATGCATTTAGTTTAGGGCTACAAGCCTGTTTTTCCTCCTTGGGAAGGAGCTTATTATTGTATATCTGGATTCTTCCAAGGAGGGATGTGTAGGTGCTATTTTGTTTGATCTCGTTAGGCCAAGTGGGCCGATTCAGTTTGGTAGTGAAGTGCTTTAGTTCATTAGGCCAAGAGGGCCAGTTTTCTGTTTAGTGCAGGTGCGGTTAATGGTTTCTTGTTTGATTTTTGTACTAGACAGGTTCGGAAGAAGAGCTTGGAAGGAGCCTTTTGTTGCGTGGAAGCTTCTCATGGCCCTATCTAGGTGATATTTCTCCTTTATGAGTACTGTGGTTTTTATGCTGTATGTGTTTGTGTACGTGTTAAGGGGTTTTTCGTTTCTTGTTGGGCACTGGTGTCCAAGGCATGAAGTCCCATGTTTTGGTTCAGTATGTTTGAGGAAGGTCTGAGTAGTTGTTGCCTCCTGTAAAGACATTGTCAAGAATTGAAAGACTTGTTTTAGTAGGGAGTCCTAGTGACCCTGTTCTGCTAGCCTGCTAGGCAGTCGTTCTAGGAGTTCTTGTTAGTTGTGAGGTAGTTAGCGAAGCCTGCAGAAGGAAAATAAAGATGATAAAGGGGAAAAAAAACCCTGAATATCTTAAAGCTAATAAAAATATACAAAGGTGTGTAAAAAGGGGTTCTAACCCCTATAAAAATCGAAAAGGAAAGAAAGAAAAATTTGTAAGTAGTTGATCATCGCCTTGCGAAGGCCTGGTAGGTTCCTGAGGACGAGTCAGATCCGGGGACGATGCCTTGTCTTCCTAGGGGTGGCATCTTGCTGAAAAAGAAAAAGTAAGGAAGGTTGGAGTGAAAATAAAAGTGAGCGTCAAAAAAGGATTAAGTGTCGCCTTGCGAGGGCTTGGTAGGTTCTTGGGTATTGAGACAGGACCTTAGGCCGATGCCCTGTTCTCCTTGGGTCACTACGCTCAGCTCCCTCCTTTTTACATGCCCGAGTATGGAAAAATAACAACCTTAAAAGAAGAAATGTGCTGAAAGAAAATACTCTTGATCAGGCTATAGGCGTCCTCGCCTAGTAGGAGTTCCTAGTTGTGTTGTCCTTAGTTAGGTAGGTAGTTCAGACCACCACTTAGGGCAACCTCTTTGGCAGTTCTTTTTAGTTTGGCCGTGTTGGAGCAGTCGGTTAGTGACTAGCTTCAGACCTTTTATCAGATTATGCTAGGCCTACTCCTTGTGGATGTCATGCCTTGGTTCTGTCAGAGGTAGGGTGAGCGTTGTGTTGTGTTTAGTATCTATCTATTTTGGATCAGCTTGATGCTTCCTTTGGTTGTTTTGCGCAGATCTATGGTGGGATTCGACGGGCTGAGTCGCCCTATCCCATGGTCGCCAATGAGAGCGGAATTTTGATGCCGAGAAGTGCTTAAAAATAGCTAAAAATTACGAATATTAAGGGAAAAATATTCAACGTCGAAGGCAGCGGCTCGACCTAGGACGATTTTACGTCAAAGTGCTTTAAAGGCGCCCAAGCGACACTTGTTTATTTTTCATAAATTTTCAGACTGTCGTGCAGGTTGACAAGAGTTACCGGTCAATGCGGAATGCCAAGCCAGATGCCCAGGCTTTTTCAGAGCTCAATTCAGAGTCCAGACAGGGAAGGAGCCAAGAAACGGGCAAGATACGAAGAGGTGGACCAAAGTTTGGCCAAATGATCATGACCTTTGGGGGGAGCATGTAGTAACTTAATGTAGCATGAAACTTTTCATGCATAGGATAGGAAAAAATGTGGAGAGAATGTGTGGCCTGTAGGCGCCGAAAATTGCGCCATGGATGGAGGAGACCAATCTTCTGCCTGTGAACAACCATGCCAATTGACATTGGGCCTTCAATCCCCCCTGGATGCTGATCCTTTCACCTGTCTTCGCTCCTTCAATGGCGGTCTCTATGAAGATCTCTGATTTCAGTATTTCTCTCTCCTCCCTCTCTCTCCTCTAAGGGCAGATTCATGTGGTGAAGAAGAAGAAGAAGAATGGATGACGGATGCTTGTCCAATGAAGACCGGATTGCCCCGTGGTTCAAGAGGAAGGAAGATTGCTGATTGTGGATTGTCATGAGCATTAATGGTGGCTAGAAATCAGTCCCGAGATATGACAAATAAAAACCCGCAACCCGCAAAGAACGGTAATCTCATTTTTACAAAGGAAATTGATGTTTTATGCAATTTGCTTCATGAATATTTGTTCCCATGGGATGATTATGCATTATAATATTGTTTGCTATAAGTTTGATCAGTTTATGCTCAAAAAATCAAAAAATCATAAGTGTTGTGATTGAAATTAATGGTGTAAAACTCGTAAAACTCGCGAAATATGGGAAAATTGGGTGTTTTTGGTATATAAATGAAAAATATGATAAGACACACCAACTAAATTGGTGTTTTTGCTGCAAATGAACCTAAGGGCCACAGCCCACAACTCATTTTGTATTTTTAGTCATTTAAAATTGCAAAAAATACAAGAAAAATAGGAAAAATTGAGAAAAATAAGGGAAAAATAGATTTTGAGTGCCGAAAAATTAAGGAAAAATAAGAACCATGTTTGTGGATGTATGGGGGATTTGAAGTATGAGGTTTAACCTTAGTTCAGCCCTATCTTTATGTTTTAGTGAGTTTTTATTGCTTTTCATACAATAAAAATATGGAAAATGAGCCCTAAACCGATCAATAATGCACAACCTAAACGGGTGAGGGGGTAGAGTGTATAAAAGGTGTTTAAATGCTGAATGAAATGATGAAAAGCTTGTTGGTTTTTATGCATACCATTTAGGTTGGTTGATAATTAAAAAATTAAGAACCTAGTAGTACGAGGGTTTCTCGGTGGTAGGTTCATGCAACGCTACATACGAGCGGTAGAGAATCATTAAAAGAAATGTTTTCCACATGTGCACAAATGTTGATTTTCTTAATTATTTTGGGCACATAGACATTCACAATTTTCATAAATCATAAAGAAATTTAAAAGGTATCAGACAATATCTCCTGGATGCATGGCAATTGCTTTCTAGAGGAACATGACCAACGTTGAGTGAGTAAGGTTATCCAAGCTGCAGGCTAGGTGTTGGGTCTAGGGGAAAGCAAAGTGAGGAATGGTACATTCCTAGATACAATCAATTGGTACCTTGAGTGGAAACGTGTGTGATATTGTGTTATATATGTTTAGCGACACATCGAGGGGCCAATCCCCAAGGTGTAGGAGAGTCGCAGTGAGGTAGCAGCAGTCAGCCGTGGGAGGACCTCCTATGTTTGTACTTCGTGCTATTTGGCAATGCGTTGGGACTCCCTCTGAGGAGTGTTAATTGGGTTGGAGTTGGACTACGAGACGTGATACAAATGCAAGATGTTTAGGAATGCAATGTATGTGCCATCAACGCTCCTGGCCGCGAGGCCGTGGGGTTGTTGAGCGCATGATAGAGGTCCGGCTAATGCATGAGCCAGTGCCGGCCCGTTTTAGGTCCCATCATTCTATTATTTTTAGTTGCCTTGATTTTACTTTATTTTATTAGCTACTCTTTGAGTAAGCAAAAATTTCCTTGTGTATTCTCATTGGGAAAAGATATAGTAGATGTTTAAAACTTGTACTATATCTATTCAGCACGAGAACAATGATTAAAATTATTTATAATGTGTACAGGAAAAGATTTAGCCACCTGGTCAAAAATCTATTGTAGGTATTCCATACCATAGCAAATATAAAAATTATTTGTGATCCCCATAAGGGAAAATATAGTCAAATGATTGAAACCTTTGTTGTATGTAATTCACATGACAAAAAGGATAAAAGTTCATTGTAGTCTCCATAGAAAAATATTTACCCAAATGGTCAAAACTCAAGCCAAATACATACAACAAGGATAAAAGTTCATTGTGATCTTTATGGAAAAATATTTAGCCAGATGGTCAAAACCTCTATTGCAACTATTTTACACAAGACTTAGGATTAAAATTCTTTGTGATATCCACAAGAAAAGATTTAGCCATATGGTCAAAACTGTTGAAAGAGGGGAGAGAGAGAGATAGGGATTGAGCTAACAGAGAACCATCAGGTTCTTCTTTTTCTCTTTCATTTATTCAACACTAGAGTCGTACACACACTACAAAGAGTAACCTAGTGTAAGTGTAACTAGATTGACTAACTCATTGACTAACTCTAGTCAAGTCACCGACTAGCTAAACCGACTTATTCAATGTAGTCACATGGAGACAGCTACACACTAGCTGTCACAAATGTTGGTCATACATAAAGATGGACATACGGGAGAGCTTGACTTCTAACACTCCCCCTCAAGCTCAAGACAGCATCTGCACACCAAGTAGCTATCTAAAACCACAAAACTTATCTTTACCTAGAGACTTGGTAAAGATATCTGCAACTTGCTCATCAGTCCCTCATATGCATGAGATCAATCTTTCCTGCAAGAACCATCTCTCGAATGAAGTGGTAGTGTACCTCTATGTGTTTTGTCATGGCATGGTAAACTGGATTCATGGCCAAGAGTACACTACTGAGATTGTCGCATAACAGTGTCACTAGAGCATCAACCTGCATCAACCTGTATATCCAAGTCAACCATAAGCTTGAGCAGCCATGCAATCTCACATGCTGCCAATGCAGCTCCCCTGTACTACTCAGCCTCAGTACTGGATAAAGCAACCATAGGCTGCTTCTTGCTGCTCCAGCTGATCATGCCGCTACCAAAGCCAAAAGCATACCCACTCGTAGACCGTCTGTTAAATGAGCATCCTTCCCAATCTGCATCTGTGTATCCAATCAGTGCCAAGGGCTTATCTCTGACATAGAACAACCCATAGTCTATAGTGGACTTAACATACTTCATGATTTGTCTAACTGCATCCAAGTGCGGCTTCCTCGGCTTCTGCATAAACTGGCTTATTAGCCCTACATCATAGCTCAAGTCAGGCCTAGTGATGGTTAAGTAAATCAGACTGCCAACCATCTGCCTGTACATAGTCACATCTTCAACTTCAGCCCCAGTGTTTATGTCTAGCTTTACATTCTGATCCAGAGGTGTATCCAGTGGTTTGCATTCAGCCATGCCATACTTCTTAAGCATTTCCATGGCATAGTGCTTCTGCATCAACCATAAACCATTTTCAGCTGGTACAACTTCAATACCCAAGAAATACTTCAGATCTCCTAGATCTTTCATGTCAAATTCAGATTTCAGCATCTTCATTGCATGCTGAATTCCCATGTCATCATCTCTAGTAATTATCAGGTCATCAACATATATGACCAGCACTATCAAGCCACTGTCAGTCTTCTTTGTGAACAGGCTATGATCAGCCTTGCCAACAACAAATCCAAGGCTCTGCAAGTAGCTGTTGATCCTAGCATGCCAGGCTCTCGGAGCCTGCTTCAGCCCATACAGTGCCTTTTTCAGCCTGCACACATAATGCTGAAAATCAGGGTGCTCATACCCTTCCGGGTGAACCATATATATATCCTCTGCTAAATCACCGTTAAGGAATGCATTCTTGACATCCATCTGCTGCAATTTCTAGCCTTTTGCAGTAGCCAAGGCAATTACTGTACATATGGTTGCCATGTTTGCAACCGGGATGAATGTTTCATCATAATCTAATCCATATTGTTGAGCATATCCTTTAGCAACTAGCCTGGCTTTGTATCTTTCCACACTGCCATCAGACTTACATTTGATTTTATAGACCCATTTGTAGCCAATGGTCTTTTTCCCATCAGGCAGTGGCATCAGATCCCAAGTTTGATTTCAGCCAAGGCATTCATCTCTTCGTCCATAGCATTGCACCAATTTTCATCCTTTACTGCTTCAACATAAGTACCTGGTTCTTTGATCTCCATCACTTTTGTCATGTAAGCATAGTGCTTTGCAACGTAACCAGTGTATATAAACCTGCCAACAGGTTTCTTGATCCTCTATGATCTCCTGAGCTGTGGCTCACTCTGAGCTTGCCTCTCATGAGGCGGCACATAACGGCTCTGCCTAGCACCTGGCGTCATAACAGACGGAATCCCCAATTCGCTATCTAAGCTGTCACTACTCAATGACTCATAGCCTGCTGTGAGTGGTCCTGTCACATCCTCAAAGACCTTTTCTTTTCCTTTTCCCTTGTCATTTCTCCCCCTCACTGACATGTCCGTGTCAGTGGACGCAGAATTACGGTTCCGTAAGCGTCCTGACCAAGGACTCACTGCAGAAGATACATCTGCTGTCTGTCCACTCATAGAAGTACTCTCTACAGGAGTATTTTTAGCATGATTCATACTAGGTGCTCCATCAGTAGGCGCCACAACCAAATTCCCATACCACGATGCTAGCTCATCAAAGACTACATCTCTGCTGATGAGTGTCTCATGCGTAGAAGGTACATAACACTTGTATGCTTTCCGTTCTTGTGCATGTCCCAAGAATACACTCTTCACTGCCTTAGGATCCAATTTCTTCCTCTTCTCATCCAGTATATGCACATACGCAATACATCCAAAGACTTTCAAGTGCCTGATGTCAGGTCTATGACCATATAGTTTCTCATAAGGGGTGACTGCATGTATTCCCACTATAGGAGTGCGATTTAGCACATAAACTGCAATCATTACTACTTCAGCCCAATAGGCATTAGGCAAACACTTCTCATTTAGCATAGCTCTTGCTGACTCCATTAAGACTCTGTTCTTTCGTTCTCCAACACCGTTCTGCTGTGGTGTATAGCTACATGTGAGCTGCCTTCTGATCCCATACTTGGCAAGATATCTGTCAAATTCTTTGGATACATATTCACCTCCTCCATATGATCTCAAGCATGATATGTAGCAGCCAAGTTCATCTCCAGCATGTTTTTTAAAATCTCTAAAGACTTCAAACACCTCATCTTTATGCTTCAAAACGTACAGCCAAGTGTACCTGCTAAAATCATCAATAAACGAGACATAGTACCGTGCACCTCCAAAAGATGCATTATGCGACAATCCCCAGACGTGCACCAACTCCAAAGGCCTAGTGCTATTTTGTACATGTCTCATGAAAGGAAATCGTGCCTGCTTCCCAAACTGACATGCAGGACACACATGCCCAAAGTCATTATACTTGAATTTCGGTAATCCAAGTACAACTGCCTTCTGCTGCATGGATTTTAGCTTCTGTACATTTACATGTCCAATTCTCTTGTGCCAAATCTCTACATCTCTGATGGCACTCTCATCATGAGAAAACATAGCTACTTTAAGTTCAGGAATGGTCACTTCCAAAGTAAACATCCTACCATCCCTTCTACCCTTGGCAATTAGCTTGCAGCCATTTCCATACTCCTCAATGAAGCATCCATCCTTGTTAAACCTCACTTGTAGATTCTGTTCTACCATTTGACCCACAGACAACAAATTCTTCGTTATGGTCGATACATGTAAGACATCATGCAGGCCTTTCTACTTGCCATCAGGTATTATCAATGGAACAATCCCTTTATGCTTTATGTCATGTTGGGTGTCATCCCCAGTACATACATGACCATGTGTACCTGCAACCATCTCATCAAACCACTCTCCATGCGAAGTCATGTGGTTTGACGCACCAGAGTCAATGTACCACCTGTCATCTCTATTCTGCCTTGATGCAGTCTTGGACACATGCTGCATGGCAAAGAGTCTATCAACCTGATCATCCTAACCACCACTAGAGGATGCATAATGCCCATGTTGTTTCCCTTTTGCCTTCATGTCATTCTGCTTTTTGTAACATTCCTTCGCTATGTGCCCATACTTACCACAATAATGGCAATCTTTGTCCTTGTTTGACTGATCAGTAGACTGCCAAGATCTAGATCCACCTCCTCTTCCTCGAGGTGATCTCCCCCTGCCTCTAAGACCACCAGATCCTCGTTGGCCCTGTGTATTGGCACCATGCCAATTTCCCTACTGCTGCTGCTATCCATAGGCATTACGAGTGTCGCCACAACCTCGATATGAACCACGGCCTCTGCCTCCTCTGCCATGCTGGCTAGAGTATAATACAGTGTCTCTGCTCTGAGAGGCACTGGAACCTGTATTTAGGCCAAGTTTGACCTCCTCATGCAGCAACAATGCAACCAGTTCTTCCCAGTGAGGGGGATCTCTCTAACTGAGATGGAGGTGTCAAATGCTTTGTATTCTTTCCCTAAACCATTCAATGCAATAGCAATCATATCATCTTCTGATACCCTTGAACCAATGGTAGCTAGCTGATCAGCTATGGTCTTGATCTTCGTGGTATACACCTGGATGCTCCTGCCATTTCTAGACATATTATTGAACTGCTGTTTCAACTGGATCTTCCATGCATGTGTCATGGTTCCATAATTTCTCATCAGTATATCCCAAGCATCCTTCGGAGACTCATAGCCAGTGATTTGAATAGCCATACCATCAGATATACATAGTGAAAACCAATGCAGTACCTTACATGCTCTTTCAGTCCATAACTTGTGAGCTCTCTTTTGTTCATTTGTTGCATTTGCTTCAGGCAATTCAAGAGCTGCTTCATCTCCTGTGCATAAGTCCCAATATCCTCTACCAACCAGAAAATTTTTCATTCTGAATTTCCATAATGCAAAGTTTTTGTTGTCCAGCTTTTCTCCAACTATTTGCGTGATATTATCAGTCCCATGTGCATTAGCCATGATGCAACAAACTGTATGTTAAATGCCTGACTCCCTGCAAGTCAATAAGTCTGACTGACTAAGTTCAGTCCACTACAGTTGATGACAGTTTTTTGCAATTAATTGTAGTAAAAAACCAGTAAATTTTAGCCCAGTATCAGCCCAAAATAGTCCACAATTAAGTTGTCCAGCTCGTAGACATAACTGTCAATACATATGCCGTGTACTTGCTTTAGATTGAACTCCTGCAAATCCATTGCCAGGGTCCAAAACATGCAGTCTTAACCTGTACACTGTGATTAATAGCAACACTTTCAATGCCAAAAACAACATGCATACATGTCATATATGTCCCAAGTCTTCTCAGATGGCTGCAGGTACATATGTCACTCCAGACATGAGCATAGAAGCACGAAACAGTGCATAATCAGCAAATACAAGTGTCAACAGTTTTGTTTGCAGGTTGCAATCAACCAAAAACTAGCATAACCAGCTTCAAACCGCTTCAAAGCATCTTCAAGCCAAACCATACATTTGCTCCAGTATGACAAGGTCAATGTATGACTATGTAGTGACCATAGACTGTCTATCTCTAATGAGCAAAGGCATACATTACTTCTGCAATTTGTATTCAGCCAAAGAGACGAGATTACATTTGCTTCAACTCCAAAAATTTTAGCATTCAGTGGCACTTAATGCTTTTCTCAACTCATGAACATTCTGACATACATATGTCAGTACATACATCTCATAGATGTCACCAAATGTCACACTATGCTTCAGTAAAGAACAAATGCTTTCTGTCCATGTTAAATGATAGTTTTCAGCCTGTCTAAAATGCTCCACATCTGAGTATTTCAGTTACCAAAATCAGCTTGTAGTGAATCACAACCGGTACATATGACCTCTAGTATATACCTATGCTCCAAGAGTGCTTCTGGGCTTGTCAGAGAGCTTCCAAAGCTCTTCAATGTGTTGCATATACCATGTATACTGTGTATACAGCAGTGCTGCCCTTTTTTTCAGATCTGCCCACTCTGATCTCAGCTCATGTCAGAGCTCAAGGTCAAGCATTTGCCTCTTGCCATCTCAAAGCACTTCATATATGACATAACCAAGCATTTGATGACCAAATACACTAGCATTTGATGAAGTGCAGCCAAACAACTGATGGCAGCAAACAGGCGCAATTCACGCTGCCTGCAAACCTGAATTTCAGCATACTCCTAGAGATGATGATGCTTGTAGTGAGTGATACACACTCTGATGTGGTCTTCTTGGCCTCCTCAAGGCTCCCAACAAGGCACATGCACTGATATTCACCCTGGAGTATGCAATGAACAAATGCTCACCTGCAGCCCACAATGGCAGCTTGTTTTATGCAGGAAAAAGACCAAGTCAGGTCCTCTTCACTTCCTCCAGCTTCATGGAGTCCACCAAGTCCCGCTCTAATACTATGTTGAAAGAGGGGAGAGAGAGAGATAGGGATTGAGCTAACAGAGAACCATCAGGTTCTTCTTCTTCTCTTTCATTTATTCAACACTAGAGTCGTACACACACTACAAAGAGTAACCTAGTGTAAGTGTAACTAGACTGACTAACTCACTGACTAACTCTAGTCAGGTCACCGACTAGCTAAACCGACTTATTCAATGTAGTCACATGCAGACAGCTATACACTAGCTGTCCATAGATGTCGGTCATACATAAAGACGGACAGACGTGAGAGCTTGACTTCTAAGAAAAACATGTATTTAACCTAGATGATAGCAAGAATAATAATTGTTTGTGATGTCCATAGAACAAAATTTAGCCAAATGTTCAAAGCCTTTATTGTATGTCAACACGAATAAATAATTTCTGTGATCAGCATTGGAAAATATTTGATCAAATGATTAAAACCTTTATTTCATGTATTCCACATGACAACAAGGATAAATATATTTTTGAGAAACTTCAAACTTGTGCTTAAATGTTGAAACCACAATGACCTCTAAAGAATAGGAAATTTCATTTCCTATGACACAAAGTTATAAATATTGAGGAAATTTTAGTATCAATTAGAAGCTATTTGAGAAGGAAATATAATTTTTATCATGGTTAAATATTTATAAATCTTATATTACCTACTTGTTGATAATAGTAAAATGTATCATATTACATTTTATTTTTAAGTTATACTATTTTAGTCTAAATCATGTTATATTAGTATATCGTACTATGTGCATATTATGGAATATATTATCAAAATATATTTTAAAAGTATATATATTAAATTAATTTATTAATAATTAATAAATATAATTGAAATATATTAAATCATATTTTGTAAGATTATGTATATTTAATGTATCTAATATGTAATGTGTAATATCATTGAGGATTTTGAACCCACTTTAGTGATAGTTCGAGAGTAGAAGCTCTAGTAGGGTAGAATAGAGAGTATGTAGGCAAAATCTCTAGATGTGGAAATAGGGGCAATATCCCAATGGTGGGTTCTTAAAGAGGGGCGAGGGGGAAGGAGCTGGTCTAGGAGAAATGCTTTTGGTGAGAGTTTGAGGGCAATGTATTCCTCGGTGGAGATTTGGGAGCAATGCCCCCAGTCGAGGTTTTGGGATAGCACCCATTCTAGGGATTTGGGGGCAAAGCTCCCAATGGGGGGTTTAAGTGGTAGGGCCCCTTGGTGGGGGTATGCGGGCAACACCCCTAGTAGGGGGTTGGGGGTAGTGTTCCTGATAGGGGTTTGGGGGCAACACCCCTAGCGGGGGTTCGGGGGCAGTTCCCTTGGTGGGGTTTTGGGGGCAACGCCCCCAACGGGGGATCCAGGGGGGGGCAGCGCCCCCTTGTGTGGGTCTAGGGGCAACGCCCCTAGCGGGGGTTTGGGGGTAGTGCCCTCGATGGGGGTTTGGGGGTAGTGCCCTCGATGGGGGTTTGGGGGTAACGCCCCTGGTGGGGGTTTGGGGGTAGCGCCCTCGGTGGGGGTTTGGGGGTAGCGCCCCTGGTGGGGGTTTGGGGGCAACGCCCCCAACGGGGGGTTCGGGGGGCAGCGCCCCCTTGTGGGGGTCTAGGAGCAACGCCCCCAGCGGGGGTTCGGGGGCAACACCCTCAGTGGGGGTTTGGGGGCAACGCCCCCAACGGCAGGTTCGGGGGCTGTCGGTAGACCCTGATGGGCGATGGTATAGCCATTACATGATTTCTGAAAAAATCATGACTTGAAATCTTTAATAAAATTAAAAAATAGACACAAAAATAAGATCTAAATCTACTCGTATTTCGTAATAAGTTATGGTTATTCGAATAGCGTGATACATTAAATGATTCATTTCATGAGTCGGTCTTTACAACTAATCATGACGTTTTGCAAAATGAGTTTCTCTTCCCCTCCCTCTCTCTTCCACATAACTCTCTAACCTGAGTGTTTTCTCTATTGCGTTTTTACAGTTGCAAGTTTCGCATCTCTAATCCTCTGCGCTTTTATCTCTGCTCTTGTTGCCCCTCTCTTACTGCAGGTGTTGCAGCCCTAATCTTTGGCGGTTCTATCCCCCTCCTCTTCTTTGACTACTCTCCACTGTTTCATTTTCTCAATCTGAAACAGATTGTGCAGTGCAATTTCTGGTTCGAATCAAGGTATTATGACCAAAACTATATGCATCTTCAAATCAGAAATCTTACTCCAAGGCTTCAGCAATTCAACAAGGCAGTGAATGATTGCCAATCCACACCGTGTTTGCTCTACTTCACAGGTGATTTTTGTTACATTGGCACACATTACTGACCTACTAATTACAACAGGTTTTCAACTTTTCCCTACTTCATTTCTGATTTTGAGTTAAACTACATTGATTATGACCATTTCAATCCATACAATTACTACAAATCACACTGCTACTCTTTTGTATGATTAGTATTGAATAATATTAAGATCAAATATCAAAAGCATTTTCTAAATAAGAATCATGTATGAAAACTAAATGTAATATGTATTTCTGTAGCAATGAGATTAGGCACTCACTCTTGAGAATTCATTGTCTTCTTCTTCTTCTCGATTGCTTGATTGATCTCCTAGAGCACTTGTCTTTTTTGTTGTCCAACCACTACCTTGCAATTGATAGCTTCACTCTACATCAATATTGAAAACATAACTTCTTGCACTGTTGAAAATACTCTTTTTGTTGTGAATATGAAATATATGATTTGTGTAATGTTGATAAAAGTCTCTTAGATGAGAATATGGAATAAATGGTTTGTGCAATGCTTTTATCAATGAGTGCTTTTAAAATACTAGCCTTTCTTTCTATTTTGTGATGCTATATACCTTAAGATTTTGCCTCAAGGCTAAACCTAGCCTTATATTTGTCTTATCATTCCATAATATTAGAGCATTTCATCAAGTTCTTATACATCGTATTATACTTTACTATATAGAACTTTCCATTATACTGTAATTTCATAGTAAAAGCATTACCATTAGATTTTATGGTTACACTCTTTACAATTTTTCAATAAGCATATGGCTATACAATACTTACAAATACTTAATATGATTTTGCCATAGGATGTAATTTGATATTCTAACAACACATATCATGATATTTCATCAACTTATAGATTAGACCATATGGTCAAAAAATTTCTTGCAATATAAAAAGTACTTTTTGTTATTTTATTCAATACAATCTGAGATTTGGCCATGAGGTCAAATCTTTTCTTATAATATAAGAAGTAATTTATGTTATTTTTTCCAATATACTGTGAGATTTTGCCATGTGGCCAAATCTTCTCCTTAAGCTATCTCTTGTCCAAAATAAGGACTCTTGTAGTATCACAATATCTTGCAACCAATCAAGCACTTTGTTCATTTTACTACAAGAATGATATTTTGCCATTTGGTCAAATATTTTCTTATATTATCAACCCTTTCTTACTTCCAAAAGGAAGGGCTAGTTTCTACTTAGAATTCCTTACTTTCTATAATTTGGCCATGTGGTCAAATCTTGTCTTGCAACAAACAAACCACTTTTTTGAATTTGATCCTAAAAATTTAAGACTAAATCTTTGGTGGGTTCAATCACATAAATTTTGGGTATGCTAGATTTGGTTGTATGGAAAAATGTTCTAAGAAAAACATATTCTATATTATCTCCAAAAAGGAAGACCATGTTCTACTTGGAACTCCTTGATTACCTACTATATTTATAGGAAGTTTCATCATGTGGTCAAAACTTGTTGTGCAACAAACAAACCACTTTGTTTCCATAAACCATTTCTTTCATTTCAGTTTTTCATAACTTCCTATCTATATGTTCACATATAAATATCATATCATTTTGCCACAAATTAGCCACTTTTGCTATTCCACTACAAAATAAAAATTGGCCATATGGTCAAATCTTTCATTTTGTTATCAATGTTAGCATCCAAGAATCCCCCATTCTTGTTTTGTTCAACCATATGATCAAATCTAATCTCATAAATCTTGCAAACCATGAGACCATTTTTTCATTCCACTATAAAATAATATTTGGCTATATAGTCAAATCCAATTTCATAGCATGTTGCAACAAATGAATCACTTTCTTCATATGGTTATAAAACTAGATTTGGCCATATGGTTAAAACTAGTTTATAGAAATCGTCTTATCTTGTAGGTTTTGCCATGAGGTCAAATCTCCACCTTTCAAGTGTTTTTCACTTTATCTTATATTGATATATATGGGATTTGCTACATAGCTATATTTGTTTATATGTGAATATCATATCACAATAAACCGTATCCTCTCTTTAACTAGCCTTTAAAAACCCTATGGTAAAAAACCATGGCAAAGTTTCTAATCTTATAGATAAGTCTTATGACTAAATAGGATTTGACCACATGGCTAAAACCAATGACAATGTTTCTATAATATAGCTCCTTTCAAGGGAAACTTACATGTGCACTAATTAAAATGTTAACTTTGGGCCAAATGGAATCGTGAGATTGCTACATAACCACATTGATATATAGGTGGATCTCATATTGGACTAAATCTCATTCTTTGATTAAATAGGATTTGACCACATGGCCAAAAATATTAGCAAAGTTCCTAGAGTATGATCCTTGCATAGGAAACTTACATGGAGAAGAAATCCAATATTAACTTAAGGACAAAATCATCCATGACATTTTCTACATAACCACAATGATTTTTCACTATATCTCATACCACACTCACACTCAACATTTCATTATCACTTGACCATTTGGTTAAGCCCATGGTCAAGTCTCACTATTAATAGAATTTGATCTTCTCACCGAAGTCCATGGCAAAGTTTTTACTACATGATTCTTGAAAGAGAAACATAATTAATGCTAACTTAGGGCCAGGATAATCCATGAGATTTGATACATAAGCACACATATTTATAGTTGGATCTCATACCACACTTAATCTCAAATTTCAATATTTCATTTTATGGAAGAGTCCCTTTGGAGTACATTTGTCTTGTATTTCATAAAATCTTGTGTTGTTGTGTTTTCAATTTTCAACTTAGAAATCTTATACATTTATTTGGGTTTTGTGAATTTTGAATATTTTTAAATCCACTTTTGTCTAACAACTTTTTCTCTTTGTAGAACTATTCAATGGCAAAGAAAGATATCACATCCAAAAAGGAGACCCAAACCATTGATGGAGTTAGTGGTGATTTTGTGTATCCATGGTATGTGGATGTTTATGATAGTCAAGGAAAAAGGACTGACAATATTCTCTCATTCACTTTAAAGAGTGATATTGCATTTTTTCAACAAGATGGTGTCATAGAGAAGATAACAGATGGATGTGCTGGGAAAGAGGGAATACCATGTAATCTTGTTAAGATCAAGGGGAAAAATGTAGTATATAAACTTGATCCTTTGTCATTTCACTTTGCCCGTATTAAAGAGGATGAAGAATACTCTTTGAAAACAATGGGATCGACCTTATTTGAGGAGGTAAAGGGCACATAAGACATTATATTAGCATTCCAAGCTGTTCAAAATAGTGAGCTACTTTCCCTATCAAGAAAATGTGATCGCCCCAACAAAAGATTGAAGCTCCAAGATAAAAAGGAATTATCCTTTCTTCATGATTTGGGGCCAAGAACAATGTCATAGACATTGACTCAAAATCATATATAGGCCAGATAAGATGGGAGTAGAAGCAATGTTCAAGCCTCTGAAGTATGTATGGGATCAATATGGAGATGTTTGTCAGCATACCAAGACTATTCTCATAGATGATAGTCCTTATAAAGGATGTGCAAATCCTGTTGAGAATTACATTTATCCAAAAACATTTGATATTGATCGTGAAGACTCTATCTTGATCAAAGAACTTCTACCATACTTGACTCGCTTAAGCAAATACCATGATGCACGTGAAGTCATTAAGTTTGATTGATATGGATAGGATCCAATTCAATATGGACATGAATTGTATGCTCAATTCAAGGTTGTCATTGATGAATGGACTAGAGCAGAGAATGATGGTATTTCATCTTCATCATCAGCACCGCATGAGACCATGATTGATAAAGATGGTATGTATGTTCAACCTTCAATTACTTCTTGCTTCAAGAGACCATCTATTATACAAACATCCTCAACAAATGCATCACGTCATCCATCTCTTACATTGAACAGCTCACAATTATCCATGTTGAAGTAGACTCTTTTAGTCTTTACTTTGAAAGATATGGAAGCAATACAACTTACTCATGAGTTAGTATATCACAAACATTTCATAAATGGTAGTGCAGCTAAATGTTTTATACAAAATCTACAAAATTTGTATTTTTTCAATATACATGATGTACAAGAAGGCGCTGACTCTATATGGACTAATTTTGGCTTTCATAATAGATATATCCCTTACATTAAAGGCTTTTGCATGGCTATGAAATATATGCTTGTTAGAAATTTAAAGTGTTTTATGTAGTTACCTTGGTGTTTCTAAATACCACCAATATCAATGAGAGAATCTACTTGATGTTTTTAATTTTTTCAATAACATTAGTTAATTGTGTTGAAATTTCTTATAAAGTGGTTTAAATCCTATTTTGTACTTTATGATAGTCTACTATACAAACATACTCAATAGATGCCTCGCATTGTCTATCACTTACATTGAATGACTCACAATTATCCATGTTGAAGTAAACTCCTTTGCTCATGAGTTAGGATATTACAAACATTTCATAAATGGTAGTGCAGCTAAATATTTTATACAAAAGCTACAAAATTTGTATTTTTCCAATATACATGATGTAACAAGAAGGCGCTGACTCTATATGGACTAATTTTGACTTTCATAATAAATATGTCCCTTACATAAAAGGATTTTGTATGGCTATGAAATATATGCTTGTTAGAAATTTAAAGTGTTTTATGTACTTACCTTTGTGTTTCTAAACACCACCAATATCAATGAGAGAATCTACTTGATGTTTTTAATTCTTTCAATAACATTAGTTAATTGTGTTGAAATTTCTTATAAAGTGGTTTAAATCCTATTTTGTACTTTATAACCATCTACTATACAAGCATACTTAATAAATGCCTTACATCGTCTATCACTTACATTGAACAACTCACAATTATCCATGTTGAAGCAGACTCCTTTAGTCTCTACTTTGAAAGATATGGAAGCAATGCAACTTGCTCATGAGTTAGGATATCACAAACATTTCATAAATGGTAGTGTAGCTATCTACAAAAGTTGTATTTTTCCAATATACATGATGCAACAAGACAGTGACTCTATATGGACTAATTTTGACTGCCATAGTAAATATATCCCTTACATTAAGGGCTTTTGCATGGCTATGAAATATATGCTTGTTAAAAATTTAAAGTGTTTTGTGTAGTTACCTTGGTGTTTTTAAACACCACCAATATCAATGAGAGAATTTACTTAATGTTTTTTATTCTTTCAATAACATTAGTTAATTGTGTTGAAATTTCTTATAAAGTGGTTTAAGTCCAATTTTGTACTTTATGTCTTAGCTAACAAATAAGTCTCAATTGATAATAAAATTTATGTCATTGTTCAAAGGTTAAATATTTAGTCTTAGAAAAATCATAAACTTCTAGCTTGGTATATAAATCTTCATTTTATGATATGAAAATTCATTTAGCTAGTCAAAGTGTGAAGCTAGTTAATTTTGGCCAAAGCCAATATCCATCTTATCCATATATTATCCAGATAGATAGAAATTTTGAATAAAAGATATTTATATATTGTGCATATACATACAAAAAATGTAAATGGGGTGAGCAATTATTTGACATACTTGTGTCTATTGGTTTACACAAAAAAAGAACCATCACATCATAGGTTATCCAAACTTATTACGATATGGTATTAGATTAAGTTATTAAACCACACTTGGTTTAGTGGTGACTCTTTTAAGGTCCTAGTTCATGAAACTTATACATGTCACTTTAAATGATGCTATATCTAAAAGAAAAAGCTCGTATTATAATATCTTCAAGTCCATAACATTATAAATTTTGGCCATGATAACATATTTTCATACAATGTTTAAGGCTCTTGTATTCTAAATTCTCTCTCCACTCCATCAAACCTTTGTATTCTTACATTAAACTTGGAAATTTCCTAGGTATATACTAGTTAAGTCTCCTGGATAATTCCACCACCATACAACATAATATTTTGTTAGTATGTTAGAAAAGATAGAGGTGAAATCCAAATCTCGTAATAACCACATAGCTTACATTCATCATTTAAGCTCTCAAGATGTGTGATCTCATATTTGTAACATACAAAGTGCCCTTTAAAGATAAACATAAACATAGTGCTCTCTTTCATTCACAAAAGTAAGACATTCATTCAAAGTGGGACTTGGGAAATTCCCAAAATCTCTAATATGGTGTTGACGGCACGTTGGCTATGTGAGAGGTAGCCATTAGAGCTCGCTTGGAACTCTTGAAATAATAAGCAGTCCGTGGGTCTTGGCGGTTGAGCGAAAGCTCCCACATGCCATCTGCCGATACTATGAATCCTAGATGTTTAATCTACTCCTTGAAGAACTTGGTACATTTCTTCTTTTTAGCATATAGTTTGTGGGCCCTCATTGATTCAAGGACTATTCATAGTTGTGGTCCATGGTCTTCTTCATTCTTGGAATATGTTAAGATATCATCAAAGAAGACGAGGATGAAGTCGTGAAGGTAGGGTCGGAAAATGTCTTGCATCAACTTATTGAAGGTGGCAGGAGCATTTGTTAACCCAAATGACATCACAATAAAATCATAATGATTGTACCTTGTGTTAAAATTAATTTTAGGTATATCTTCCTCCCTAATTGTTATTGGATAATATGTTGATCTAAGATCGATCTTTGAAATGACATTTTCTCCTTGGAGTCAGTCAAGAAACTCATCTATCTTGGGAATCACTACAAGATATAGGCCTTATATCGACGTTAAAAGCGATGAAAATGTAAATAACAAAATTTGCCCCCATCGTTGCAAAAAGCGTCATTATTGGCGATGCCATAGAACAGTCGGTATCAGCATCGGTGTTGCCAATAACGATGCTCATACGATGGTTTGCGACGATAATAACGATGCCAATAACGACACGAGCAGTAAATTTGCGACGCTAATAGCGACGGTAACAGGGAAAATTAATAATTTGTGGCAGGGCAGCACATATAGCACTGTGTGCTTTATTTGAGCCATACAAAATAGTTTTTGCACTGTGTACAATGCTCGTGCAAACAAAAACAAAGTATACTAAAATCATAATATTGATACATGAAATAAATACATTATCGCATAATGAAAGCGATTGGTACAATCATGACAAGATATCACTAATACATAGAAAATGTTTACACAGATGAGGCAACCGAAAAAGAAAGGTGTGTGAGCTCCAGGGATACAAGGGCGAGCTACATATCCTCGACATCCGAAAGCTCATCCTGCCGCAAAGGAGCATCGAACGGACTTTGCAAAAAAAGAATCAACAATACATCAGTCCACCATACAATAATGCATTTTAATTAAACATGGTAACTACAGACAAGAAAGATGAGTGACTTACATGGCCGCCACGTCTATACAATCGGTCGATCAATGAAGTGAGACCGTGCCTCTCTGCATATCGAGTCTCAAGGCCGGTTGGATCACGATTTGTAATGGAGTGCTGCAAAGAAAACAAAATACTGAACATGATTGTCAGTACAAAGGATATTGCAAAAAAATAAACAAGCAAAACAAAAGAAAAACTTACAAAGTCCTCCAAATATGTCATGTGGCCACCACTACCAAGCCATCGCCCTCCTCCCCTTATCATTCATGATGATGTCTCCTAACCTATCATCGACTAGATATGCATATCTCCCTCAGGTATGCCTAAGATGGGTCCTCTCCCATTTGCATCCATGCTCTTGGGCATATCCAGGAGACCCCTATGTATCCGATGTACCGACCGGGGTAATATCTATTGGAGTGGCACCAATAGGGGTGCCACCTCTGCAGATGGCTGAGAAAAAGTCAGAGTAATTGGAGTAGATGTCCCCACAGGTGTAACAAATCCTGGAGGTGATACAACTCTAGCTGAACGATGAGACGGAGACATCGCGTCCGTGCCTCCATAGCATCCACCTGACCTTGAGCCACGCTCCCTGGAACCACCACGAGAGCGAGGAGTCGCATCAGTATCCCGTGCCGACCGCGGGCTCACTGCTTCCATATCTCTGCAGCATCCCCTTGACCTTAAAGCACTCTCTCCCTCTGGTCCAAGTCTGGAGCATTGACCTCGTCTGCTCAAAACTGAAGCATCCAATCGCACTGAAGTAGATCTAGCAGAGCGGCTTGACGATATCTGAGACAGCTCCTAGTCTGCCATGTCTCTGAATCTCGCAATCTGGTCTGGAGGCATGCACGTGAAGATATCTTGCAACTCCTCATCGCTCATCCCTCGACTCATCCTGAAAATGTCACCTATACAGACAAAAAATGATGTTAGAATAATCAATTTAAATCATACAAAGCATAGTAATATAAATCCTTAAAAAAAGATCTCACTTAAAATGTATAACTTAGGTACCCTTACAAGCGATTGGTCAACGAATTGAGTAAGTGGATGCTCCAAGTATGAAGTATCCTATGGTCCCATGTCAATCTCTTGACACAACTCTGCATACATTGGAAGGTCGATAGACATGTCATCACAAAAGGATGAGTCCACCTCGTTCTCAAAGAATTCTTGGACTCCTGTATTTCCATCATTGTTAGCCGATGCTGGCTCCAAGCTTTTGGTGGCCTCCACCCCTTGCAATATCGACCCCTCTATTTGCATATTGTCTTCATCTATGCTTGGAACATCGCTTTGATCATATACTCTCGCACTTCGGGGAGCTGAAGGTATAACGTACCACCATCGAGGTTATCGGGGGTTTGGATATAAGATTACCTATTCACAAATACGTACAAGAGACTTTAAACTATTGTGACATCTACCATGTCGTAATACAATTAACAAACAAATGAGTCCATGCACTTGTTCACAATGGGCCGGCAACACAAAGGTGTCGCGTAAATCTGACCATTTTTTTTCGGAATCTATTTCAAGAAATCCAGATGGACCTCATCGAATTGTTGCTCCAGCTCCTCCAAGTACCACTTTGAACCACTGCACATCGAATAGTATCATGGAGAAGCTACGGTAATCCACTGTAACAATACTTTGAAAGTTCCCAAAATACTCCATCTCATAACATCCATCGCGTATGGACAGTTCCAGCAATCTCCACTTCATCTACAAGATGCACAAGAAGGTGGATTTGTATCGTGAGCATGCTGGTGGGCAGGTATTTCTCAAAGAGACAGACTGTCTCCACTGCTCCCCGCCTCGTGGATTCAATAGAGGATGTCTTAATCTCCTTCTGTGAGATCCATTGCACCAAAGTCGACAACCTATAAATGGCCCCATGTATTTTTGGAGTATGACATCATGCGATTGCGATCAATAGTATAAACTGGCACAAATGAGAAAGCATTATGAATAATGGCTACACTCCAAATAGCAAAATGCGCATGCCAATTACAATCCATTCCTAGTACAAACCTGGCATATCTTATGCCAGTCATGGGATTCTAGCCCTGATAATTGGTCGTCTTTAGAAAATACAGACCTGAGAGAATGCATCATACCCATCGGAGTGCGGATAGACTTGACTACTTGCTTCACAATGCGCTCTTCTTTAGTGGACAAAACCCAAGGAGTGCAAGGTAGCTGCACGTGACCATCAGCACTCGACTCCGGCCAAAGCGCCTCCATCTTACCTACCTCCTTCAAATCCATTCGTGCCCCTATAGTGTCTCTCTTTCCTATGATGTGGTCCCATAGCAAGCTGTCCATATTCTTGAAAATATGCATGGGATCCAACAAGTGGTTGACCTGTAAGTGGGTCCAATATGGCAACTCATAGAAAACTGAGAACCGCCGCATTCCGTTTGGATGTTACTCCGCATGGACTATTTTCAGCTCGTACTAGCTTGCGGCATTCATACGTGTTGGAGGTTGTCCAAGAAAACCTTCCCTGAGTTCATGATCCTCTGACAAGAAAGCGGCGTGTCCTTGATATATTATCTTATTCATGGTTGGTGACCTTTGGGAGTCTAACTGTGGCCTGCACAACGGACATGCATGATAACCTGAGGTAACCAGACTTGTTCCAACACCACGACCCAGTGAATACAAGCTTGAACGAGATAAAATATAGATATTACTAACGAGAACGGATGCCTATTCACCTAAGTACTCTCCCAATCTTGGAAAGTCATGCATCGTCCACATGAGAATGGCTCGAATATTGGTAGACCGCCGACCATCGCGCTTGCTCATATCTTGCACGGTGATCCCCTCCTCCCAGAAAATCTTAAGCTCATCGACTAATGGACGAAGATACACGTCCATATTTTTGACTTTGTAGCGGCCGGGGACGAGTAAGCTAAGGATGAGATGTCCTTTCTTCGTAGAAAGCCATTGGAGGGATATTGTAGTTGACAGGGACTATAGGCCACACACTGTAAGAAGTATTTGAGAACTTTCTAAGGGATGGTTTGCCCTTGCAAGTCCTATCGATACCTGTGAGCACCACACTTTGGACATGTCTCCATAGTCTCGTATTCTCCTCGAAACAGTATGGAATCGTTGATACATGCATGGATATTGTTGTAGTCCATGCCAAGCTTTCATAAAGCATGTTGTGTATCATCACAAGACTCAGACATGGTATTTGCAGGTGGTAATATATGATATTTCAATAACTTGAAAAAAATCATAAACATCTTGAAAAAGCACAACTGTTTTTAATAATAGTGCCGAAAAAAAATCAACGAAGCGTATATACAAGGTAGTTGAACAACTCGGTCATGTTGAGATGACAAGCTCAACACATGCGGACATTGATGATGGACCGCCTGGTTAGATGGGTCCACATGTCTACACTTAGCACGTCGGTGGTCATTATGCATCTCACATGGCCACTGACTCATTACTTATTATATTCAGGTCGTTACACCTATTTACAGCTGGCATAATTATAGCGCCAGTCGACTAGTGTAGTCGGTTATGCATTGTTTGACTTAGTAGGCCACTTTCCTTTTATGTTGTATCTTATCTATACTTTGTGTACATTGTAAAGTGTGTGGAAGAAGAAGAAGAAATCAGCAAGAAAACGTTTTGGCCTCCATCTCTCTTCTTGTCTCTTGAGTGAGCTTCTCCTTGTGCATTCTGTGTGTGTTCGGCGCAGCATCTTGAGCAACCCCCTCCACCACGCGATTCTTGACATGGTATCAGAGCCGCACCATTGAGAGAGGCTGATTTCGAAGGTTGAAGCAAAGGAGAAGAAGCAAATTTTGAGCAAGCAAGCCACGGGTAAGAAGCTCTCCCATCCTTCAACTCTTTCTCTTGGATAGTGCATGTGGAGGCACTGGAAGCAGGGCAGAGAAAAAATCTCAGATTGCAGTGTTATTTTGGGCATCTGAGGCCGTTTCAGGGACCGTCTTAGAGCCGCAAGGTTGCGGACAACAGTTTCAGGGTACGTTGTGACTTTGACTGTATTGACCGAAAGTGGGTGCGCAGGTTACAGATTTCAGATCTATAAGCTCAAAGGTGTTTACCAGTGAGTAAACACAAGGTATATCTGCAAACAGGTTGTAGATTGCATGTATTGTTGAGCAGACAGTGAAAAAGGCTGTCTGGTGTATTGCTGTGCACTACAGGTCCAGGGTTGCAGAAGATTTGCTTGCTGTTGGTATTAATTTTGTGATAATGGCAGAGAACAGTGGAAGCCCCATCATTGAGAAGCTCGACAAGAATAACTATCCTTCATGGAAGTTCCGTGTCACGAACTTCCTTATTGGAAAAGGCCTCTACGAGTTCATTTCAGGTGAAGAAAAGGAGCCGGAGATGAGTGATCCTCCAACTGCAGAAGAGACAAAGGCACGGAAAGAATGGAATGCAAAGGATAAGAAGGTCATGTATTGGTTGTCTGCAGTAATTGACAATAATATACTGGGACACATTAGAAATGCAGAGAATTCATATGTAGCTTGGACCATACTTGAAAGTATGTTTTCTGTAAATACAAAGGCACGAAAGATTCAACTCAAGCAAGAGTTGAATACATTAAAGAAAGGAAAGATGTCTATCAATGAGTATGCACTGAAGGTAAGAAGCATTGCAGATGCATTGGCAGTGATTGATGCAATGCCCGATGATGATGATTTGGTGTCGTCTACCTTGGGTGGACTTAACAATGAAAAGGCTTGGAAGTCTTTTGTAACTTCCGTATATGTTAGAAAGCCATTTCCAGATTTCGATGAATTGGTCTCCCTTATGATCACTGAAGAGATCAACATGCAGAGTGAGACATTTGAAAGGAGTGGTGAACAGGTCCAAGCTTTCTACTCCAGTTCTGGAAGGGGACGTGGCAGGTTCTCTTCAAGAGGCCGTGGTATAGGACGTGGTAGTGACAACCAGCAAAACAGATTGAATCAGCAATTTGGCGATATGCAGGTTTCAGGAGGTCGTGGTAACTTTAGAGGCTGGGGGAGCTTTAGAGGAAGAGGTGGATGGCAGAACAGAGGTTTTAATAACTCTGGTATTGTGTGCCACTACCGTGGAAAAACAGGTCATATTGCAGCCCAATCTTATGCTAAGAGAGATGATATCTGCAGTGGTAAGTTGCAGCAAGGAAACTATGCATCGTCTTCACGACAGATTGAAGACAAAAATGAACGTTTGTTCATTATGCAGCATATATTGAATGCTGTTACAGGAAAGGGAACACATGAAGATGTTTGGTATGTTGATTCAGGTGCATCCAATCATATGACCAGCCATGCAGAATGGTTTGGAGAGATGCAAGATTTGCAGAATGCAGGTTATGTGCAGACAGGTGATGACTCATGCCACCCAATTTCACACATTGGAAAAGTTCCCTTGTCCTTGCATGATGGTAAGACAAAGAGTCTTTCAGATGTATTACATGTGCCATCTATTACAAAGAACTTGGTGTCAGTCGGTCAAATGGTAGAGCAAGGGCTGCAAGTCAGATTTAATGCAAAGGGCTGCTTTGTAGAAGACTTCAATGACAAGTGCAGGTTGGTAGCAAAGGGAAGTAGAGTTGGACGTATGTTCACTCTAGATGCTGGAATTCCTACTATGAATGCTGCTATGTATGCCAAAGAAAAAGGTGTTGTTGCAGACATTGAAATTTGGCACAAATGCATTGGACATGCAAATGTACAAAGACTGAAATTAATGCAGTCCAAAGGGTTGGTTACAGGTTTGCCTACATTTAAAGTTGCAGAATTTCAGAAGGTATGTGAAGCATGTCAGTTTGGTAAGCAGGCAAGACAACCCTTTTCACATGACAGAGATGTAAGCAGAAATATCCTTGATGTTGTGCATATAGACATTTGGGGGCCTACACAAAATGTATCTCTTGGAGGTAGGTCATACTTTGTCACATTCATTGATGATTGTTCTAGAAAGCTGTGGGTATATTTTATGAAGGAAAAGAGTGAAGCTTTTGAGCACTTTAGAACTTTCAAGGCTGCAGTTGAAAGAGAAACAGGCTTGAAAGTAAAGTGCCTGAGGTCAGATGGAGGGGGAGAGTACCTCTCAAATGAGTTCAGTGATTTTTTGAGGTCTCATGGGATAAAGAGACAGTTCACATGCAGGTATACCCCACAGCAAAATGGGGTTGCAGAAAGGAAAAACAGGCATATTGCAGAAGTTGCACCCGCCTTGATGGCTGAAAAGAATATACCTAAGCATTTTTTGTCTGAGGATGTTCATACTGCTGTTTATATTATGAACAGAACTCCCACAGCTGCAGTTCATGGTATGACCCCCGAAGAATGTTTTACAGGTAAGAAGCCTGATGTTTCACACTTGAAAGTATTTGGCTGCATTGCGTATGTTCATGTGCTAGATGAGTTGCGGAAGAAACTGGATCCAAAGGCTGAAAAGTGTGTCTTTATTGGATACTCTTTAGAGCAGAAAGGGTATCGTGTTACAACCCTGTCACATGTAAGTTCAGAGTGAGCAGGGATGTTATCTTTGATGAAATGAGCAATTGGTATGCATCTAGTGGTGATGCATTGGATGTTGATGATGATCATGACACTCATGTGCAGGCTGAAAGGCAAGAATCACGGACTCTTTAGCGGACCAGAGACATCATCTGGTAGTCCTTGGTCTGGGAGACTAAGGAGTAGCTCTACATCTTCAGGTGCATCTAGTAGCACTACAGGTAAAGACAAAGGAAAGAGTAAAGTGTCAGAAGGCATTGATGCAGTTCTTGATGGAGACTCCAGTGGCTTAGAAAGCTTGGATGATGAGCTTGGCATTCCTTCAGTGAGGACTCCAGGTGTGCAGAGAGCACGCGTTAATGCAAAGACTCCATTGAGTGATCCAGTGGTATGCAGGTCTAGTAGGGTGAGATACCCTATTAAAAGATTTGGTTTTGAAGGTTATGCAGCTCACCATTATGCTTATATGGTGAAACTAGTTGAGGATGTTGAGCCCACATGTTTTGAGGAGGCTGTTGGTCATGCTCATTGGGATGCAGCAATGAATGAGGAGATGGCTGCATTAGAGGCCAATAAGACTTGGGATCTAGTATCATTGTCGAAGGGAAAGAAAGCTATTGGATGTAAGTGGGTTTATAAGATTAAGCACAATGTAGATGGTTCTATTAGCAGGTACAAAGCTAGGCTGGTTGCAAAAGGCTATGCCCAGACATATGGCATAGATTATGATGAAACATTCAGTCCAGTTGCTAGGATGGCAACTGTCAGATGTGTGATTGCTTTGGCAGCAGTCAAAGGTTGGAGGTTGCAGCAAATGGATGTAAAGAATGCCTTCTTGCATGGTGATTTGCAAGAAGAAGTGTATATGGATCAGCCAGCAGGTTATGAAGATTTAGAGCATCCCACGTATGTGTGCAAGTTGAAGAAGGCACTCTATGGGCTCAAGCAAGCACCTAGAGCATGGTCTGACAAGATTAGAGAGTATCTTGTCAATATTGGCTTTTATGTTTCTGATGCTGATCACTCACTTTATGTGAGAAAGGGAGATGCAGGTTTGGTCATCATAGTCATCTATGTGGATGACTTGATTATTACATGTGATAGTGATAGTGGGATTGCTGAAGTCAAGGGCTATTTGAAGATGAAGTTTGAGATGAAGGATTTAGGTGACCTAAGGTACTTCCTTGGCATTGAGGTGATCAGATGTGATGATGGTATATGGTTGTCCCAAAGAACAGTATGGCTTGGATATGTTGTCCAAGTATGGTATGACTACATGCAAACCACTTTCAGTCCCATTGGAGCAGAATGTAAAGCTGAGTGCTAATGTTGGGGATGAGATAGAAGACCCTACTATGTTCAGGAGGATAGTGGGGAGTTTGATCTACATGACCATTACAAGGCCAGACTTGAGCTACGCTGTTGGTCTTGTGAGTCAGTTTATGCAAGTACCTAGAAAGCCACATTTGGATGCAGTCAGACGCATATTGAGATATGTGAAGTCCACATTACATTATGGACTTTTCTATGAGGCAGGTACAGATGTACATGTATTTGGATACACAGATGCAGATTGGGCTGGTAGTATGTCTGATAGAAGATCTACCAGTGGATACATGTTCTCTCTTGATAGTGCAGCAGTTGCATGGAGCAGCAAAAAGCAATCTACAGTTGCTTTGTCGAGTACAGAGGCTGAGTATAAAGGTGTTGCTGTTGCAGCATGTGAGGTAGTATGGCTGCAAAAACTATTGGCTGATTTGGATGTCCAGGTGGAAGGTCCAGTTGTCATTTATTGTGACAACATGAGCAGTATACAGTTGGCTAGGAACCCTGTGTTCCATGCCAGGACAAAACATATTGAGGTACACTACCACTTTGTGAGAGAGAAGGTACTAGCAGGTGAGATTGACTTGGTGTATGTTAGCACACAGGATCAGATAGCTGACATCTTCACGAAGGCATTGGGTACAGAGAAGCTTCAAAAGTTTCGAAGCTTACTTGGAGTTGCAGAGATGCAGTTGAGCTTGAGGGGGAGTGTTGAGATGACAAGCTCAACACATGCGGACATTGATGATGGACCGCCTGGTTAGATGGGTCCACACGTCTACACTTAGCACGTCGGTGGTCATTATGCATCTCACATGGCCACTGACTCATTACTTATTATATTCAGGTCGTTACACCTATTTACAGCTGGCATAGTTATAGCGCCAGTTGACTAGTGTAGTCGGTTATCCATTGTTTGACTTAGTAGGCCAGTTTCCTTTTATGTTGTATCTTATCTATACTTTGTGTACATTGTAAAGTGTGTGGAAGAAGAAGAAGAAATCAGCAAGAAAACGTTTTGGCCTCCATCTCTCTTCTTGTCTCTTGAGTGAGCTTCTCCTTGTGCATTCTGTGTGTGTTCGACACAGCATCTTAAGCAACCCCCTCCACCACGCGATTCTTGACAGGTCACACTCACATTGCTCCACCCGTATTTTGCTTGCATACTTAAGAGTGCAAGCAATGTCTTCGTGCAGGATACTTGGCACCCATCATATAATGGTATGGATGCTTCCTCTCTAAGAAAATCAAAAGTCTCGACATCCATGGGAATCAATGCATAGATCATTGCCTCCATCTCAGGCTCCAAGATTGTAGGTAGGTCTAGAAGGCTGCCTATCTCCTCTAGCATTGACGGTATAGATTGGCCTTGCAAGTGGTGAATTGGCTCCCATCGTATGCCCACGAACTCTTCGAATTGGCTATAAATGGTGCACTCCTCCTTGGGATGAGACATCACCTCCCTGGATAGAAAATTTGCTAGCTAGACCCAATCTTATTGTATATGGTATTCAATTAGCTTGTGAGTACAATGCATGATTAATATTAACTTTTCTTATCATTTGCTGAAAATCCGCAATCGCCTGATCAATGATCTCACATTGAAACTCACCAAATCATCGTACGTGTTCTATAGATAATCGACATTTTTATCTAATTGCCAACTTGCATTGAGAGCAAGGACATGGGACACGCTGATTAAGATACACCTCGCAATCTTGAACAACAGGACCTTCATCATTTTCCATTTTGTCTACGTTATGACAAACACTTTATTTTTGTTATCATTCTTTTTTTTCTTAAATTGTTATCCTCTCCTTCCATCTCTCTCTCTTTTTTTCTTTCTTAAATTGTTATCCTCTCCTTCCATCTCTCTCTCTCTTTTTCTACATTACGACTACGACCACGACGATGACTATGACTACGACGATGACCACGACCACAACCATGACCATGACCACCACCACAATCACCACCACCATGACCACGACCACGACCACGGCTATGACCACGACTACGACTATGACTACGACTACGACTACGACCATGACCACGACCACGACGACTATGACCACGACTATGACCCTGGCTATGACTACGACGACCAGACCACCACCACCACCACCACCATGACCACAACCACCATGACCACGACTACAACTACAACTACAACTATGACTATGACCACAACTACGACTATGACCATGGCCACGACCATGACCACGACTACGACTACGACTACGATGACCACAACCACGACCCATGACCATGACTACGACTATGATGACCACGACCACGACTACGACCATTTCTCTCATTTCCTTTTCTCTCTTTCTCTCTCTCTCTCTCACCCTCACCCTCTCTCTCTTTCTCTATTAGGTTTAATGATTTTTTTCTCTTTTTCTCTCTTCTCTCCCTCTCTCATTTTTTTCTCTCTCCTCTCCCTCCCTCACCCTGACCCTCTCTTTCTCTCTTTCCCTATTAGGTTTAATGATTTTTCTCTCTTTTTCTCTCTCCTCTCTCTCTCTCTCATTTCTTTTCTCTCTCCTCTCCCTCTCTCATTTCCTTTTCTCTCTTCCTCTCCCTCCCTCACCCTCACCCTCATCCACACCCTCTCTTTCTCTCTTTTCCTATTATGTTTAACATATTTTCTCTCTTTTTCTCTCTCCTCTCATTCTCTCATTTTTTCTCTCTCCTCTCCCTCTCTCATTTCCTTTTGCTCTCTTCCTCTCCTTCTCTCATTTCTTCTCCCTTCCTCTCCCTCTCTCATTTCCCTATTATGTTTTCATCTCCCCCCCTCTCCCTCTCCCTCTCTCATTTTCCTATTATGTTTAATGTCTCCCTCCCTCTCTCTCTCCCTCTCCCTCTCCCTCTTCCTCCCTCTCCCTCCCCCTCTCTTTCTCTCTCCCTCCCTCTCCCTTTCCCATTTCCTCCCCCTCTCTTTCTGCCATTTCCTCCCTCTCTCTCTCCCTCTTTCTCATTTTCCTATTAAGTTTAATGTCTCCCTCCCTCTACCTCTCCCTTTCTCATTTCCCTATTATGTTTAATGTCTCCCTCTCCCTCTCCCTCTCTCATTTCCTCTCCCTCCCTCTCCCTCACCCTCTCTTTCTCTCTCCCTCCCTCTCCCTTTCCCATTTCCTCCCCTCCTCCTCTCCCTCTCTTTCTCTCTCTCTCTCTCTCTCTCTCTCCCTCCCTCCCTCTCCCTCTCTCATTTCCTCCCCCTCCCTCTCCCATTTCCTCCCTCTCCCTCCCTCTCTTTCCCTCTCTTTCTCTCTCTCTCTCCCTCTCTCATTTTCTCCCCCTTCTTCTCCCTCTCCCTCTCCTTCTCTCTCATTTCCTCCCTCTCTCAATATACACAAATTATACAAAAAAAGTAAAAGAGAGAGAATGCACTCTCCCTCCCTCATTCTCTCATTTCATTCCCCTCCCTCTTCCATTTCCTCCCTCTCCCTCTCCCTCTCTTTCTCTCTCATTTTCTCTCCCTCTCTCACTATACACAAATTATATAAAAGAAAGTAAAAGAGAGAGAGAATGCACTCTCCCTCCCTCTCCCTCCTTCATTTCCTCCCCCTCCCTCTCCCATTTCCTCCCTCTCCCTCTCCCTCTCCCTCTCCCTCTCCCTCTCCCTCTCTTTCTCTTTCTCTCCCTCCCTCTTCCTCTCCCTCTTCCTCTCCCTCTATTTCTCTTTCTCTCCTTCCCTCTCCCTCTCTCATTTCCTCCCCCTCCCTCTCCCTCTCCCTCTCTTTCTCTCTCATTTCCTCTCCCTCTCTCAATATACATAAATTAAATACTATACAAGTAAAAGAGAGAGAGAATGGACTCATTGTAAAGATTCGAAGGAGGGTTTGGCGGTTCCTCTTCGCGACAGTGGCTCCTTCTCTTCTTCACGAATGGTGGCGGTGAGAAGCCTTCTTCCTCTCCCTCTCTCACCCTCTATGCAAAATGGTTGCTCTCTCTCTCGCTCTCCCTCTCGAAAACTTTCATGAATGCACGAAATGAAACATGCTCGGGTTTTGGCCCGCTTTTTTTTCTCTGTGGGGCGTCGTTATTTGCATCGCTATTAGTGTCGCAAATGCAACGCTAATAGCGATGCCGCTATTTAACATTGCTAATTGGCATCACTATGGCCTAGTTTTTTTGTAGTGAATTGGATATTTACTTTTCACTGTCATTTGGTTTAATCCATGCTAATCAATATAAAGGTGGAGTGTTCTGTCTTTTATTTTCTCAAATAAAACTGGAGCTCCCTATGATAAATTACTTGGCTGGATGTATCCCTAGTCTAATAATTGCTTGAGTTGTTCTTTTAGCTCAATGGCTTCAGGATTTGACATTTGATATGGCCATTTGGCGACAAGTGCAGCGCTTAGAATGAGCTAAATTTTGTGATCTACTTCCCTTGCTGGTGGGAGCTCTATCATGTCTTCTGAAAAAACTTCTGCATATTCTTTGAGACAAGATGGTTGATCCTTGTTGAATTCACTATTCTTCTTGACCTTGTTGAGTTTACTTAGATAGATGGGTAATCCTTTCTTCAGCCCATTTACTATTCGAGAGGCCTTAGCCAGCTAAACCTTAGGGTTCCTTGCTTCTCCCTGAGTGGTTACTTGTTCTCCCTTTGAGTTTTGGAATATGATTTGGCCCTTTCCACAATGGATATGGACATTATTTGGAATTAAACAATCCATACCTAGTAGACATTCATAAGTCTTAAGGTTCATGATTCGAAAGCTCATTTTTTGGTAAGGACAAGTTATGTAGTAAGGAAAAGTGATCATAAGACATCGAAAACTTCCAAGACAATAGCTTAAGTGCATAGTGCACTCTATTGCCATATTTTTTTGTGATGGCCATTGACCAAAAGTGACCATCATATTTCTATTCCATATCCATCATTTGTTTCTTACAATGTGTAGCTATAGAATCTCAAAAGTAGTCACTCTATTTTTGTTCTTGGCTACCCATTGCTCTGCTTTCTCTTTCATATGCTCTAGCCCTTTATTTTGGTACTAGGATCTAAGGTGGTGATCACATGTCCCTGTTCTTGCCACAATGTGTGCATTTGTTGTTGCTCCTAATTTTTGCATTCTACTTGTTTCCTCACAATGGCTTCCTCGTGGACAGCTGCTTGAAGTTGGTTGTGCACGAATCTGCTAGCTTCTTTGTGGTCTCCTCCTCTTTTTGGGTCCTTGCCACCTGCAGCTCTTTCTTTGCCTCCTCTCTTTGCCTCTTCAACTCCTCCATTTCCAACTATAGGAACCTGTCTTCCTTGGAGTTGAAGGCACACATGTTTTCTAGAGCAATGAAATTATTTCTTTCTTCATTGTACAAATCCTTTAAGCTCTCTTCTCCTTCTCTTTCCTTTAAGGCCTCTCTTCATGCAATCGTCTCCCTATTTAAGATTGTCATTACCCTTATTCTTTCTACCTTATAGGCTACAAAGGCAATCTTCTCTTCTTCCAACTCTGCCAAGTGTGGCCTATTTCTACTCCATCTTGTCAAGTCTGCTTTGAAGCTCTTTTACAAATTCATCATGATCTTCAATGTTGTGCATGGCTAAAGGTACTGAAGTAATTGATAGTTATAAATGGGATACTGTTGGCCCTTGGCGTGATTCTGCATCGGCTCTGCTTTGATGGCCTCTTTGCTCCTTCAACAAGGGGACTCCTTTGCTAAGTGTAGGAACCATTTTTTGCACTTTGCTCACTAAGTACTGCATCCAAGCCATGGTGTTGCTTTCATTGACCATGCTTAAGAAATTCCTTGTGTTGGCATGATTGTTGAGGCAGCCATGATTGGTGGGATTGCATGTAGGGGCTTTACCCTTGCCTTCTACCACTAGTCTTGGTCATGCCTCTTTTGCTACTGTACTTTTCCTTGGCATGTCATCTTGTGTTGGGCTCATCATTGTCAATTCCTGAGATTGAGTGGGCTGCTCCACTGATCTTCAAATGGCCAAGGTTATCTCCTTCTCCTCCTATTGCCTCAATAGTTCTTCCTCCTCTTCTTATTTCTTCTTGTGCTCTTCTTCAAGCCTTTTTGATTCCTCGTCCACCCTTTAACACTATATTATGTAATTTGGGAATTCTCATATAGTTTGGGAATTCCCAATATAGTTAATAGTTAGCCACATAATCAAATCTTGTCCCCTTACTTGAAAGTGGAATCTACCCTAATGACTATATAGGTTGTCTTCCCAAGTAGCACTTTGAAACATGAGTTAAGATTTAGCAACATGGCCAAATCTTTACCCCTTATTTGAAAGTGGGACTTGGGAGATTCCAAAATTCTCTAATATGGTGTTATTTGTAGCTCACTATTTTCTTTATAGGTGAACTAGGTTCTTTTTATGGGGATTTTAAGAGTGGTCTTTTTTCTCCCCCTTGGCTTGAAAACTATGAGCTTTGCTGCTTGGTGACTGTCCTCTGGCTCAAGGTTTGTTACTGTTGAGTGGGTTGGTTAGTATCCTTTTCATTAGCAACTCTTTCTGCATTATCCTAATGTTTCTTGTGGAATTTATCCTCCCCCTTTTTTCCTACTGAAAGTGAGATAGTCGGGCTTATTGGGGTGGGGGAGCAATGTTCCTCTTGGATAGGCGATGACTTCGAGGTTTTCTCTACTACTTCTCTTTCCACCTCCCCCAAGGCTTCTTGAATTATGGATATTAGAACTCCTCCAAAGCGTATGGTTGAAGCCTTGGATGTAGGTTTTTTCCTCTCCAACTTTGCTGTGGTAGTAGTCGAAGACTCCCCTCCTACTGCCCTTGGTGTTATGACTAGTCACGGGGGATTCACTAGTAGTAATAAGGAGACGTCACTTGCATGCAAGAAATATATGAAAATACCCCTTATCTACCCGCTATTTATGGGATCTTACCTTATAAAATGTACATTCCTTCCCTTAAATAACCCCCTCCCTTACACTCACGTGGTACCATACAATAAACCCTAGTGGACCCCCTAGGTGGCTAGTATGTTTGTCGATGCATGGATTGTCTTTCTGGATGTAGGCATTCCAATTTACCTCATCCAGGGTGTTTGTTGCAAGGCTCTTCAGCAATGGTACACCTATTCTATTCATGAGAGCATTATGTCTCTGGCTTGAGAAGAGGGTATGGACCATTTTTGCATGCAGTCGAATGGTGGGGTTTGTTGAGATATCGAGCTCCACTCGTGATACGCCAGGGTGACCATTGTGTATTTATGTCACCGACTTGTCAGTTGCAGATGCGGTTGGTACACCGCCCATGAATAATAGCCACATGATAGCTATCCTTATCTACTCTAGTTCGTGGCTCAGTTAGTATGCCACCTTAGTTAGTTGAGTTTGGTTTGAGACCCATATAGAGGGTTCTTCTATTTCTTTGTACAAGAGTTCTTTTGGCTTACACAACTAAGAAGAGGAAAACTGTTTTCAGCCTCCACCCTTGTGTGTCTTCCCCCATTGTGCAAGCAAGAAAGCTTCAAGCGAGACTCCTTCCTTCTCTCCCACAATCTTGACATGGTATCAGAGCCTTGTTCGTGGTAAGGAGCTCAAGAAAGCAAGCCAAGCTCGCGGTGTTCTGGTAAGAGGAGCAGTGTTGCTTTCATTTTCTGTTTTGGGAGCAGATCTGTGCAGGCAGCACAACCGGAAATTGCAGGAGTGCATTGTCTCAGGTTGAGACGCCCTTCGCGGTGAAGCAAGAGGGTAGTATATACTGCGGGATAGGGCTTTAACCCTTGGCGACCCTGTTTTTTTGATTTGAGGCCATTTCGGGGCCTGTTTTGGAGGCGGAAGTTTTCTGCACGCACTCAGAAGAAAGCCCTGTTTTATGCTTTGCAACCACTGCTCTACAGGTTGGTGAAAAGTTACCACAGAAATTGCATCGTATGCTTGTGTGCAAAGACATTGGGTTACAGAATCATCCTTGGTTCCTGTTTATGCAAAATCGTCACTAGGAAGTGACTGTGTGGTCAAATACCACTTTCGCCAGTTTTACAGTTTTTCCCTTGTGAGGGTGAAGCTGTGGTTTTTGCAGTGACAGAATTTTTTGCAGTCTTCTGTAATGGCATCTGATTCTCTTTCCCAGATTGTCACTGAAAAACTTGACAAGAACAACTTCCAAGCATGGAAGTTTAGAATGACGAATTTCCTTATGGGAAAAGGATATTGGGAATTTGTTGCAGGAAATGAAGAAGAACCAATTCTTCCTGATGTTCCCAATCAACAGCAAATGCAGGCATTCAAAGCATGGCATGAGAGAGCCAGGAAAGTTATGTACTGGCTGTCTATCAGTATTTCGGACTCTATGATTGTGCATATTCAGGATGCAAGTACGCCAAAGGAGGCATGGGATACTTTGTCAAAAATGTATAGCACAAATACGCAAGCCAGGAAAATGCAGCTCAAGCAAGAGTTGCATAATGTGCAGAGAGAAAGTATGAGCATCAACGACTACCACATGAAGGTGAAGAAGATTGCAGATGCACTTGCTTCCATTGGGTCGCCAGTGGAAGATGATGATTTAGTTTCCGTGACCTTGAATGGTCTAGGAAAGGATTATGCACAGTTTCGGACATCCATTTCAGTTCGTGAAAGATTTCCTGATTTTGAGGAGTTGATTGCTCTTCTAATTTCTGAGGAGCAGAGAAATGGTGGTGCATCTTCTTCAGGAGGAACTTCAAAAGAAGCTGTCTTCTACTCAAATGCTGGAAGAGGTAGAGGCAGAGGTAGAGGAGGCCGATTTGGAGGCCGTGGTAGAAATCAGAGTATGCAGCAAACTCAAGAAAACCAGTCCTATGGAGGAGGACGTGGTAACTCTAGAGGCAGGGGGAGCCAAAGAGGTCGTGGTGGATGGCAAAGAGGCCAAAATGCAAACAGTAATGTTGAATGCTACTATTGTGGTAAAATGGGTCATATGGCTAAAGACTGCTATAAAAAGCAGAATGACATCATGAATGGAAAACTGCAACAAGGGAATTATGCATCTTCTAGCAGACAGGGTGATGACAGAAATGAGCATTTGTTCATGGTGCAGCACATGAACAATTCTGTGACAAGTGCAAAAGAAAGAAATGATGTATGGTATGTTGACTCAGGTGCATCAAACCACATGACAGGTCATGCAGAATGGATGGAGGATGCAAGGGAAATGGAAAAACCAGGATTTGTGGAGACTGGTGATGATACTGCACATCCTATTGTGCAGATTGGAAAAATTCCATTGTCTATGCAGGATGGAAAAAAGAAATACTTGTCCGATGTATTTCATGTCCCGAATATCACCAAGAATCTGGTTTCTGTCGGTCAAATGGTTGAGCAGGGCTTGCAGGTCAGATTTAATCCTCATGGATGCTTTGTTGAGGATATGAAAAATAAAGGTCGCTTGATAGCAAAAGGAAAGAAGAAGGGCAGAATGTTTACACTGGATGCAGACATGTCTGAATTGAGTGCAGCAATGTTTGCACATGGGACCGGTGTAGTTGCAGATATTGATATCTGGCATAAACGCATTGGTCATGTTAATGTACAGCGACTTAAATCAATGCAGGCCCAAAATATTGTTGCAGGTTTGCCAAAATTCAAGGTTGCAGAAATGCATAAGGTATGTGAAGCCTGTCAGTTTGGAAAACAGGCAAGGAAACCATTTCCTAGACATGTTCAAGAGAGTAAGAAGCCATTGGAATTAATCCACTCTGATGTGTGGACTACGAAAGCTGCATCTCTTGGAGGCTGTCATTATTTTGTCACGTTTATTGATGACTATAGCAGAAAAGTTTGGGTGTATTTTATGAAAAAGAAAAGTGAAGTGTTTGGGCATTTCAAAACCCTTAAAGCTATGGCTGAAAAAGAAACAGGTCTGCAAATAAAATGCCTAAGGTCAGATGGAGGGGGAGAGTACCTCTCAAATGAGTTTGCAAAGTTCTTGCAGGAGCATGGCATAAAGCAGCAATATTCATGCAGTTATACCCCACAACAAAATGGAATTGCAGAAAGGAAAAACAAGCATATTGGAGAGGTATCTCGTGCCATGCTCAATGAAAAAGACTTGCCAGATTTTTATTGGGCTGAAGCAGTTGCTACAGCAGTCTATATAATGAACAGGACTCCCACTGCAGCAATACATGGGATGACTCCAGAGGAGAGGTATACTGGTAGGAAACCAGATATTTCTCATTTGAAAATTTTTGGTTGCATTGCCTATGTACATGTGCCAGATGAGTTGAGATCCAAGTTGGATCCAAAAGCTGAGAAGTGCATCTTTATTGGTTACTCTCTGCAGCAAAAAGGGTATAGATGCTATAACCCTTCTACTCGTAAGTTTACAGTGAGCAGAGATGTTGTTTTTGATGAGATGAGTAGCTGGTATAAACCAGTAAATGTGATTGATGATGTAGATGCACAAAATGGTAATGCTGCACAAAATTCACAGCAGCAGTCACAAAATATTAGTGGACCTGGAGCGTCCTCTAGTATTGGTTCACATTCTTCGCCATGGACAGGCAGATTGAGATCAAGAGAATCTTCTCAAAGTAATGCAGATAGTGGTATGCAGGTATCACGAAAAGGAAAAGAGAAGGTTGATCAGCCCATGTTTGATGTGAATGCAGGTCACTCTTATGTGGATGGTGAATCCAGTGGCTCAGAACACAGCATTGATGATGAGTTGGGTATTCCTTCTATTGTTACACCTGGAGTAAGGAAGACTAGGGATGTTTTGAGAGCACCTGGGAGTGAACCTACTTTGCGCAGGTCTACGAGAACTAGGTATCCTGTGGATAGGCTGAAATATGATGGATTTACAGCCACTCACTATGCATATATGGTGAAGGTGATACAGGAACCAGAACCCACTTCTTTTGAGCAAGCCATGGGAAAAGAAAAATGGGAGAAAGCCATGGATGAAGAAATGGATGCCTTGGAAGCAAATGCTACATGGGAGTTAGTACCTTTGCCTAAAGGTAAGAATGCAATTGGCTGTAAGTGGGTTTATAAGGTGAAGCACAATGCAGATGGTTCTGTGAACAGATACAAGGCAAGATTAGTAGTCAAGGGGTATGCACAAACATATGGCATTGACTATGAAGAAACATTTAGTCCGGTTGCAAGGATGGCAACCGTAAGAGCAGTCATTGCTATGGCTGCATCAAAGGGATGGTCTTTACATCAGATGGATGTAAAGAATGCCTTCTTGCATGGTGATTTGCAAGAAGAGGTCTATATGGAGCAGCCACCAGGTTATGTGCATGCTGTTCATCCTGAGTTTGTTTGCAGGTTGAAGAAAGCCTTGTATGGCTTGAAGCAAGCACCTAGAGCATGGTCTGACAAGATAGGACAGTATCTTGTCACTATTGGCTTTCAGATTTCCAAGGCAGATTTCTCACTTTATGTGAGAAAAACAGAGAAAGGTATTATGCTACTTGTCATTTATGTTGATGATTTGATTATGACAGGTGACAGTGATGAAGATATCCTTCATGTGAAAATGCTATTGAAGCAGAAGTTTGAGATGAAGGATTTGGGAGAGCTGCGTTATTTCTTGGGCATTGAGGTGATTAGATCACCAAGTGGGATACAGCTCTTGCAGAGGCAGTATGGATTGGACATGCTGTCCAAATATGGGATGACAGGCTGTAAGCCTATTTCAGTTCCTTTGGAGCAAAATGTGAAGCTGAGCACAGATGCAGGTGAGCTTCTAGAAGACCCTACTATGTACAGACGCATAGTAGGAAGTTTGATTTATATGACTATTACCAGGCCAGATTTGAGCTATGCTGTTGGATTGGTAAGTCAGTTTATGCAGGCTCCAAGGAAACCACATTTGGATGCGGCTAGACGCATACTTAGGTATGTGAAGTCCACATTGCAGTATGGACTATTTTATGAGACTGGGGTTCAGATACAGTTGCATGGATACACTGATGCTGATTGGGCTGGTAGTATTTCTGATAGACGATCTACCAGTGGATATGTATTCTCTTTTGGGAGTGCTGCAGTCACTTGGAGCAGCAAGAAACAGCCTACAGTTGCCTTGTCGAGCACAGAGGCTGAGTACAGGGGTGCAGCAATGGCTGCATGTGAGGTAGCTTGGTTGCATAAGCTACTTTATGATATGCATCAGTCTACAGATGGGCCAGTTGTCATTTATTGTGACAACATGAGTAGTATACACTTGGCAAATAACCCAGTCTATCATGCTAGAACAAAGCACATTGAGGTGCATTATCACTATGTGCGAGAGAGGGTTTTACTAGGTCTTATTGATCTAGTTTATGTCAGCACAGAGGATCAGGTAGCTGACATATTCACGAAGGCATTGGGCGCAGAGAAGCTGCGCAAGTTCAGAGACCTGCTTGGTGTGCAGGAATTGGGATTGAGCTCGAGGGGGAGTGTTGAGATATCGAGCTCCACTCGTGATACGCCAGGGTGACCATTGTGTATTTATGTCACCGACTTGTCAGTTGCAGATGCGGTTGGTACACCGCCCATGAATAATAGCCACATGATAGCTATCCTTATCTACTCTAGTTCGTGGCTCAGTTAGTATGCCACCTTAGTTAGTTGAGTTTGGTTTGAGACCCATATAGAGGGTTCTTCTATTTCTTTGTACAAGAGTTCTTTTGGCTTACACAACTAAGAAGAGGAAAACTGTTTTCAGCCTCCACCCTTGTGTGTCTTCCCCCATTGTGCAAGCAAGAAAGCTTCAAGCGAGACTCCTTCCTTCTCTCCCACAATCTTGACAGGGTTAGGAATGTTTGCAAGCTGATCCCATAATTTGAATAGACCTTATTTTTTCCCATCTACAGCATCTTGTATACATCCCTCTTTGGCCTCTTCTCTGGCTTATCTACTAATCCCAAGGCCTTCCCCACAATTTTTGGATTAAGGAAACTTCCACCCTTCTAAAGGTCTCTCCTTGCCTGGTGGTTATTGTGCGGCTCTTCTTTTGGACATCAAAAGTTCTCAAGAATTCTGTACATTTGATATGGTCAATGTCTTGGCCTACCTTTTCCAAGTACTTGGCAAGATTACATCATTCTATCATTTGTTTCATTGCCTCGTCGAATGTCACTACTCCTTCCAGATTGTGGATACTATGGTATTTTAATTGGTTGAATGCTTGTATATCCATGGCTAATCCATATCTTCTATGCTCCTCCTCCTCTAGAAGGGGAGCCTATTGGCTTTATCTTGTTGACCTGCCATTTAGGTTCCTATTGCCATGCACAAAATAGGCCACAATTAGTTCTATTTAAAGGGCATCTCTTGTACTAAAGGTAAAGTGATTAGAAACATTGGTGTCTGATGATAAAGGATAGAACCCACAAAATGAGAACTCTCACATGAATCAATCCACACATTCATTCTTCCCTTTAAAATTAAATTCTTATTTTGAGTTTTCATCCATTTTCCACTTTTACTCCCTCCCCCATGGAAATGATGAAAATCCTTTTGAGGATTGTTGAAGTTAAGGTGTATGGGCATTCAGTGTGTTTGTGGTGTGGTTCGTGGTGTGCCTTACTTTCTCAAGAGCCAATCGTAGAACTTAGGGTTATAGTCTAGAGTTGCATAATGGTCCATATCTTGTAGGAAAATGGCCACTTGTTTGATATAAGATAATACATCAGTCAAGAGGTCACGAGAGTTGAGTCGACTTGAAATGTCGAGTTCCTCCTCCATTAGGATCTTATCTAAGTATGGGTGGAGTATGATATTGTCTTCTGATGGTTGATTCCTTGGTATGGCTAACACTCTAAGTGAGGTTGGGGGGCCACATAGGTTCGATAATACTTAGAAGTCTTGATGGCATGTCATTGCTCCGCAAGTCATAATTTTGTAACCTTCTTGAGCCCATGAAAGGAACAAATTATACCACTTGTGTAAGAAATTGGACTTAGACTCAACTAGTCATTGGAGTTTAAAAAGTTCCTATGGTGGCATGAGAATTTTTCTTTTCTTGTGGGAAGTGATTAAGAATTGGCTTAAGGCCTCTTCTCGTGAAATTTCATTGCCAATCATTTATCTGCAATAGTGTAAGTCTTAGTAAAAATAAAATCTCATTCTTCCCAAGAACACAGCAATGAACAAGCCTCGCTTGCTATGCGTTCATCAAGTAGGCCTAGGTCCAAAAATTTGTGACTTCTAGCAAACAACATGAAAGTTGAGTCCAGTCACTACCGTGGATCCACATTACCAAGTCATCCTCTATGTCCATGATGGCCATGTTGGAAGCCACTTCAATAATGGATCATCATGACCGTGATGTCTTATGGCATGCTAGTGGTTTAGATCTAGTTGAAGAGGATAAGTTGATGCATGGTACTTCCACTTGAGGATTCTTAGTGGGTGTGGCAAGCTTGGTTTGAGAAGTTTAGAGTTCAATTGATTATGTGTCATCGTCTTTTGTAGTAGTGATCACCTTAGAGTCATTAAGCAGAAGCTTACTCATGAGTGGTTGCTCCTGGACTCTTAATTGAGCTTTGGGTCTCGATAGACCATTTGAGCACACAAGGATCGAGCACCCTTTCTTTTGGCTTTTCTTGTCCCCTATTTCGATTGACATTTTTGAACCTTGTTTTCTGGGACACGAGATTGAGGATCATACATAGCACTTGAGAGTTTAGGAAACCACATCAAGGTGTTACCCCCAAAAGTATCCTTGGGCTCACAATAGGGATTTTGGAACTCAACGCTGCTCACTCATGTGTGAACTATAGGAGTACTAGCTCTGTCACTTAGGCCTAGAGTTTGAGGCATGGTCACTATGCATTCCCAATGATTGACATTTGCGAGACTATAGTCTATGCTTAGGGACCCCCTTGAGTGTCTGGGCTGTAGATTTGGGTGTACTTTCTAGATGCGGCTATGAAGTTACTATGGGAGTACATTGTGATGTACTACCCCCTCCTTGGGTTGATACCAGGTTTGGCTACTAGTGGTACTATAGGCTTTGGGAAAACCGTGGTGTCCCTGTTGCTGAAAGCTGTTACTATTCTAACATTATTGATGACAAGATGGATGCGTTGTAACGCATAGTCAACATTACAATGAGCTTATTTCTTAAACACGCATCCCATCAATGATTCCTTACCAACACTCTGCTTGTTAGGCAGCACATAAAAGATGATGGGTAAGCTCTTAGTCTCGATAGAAACTATTAATTTGTATTTTTCAAAAAATGGATAGGGCTGCCTCCCAAATGGGCTAACTTTTACATTGGTTGGTTATTGGGGTTGTGAGAGTGGATTTTTGGAGCCTGATTGAATGTGGAAAAGTGCGCGGACGCATAAAAGACTACTTTTTCATGGAAAATGAAATAGTTGTGAATCGATGAGCTGGAGTTTTCCTAGATAGAGTTTGACACCAAGAACATAACACAATTTTGTCGATTGAAGTCCGTTTGACCCCCCCATTTAATCCCCATAAGGTTTGGTGTTCTAAAGCACCTCTGTGATCTAGGAGCCAAAAAATGCACGATGGAGGCCAAGTTGATAGATTTTGATACCACAAAGTTGCCCTTCCAATCCTTTCTCGAATTGAAGTTCGTTTGGGCCTCCAAATTGGAAAAAACCACTTGCATGTAGTGTGAAAACCCAAATTTTGAACTAGATATTTTAATGATTAAGCCTTAAGACTTGATTAAGAGGCTTAAAGCCTCAAAACTGAATGACATGGGGAGGGGGAGATGTCGGGTTTTTCAACACTCCATTTTTTGATTAACAAATGAGATTTTGAACTTGTTAGTATCAGGAGGAATGAAGAGGGTAGCAAGATGAACAATTTCCATGCTTCTAATCACTTCAATCCACACAGAAAATGATGCGATAAGTGGAAATATCAAATTCTAGTATTTCTCTCTCCTCTCTCCCCTCTTGTTATATGTTTCCATGGTTGATTCTATGACAGAAGGGGTGGATTGATATGCAAGATTTTGATTGTGGGATGATGTTGGATCGTGAAGGAACATATATGGAGCCCCGAGAGGAACACCAAGGAAAAGGGAATTCTCTTGCAAGAAAATCTATCTTGTAACATCAACAAGCTTGTTTATCATGTTTCATATGACCACAATGAAGAAAAGAACACCAGGCACAACAAATCTTCATGCAGCATCATGTAGATCTCCCACGGTTTTGAATAGAATCAACCATATTCTTCAACATCTTCACAAAATCCATCAATAGAACAAAGAAAGCAAAGGAATACACCATCTTTGAATGGAAATACATCACATAGTATTCATCTTCAATATCTTCATAGTCTTCTCTCTCAATCTCTCATATACAATCACTCTGTTTCAGTAGAATTGGCTATCTCTGACTCTCTCTCCATCAATAACACATCATATCCTCACTACAATCTCTCAAAATTACTCTCAATAATCACTCTTAGGTCGTGTATACCCCTCCCAAGAGGTATGTCTGATATGAAGGGTCACCAGAGCCACTACAGTGTCTCTTCACAGCTCACTACTGTCACTTCACTCTAGTCTTCTCTTGAGTCTTCAGCAGCTACTTCTTCCACTTCTTTCAGCTCTTTTGCACTTGTATTCACCTCTTTCCAAGGCTAGAAAACTTTCCCAAAGTCACACATACATTCCACAGAATACTTACAGAAGCATACAGAATAGTACCAGAACAGTACTAGAACAGCTACAGTACAGAACAGAACAGAAACAGAACAGTCTACAGAAGCTCTACAGAAGACCTACAGAAGGTTACAGAAGGTTACAAAACCTCATAACTCACTCTCGAACCATTTCAAACTCTCACAAACCATTCAATAAACTTTCACAAAATCTCAATCTTCATCAATCAATACTCCTTCCCTCCTTACAGAAGACAATCAGAACAAAACAGACCAAAACAGAACAAAACAGAAGGTATACAGAACCATTCAGAACCTATCAGAACATCACAGAACCATCAACAAACATCATGAACTTCCAAAACTCAATCATTATCATCTAAAACACTCTCAAACTACTTCCAAATCAATCAATCATCTCATAAAATCAACCATTCAGCTCTCAAAAACAACAATAACCAGCCAAAAAACAAGTCATTTCAACACTCAACATATCCCCACACTTAATAAGGAAGCGTCCTCGCGACCCAGGAAAAAGGGAATACAAGTTCAGGGAAAAGCTCAACTTTGATCTTCAATATCTTTTCACAAAGAATCCATCCACCACGACCCCAACTTATAACCTGTTTCTGATATAAAAAATATAAAGAAAGGAAAACTCTTTCTACATTAACACCTCTGATCAAACTAAAAATCACAACAAATTTGTAAAGGATATAAGAGTTTGCTTCGTCTTCTTCAGCATCAGCTTCAACTCTCCAACCACGACCCCAACTCTACAAATCTCCAAAACATAGCTCGTACACGAAATCCAATAGGAAACCATAGGAAACCACCACGTTCATTTGACATAAATGAACTCACAACACAAACACTAATACACAACACAACCATCTGAATGACTTCTTCAAAAAGAGAGTTTTGCATTAAAAGCTTCCACCATACATCGGAAAGGCATCAATGAAGATGATCCCTCTTAAAATATTGATGTTGTCGGAATCGATCCATAGATAAGGATTCATCTACAAAGTTTTTAGGAGGATTTTGAAAAAATTGGAGACAGCACATCCTTTCCAACAGGACCAAGTATCTGCTAGGCAAACAAAGGGCATGAAAATACAGTATCTCCAGCTATTGGGAATCAATGCTTACATTGACATTCATGCACAACTTTGGAATAGGCTTTGAATCAGTATGAGAGTGCCTATACATATACGCCAGGTACCAAGCAAAGTGAGCAGTTAATCTCACTGAGGGATTTGCAGACTGTGAATATTGTTGGGCAAAATGAACATAGTTTTGATAAGCTTGACTGGAAGCTGTCCATTCTCCTGGAATTACTGGCCAATTAATCTGCGGTCCTGTAAGGCAATCATCCGAACTCCATCCCCGTCTTCTGGAAATCTGATTATCAAAACCGTCACAGTCACTAACCAACTGAGGTGGTTGAGATATGGAAGTGTTAGGAGAGGGTAATGGAATAAGGGAAAGTGGATGTAGGGAAGGATAGGAAAAATCATAAAAGGAAGAAAAGGTTAAAGAAGGAGTGGCAGAAATTTGTAAGGAATCACTAAGGAACGGTGTTAACTGATAAATTGGAAATGTGGAGGGTACATTAATGAGGGGTGAAGGACAGGGTGGAGAAGGGGAAAATACCCTATCCTCAATAAAGGAACAGTAAGTGAAAATAGGAATTTGAGGGAAATTTGAAGGTTGGAAAAGAAGGGGTAAAATAGTGGAATTAGATTGACAAAGGGAAAAATATATAGCATAGAGGTGAGCCATTTGTTGGTAATAGAGAAGGGTAGGAACAGAAGGTCCTAAGAGAGATCGTCTATGATAGGCATCAAAGAAGGTAGCATCAAATGGATTATGTTTGGAAAGATAGGCTAAGAGATCCATCCTCAGTTGATTAGTACTCTGGACAAAGGTAGGAGCTGTGTTTTGTCTTTGATTTAGGACCACCGAATCAATCATGGGATGCCACGAACTATCCTGACAATCAGCTACTTTGGAGGAATAACTCTGGAACATATCAGCTATGCGCAACTCCAAATGATTGACATATAAAACAGCCTGTAAGACCACATCCCCCACATACCATGCCATATCTACCTCATCTGGAATTAATAAATCTCCTCGGAGATACATGTATGACAGCAACACGGTATCTGGCGTGACAGAATCTTCAAAGACCATTCTGACTACCTCTGTCAACAACTCAGCAGACCAAGCCCCACTCCAGCCATCCTCTGGAAAAGGTAAATCCATCATGGAAAGCTTCATATAGAAAACCAACTTCTGTAAGTGGTAGTGGACAAAGAAAGAATGGTCGGGTAGAACATATTCCTGAAACTGCTCAAAGGTAGACCATAACAAGTCCATTCTGGACTGCAATCTTTCCACTTTATCTTGGAATAGAGGGCACAAAGTAGCCTGTCTCTGAAGAGCAGCCAAGTCCTGCTGTGAAAGAGAAGGAATTAATGGAACAGGAGGGCTTGGAGGAACAGAGCGGGACTTTGCAAGCTGATCTTGCAACTGCTGGATTTGGGAGGCTTGGTTGGCCACTGTGTCATTAGCCATCCGTAAAGCTGAAAGCTTGTCATCTAAAAGAACTTGGAATTCTTTCGCTTCGCTGGACATCCTCTCCTTCTCCTCTGAAAGGCTAGTAACCTGTGATTGAGCCTCGAATAACTGGGTCTTCAATGAAGAAATCTCATCGCTTTGGATAGCAACCAGTTGGGTTTGCTGTTCCATTTGCTTAAATAAATCTGCTAGGGTATCCTTAGCAGAAGCTAACTCAGAAGTTGCCTTATGCAACTGGTCCTTAGACTGCATGAGCTCTTCATAGAAAGATGCGTACAGCTGTTGAACACAGGCTGTCACTCATAACTCAATGGAACTTTGAATATCCTTGCAGAGGAAAGGAATGGCATCTCCTGAGACGAGACTGTTCAGGGAGGGAACGGAGATCTCCAAAGATCCTTCTCTATGTGCTCTGAACAGGTTATTGCAAGTGAGATACCCAAGGAGTTCACTGCCAGAAGTAGCAGGGATATGCACTGAGGGAAGTACAGCAGGGGCTTTATCCGCTACCCGTTTCAAGCGTTTGCGTTGTATGACCAGGGGAGGCGGAGAATCATCATCCTCAATGTCAATGGGTGCTGACTCTTTTGAAGGTGGAGGAGGAGGTACTGGATCTGATGGAGGAGGTGGAGGCACAGTCTTCTGTAAACTTGAATAGGTCAAGAAGGCAAACAAATATGATCCATATGTAACATTGGTAACATTACCCCTGGTGACTTTAACAAAATGCTGATCCATTTTAGTAAGGAGGTAAGTGCTCCAATCAATAGCAACTCCTTTCAGCACCATCCTGGAAGCTGTGAAAAGCTCTTTGGACAAATAGTAGGATGGCGTTTTAGCAGGCATAAACCTATCCTGAAGGAACTGACACATCGTCTTCCATACGGGATCAGTGATCATAGAAAAAGAAACTCCTGAAGAGTTTATCACCTTCTTAACATCAAGGACTTCCCTTGTCTGCTTTTGCAAAAGCTTAAGAATCTCTTCATTAGAGAAGAGCTGACGAGTGGTCACAAAAGGTTCTCCTTTGAAGGGAAGAGACAGAGCCTTCCCTAAGCTGCGAGATGTCAAAGTCATAGACATTCCTTGGACTACACCTGTCTTCTTGCTGTAAGAGGCCATGAACTCATCACATAACGACGGATCCTCTGGAAGCAGGGAAAAAGGAGTGGCCACAAAAGCAGCAAGTCCCGCCTTCGTGAGAGGCTCAAAAGTAAGTAGGGAAGAGTAATCCCTACTAACTAATGGGACGTACTGGATAGGGGGAGGAGCATGAGAAGGCGCCATTCAGATGGTTACACACACACCACAAACACAGACAATCAAGGAGAATGCCTGCAAAGCAACAGACAAAAACCAAGGATAAGAGAATTACCAATAAAACGTGACTCGACCTACTAACCCCAAGCAAACCAGATCCTAGAAAAAATTCGACGTGACCTTGAGACAAATGCGACCGAAAGCTTCATGCGATGCATCAGACAAACACCCTGAACCCCGTATCAGGCAATAAAAGAAAAAAAACTGCATACCGTACCCGTAACCATAACAAAGACATGAAACCAAAATAAGACCACATCCGACACATATCAATACGACATCTGTGATAAACCAAGACTGGACCAAGGAAAATAACACTAAGAACTGCGCATACCCATCCCACGAAACGGTTCATTAAAAAGGGGAATTAAGTGCAGTGAGGGGGGAATTAATTGAATGAAGGGTTGATTTTAATCAATTATTAAAAATGGGTGAATTTTTATTAGGTGATAAACCTTAGCAAGAAAACGGCGGTTCCTTATTATAAATTTAATTACCAATTATTAGGTTAAAACGGTGCAGTTATGCGATTCCCGGACTTCGATTCCTGACTAGGTCTCTAAATGCAATTCATTGATTATAAATTAAAGTGATGTGGAGGGCTTTTTTGCCAGCGCGTGCTCATGTGACGGCTGGTTTATTTTAATTAAAAATTTAAAGTGCCTCTGTAGTGCACGTAGCGCATGCTAAGTGAACGGCTGGTTTATTTTATTTAAAAAGTATGTGTGTTTAGCGCGAATGTGCGTGGAAACTGTGGGTGAATTAAAGGGTTTATTTTAACAATTAATTTGTGATTAAGGGGGAAAATAAAAATAAATAAAGCACATAAAATAAATACCTGGAAGGGGTGTGTATGTAATGTAGGAATGCGCACGGAAGAGTCCACCAAAAGAAGGGAATCCAGGAAAGGAAAAATAAAGACCACTGATGAAACAACAAACAACACCTTAGCGGATGTGTGGATTTGATTGTGGTTGGTTGTTTATGTTGATTTTATTTTTTATTTTGTATCTTTTTTGTATTAAGTTGTGATTATTTATGTTTGAATAAAGGGAAAATAATGAAGGGAGGTAAGGGGAATTTTTTAGAATTTTGTAGATTTTTTTTAGAATTTTCTACATTTATTGGCAATTTAGGGGATTAAATGAGGAAATATCGAATTTTCAGAAATTATAGGGTAGGCAATTGCCAGCAGAAAAATTTCCAAAAATTGGCAAAAGGCAAAAGGAATTTTTAGAAATTTTTTTGAAAATTATTTTTTAATGGAAAAATTAATATAGTGATTAATTAAGTCACCTAAATCACATTAATCAAATAAGTCAGTTAGGCATAAGTCAGTTAAGTCTGGTTAGTGGGGGTAAGTCATGTTAGTCTGCCCAAGGCAAGTCAGGTTAGTCTAGGTTGCTTAGGTTAGTCAACTAGGCTAGGTTAGTCAACTAAGTTAGGTTAGTCAAGGTAAGTTAACTAGGTAGGGGTTAGTCAACTAGGTTAGGTGAACTAACTAGGTTAACTATGGTTAGGTGATTAAGTTAACTAACTAGGGTTAGGGTTCTAGTTAACTAGGGTTAGGTAGAGGTTAACTAACTGGGGTAAGGTTAGGGGTCAACTAACCCTAGGGAGGTTAGTGGGGGTACTAACTACAGTTAGGTTAGTGATTAACTAGGGTGAGAGACTAACCAGAGGGTGGTTAGGTGGGTGAGGAGGAGGAGGAGGGTGGCGGCGGCGTCGGGCGGCGACAGCAGCAATCCGGCACAGCGGCGGCGCTGTTCGACGGCAGGCGGCTTCGTCCGATGGCGGCGGCGGCGACTCCGGCCAGTGGCGGCGGCTACGAGGAGGAGGGGAAAAGAAAGGAAGGAGGAGGAGGAGGAGGGAGGGGGGAGGGGGTAGGGAGGAGAGGTGGCGGCTACTGGTGGGAGGAGAAAGAAGCAGGGCGAGGCGTCGGCGGGTGGAGGGGAAAAGCAGGGCAGGGGGGTAGGCAGGAAGCGCCGCCGGGGGGGAGGAAACAGCGGACGGGGGGCTGGGGGAAGGAAGGCGGAAAGCGGTGGGGTAGGTAGGAAGCGCCGCCGGGGGGGTAGGGAAGGAAACAGCGGGGGGGGTAGGGAAGGAAGGCGGAAGGCGGTGGGGGAAGGGGGGAGGAGACAGGAAAGAAGGCGGGCGGGGGCTGGGGGTAGGCGGAGAGGTGGCGGCTGCTGGCGGGAGGAGCAGGAAGTCGGGGGGGGGGGGGGGGTAGGGGTAGGGGTAGGGAGGAGAGGTGGCGGCTGCTGGCAGGAGGAGCAGGAAGTCGGGGGGGGGGGGGGGAGGGGGGGCTGGGGGTAGGGAGGAGAGGTGGCGGCTGCTGGCGGGAGGAGAGAGAGAGAGAGAGAGAGAGAGAGAGAGAGAGAGAGAGAGAGAGAGAGAGAGAGAGAGAGAGAGAGAGAGAGAGAGAGAGAGAGAGAGAAAGAACGCACAGAGAGAGAGAAAGAAAGAAAGAGAGAGAGAAAAGGGCGGTTGGGGGGAAGGGGTGGGCAATTGGGGGGAAAGGGTGGGGGGCCCATGGGGGGGGCCATGGGGTGGGCAGGTGGGGGGAAGGGGTGGGGGGCCCATGGGGGGGGCCATGGGGTGGGCAGGTGGGGGGAAGGGGTGGGGGGCAAGGGCGCGTACCCCGGTCCCGCGCTCGTGCGCGGGGCGGGGTAAAAAAATTTGCCGTGACGGGATTGAAATGACGCGGGGAAGACGGTACGGGTTACGCGGACACGACCGGGGCGCGTCGAGACTCGGAAAAGCGAAAAAGGGCGCGTGCACGCGCAAAACGGGCGCGAGAAAAAACGTAAAAATAAAGAAAAATTAATAACTCCCAATCTGGACATCAAAACGAAATAGCGTAAAAACAAAAAGTGGGCAAGGCAACAGGGGGGAAACAAGGAAAATATGGGACGGGGGTTCCGGGAGGGGTAAAGGGCGGTCACGTGCAAAAAACACAAAAAACGAACCAAAAATCCGAATTAAAAATTAATATCAAAAGATCCGTGCATCGGAATGAGGTGCAGAAAAAAGGAAAACTGTGCAGAAAGATGTGCCCAACAATCCTATCACATCAAAACATAATTCCGACGGAGATAAGACGTGTTCACATGGAAAAAACCCAAAAAACAAACCCGAAAATGGGAGCAGAAATTAATATCGGACGAACCGTTCACCGGAATGACATGCAGTAAGAAGGAAAAATGTCCGCAGGAAGGGGTGGCACAGGGTTATCACGTTAAACCGCAGTTCCGGTGGGAGTAAGAGGGGTTCACATGTGAAAAACTCCAAAAATACTCCCGAAAACTCATTTAAAAATGAATAAGTAAAAATCCGAAAGTTGAAAAAGGGTGGAGGAAAAAGGAAAAAGGGAGGGGAAGGCACAGGGGACACGGCTGTCAAATCAAATTGGAATTCCGATGCAAACAGGGCAGGTTCACATGGAAAAACAGCAAAAATACACACGAAAAAGTCGTGAAAACCCGGAAAATTAATAACGGACAAACCGTGTATCAGAATGATGCGGAATAAAAAGGAAAAATGTCAAGGGAAAAGCGCTGGTCAGGGATATGATGTCAGAGCATGGTTCCGAAGCAAGAAAAACGCATTCACATGGAAAACCGCCTAAATTGCTCAAAAGGCTTTAAAAATTAATAACTCAAAAACCGTGCACCAGAACAGGGGTAGGTAAAAAGGAAAAATGGTCAGTTCAATAGGAGGAACAGGGCTATAAGGTTGGATTTGGACTTCAGTGAACGTAGGGTACATTCACATGGAAAAACCTCATAATCAGGGAATGAAGGAAAACTGCAAGGGAACAGCCCCAAGGGTGGGTGGAACATAACCGGGTGGGTGGGAAGGGATCCCAGGAGGGTAAAAGCAAGTCATGGTATACATGCATGAGCAAGATAAGGCATATGCAGAGGGGTATGCAACATAGACGCGCAGGGACGCGTCCCCACACTTAAGACCTTAACGGATAGGGTTAACCGAACATCAGGGACCTAGAACCACGCCACAGACCATCCACTAACGTCCCCGCACTTAAAACATGACCGTCACGAAGAAACAGAATGTGTAGGGTTAGAAAAACTTGGCCCGTTTCGTCAAAAAGCAAGGTTGAGTATCGATGGCACGTCCAGTGTTGTTGTCGGTGCTGGAGGGACCAAGGCATCTTCTCGTCACACGTCCGTCATGGCAGGGACCACGCGGCAGCTCCCAGGGAGGTAGCTGATGGAAGGAATCACAGGAAATTCGTCGATGATGAGGGATACTACACTCAACTCACAATCACTCAATTGGAATGAAAGAACAGTCACTCGCCCCACGACTAATATCTCTTGAGGAATAAGGATTAAGACCCATATCGCATATCCGGTTGAGGAATCGACAAGGGGGGAATGGTGCAGAAGGAGTATGCCAGGGTGCACAGTTGATGGTGCATTAGTGCGTCCAACCCGTCTGGCATAAGTGCAAGGAGGAAGGCAAGGGAGCCTTACAGTGCAGTGTACAGAACAGGGTGATGTGTCTTGTGAGGACGGCAAAGACCCATCCCGTGGGTGCATAGGGAAACGGGAACATACCTGACTCCAAGTGTCGTAACGTCCCTCAATCTCACCTCTCGGTAATTGATTGAAGAAACTCCAGTCACACTCAGCCCACCCTCTGTCTCACTCTCTGTTGATAAATACAGGAGGGCAACCCATACTCACTTCCCCATTCGGTTAGGATGAAAGCTCACATCACTCAAGGGGTTGTCGATGAAGATCGCGTCATCAGTTGTTGAAGAGGCGTACCCAGGGAGGTAGCCATCAAATCGAACGTTGTATTGGACAGGAACATAGCGTCGGCTGGAGGACAGTTAGACCCTTTGCAGAGAGACCCATGACACAGCGTACCAAGGGAAGTAGCTTCGGAATTGAATCCTAGGAATATCAATTAATGAATCCACTTTCTGGACTGCTGGGTGTTACCACCTTTTCCACAGCTAGCTTCTCGCCCAAGGGTATTTAGCACCTTTTTCTTGGAACGAGGCCTGCTATGACAGGGAATTGCTTCCTTTTCTCTCATAACAGATTTGTTTTTCTAGTTTTTTTTTCTTTGGTTTTTTTCTTTTTCTTATTTTCCCCTATTCCCGAGGGTGTTTCCACCTTTTCTCGAAGAATAGGTCGGCATGACAGGGACCTAAGTCCTTTTCTCCCATGACCGATATGTTTTGTTTTTTTTTCTTTTTCTTTTTTTTTTCAAATTGAACAAGGGAATGGTGGAAAGACCATGTGTCAAGACCAACCTCACCATTGTCGCTGATGGAAAATGGAGGATAAGAGATCAAGGCTGGAAGGGGGGTTTGAGGGAACAGAGGGTTGCGTCCACTTCATCAGGAATGATTGAAGAACGGCTAACAGAAGTAACATCATAATAAGTACAGTGCCGCGCCAATGAGGGAAAAGATCAAGTGACCGTAATTGTCAAGATCCCCAAGGAGGGAAGTACTTCTTCAGGCGATATCCATTGATCAGAAAGGGATCATCAGAGGCATCAACGGTCTGCACTTGGACAGAACCATTAGGGTTGACGGCAAGTACCTTATAGGGGCCCATCCACTGCTGTTGGAGCTTGCCAGGAAACTTGCCAAAGCGTGAATCATAGGCTAGGACCAAATCACCTTCTTTGAACTCCTTATGCTTGATGAAACTATCATGGTAAGCCTTGCGTCGAGCTTGCGTGGCTTCCATGCACTATAGAGCCATCCGACGAATTTCGTCCAGACATTCCAAGTGCAGGAGACGGCGTTCCAGTGAATTATCGTCCCCCAAACGCTCTTTGATAGCCACTCTCAAAGAGGGCAATTCCAGTTCAACAGGAAAAACAGCTTCTGTTCCATACACCAGCTGGAAGGGTGTCTGTCCCGTTGCTGCTTTATGGGAGGTTCTGTACGCCCAGAGGGCCTCTGTAAGTCGATCATCCCAATCACGACGATGTGCGGCAATTGTTCTTGTCAGAATCGAGCAGAGGATGCGATTGGTGACTTCGACTTGGCCGTTGGCTTTGGGGTAATAGGGAGTGGACTTACGATGGCGGATCTTATACAACTCTGTCAACTCTTCCATGACTTTGTTGAGGAAATGAGTGCCTCTATCACTTACCAGCTCTAAGGGACTACCAAAACGGGTGATGATATTCTCGTACATGAATAGGGCCACACTGTTACCATCGTCCCGCTTTAGGGCTTTAGCTTCGCACCACTTTGTAACATAATCCGTACAGACGAGGATGTATCTGTTATGTTTCCTTCTAGTAGGAGGATCGATCGGACCTACAAAGTCAATGCCCCACTTCTCAAATGGCTTTAAGGGAAGGATAGGTTGCAGTGGCATGGCACTTGTCTTGGTGGGTTTCCCCATTCTTTGACAAGCATCACATCTTTTACAGTAATCATAGGAATCTTTTGGATGGTAGGCCACCAATATCTCGCTAGCAGAGCCTTCCTGGCTGTAGCTTCTCCTGCAAAGTGACCTCCACATGGCTCGTTGTGGCAAGCCTTCAGAACAATCCCAATCTCGTCTCCTGCAACACATCTTCGGAGCACTTCATCTTTGCCTTTCTTGTACAGTGCACCACCTAGCAGGGTGTAGGGGGCTGATTCTAGCATGAGCTTCTTCCTTTCCCGACTAGAAATACCAGGAGGGTACTGTTGGGTTGCCAGCAGATTGGCAATGTCTGCATACCAGGGAGTTATAGTTTCTACCAAGAATAGGGAAGCATCAGGGAGGTCTGGATCATCCTGCTCCTCGTCTGCAGTTTGTGGGATACGCGACAGATGATCAGCCAGAACATGGGAACGACCAGGCTTAGTAATCACCTCAAAGTCGAACTCCTGGAATAAAAGGAGCCATCTCATCATTCGTCCCTTCACATCTGCTTTGTTCATCAAGAAGGACAGGGCCTCATGATCCACATAAAATTTAAAGTGGGTAGATAGGAGGTAATGGCGAAACTTCTCCAGGGCAAACACCATTGCCAAGCACTCCAGCTCGGTCACTGTATAGTTTCGTTCCCTATCAGTGACTTTTTGGCTTGCATAATAGATCGGTTGATCCAACTTCGAGGAACCCTTCTGGCATAGGACTGCGCCTAAGCCTTCAATTGATGCATCAGTGTGCACGTGGAACTCTTTCATCCAATCAGGAGGTTGCAGAATGGGTGCCTCTATCAGACACTACTTCAGAGTGTGGAAGGCTTTGTCACATTCTTCTGTCCAAGTAAACTCTGCATCTTTCCTCAGAAGCTTGTGCAAGGAAGTTGCCTTTGTCGCAAAATGGGCTATAAACCTTCTGTAGTAACCCACATGGCCTTGGAATCCCCTCAACTGTTTGAGGTTGGTGGGTGCTGCCAGAGCTGCGATCTTTTCAATCTTTGCAGGATCTGTTGATATCCCTTGTGTAGAGACAATGTGGCCCAATAGAACTCCAGAAGAGACCCCAAAGATGCATTTGTCGGGGTTGAGGGAAATCCCATACTCCCGGCATCGGTCAAAGCATTGTTCCAGGTGTTCCCAGTGTTCACTGATCAAACTATAGACACAAAAGTCATCCAAATATACCTCAATAAAGTCGTGCAGATGATTTTGAAATGCGGCCATCATGACTCGTTGGAAAGTAGCAGGGGCATTGCAGAGCCCAAATGGCATCACTCGGTAAGCGTAGGTCCCCCATTCTGTGGTGAAGGTTGTTTTGGATTGGTCTTCTTCTGCGATTTGGACTTGATTGTATCCGTTGAATCCATCCAAAAGAGAATAAAGTTCATGTCCTGCCACTGTGTCCAACAGTTGGTCTATGAAAGGGATTGGAAAGTGATCCTTCTTCGTTTTGGAATTAAGCTTTTTGAAATCCACACATATTCGCAATTTTCCATTCTTCTTGGGTACAACCACGATGGGTGAAACCCATTCACTATTTGCCACTGGATAGATGAACTCGGCTTCCAGAAGCTTCAGCAGCTCCGCTTTCACCAATGTGGAATGATTCGGGTTCATTCACCTCTATCGTTGCCGTACTGGCTTGGCATCAGGCTCCAAGTCAATATGATGTTGACATATTGTGGGATCAATCCCCTTTAGGTCTTTGTAAGACCATGCAAACACGTCCAAATTTTCTTTCAACAAATTGTACAAGGTTGACAACTCCTCTTCTGGGAGACTGCTACCCACCTTCAAGTGGCGTTCAATGCCTTCTGCATCCACAAAGGTTAACTGCCTTTCACCTTCTACTTCACGGATGAAGGTCCCATGGACTAATTCTGGGTAGAGATCCGACTCCTTCAAGGGAGTGGTGTCCTCTTCTGATGTCCCACTAGAACCAACTTCTTCTTTTGGTGGAAACTTAGGTTGCTCCTTAAGACGTTGGAATGGGATTAGAGCTGTTTCAGGTTTGGTGTCAAAATTAATTACCTCTTGGCTTGAGGATTCCTCTTCTGAAGATGACACATCTAGGAACGTCACATAACAGGGACCCTCTGATGCCTGTTGGATTTGTGGGACTGATGCTTGTTGGCACGGTGCATCATCATCATCTTTCTTTGGCAAGGATGGGTTAGGACGGCAGGAGCCACTCTTGAAAGACGGATTGTTCTTCTTAATCCATTCCTTATAAAGGTTTTGCATATGAGAAGATCCATTTACCAGACCAAATGGTATCATCACCATTCTGTCCCATAGCATGAGCTCATCGGCTTCTGATGCTTCTGGAACTTCTTCCTCAAATGTATCCTCTTCAGGTGGGATAGATTCTTCTGTTTCACTTTCATCACCTTCTTCATACATATCATATTCATCCTCTTCTGTCTCTGTCTCTGTCTCTGTCTCTGCTTCTGCTTCTGCTTCTGTAGGAGCTCTGTAACAGAAGAACAGATTCTCTGTTTCCTCTCCTGTCTCTGTCTCTGTTTCTGCTTCTGCTTCTGTAGAAGCTCTGTAACAGAAGAACAGATTCTTTGTTTCCTCTCCTGTCTCTGTCTCTATTTCTGCTATGGCCATGTAACAGGGAGAGCAGTACATCCATGCTTCTATCTCACTATCAGAAGTGATTTCAGAAGTCATTCCTGGTTCAGGCAGGAAGTATTCACCCATTGATAACGGCTTTGCATCTTTTGGAAGTCGGCTTACAGTATCCACTGTTAAGGAATGTGCCACTGTTTTCTTTGGAAGGATTTGTTTGACAACATCTTCATCTGCTGATGTTCCATCCGTAACCTCATTAGGGGAGTCAGAAGATAATTCCAAGGAGGTGGATCCATGTCCTTTTTGAGAACCATACAGTTTCAGCACCACTTTATTGGGTCCTCTGCCCAAGTTCAAGGTTCCTTTGAATCAATCCGTCCTTGATCTGGCTTCAAAAAGCCATGGTCTCCCACATACAATCACTCTGTTTTAGTAGAATTGGCTATCTCTGACTCTCTCTCTCTCTCTCCATCAATAATACATCATATCCTCACTAAAATCTCTCATAATCACTCATAATAATCCTTCTTAGGTCGTGGATACCCCTCCCAAGAGGTGTGTCTGATATGAAGAGGCACCAAAGCCACTACAGTGTCCTTTCATAGCTCACCACTGTCACTTCACTCCAGTCTTTACTTGAGTCTTCAACAGCTACTTCTTTCACTTCTTTTAGCTCTTTTGCACTTGTATTCACCTCTTTCCAAGGTTAGAAAACTTTCCCAAGCTACACTCTCATCCATCAGAACACATACAGAAGCATACAGAAGGTCTACAGAAGCTCATCAGAGAGTTACAGAAGGTCAACAGAAAGCATCAGAACCACATAACTCATACCAAAACTATTCCAAACCATCAAAAATCACTCAATAAGCTTTCAAACAATCTCAAACCCTATCAATCAATACTCCATCCCTCCTTACAGAAAGAAAACATAACAAAACAAAACAAAACAGAAGCTCAACAGAACCAATAAGGACCAATCAGAACATATTAGAACATCATCAGAACTTCACATCAAAACTAATAAACATCATGAGCTTAATAAAACTATTCCAACCTATCCAAAACACTCTCAAACCACTTCCAAACCAATCAATCATCTCATAAAATCAACCATTCAGCTCTCAAAAACAACAAAAATCAGCCAAAAAACAGGTCATTTCAACACTCAACACACACTCAGAAACCTCGTGTATACATTAGAATAATCATGAGTCACCAATTATTTCACATTTGCTAATAACTAGAAACAATTTATAATATAAAATCTTCAACATGATATAAAACATGACACATTGCAAATAGTGAATTTCAAAACTTGAATAAACTATCAATCATACAAAACAAATTGTGAATGAGACATAGACATGAAATCTTGGAATAATTACTCTTAAAAATTAAAAGCACTTAACTAACTTAATCTATAGGCATAAATTACGAGTCCCGTTCCATGGAGTATAGAGTTTTACAAAGTTATTAATCTTTTCGAGACATGTTTTGATTCACAAGTCATGGAAACTCCAAAATTTGATAGATTGTTTTACAAAATGCAAGTAGAGACTATAAGAGTCGGGTTACTCAGAAGAGGTGAGCTAAGATAGGACGAAGCTCTACAAGGGGTCTTTGTGCCTTTGCAGGATCAATCCCACACTCTACCCTCAAAAACTCATCGAGGTCTACAAAGAATATACGTCCAACCTTGTCATCTACCAACATGTGATCACTTGCCTTTAACTCTATCAGATGCATGATCACTTCATCTGGGGCATCCCTTGGCTTCCTGCACAACCACAAGTTTTGGCCTATGCCCCAAAACTTAACAAGACAGATGATGAGCTAGCCAATTGCATACACATGTAACTCCTTGCTATAGGCAGACTGACACAGTGGGTTGTAGATCTCAGGTGCAATCCAAGGTCTTCTTCTCCTTTCCAACTCTCCTTTTCACAGCGACGCTCATCTATGAGGTGCATGGGATCATTTGGACCACCACAATTGATTGCTGGTCTTGTCATGCTAGAAATGAGCATTAGAACCCAGTCTATGATGCCAACCCTAGGGATGTTCTATTTGGTAAAGTCTAGTACCATGTTCTTGGTATGCAAGTCTGAATGGATGATGCCAACACTATGCACAAACTTCATCCCATCCACTGGTGCATGAATAATGTTTGGCATATTATTGATAGTTCCCACAATCCTAGCTTTCTCCTCTACATTGGGCACCTTGTCAAGATTAGGGCTAAATCCCACTGATGGCTTGAGCAAGCGCTCAATTGTTCTTCTATATCTACATTCCTTGAAAGGACCCCACATCAATATATCATTAAATGTACCACCATTGAATAAGGGGAAGACCGTAACCCAAGGGGGTTCAAAAGTGAAGGCTATGCATCACACAATCGATGCATTGACCTTTTGCATCCCATGCTCCACTTGAAACCATTATAACTTGGCATTATTAGAGCCCTTGTACATTTTGGCACAAAATTTCAAATTTGAAAGAAAATAACTGATGTTATCTATTGTGGCTTCCACACATTGCCCAAAGGAGCCTTCACCAATGTCTTTGCCTAGCTTGGTTACATCAAAAGGAATGCCAATTGTTGGTGCACATTGGTGATTCCTCAATGTCCGCCACATAATTCTTGCCCCCGATGGATCATTTTGCTGTCTTGTGGAACCAGGACTAGGACTTGCACCTATTGTAGTCTTCAAACGCTTTGACAGAGTAGAGGCACCAAACATCTCCTCTCTCCACTTTGTGTTCCACAAGGCCAACTTCTCATTTGATACAAATGATGGTGCTAACTCCCTAAGATCTTCAAGCATCTTAGGTGCATTTCTGAGCAATGTGCGACAAAGATGCAAGTTCTTCTCAGGATCCGTGAGTGACTGCATCAGTAACTAAGTGCGAAAGCCCTTGTTGCTGCAACAAGGCACACATAGCTATACATGCTCGATTGCAAAATTTGACAAAGGCAATGTCATTGCTATTAATGAATGATATTTGATCTTTTGTGCTAGACGATATGGCCTCTATCAAGCAAATGCGGAGTGCTTTGGCAACGTTAAGAGCCATCTCCACAAGGCCAATTCCCCCTAGTCTGTGACAAAGGAAAAAAGTGTATAAGCATGGCTCCCAAGACCCCACCTCCCAATCGTAAGTTAGATTGCATCACTTGAATATAAACATTTGATAACAATCCTTGATTATTTAAAAAAATGCATGATATCAATCTTGGGTTATACTAGTGTTGTATATAGACTTCAATTGAGTTAAAATTGCATGGTATCATTTAGACATTGAACAATGAAGATGCAACATAGAATGCATCAAGTTGTTTTCTCATGAAAGAATAAATACATAAAAAGATTGCTAGAGTTTTAAAGATCTACACACGTGAGGAGTCAAGACACTTTATGTCAAGTGTACGACCTAAATGTGGCAATGCCCATCCCATCAAGCAACACCAAACAACTAGCATGTCCAGGACATTACATAGCCGAAAACACGACCAAATGCCCATCACTTATTTATTCATTTATAGCCCATCAGGATACGTACTATCTAGCCAAATTCACGACCAAGTGCCCATCCATATCCAAGGGGGAAGAAAGGGTGTTACAATCAAAATGACACATCTATGTTGAGTTCATGACACAATGCCAAGTCAATTGTGACATACTTGTCAAAAGGCACTCACTTTCCGACTTCACGACTGAGTGCCTACTTGACAAGCACCTTTCAGCCCTACACACACACACACACATTCATCACGAGACAAGTATCATGACATGTATATGTCGAATACACAACACATGCCAATCCACATATCTCACAAGTGACTACAAAATACATATACACAATGACTCAAAGATACAAATAATGCATGGCAAGAGACCCATCTCATGATAGGAATACATGCCAATCAATGACCCCTTGCCATACACGTGCGTGTGAAGAGTATACACCTTCGCACAATGAGTGATACTAGAGGATTGCCTTATCGGTTCTTGTGACATGCATATCCCGAATTCATGGTGCATGCGAATCAAACGGCCTCTCCTATCACACACATGGATGTGTGCACACATACACACACACACACATATATGCACACATTGTGACAAGAAAGGACTATCTCATGACATGCATATGCTGAATTCACGACGCATGCCAATCAATGGGCCTCTCCTGCTACACACACCATACCATCTACTTTCTGATATTTTTTTAATGGTAAAACAATTGGCATGTGGTTATAAGGTATCCTATCATCAATGGTAAACACTATCTCGCATTAGCATTAAGTCCCAATCCAATCCCTACGTTGTTTGCCTCAAAATGCTTGTGTGTACTTCAAGTTGTTTCAAGAGTCCCTTACATTTAAACATCATAGAATGAGTTTGTGCTAACAATACTCACACACACACAAGTTATTTAAGTATATGCATATATGCATTTCCATTCATCATTTTCAAAATTGCAAAAAATTACCAACCTTAGCTTATCGCTAATGCAAACATTTATTTTTATTATATTATCAATGGAAAACTTTGGCTATCCTATGCTTCCATTTTCATTCTAAGCCCTGAGCACTTATACGCAAGCAAGATGATAGACCTAGTTTCAGGCACTTTCTAATGAAAGATCCACCAGGCCACCATATCCAACTACCTACTCCCTCAACTGAATTGTGTCGATGGAGTGGCCATTCTAATTAGTACTCATCAATGGTCATACGTGGATTTTAGTCGTTTTCTTCCCATGTCACTTCACTACTAAAATAGCATATGGTCTTAACTAGTCACTTGCCTACATATTGTTTGCGTTCCTCAGTAGTTTCACATGAATCTTTTGCCTACTAGCAAATTAACCATATTGAATCCGTATTGCTTTCTCCTTTCCTCTCATTTGTGAGGTGCTTACCATGGCCATCTTGTCATCTATCCTCCTAGGAGGTGATTGTCCTATATCAATATCAACTGCACACTTAGAACTCCAATCATTTTTTTGTGCGAAGCGCAAAATAGCATCCATGTGGCATGGACTCATAGAAAGGCCAACTGAATGGCACTGACATCATTTGTCCTAACATTTTGACCTCATTCGTCTAGGGCCTCGTCATCACTATGCTCACATAACGCCATCAGCACTGCATCAGTACGCTGACTTGGGCAGTGCCCTATGAGCGCGCATCTTTTTCCTTATGCATGACATCTACACGACATCTCAATGGGGACCTTCGATCACTCGTCATTGGTCGCATGATGCATCTAGTGCACGATATCTCCCTGGTTGCATCTAGTGCACGACATTTCCCTGTGATCATAGATCATTGGTCGCATCGTAGACTACAGTGTTGCTAATGTTACCAGTTGCTAGATCTGTGATGTCCATTGTCTACTTGTTTGACATCATGACATTTCCATGTGCACGACATCACTGGTTACATCGCAAACTGCAATGTTGCGAACTACTAGACTTGTGGCCTATTGAGTCCTATTGGTCGCATCGCAGACTGCAGTGTTCCTAGCTACTAGACCTACGGCCTGTTGAGTCATGCAACATGTTACCACTATTTCCAGACATGCAATGCGACCAATGAGCGTACGTGCTACCAGCTGCTAGACCTACAGCCTACTGAGTCGTGTGACCTCTTACCATTGTTTCCAGACGTGCAATGTGACCAATGATCGTACACTCACTTGCACACAATGTGACCAACACACAATGAGACCAATGAGATTGTATGCTCACTTGCATGCAATTCGACCAATAAGACTAGCACACAATGGAAAATAGAGTGGCAGTGGCCACAGCCCTATGACCAATGACTAGTACGCACGGAGAGAGGGAGACAAGTCACGACTTGATACCACTTGGAGCTCTATATATATATATATATATATATATATATATATATATATATATATATATATATATATATATATATATATATATATATATATATATATATATATATAGAGAGAGAGAGAGAGAGAGAGTGAGTGACTCACTTGCTACTTGTAACAAATCTAAATCTTATTACGCGTGAATATGGCTTTGGGGAAAATTCTTTTTTTTAGAATTAAGGCAAATTTTTTTACTCCCTCCTTCCCCCAGCCGACTGTCGAGCTAGGGGAGAGGGAGGGAAGCATTGGACACCAAGCTCCTTACTAGAGCTTGGATCAAGGAAGGATCCATGTGAATGGACACGTTGAGGGGAAGGATTTCCTCCCCTCCCCTATTCAACCAGAAGGGGGGGTCTACGGCTGGAGGTACGAGGAGGAAGGAGAGTCACCACATTACTTCGCTGTAGTCGACGAGAGAGAATGTGAAGGACCCGAGAGAGAGCATTGAAGAGCCATTGAATGCTACGCTGCCGCCCTACAATCTGTGGAAGAAGGGAGGGTTAGCCACTCGTCGCCACTTGAAGACTTCCACTCCCCCCCCCCCCCCCCACGTGGCTCCTAACCCCCCCACAGAAGCTTCTATGGGGGGCTCCTCTAAGCCCCCCTTCCTACACCTTAGAATCCGTTCACCCCCCCCCCCCCGGTTTTCTTTCCCTTAGAATCCCTTCATCCCCGGTCTTAAACCCTTAACCCTTCCCGGGAGGGCCATTAAACCCCACTCCCCTTGGCCTCATAAACCCTTCTCCCTCCCCCGTGCCTAAATTTGTAAAGTTCCTTCTTGTGTTTTCTTTGAAACCCATGTTGCACCCCCCCTCATATTCCTTTTTTTAAACACTCCCACCCTAAGCCCCTTACCCCCGTGTCCCCTTTTCCTTACACACCCTTTTCCCTCCCCCGTCCTATAAGCCTTCACCCTTCACCTTTCCCTTTCACCCCGGTTTAAATCCCTAAAGCCATTACTACTCTGTGTCCTAAAACCTCTCTAAAAATCCCCCTTCCTATACCTTTTACCCCAAGCCCAAAGTTCTCCCAAGGTTCATATGGTTGCGAAGCCACACTCACACATAACCTTTTTGCCGTGTAAATACCCTAAAAGGCCTTCTTAGGCTTTATAAACCTCTCCCTCTCCGAAGAAGCTAAGACCTTAAAGGTCTTGTTACCCCTTCCTCGTGGTTAATCCCGTAACGGCTCCTTGCTTCGAAATAAAGAAGAAGAGTATTGAAGTGGCGATGGAATTCCGAAAGGGAGTGTAAAGTTGCCTTCACGTTCGAAGGACTACAATTGCGATGCCGCCTAAGAAAGTCCAAGGCGTAGCTACGGGAGGGTCATCTCCCAGTATCCATGTGGATATCTCACCCCAAAATCAGGTTTTTCCTTCTTGGTTTTATATCGATTTTAATTCAATCATGCTAGATAAATTGTTAGGAACAAGATATACTTTGTCCTAGATATTTACGATGAAGGAATTTAGTTTAATTGAACATGCAAAATGGATAATGTATAAAACATAGTTTTCCTTCAAATAGTCTTATGCACTGAAATGAATTATGAACAAGATTATTTTACCCACTAAAGTAGTATATTCCAGTTAAATCTTGAAGGAATAAAAACTGCATCTTGCACCATTAACCCCTATTCCTTTTTGCAACGAATCATCATAGAAGGTGAAATCCATGAAAGGTTTCTTACGCTGCTTAAACTCTAGGAAGTTATCATTCCTAACTGCATATCTTAGCAAGGAAAAGATTGTTTATTTGGCATAAGTGTTGTTCGCAAGGAAAAAGGAAGTTTAATTGAATTTACCTAACCTCAAAGCAATTAAGTTTAGGACTGAAAAATCAATTGTCACATATATAACAAATCGTGCCGAGGTGATCTCAATATTACCTTCTAAAAGTTAACCGAATTAATATAAACTTAGAAATACCTATGCTGTGAAATATGCATTTGGAATAATTTAAAAATCCAAGAAATGTTTATACCTTAAATACTTGCCTACCTTCCCTGATTCTAGGGTCAATAAATCGTAAACGTATAAGAACTAGGGTTTGTCCCTAAGGTTCTTAAAGAAAATAATAAAAGCTAAGAAACCCTAGGATTGACAAACGTCAGTTTAAAGAAACTGAAACGGATTGTTTTGTAACTCCATTATCGCATAGTACGATGTCGGACTTGCGCGGTAAGCACAAAGTCATATGGTCTTGTGATTGATTCACAAGAAGAAAGGTTGAATACCCTCAAAAAGGATAGCGGATCCTTACGTAAGTTATCTTGCAAAAGGATTTATTCTTTGATATCCTTCTAAGTAAGGAAGGTTGAAAATCGGAAACAAAAATATCCAATGAACTTTAGGGTTGACCAAGTGGGGTTAATAAGGTACGGCCTAACCCCGAATATAAGGGATCTTGCCAAGTCGCAAGACACCCTAGAAAGAGTGCTGATGCATTCGAAAGGAAAGAATCATTCCTTACCAGTTTGCCAACAACAAGATTGATTAATGGAAATGTTTGTGCTTGCTAGAGATTTTAGAGCACTGTTTGATTTATGAATTACAAATTAAATGAATATCTATACTTCAGGTTGAAGGCCTGAAGGGAGAGGCAGCTTCAGTTACCCGCGACTGCCTGCCTGACCCTAACCAAGGGGATTGTTGACCGCGCTGGGAACGTGGACCGAACCCGTTGCGAGAGGTCTCTCCGTTGAGCTCTACTTGGAGCAGGAGGACGCTTGGGTGCCAGGGGGGGCTCTGGCCGTGAATCCCTCACCTTCCGGGTCCTGCACAAGAGGCTAATGTGACTCGGGATTGGATCTCGAGGCCCGCATACTAGTCTATGGGCAGAAGCTTGGAATAGTGATCCCTGTGGATTACTGGATAGCCTTCGGGCAGATTATGGACAAGCCTACGGGTGGAACTCCTTGTATTTCAAAGATAAATATGATGATATGTTAATAAAGAACTTGTTTGATATTGTTTTTCTATGTCACGTGACAAGTTTACTTGAAGGAACCAGTGCTTAACGGATTAATTAAAGAAGTTGATTGTTACATGTCCAATTAAATGTGTTAGATAATTACCTAACTAAAATAAACCGAGGAAAGTGTGGAGGATGGGCCATGGGTCCGTCCTATGGTTGGGTGGTCCCGATTGACCAGGAACTTTTCTCAAATCTCGAAGAACAGCGGGATGATCGTCAAAGGACACGAACAATGAAAGCGATGACCTAGAGTTATGTCTTACCCGATTTACGCTATTTTAGGGGAACAGAATGGGACTATGCCTTATGGCAGAGAGGTTGAGCTTTGCATCCCTCTCGTTTCCCATTGTCCTTGAACCAAGTGCAGCGTGAATCCGCTTCGGACCTGGCGTTTCTGCGCAAAGTAGTTCGCTTGGGTCCGACGCTAGTTGTTGTTAGGTAATGACCAATCAGGAAAACCCTAATTTCGGTCGATCCTAAGTGGAAACGGCCAGAATACTTCCGCTACGTGGCAGATGTGGGAAGCCCTAGATCGCAAATCCTGTAACATTCCATGGGAGTGCCGGGCGGAGCTTTCTAGACATCCTTTCCGATAGACTGCTAAGACGTGTCCTGGATGATGCTAGTGGACATGTTACAGTTGGTATCAGAGCCGACCAACAACGGAATTATTTTTATGAAATCTCAATAAAATGAAGTAAAGAAATTGTTGCTGTCCAAACATTTCCTTACCTTCAATGCTGTCGTGCAGAATTACGAAGTGTGGAATAAGTTTTTGGTATTTCGAGTCATGTTTATGACTGCAATGCATTCTCCGCTTTATAGACAAAGAATTGGGATGATGAATATCATGGAGCAGATCTATAATCTATCACCTTTGTACATGGAATGAAGATGGATGGGTGCTTCAGGAATCTACTATATAGCCACCCACTGGTTTGCTTATCTACAGACCAACCTAAAAAGGATCAAGTGGTTGGAAGACTTGAAAGTCGTGAAGCTGTTCGTTTTTGTGGAAGCTCACGTAAATTCGACTTTACATATTGGGGGTCGGAGGGTTGAGATGAACTCATATGTATATGAGGAAGTAACTCATATCATCCCCACCGACAAGATTAAAGTATTGGGCCGCCGTGAGAAGTATGGATTCCAGCGGAAATGATATCCTGAACTTCCAATGACTTACCGATTCCTAAAGATCCATGACCCAAAACCTTACTATTACACAGTTCCTGTAGATAAATGCAATACAATGTTGTTCTCCTCAAACTAAAAGTAAGAATTGGCTTATCATCACATGAAACGTTGTATTCGGAAGGGCTATGCCCATGTAAATACAAATAAAGACTTCTTTTTATCAATGTCTGGCTGTGCATAAGAGTTGATAAAAAGTTAAGTAGCTACATTGTTTAGGAGATAGCTGAATTAAAGATGTAATATAAGCTAATGTTGATTATCGTATAATAATGTTAAGAAAACCTTTATTCAAGCACAACCCCAGGTACAGGTTCCTAATTCACCTCCTACATCAAGTACTGCTGTGATCCAGGAGAAGAAGTTCCTTCTCAAGCAGATTAAGCCACCCGAGTTTGACAGGAGAGGCAGATTCGTTCAGGCTGATGCTGAAATTTGGATTGAATCCATGGAGGATTACTTTGAAGCAGCCGGTACTGCACCCACCAATCAGGCTATGCTCGCCAAGTTAAAGATCACCGGCGAAGCCAAACTTTGGTGGAAGCAATGGTGCAGGGATCAAGGGATCGCAGAGGGATCCGTTACCTGGGAGAAGCTGAAGAAAGCCGTGCATGGAAGATACTTACCACCTGCATATCGCACGTAGAAAATGAACGAGTTCTACGAGCTAAAACAACTAGGACTCACTCTTGACACATACTACTCTAAATTCGTCTCACTTTTAAAGTATACGCCACAGATGGACATGACACAGCAGGTGTCCAAATTTTGTGCGGGCTTAAATCCACCAGTAAATACCCTTCTCGAATCTATGCGTCCATCAGATCTTCAGGATGCACTCATTCAAGCAGCGCCTATAATTCAGGAGGTGCAGTCTAGACCAAGGGGTAACAAAACTTGGTCCTATAATGACCCGAACAGAGGAGCATTCAGACCTCAAATGAAGAGAGTTCAAGGCCATAATCAGGGACAAAGAAAGAAAGCAAGGACGAATAACGTCAACAACTTTGTTCCTACTCAAAGTAATGGCCGAAACCTCCATTGTTTTCACTGCAACGAACCCGGTCACTTCAAGAGGCAATGTCCCAAGCTTGGCGGAGGACATCGCCAAGTGCCTTTCCAAGGAACAGGCCGTGGTCAAGGAGACGCTACCCGAGGAAGAGGAAGAACCGCCTGCATTGCCAATAGGCAAATGTGCGAAGAAGAAGATCCGACCATGGAAGCAGAATTCGAAAGAGCGACAGTCCATGCTGCTTTACACAAGAAAGGGCCGAATCTCCAGTTCTCGGTGATTCAGACACCGTCGGACTATCAAGGTAAAGGTTTCAAAACCTTGATTGATTGTGGTAGTACACATTCCTTTATCTCACCAGCATGTGCAAAAAGATTAGGAATAGCCACAGTAGAAGCACCTACCCTGCTTGTGGAATTGGCAAATGGTCGTGAGGTAACTTGTACCAGGCAAACTGCTAAGGTGGAATTCTTTCTGGGAGGAGGCCCACATTCACTGTGGAAAGGGTCAAGTTTCCTTTCGAAACTCTAAAAGGGAATTAGTCACAACTCAAGGTGAGGTAGGAGTGCAAAGAATCCAATTGGCCAAAGTATCTCGGATCATAAAGGGAGTCAGAAAAGGATTACTTGTTTACTTGATCAAACTCAACAAGTTAGATCAAAAGCAAGAGTCTCATGAAGGACCTTCTTGGCTAAAGGAATACGCGGATGTATTCCTTGAAGAGTTGACCGAACTTCCGCCTCAAAGAGAAGTGGATCATGAGATTAGGTTAGTGCCTGGAGCTGCACCAATCGCCAAGAGACCTTATAGAATGTCCATACCAGAAGCAATTGAGCTGAAGGAACAACTCAAGCAACTATTAGATCAAGGCTACATCTGGCCTAGCAATTCACCATGGGGAGCTCCAGTACTATTTCAGAAAAAGAAAGATGGGACACTTCGACTATGTATTGATTACCAATGGTTGAATCAATCAATAGTCAAGAACAAGTATCCTATTGAGAGCAGAATTTTGGTGTCGAGAATTGCTTAAAAATAGCTAAAAATTATGAATATCAAGGGAAAAATATTCAATGTCAAAGGTGGCGGCTCGACCTAGGACGATTTTAAGCACCAAAGTGCTTTAAAGGTGCCCGAGCGACACTTGTTGATTTTTCATAATTTTTTAGACAGTCGTGCAGGTTGACACGAGCTACTGGCCAATGCGGGATGCTAAGCCGGATGCCCAGGATTTTTCAGAGCTCAATTCCGAGTCCGGACGGGGAAATGGCCAAGGAAACGGTCAAGATGCGAAGAGGTGGACATTAGAGTGGCCAAAGTGGGCATGACCCTTGGGAGCCCAAAATTAAAATGTAGCATGAAACTTTGGAGGAGAGAGATGAGAAAAAACGTGGAGGAGGGATGGCGCCATCTGCGCCCGATTTTTGCGCCAACATGCTTGATGGTCATCTTCCTGGCTGTGAGCAACCTACCCAACAGACATTGGCCCTTGCTTCCCTCCTGAATGTTGACTCTATCGCTGCCCTTCGCCCGTCAATTGATAGCCTGAATGCTGAGATAGAAATCTAGTCTTTCTCTCTCCTCCCTCTCTCTCTTCTAAAGGCAAGTTCATGTGGGAAGAGAAGGGAAGAAGAAAGAATGGTGGAGGCTCCACGGGCTGGAAATGGTGACTTGTGATCGTGTTGAGCATGAAGTGCTGTTGATTTTCAGATTTGCAGCCATGGACATGAAACCCGAAACACGCAAATAAGCGGTAATTCTAATTTTTCAAAGGAAATTTGAGATTTCATGGCTTTTGATTGATAAAGTGTTGTTCATGTGGGCTAAAAATTGTTTATGTTGCTATTTTCCATGAGTACTTGCTGTTCATAATCAGAAAATCAGAAAAACATGCATCTTGTGACTCAAAATAATACACTAAAACACGTAAAATATGAAAAATCAAGGGAAAATGATGTTTTTGGGTATAAAAATGAAAGAATGAATAGGAACACCAACTAAATTTTCATTTTTGTTGCAAGAAGGAACTAAGGGCCACAGCCCATAACCTATTTTGAATTTTGAGTAATAAAATAATGCAAAAAATAAGAAAAAATATAAGGAAAATAGAGAAAAAACACTAAAAATAGGGGAAAATTGCATTTTGGGTGCGGAAAATTAATGATAATTAAGAACAATGTTTGTGAATGTTTTTGGGGATTGAAGCATGAGGATTTTCCTCAGTTCAACCCCACCTTCTTGTTCTAGTGTGTTTTTCCCGCTCTTTATACATAAAATGATGGCAAAATGCCCTATAAGTCCATACAACGATGCAACATTTGATCGATGGGAGGGTAGAGTGGTTAAAATGTGACTAAATGTGGAGTCAAATGATGAAAAGATTGTTGTTTTTGTTTGCATGCCATATAGGTTGGTGAATAATTATAAAATAAGGGCCTAGTAGCACGAGGGTTTCCTTGGTGCTAGGTTTGTGCAACGCCGCATAAGAACGGTAGTTGAAAATCATTAAAATGATGTTTTTCACATGTGCACAATATTGATTTCATAATTGTTTGAGCACTTAGCATCCACAATATGCATAAATCATGGAAATATTTAAAGGTATTAGAAATCCTGGATGCATAGCAATTGTTTTCATTAGGACCTTGACCCACGTTGAGTAAGAGACAGGACACCCTAAGCCATAGGCTAGTCGTGGGGTCTAGGGGAAAGAGAAGTAAGGACAATGGTACATTCCTGTATACGATTATATGGTACCTTGAGTGGATTTTGTGCGAAATGTTTATATGTTGAGCGACGCATCGAGGGGCCTACCCCCAAGGTGTAGGAGAGTTGCAGAGGGGTGGCGGCACTTAGCCGTTGGAGGACCCCCTATATCTGTGCTTCCTGCCATTAGGCAATGTGTAAGGGACTCCCTCTGAGGAGTAGTGGGTGAGAGAAAAGTGGAATACAAACGACGTAATACAAACACAAGACATTTAGGAAGGCAATGTATGTGTCATCAACGCTCCTGGCCGCGAGGCCGTGGGGTTGTTGAGCGCGTGAGATAGAGGTCCGGCTAGTGCACGAGCCAGTGCTGGCCCATTCTAGGTTCCATCACCTATTCCTAGAATAGATGAGCTTCTTGATCGTCTTCAGAGTGCAAAGATCTTCTCCAAGATTGATCTCAGGTCAAGTTACTATCAGATAAGGATCAAGGAAGAAGATATCCCAAAGACAGACTTCAATACAAGATACAGGCACTTTGAGTTCCTGGTTATGTCATTCGGGCTTACCAATGCACCTGCCACCTTCAATAGATTAATGCAAGATATCTTTAGGCCATATCTTAATGATTTTGTGCTTGTCTTCTTTGATGACACTTTAGTCTATTCTAAACAGGAAGAAGATCATGAACCTCAACTTCGAATTGTCCTCGAGACAATGAGGTCACATAAGCTATATGCTAAAATGAAGAAGTGTGCATTCTTCAAGTGTCAGATTGAATATCTGGGATTCATAGTATCATCAGAAGGAATATCAGTGGACCCATCCAAGGTCAGAGATGTGCTTGAATGGCCAACACCAGTATCTGTCAAAGAAATACGTAGCTTTCTTGGATTGACAGGATGGTATAGGGTCTTCATAAAAAACTATGCTTTGATTGCAGCACCTCTGACGGATTTACTAAAGAAGCAGACTTCCATTACATGGTCAACTCCCGAACAAAATAGCTTCGATAGATTGAAGCAAAGTTTGGTATCAACACCTATTTTAAGACTTCCAGACCTCAATAAGAAATTCAAAGTAGTAACTCATGCTAGCATTCTTGCCTTGGGGTGTGTACTTATGCAGGAAGGTCATCCAGTAGCATACTCTTCAAGGAAACTGAAGAACCATGAAAAGAATTATGCTACGCATGATCTGGAATTACTAGCTGTCATCCATTCTCTAAGGCTCTGGAGACACTACTTGTTGGGTAACAAGTTTACTCTAGTAACTGACCATAAGAGTCTCAAATGGATCTTTACCCAGAACGAGCTCAACATGAGGCAACGTCAGTGGATTGAAGTGTTGGAGGAGTATGACTTTGAAATCAAGTACCGACCAGGGAAAGAGAATGTAGTTGCTGATGCACTTAGTTGCAAGGCATTCCTAAATTCCCTAATCTTGCAGAATCCATCAACGGCCAGATCTCTAAATACAAAAGTATCTATGCCAAACAACCCTATATTTGAGCTAGCTAGAGAGGAAGCATGCCATGATTTGGCCTACCAAACAATGCTAAAGGAGATCTCTACCAAGGAGTAGAATCAAAAGTTGCAAGCTAAGTATCAGGAATTTTCCATTGATAATGGACTTGTCTACTATAGAACAAGGCTGTGTATACCAGCAAGCCAGTCACTTAAGCAGAAGATAATGTGGGAAGCTCATGATTCCCCTTTCACAGGACATCCTGGCTATGCTAAGACCCTTAATGCAGTTAGGAAGAGCTACCATTGGGAGAGGCTCAAAGGTGACGTTCTCAAATATATCACTAAGTGTTTGTCTTGCCAACGTATCAAAGCCGAACATGTCATGATGCCAGGAAACTGCAACTGCTTGACATCCCCCAAATGAAGTGGGAATTCATCAGTATGGATTTTGTTGTAGGCTTACCCCAAGTCCAGGGAGGATACAACTCCATCATGGTTGTGGTTGACATGCTTACCAAGGTTGCACACCTTATTCCAGTAAAAAACTATAAAGCCTCCAACATTGCAAGATTGTTTATCAAGGAGATATTCAAGCTACATGTTTTACCCAGAAGAATCATTAGTGATCGAGATTCTCTCTTCACATCACACTTCTGGAGAGCTATCTTTGAAGCTATTGGGACTCAACTCTGTTTTAGCACCGCCTACCATCCCCAAATGGATGGTCAAACAGAGCGAGTAAATCAAGTCATCGAGGATATGCTTAGGGCATACTGCTCTCGAGAACCAAAGAGGTGGATTCAATACTTACCTTTGGTAGAATTTGCATACAATGCTTCTTATCAGCAGAGCATTCAGATGACTCCTTTCCAAGCATTGTATGGTCATGATTGTCGAAGTCCCCTAAATTTTTCCGATCCAACCTTAAGGGTTTAAGCTTCAAGACAACTGTTGGAAGACATGGATGATCAAATAAAGTCAATAAGACAGGACATCCAAGCGGCCAAGGATAGACAGAAGGCATACGCGGATTTGAAGCATCAAGAAAGAGTCTTCGAAGAAGGAGATATGGTCTTCATTCTCGTACGCCCTAAAAAGAGTTCTCTATCCCTAGGAGATTGCAAGAAGCTAAGTCCAAGGTATTGTGGGCCGTACAAAATCCTCAAATGCCTAGGACCCAATGCTTATAGATTGCTACTCCCTGAGAACCTAAAGGTTCATAATGTATTCCATATCAGCCTATTGAAAAAATATGTACCCAACCCTAACCATGTACTTGATGACCAACAAATTGTAATGCCTAGTCAAGGAGTCCTTGAACTAAGGCCTGATAGGATCTTAGATGTAAGGGAGAGACAATTAAGATCCAGAACCTTGAGAGAATGCCTCGTCCAGTGGAAAGATTATCCCGAAGAGGATGCCACTTGGATAGTAGAAGAAGGCACTCTCAACCATCAATATCCCCAGTTTATCTCAAGATGAGGACATCTCAATTCCTCTAAGGGGGAGAGAGTGTAACAAATCTAAATCTTATTACGCGTGAATAGGGCTTTGGGGAAAATTCTTTTTTTTTAAGAATTAAGGCAAATTTTTTTACTCCCTCCTTCCCCCAGCCGATTGTCGAGCTGGGGGAGACGAAGGGAAGCATGAGACACCAAGCTCCTTGTTGGACCTTGGATCAAGGAAGGATCCATGCGAATGGACACGTTGAGGGGAAGGATTCCCTCCCCTCCCCTATTTAACCAGAAGGGGGAGCCTGCGACTGGAGGTACGAGGAGGAAGGAGAGTCGCCACATTACTTCCTTGCAGTCGACGAGAGGGAATGTGAAGGACCCAAGAGAGAGCATTGAAGAGCCACCGAATGCTGTGTTGCCGCCCTGCAATCTGTGGAAGAAGGGAGGGTTAGCCACTCGTCGCCGCCTGCAGACTTCCACTCTCCCCCCTTCCCCCCCCCCCCCCCCCCGCCGTGGTCGCCATCGGGATTTCCCCCTCCCCCCCACATGGCTCCTGACCCCCCCCCACAGAAGCTTCAAAAAGCTTCTTGAAGCTTCTAAGGGGCCTCCTCTAAGCCCCCCTTCTTAGGCTTTATAAACCTCTCCCTCTCCGAAGAAGCTAAGACCTTAAAGGTCTTATTACCCCTTCCTTGTGGTTAATCCCGTAACTGCTCCTTGCTTCGAAAGAAAGAAGAAGAGTATTGAAGCGGCGATGGAATTCCGAAAAGGAGTGTAAAGCTGCCTTCACGTTCGAAGGATTACAACTGCGATACCGGCTAAGAAAGTCCAAGGAGTAGCTGCGGGAGGGTCATCTCCCGGTATCCATGTGGATATCTCACCCCAAAACCAGGTTTTTCCTTCTTGGTTTTATATCGATTTTAATTCAATCATGCTAGATAAATTGTTAGGAACAAGATATACTTTGTCCTAGATATTTACGATGAAGGAATTTAGTTTAATTGAACATGCAAAATGGATAATGTATAAAACATAGTTTTCCTTCAAATAGCCTTATGCACTGAAACGAATTATGAGCAAGATTATTTTACCCACTAAAGTAGTATATTCCAGTTAAATCTTGAAGGAATAAAAATTGCATCTTGCACCATTAACCCCTATTCCTTTTTGCAACGAATCATCATAGAAGGTGAAATTCATGAAGGGTTTCTTACGTTGCTTAAACTCTAGGAAGTTATCATTGCTAACTGCATATCTTAGCAAGGAAAAGATCGTTTATTTGGCATAAGTTTTGTTCGCAAGGAAAAAGGAAGTTTAATTGAATTTACCTAACCTCAAAGCAATTAAGTTTAGGACTGAAAAATCAATTGTCACATAGATAACAAATCGTGCTGAGGTGATCTCGATATTACCTTCTAAAAGTTAACCAAATTAATATAAACTTAGAAATACCTATGCTGTGAAATATGCATTTGGAATAATTTAAAAATCCAAAAAACATTTATACCTTAAATACTTGCCTACCTTCCTTGATTCTAGGGTCAATAAATCGTAAACGTATAAGAACTAGGGTTTGTCCCTGAGGTTCTTAAAGAAAATAATAAAAGCTAAGAAACCCTAGGACTGACAAACGTCAGTTTAAAGAAACTGAAACGGATTGTTTTGTAACTCCATTATCGCATAGTACAATGCAGGACTTGCGCAGTAAGCACAAAGTCATATGGTCTTGTGATTGATTCACAAGAAGAAAGGTTGAATACCCTCAAAAAGGATAGCGGATCCTTACGCAAGTTATCTTGCAAAAGGATGTATTCTTTGCTATCCTTCTAAGTAAGGAAGGTTAAAAACCGGAAACAAAAATATCCAATGAACTTTAGGGTTGACCAAGTGGGGTTAATAGGGTACACCCTAACCCCGAATATAAGGAATCTTGCCAAGTCGCAAGACACCCTGGAACAAGTGCTGATCCATTCGAAAGGAAAGAATCATTCCTTAGCAGTTTGCTAACAACAAGATCGATTAATGGAAATGTTTGTGCTTGCTAGAGATTTTAGAGAACTATTTGATTTATGAATTACAAATTAAATGAATATCTATACTTCAGGTTGAAGGCCTGAAGGGAGAGGCAGCTTCAATTACCCCCGACTGCATGCCTGACCCTAACCAAGGGGGTTGTTGACCGCTCCGGGAACGTGGAACGAACCCGCTGCGAGAGGTCTCTCCATTGAGCTATACTTGGAGCAGGAGGACGCTTGGGTTCCAGGGGGGGCTCTGGCCATAAATCCCTCACCTTCCGGGTCCTGCACAAGAGGCTAACGTGACTCAGGATTGGATCTTGAGGCCCGCATACTAGTCTACGGGCGGAAGCTTGGAATAGTGATCCCTGTGGATTACTGGATAGGCTTCGGGCGGATTATGGACAAGCCTACGGGCGGAAGTCCTTGTATTTCAAAGATAAATATGATGATATGCTAATAAAGAACTTGTTTGATATTGTTTTTCTATGTCACATGATAAGATTACGTGAAGGAACCAGTGCTTAACGAATTAATTAAAGAAGCTGATTGTTACATGTCCAATTAAATGTGTTAGATAATTACCTAACTAAAACAAACCGATGAAAGTGCGGAGGATGGGCCATGGGTGCGTCCTACGGTTGGGTGGTGCCGATTGGCCAGGAACTTTTCTTAAATCTCGAAGAAAAGCGGGATGATCGTCAAAGGACACAAACAACGAAAGCGATGACCTAGAGTTATGTCTTACCCGATTTACGCTATTTTAGGGGAACGGAATGGGACTATGCCTTATGGCAGAGAGGTTGAGCTTTGCATCCCTCTCGTTTCCCATTCTCCTTGAACCAAGTGCAGCGTGAATCCGCTTCGGACCTAGCGTTTGTGCATAAAGTAGTTCGCTTGGGTCCGATGCTAGTTGCTGTTAGGTAATGATCAAGGTAATGACCAATCAAGAAAACCCTAATTCCGGTCAATCCTAAGTGGAAACGGCCAGAATACTTCCGCTACGTGGCAGACGCGGGAAGCCCTAGATCGCAAATCCCGTAACATTCCATGGGAGTGCCGGGCGGAGCTTTCTAGACATCCTTTCCTATGGACTGCTAAGACATGTCGTAGATGATGCTAGTGGACACGTTACACTACTGCCTGAAGCTGAGATGTCTACTAGGAGCGATGAAGATTGTTGCCACTATTTGGAGTTGCTTGGAGTTGTTGCCTGAGCTACTTCTTTTGAGCAGGAAAAGTGGAGAGAGAGAGAGAGAGAGAGAGAGAGGGAGGAGGAGGAGGAGGAGGAGGAGGAAAGATACCCGGTATAGAAGCACAAATTTCCAATCAACCCAATCATGTGCAATCAAAGTGAGAGAGAGGGATACCCGCTACAAAATCATAGCTATGGAGTTACTATCATTAGGAGAACATTATGGGTACACACACCTATTAATCAATAGTCATGCAATGTTTTTTCACATTTTTTGTGCCATATTGATGTCCAAGATTAAAATGAGGGGTTGTTATTTCTATTCCAAATGATGTAAGGATCAATGCATTCATAAGAAATAGGAGAGTCATGATCCAATGTAGAACATGTGTCATTATATGGATCATCGATCAATATCATCATGCTTGTAGCATGTCATTATTTCTAATATTTGAGACGGAAACATCTATGTCATATGATATTGATTATAGAAGATGTGTAAAACATCTATGTGTAGCTAGAAGAACTTTAGGGGTACACAATTTCCCTCAATTTAATTTAATAGCAACTTTGCACAAGGTTATACATCTACGTAGACATGTTACCCATTCACAAATTGTAAAAGATTATGAGGTCAAATGTCATTAGATACTTGTGGTTGGCTTGAGTCACAACACTATCATCTATTTAGCTACGGGAAAAAGGATTTATTCAAACTAAGAAACGAATTGATGATGTCTAGGATATGTTTAGGGTCATTCACATGTATTCCAAATGATTGAAATAATTCTTTAAGTAGGAACAGTTTGTGTCGTCAGATTGCATAATCCAAACCATAGTTAGAGCTATGATGATGCACAACTCATCTCACATTATGGTATATGCATAGAGTTTGTTAGGATATAAAGAATGAGCATCAATGCCTATTGCATAGTTTTTAAGGATTGGTCAAAAAAGGGTTAAATGACAACAACTCAAGGCCTAATGTTGCAATCAACAAAGACCTAGAGATAGGAGACAAGTATTGTAGGACTTTGGGTAGGAGGCTTGAAGGTTCATTTGAAAGCTTAACTCTCAATTAGATTTTGAGAAGTTGGAAGGTGCTAAAGTCTCACGTGCTTCTATTGTTGTGACTTTAGCAAGTTCCTAAGGAATGATTTAACAGTGAAGGCTTGCAACATGGGTATTTTACACTCCAATAGTTTTCTTAATCATGCTGCTTGAAAAGTGCCAAACAGGATTTGGACTCACGCACCCATCAAGCTCAACCTACACTAAAACCAATTGAGAATATAAACCCTATTGGCTAAAACATAGATGTTTCTACAATGTCGAACCCCCCTGGTTTGTAACTGTAGGAAAAGCAGGTGACACCAAACAGACCAAAACATTGTTAACATCATAGAGACATTGATCGATACAAACACTATCTAGACAGATGCTTTTGATGGCGGTGGGTGTGAGTACCTGGTGTTGCAGAAGTGGTAGAGCTTGCTGATGGCTGAGAAGATTATGATTGCCAGGTGTGCCTCACAAAGCATGGAGAGCTCCTATGCCTTGTTGAGGAGGCAATTCCGGTGCTTGCAACAGGTGACCTAGTGGTTGCTAGGATTCTGGATGTACTGGATCTGGATCTTGCCACAAGGTTTGACCTACTTTTGCCATGTATAAGTATTACTCACTTGGAAATGAGCTCCTACACTCCAAGGCTCATAGGAAGCATATGTAGAAGATATTTCTGCCTTTGATCACAGAGAAGCCATGGAATTACTATCATTAGGAGAACATTATGGGTGCACACACATATTAATCAATAGTCATGCAAGGTTTTTTCACATAAATATTAGACTGGTAAATCCTTTTACTCGGCTCTATGCACCCACATCGGTGCTTTGCACCTAAAGTACAACTTCTAGCCCTCGACCCGCACATTGCTAGCTCTAAAAGTCTTCAACATCTCTTACTAGAATTATCACCTACAAGCCTTTTTCTTTTGTTTCAAATTTCTCCTTCCCACATCCACAAGTGACTTATAATCAAAAAGTAATACCACCATGTATAAAAATGTCATTGAAAAGGGTAATACCGGAGTACCTCTATCTTGTTGAGTTGCTTCAAAAACTAGCTGCATCTATTTTAGTCCCTAGACCATGTAGTGACTCTTGAGTTTCACTTACACCATGTACTACAAATGCTTGTGTTCACACAACTATCACCCTAGCATAGAGCGTGAGTCTCAATCCTACTAAGCTATTACTCAACTTAGCTTGAAGTATGTGCATAAGAATGCTCTTCCCTAGTACTCCACAAAAGTTTATCTCAATCCAAATGGCCAATGTGGAAAAAATGATGAACATCCTTCCTAAAAAGCAAGGTCTCATGTGCTTGCTTGTGAACCGTATGCCTATACATATTGACGGATGCCCCATGCAACTACTAGTCATGATGAGTTGTACTAAAGATGTTGCCCAAGAAGAACGCTAGAGCACTTAGGGCCTAGGCTTATCCCTAGTTGTGCACTTGCCCCACAGAAATTATGGATCAATCCCAAGTAAAAAAAAATCAGATAAAAATGCAACTCTCAATGTCCGTTTTAGAAGAAATCGTATATCCATCGAGTTGACAGTGCCTGTAGGGATTGTCAAATCATGAGCAATGTAGAGTAGCAATGTACCACCAAAACAATTCAATCGAATCCAACTCATTGCAACAACATCTCTATTCTCTCCATTATTCTCTCATGTAGCCTGGTCTAGATCCAAAGTTAGAGCATCACCCCCTCTTATATAAAACCCTACTCGAGAAGGAGTTGCACATAGCTAACCACCTTGAGGGTCCCAGCCTCTTGATTGAGATTGTTACTTATCATTGTGTGTTAGCAGCTCAAACATTCAATTTGGTTCCTCTTGCTAGGTTAGGTGGGACCTCCTAAGAGAGGCTCCATATCAATTTTACTTCAATTCTCTCAAAGCTAAGCATCAATAAGAGACTATCACATTTATTTAGAAAGAAAATAGATGCACCTTTACTGATGACTAGGATATGCTAATGTTTTCCACAAGCATCTCTAAGTGCTAGCCGGAGTTGAGCCTAAGAGTATTGTTGATTGGTCCTAATGTGTTGCTAAAATCTTGGATGTGGAAATGGAGAGAGTCCTTGGCACCTTATTGAAATTAGCTTGCTCTTGGATAAACCATTCATTGAAGGGGAGGTATTATTTGTGCTCAAGTCTATGAAGAGGGAAAGTCCCTTAGCATTTATGGGTTTTAGGTAGAGCTTTGTCTTGCTTTGCAACTTCCAAGATGCATGCTTCAAAGATCTGACTACATCAAGTTATTGGACCATGAGTACCTCAAACATTTTGGTTCTAAGAATTGCATATATTTATGTATGAATACAAGAGTAGATGTAATGCTGAGTAATGTGTGTGTGCGGAGGGGTGTGTGTGAGTCATGTGTTTGAGTATAAAAAGAAGGAGCAAGGATAAGTAGTATGTGACATGTGTCTATGTATGTGCTATGTGTATGAGTACATATGTACATGTGGCAAATGTTTCTATATATATTCCATAACTTATAAATATTGTGGCAATTTTAATATATTTCTTTCAATATTTGTTTTTCATGAATGGTGAAAGAGCCTTGAAAATCTCGATATCCCTTAGAAATGTTGGCGAATAAAATTTTTTGGAGTTATAACTCAACTTACTCGAGTTTTGAAAAAAAAATCTGAAAAAATAAAAGTATAGCCCTTTGGTGACATATAGCCACTAAAATCATCTATGGAGCTAACTTGGCCAAAAACCACCAAATGAAGTCGTTTTGAAGAAAAAATGATGTTTTTGAAAAAATAGGCCAAAATTCATGACGTTTTTGATGCATGGAGGGGGAGAAAGCATAAAATAATAATCCCCATACCACCATCCAACAGGTAGGCAATCAAAATGCATTTTTAATAAAGCTCAATTGACTCTTAACAAGTAGCCAAAAGAATGTGTTTACTGCATGCTCCCCCTCATGCCTATAACTACACTCTCTCTTCTTGACAAATAAAGCAAGAAGAAAGACCTCCTGATGATGGAAAATTTTATCTACTTCTCTTATCCATTGAAGCTTGAGCCTTGAAGGAGGACAATACCCCCCTTCTATCTCATTTTTATTTTCTCTACCCCTTGTTATGCATTTGTCCCACACAACCATATCGCTAAGCCAAACACTGGCAAAATTTTTCAGGACAACCACCAAATCTCCCTGAACTACCACATCAATTTCACTTGACATCCATGGCTCCATGAGGCCGTAGAAATTCAAAAAGCCCATTTGAAGCAAGGGAAGCAAAGAACACGATCGATGAAGAAAATGATGCGATAAGAATTGGCGAAACCCTATCGTTAGCAAACCTGAGAGGTAACATCTTGTCCATTTGGAAAAAAATAATATTTAATAAGCTTATCACTATATTTAGCTTTAAACGATTATAAACACATTCTAAAGAAAATGCATATCAACTGTCGCTTAGGAAAATAACCTAAGTAATATAATAATTAGTTATTCAATGAAAATAATTTTTCACTTGGAAAAGGATTATATGCTTTTCATTAATAAAATGTTTAAATTATGGTTTATTTCGTGATATTTATTGTTATTTCATTCATGATGCATGTGAGCATAATAACATAAAAAAGATAGACGTTGTTGGGAAAGGGAATATTTTATATTTTTTTCCTAAAAGTGACTAACTTTGTTTCATTTTTCTAATGATAAACAGATGCATATTATTTTTATAATAATTTATAAAAAAGCATTTAGATAATATAATGAAATAATCAATGCATTAAATCAATAGAAAGTTGTATAGAAAAATATATACTAGACGTGCATAAATTAGGTGTGCAGTAATATAATTTGATGTTTAAAAGATTAAAGAAAAATTTCACTTACGATTTTTGCATTGCCTAGAATAAAGTATTCAAAAAAACAATCAGCATTGCACTTAGGACATAACTAAATGAAATTTGATCTTTCTAGATAACGTTGAAAGTTCTGACATCATTGATTAAACCATAGAATATGAGTTGAATAAAATAAAAATTATTTTTTTGCTAAAAACACACCCAATGTTAATATTAATGATTATATTAGCGAGAGCATCAATATCATGAGTTGACCCACGTATGAACTAGCAAGGAAACCTAACCTAAAATATCAAGAATGTTGAAGCAAAAACAACTATGAAATACTCGACAACCCTAAAACTATCACTATCAAGAAATTAAATAAATATTAGAAGTCTACATGACTTGTTGGACATTGATAAGAATTTTTTTATACAAATTCTAAAGTCTATATAGACTTGGAAAAACATTTAAAGTCCTAAGCCCAGGTTGGAGCAATGTAGTGCATGAATTACCTGTCATAGATATAAATACCCATATTATCTTTTAGGGTAGAAATACCAAATTTTTCATAAGAAAAAAATAGACTTAAGTTTTGCAAAATAAATACCAAATCTCGAAAAAGAATTGCAAGTAGGAAGTGAAACTTAAAGAACAAGGTGGGACCTTAAAAGAGAAACCCTAGATTTGAGTGGGTTGCTTCCTATGCTAAAAACACTTGGTGTTGTTTCTTTTTTATTTGTGCATGCATTGATGGTTGCAAAAGAAATATTTATTGTGCTTGCATTAGTTAGATCTGATTGTAAATATATAATCAGGATCATAAGAGAAAAGTTTACACTATGCCTCAAACATGGCTAGATACAGAAATCCGCTCCAAGGGGGATTGTTTTGTACTCCTGCGAGGAGCTTTGGACTAGCCCCAACGGCGAGAGGTCGCTTAATGAGGAATCCATTAGGCAAGAGGAGGTGGGGCTGCCAAGGGTCCATTGGCCGTAAATTTCTCGATCGCTCCTAGGAATTGCGTGACTCTCACACGAATCAAGATGGGATCATGGAGTCCCCGCTACTAGTGAAGGGACGAAAATCTTGGAGGGTTTCTTCTCTTCTGCACAAACATAAGGGATTTTTTTGTAAACAGAGGTCTATCTTCTGCGTAGGAAAAAGAAAAAAATAATTGTAAATAAATTTGCAAAATAATAAGTAAATATATTTTTCCAAAAGACTGTTTTCTCTATCTTTGTGTTGTGTCATAAAGTTACATGAAGGAGCTTGTGATAACAAGTTAATTAACAATGCTACTTTCATATGTCATAACTTAATGTAATAGGCAATTAGAAAACTAAAGAAAATCATTTGTGGGAAGAAGGTGGGCAAGATCCTTGATGGATCCGTCCTATGGATGGGTGGTCCTACTAAGTTGGGAGCTTCTCTCAAGAGATTGAACAAAATGTTAATTAGGAAAAATTAGATAGAATCGAGCATTGACTTACATAGGGTCAAGTCTTAAAACCTTAATTAGTAATTATCTTAAGGGAAAGGTGTGACGACTATGCCAGAACTCCATTAAGATTCCTTGAATCTCAACCAGTTGTTGGACAAAAGCATTGCAGTCCATGAACCAAGGGTAACTACAATCGCTCTAGTTGGACGAGAAGCCCTTGTGGGACACCTTTGATGGAGCTAGCTGATGTATCAAGACCTCCATTGTCAAATTAGAACCCCAAGTGTGCGGGTTGATCCTCATGGGGATGGCTCGTACCTTCTGTTATGGGGTGGCTTCTAGAAAACCTAGACGATAGACCATATGCATTGTCGCGAGTGGCGGGCGAAGGTGTCTAGGATAGTTCTCCGATAGACCACTAAAACATGCTGCCAGCGAATTGTTAGTTAGGCACATGACACATGGTATCAAAGAATAATTGAAATTAAAAATAACTATGGATTTTAAGACCAACTATTCTAAGTAATAATCAGCTTGTTAATTGTTAAGGAATAAAATTTGATAGAATAATGAAGCCTAGAACCAGTTCCTTGTTTTTCAAGCAATGTACATATCTGCACTGAACTCGATGGATGATGAGTGGAGAAAAGAAATGATAAGGATGCACAATCACCTACATGATCCATCCCTATGAATTGGAAGAAGATGGTTCTTGGATGAGCGTTACTATTACATTGAGGTCGACCAATTTTCAACATGCAGACTAATCTAAAACACCTTGAATGGATGGAAATTTTAAAAGTAGTTGAGGCCCTTATCTTTTTTTCTTCTAGAAGGAATCCACTTATGATTAGCAATGGTCAGCAGATATGTCTAGATCGTTATGTCTATGACAAGGTATTGAAGGTATTCGCAACCGATAGGATTATAATCCAAGGACGTCGCAAGTATCGAGATTACCCTATCCATGGTTTTCTAGATTTATCATTTTCACAGTATAGGTTTCTGGACATAGATAACAATTGGTCTACTTTCTTCTAACATGAATATAACTGATATCCATCGCTGAAAAAGAAAGATATAATGATATATTGTTTTGAAGATTGTATATAACATCCAGCCTATCCTATCGATGCTAATGTATCTCTACTTATAAACATCTACCATTTGCAAATATCCCTTACTTGTAAAAATCGTAGCATATGGCTACTGATCATAAAAGATAACAACAACTAGATTTTGCAAAAATGTTGTGCTCTTTGGCCCATCATTGTTTTACAAATCTAGTAAGATATTTTAATGTAAAAATGAACCTGAAAAGTTTAAAGCACTAAAATAATTCATGAAACTTATGATAACCAAGGGTAATAAAATATTGCTAGTCCAACTGAAATTCAGGAGAAGAAGTATCTCCTTAAGTAGATTAAGCCACTAGAATTCGATGTCAAGGGCAAAGACGTTGAAGTCAAGGCAGAGATTTGGATTGAGACAATGGAGGACTACTTTACTATTGCAGGAACTACACTTGCATCAGGCTATGATCGCCAAGTTGAAATTGACCGGTGGGGCATGCATGTGGTGGAAATAGTAATGTAAAGACCCATGACTTGTTGAGATAGCTATTACCTAGGAAAATCTTAAAGAAGATGTGCATGGTTGATATTTTCCACCAGCTTATCGCACACTAAAAATGAATGAGTTCTTTAACTTAAGACAGCTGCTGGGAATGAGCTTGGAGGCATATTACTCAAATTTTATCTCACTGCTTAAATATGTGCCTTCCATGACTATTTCTCAGTAGTAGATGTCTAAGTGTTGTCACAGATTGAATGCTCCTCTAAACACATGCCTTGAATCTATGCGCCCAAATGATCTACAAGATGCTTTGATTCGCCCAACACCTCTTGTTCAAGAGATGAAGTCAAAGCCAAGGAATAATAGGCTTTGGAATCAAAACAAAGGGACTTCACGGGGCTATGTTAAGCGAGCCCAAGGTCAGCATCCACCTGGTCAAGGAAAGAGGGCCAAAACAAATGCAAATTGGGAACTTCATACCTACGGAAAGTAATCCAGGAGTACCTAGGTGTTTCCATTATAATGAGCCTAGCCACTTTAAAATATAGTGTCCAAAGCTTGGCCAAATTCCTCGCCAAGGACAATACAGAGGTCAGAACCAAGCTTCAATTGCAAAAGGAAAAGTATCTGCAGTAATTCTTAAAGAACTTGAAGAATAAGGAAACCCAACTATGGAAGCCGATATGGAGAGGACATCAAATCATGCCACCCTCGATAATAAGAAAGGTTCAAATCGCCACTTTTTAGTGATTCAAACATCAACAGAATATCAAGGTAAGTCCTTCAAAATTTTGATTGATTGTGGAAGCACACACTTGTTCATGTCACCAAAGTGTGCCAAGAAATTAGGTATAGACACAATACCTACATCTAGGTTGCTTGTGGAACTTGCTAATGGAAAAGAAATCCTGTCTACTCCAGCAAAGTTGCAAAGTGACATTTAGCCTAGGAAGAAACCTCTCTGAAATAGAATTTAGAATTATGAATTTAGGGGCCTATGAATGTCTATTGGGTATGGACTCTGGAAAATCCCCAACGATGCACATATTTAGTGTAGAAAAGGCCAAGTGACTTTCAAAACCTAAAGGGGGAAAAAGTGATGGCCCAAGGTGAGGCAAGAAAACCCAAGGTTCAACTAGCCAAATCATCTCTCATAATAAAAGGGTTAAGAAAAGGATTACCTGTGTATCTCATAAAATTAAATAATATTGAGTAGAACAATCAAGACAAGGTAGAGCCATATTGGCTGAAGGAATATGATGACATCTTCCCAAAAGAGCTAATTGAATTACCACCTCAAAGAGAAGTTGATCACGAGATCAGACTTGAACCTGAAGCCGCTCCAATCGTAAGAGTCCGTATAAAATATCTATCCTTGAAGAAATTGAGTGGAAAGAGCAACTCAAGAAATTATTGGATCAAGGATACATCAGACCCAATAATTCACCATGGGGAGCCCCAGTATTGTTTCAACAGAAAAAGGATGGAACTCTCCACCTTTGCATTGATTATTGAGGTCTAAACCAAGTAATAATCAAGAATAAGTATTCGATCCCAAGAACAAACGACCTTCTTGATAAGCTACAAGGGGCAAAAATCTTTTCCAAGATTGATCTCCGATCTGGTTATTACCAAATAGGAATCAATGAAGAAGATATCTCCAAAACTGCCTTCAATACCAGATATGGTCATTTTGAATTCCTTGTAATGCCTTTCAATCTAACTAATGCCCCTCCTACATTTAATAGATTAATGTAGGACATTTTTGGACCTTATCTTGATAAGTTTGTCCTAGTCTTCTTTGATGACATCTTAACATACTCCAAGAGAGACGAAGACCATGAGCTGCAATTGTGCATTGTGCTAAACATAATGAGGACACACAAGCTCTATGTGAAGAAAAGGAAGTGTGCCTTTTTCAAAAGACAGATGGAATATCTCGAATTCATAGTATTTGCTGAAGGAATATCTGTAGACCCAGCCAAAGTTAAAGATGTTCAAGAGTGGCAACCTCTAATGACAATTAAGGAAATGAGAAGTTTTTTAGGGCTGACTGGATGGTATGGAACTTTCATAAAAAGTTATGCCCTAATAGCTACACCTCTCACTAATTTGCTGAAAAAGTAAACTGCTATTGTGTGGACGCCCATTGAGCAAGCCAGTTTTGAGCAGCTCAAAAAAAAATTTGGTAGCAACACCCATTTTAAAGCTACCTGACCTAAGTCAAGAGTCTGAGATCGTAACAGACATAAGTTCTCTTTCACTAGGTTGTGTGCTTATGCAACAAGGTCATTTGATATCCTATTCCTCAAGGAAATTGAGAATCCATGAGAGGAATTATGCCACCCATGATCTCGAGCTGTTAGTTGTGATCCATGATCTCAAATTGTGGCGACACTAGCTACTTGGAAGCAAGTTTACTTTGGTCACTCACTAACCACAAAAGTCTTAAATGGATCTTTACTCAACCAGATCTCAACATGAGTCAGCGTCGGTGGATTGAAGTCTTGCAAGAATTTGATTTTGAAATCAAGTTTAGGCCTAGAAAAGACAATGTGATTACTGATGCATTAAGTCGTAAATCTTTTTTGAATACACTTATTATGGAAGATCCATCTAAAGGAGAGACTTTAGCTACCATGATATTGATGCCTAGGAATCCAGTTGAGCTCGCCAAAGAAGAGGTAGACAAGGATCCTAAGTATTAGCTAGTGCTTAGAGAAATCCTAGCTAAGGACATTGATCCTAAGCTCAGAGTCAAATACCAAAATGTCACTCTCTAGATGATGGAATTTTCTATTTTAGGACAAGGCTCTGCATTCCCCTCAGTCAAGTGCTGAAAAAGAAGATATTATGGGAAGCCCTTGACTCCCCATTCTCAAGACACGGTGGCTATGCAAAAACTCTTAATGCAGTCAGGAAAAGTTACTACTGGGAAAGATTGAAGCATGATGTACTCAGATATGTTACTGAATGCCTAAGTTGCCAATGGGTGAAAGTGGAGCATATCAAAATTCCAGACAAGCTCCAGCCACTTGACATTCCATAAATGAAATGGGAGTTCATGAGTATGGATTTTGTAGTTGGCTTACATTCTGTTCAAGGAGGGTAGAATTCAATCATGGTGATTGTGGATATGCTGACAAAGGTCACTTATCTTATCCCAGTCAAGATCAACCACAAAGCTTCAGATATTGCACGACTGTTTGTGAAAGAAATCTTTAGGCTTTATGGATTGCCTAAACGGATCGTTAGTGATGGCGACTCTTTGTTTACATCACATTTATAGAGAAGTCTATTTGAAGCAATTAGAACCCATAGCACATCTTACCATCCCCAAACTGATGGCCAAGTAGAGTAGGTTAATCAGGTCATTGAAGATATACTAAGAGCTTATTGTTCCAGAGAACCAACAAGGTGGATAGAATATTTTCCCTTTTAATAGAATTTTCCTACAATGTATCATATCACCAGAGTATTCAAATGACTCCATTTCAAGCATTGTATGGGCAAGATTGTTTGATGCCACTGAATTTCTCTGATCCAACCCTAAATATTGAGGATTCTAAGAAAATGCTAGAAGACATGGATGTTAAAGTCAAAACTATCAGAAAAGACATCCAAGTTGCCAAAGATTGCCGTAAAGCTTATGTTGATCTAAGACGGCAAGAGCGTATCTTTCAAGAGGGAGACATGGTTCTCATCTGTGTACGTCCAAAGAAGAGTTCTCTATCATTAGGAAATTTCAAAAAGTTGAGTCCAAAGTATTGTGGACCATACACAGTTCTCAAATGCCTAAGAGCTAATGCCTATAAACTGCAACTTCTTGATCATGTGAAAGTCCACAATGTATTTCATGTTAGTCTTCTGAAAGCTTATGTGGCAAATCAAGATCATATTCTTGATGACCAACAAATTGTAATGCCTAGTCAAGAAGCCCTTGAACTCTAGCTTGATAAGATTCTAGATGTAAAAGAGAAACCTCTGAGAAACAGAACCATTAGAGAGTATCTTATCCAGTGGAAAGACTATATTCCTAAGGAGGATGCCACCTAGATAGAAGAGACAGCTCTAGAAAAACAATTTCCCTAGTTCTTTTCCAGATGAGGACATCTCTATTCCTCTAAGGAGTAGAGGATGTAATATTAACGCCATAATGCTTCATATTAAAAAAAAATTGGGCTTGAGTCATTTAAAAAATTACTCATCGAGTTGTCACATAAGTGATCGCACGTAATTTTCTTAATATCGAGTCTTGCATTAAAGCAATTTTGCAATCCGACACGAGAAGATGCCTCAATGATCTTAGCCAACAAAAAGCAAAGACATCTCATAAACAATATTACGATGACTTGATCATATAAATTTTATGTATTATATTTGATTTATCATTCCCGATTCCATTTAATACATCAAAGATCGCATTGATTTCGTAATGGCAAGACAAATCACAAAAGCCTTAATCAGTAGTAGATGAAGAATGCACAAGAACGAGCATGATATTGAGTAAGTTAAGTTTCAAAGAGTATAACATGACTTTATAAACTAGATAAGTCATGAGCTAACTTGGCCAAAAACCACCAGATGAAGTCGTTACGAAGAAAAAAAAAACGTTTTTGAAAAAATAGGCCAAATTTCATGATCTTTTTGACGCACAGAGGGAGAGAAAGCATAAAATAATCATCCCCATGCCACCATCCAACAAGTAAACAATCAAAATGCATTTTTAATAAAGCTCAATTGGCTCTTGACAAGTAGACAAAAGAATGAGTTGAGTGCATGCTCCCCCTTATGCTTATAAATACACCTTCTCTCCTTCATAAAGAAGCAAGAAGGAAGACCTCTTGATGATGGAAAAATTTCTCTACTTCTCTTATCCATTGAAGCTTGAGCCTTGAAGGAGTACAATACCCCCCTTCTACCTCATTTTCATTTTCTCTACCCCTTGTTACGCATTTGTCCCATACAGCCATATCGCCAAGCAACACTGGCAAAATTTTTCTAGACGACCACAACTCTACCTGAACTAGCACGTCAATTTCAAGTGACATCCATGGCTCCTCGAGGTCGTAGAAATTCAAAAAGTCCATTTGAAGCAAGGGAAGTAAAGAACGTGGATGATGGAGAAAATGATGCGGTAGGAATTGGCAAAACCCCCATTACATCAAACTTGGGAGAGGTAATACCTTGTCGGTTTGGAAAAAAAAATGTTTTATATGCTTATCACTATATTTGACTTTAAACGATTATAAACACATTCTAAAGAAAATGCATATGAACTGTCACTTAGGAAAATAACCTAAGTAATATAATAATTAGTTATTCAGTGAAAAGACTCTTTCACTTGGAAAAGGATTATATGCTTGTCATTAAGAAAATATCTTAATTATGGTGGCTTATTTCGTGATATTTATTATTATTTCATTAATGATGCATGTGATCATAATAACATAAAAAAGATAGACGTTGTTAGGGAAGGGAATATTTTATATTTTTCCCTTGAAAGTGACTATCTCTATTTCATTTTGCTAATGATAAACAAATGCATATAAATTTTATAATAATTCATAGAAAATCATTTAGATAATATCATGAAATAATCAATGCATTAAATCAATAGAAAATTATATATGAAAATATATACTAGACGCGCATAAATTAGGTATGTAGTAATATAATTCAATGTTTGAAAGATGAAAGAAAAATTACACTAATGATTTTTGCATTGCCTGGAATAAAGTATTTAGAAAACCAATCACCATTGCACTTAGGACATAGCTAAATGAAAATTGATATTTCTAGATAATGTTGAAAGTTTGGCAAATGATGAGACATTATCCATTAAACCATAGAATATGAGTAGAATAAAATAAAAATTATTTTCTTGCTAAAAATACACACAATGTTAATATTAATGATTATATTAGCGAGAGCGTCTATATCATGAGTTGACCCACGTATGAATCAATGACGAGAAAACTTAACCTAAAATATCGAGAATGTTGAAGTAAAAACAACTATGAAATACTTGATAACCCTGAAACTATCACTATCAATAAATTAAATAAATATTGGAAGTCTACAGGACTTGTTGGATATTGATAAGAAATTTTCGATACAAATTCTAAAGTCTAAATAGACTTGGAAAAGCATTTGAAATCCTACTAAGCGCAGGTTAGAGCAGTGCAGCACATGAATTGCCTGCCATAGATATAAATGCCCATATTATATTTTAGGATAAAAATACAAAAATTTTCATAAGAAAAAAATAGACTTTAGATTCGCGAAATAACTATCGGATCCTGAAAAAGAATTGCAAGTAGGAAGTGAAACCCGAAGAATAAGATGGGATCTTAAAAGAGAAACCCTAGATTTGAGTGGGCTGCTTCCTATGCTAAAAACACTTGATGTTGTTTCTTTTTTATTTGTGCATGCATTGATGGTTGCACAAAAAATATTGTAAATATATAATCATGATAAGACACGGAACCCCACTCCAAGGGAGATTGTTTTGTACCGCTGTGAGGAGCTTTGGACAAGCTTCGATGGTGAGAGGTCACTTGGTGAGGAATCCCTTAGATAGGAGGAGGTGGGACTGCTAGGGACGCACTAGTTGTAAATCTCTCAATCACTCCTAGGAACTGTCTGACCCTTACACGAATCAAGATGGGATCCTAGAGTTTTCGATACTAGTGAAGGAACGGAAATATTGGGGGGTTTCTTTTCTTCTACATATAGACAGAAGTTCAGTGAATGAATGTTTATCTTCTGCATAGGCAGAAGGCAAAAAGCATTATAAATAACTTTTTAAAATAATAAATCAATATGTTTTGCCAAAAGACTATTTTCTCTATCTTCGTGTTGTGTTGTAAGATTACACGAAGGAACCTATGGTAATGGGTTAATTAATGAAGCTACTTTTATATGTCATAACTTAATGTGATAGGTAATTAGAAAACTAAAGAAAACCATTTATGGGAAGCGGGTGGACGAGATCGCTGCAGATCCGTCCTATGGATGGGTGGTCCTGGTAAGTTGGGAGCTTCTCTCAAGAGATTGAACGAAACGTTAATTAGGAAAAACTAGGTAGAGCCAAGAGTTGACTTACCTAGGGTCAGGTCTTAAAACCTTAATTAGTAGTTATCTTAGGGGAAAGGTGTGGCGGCTATGTTAGAACTCCATTAAGGGTCCCTGAATCATAACTATTTTTTGCTAGAAAAAAGCATTGCACTCCATGAACCAAGGGTAACTACGATCACTCCAGTCAAATAAGAAGCCCTTGTGGGACACCTCTAATGGAGCTAGCTGATGTATCAAGATCTTAGATGTCAAATTAGGACCTCAAGTTTACATGTTGATCCTCATGGGGATGGTTGGTACCTTTCGTTATGGGGTGGGCTTTGGTAAACCTAGATAATAGACCCTATGCATTCTCTCATGAGTGTCGGGTAAAGCCATCTAGGATAGTTCCCCGATGGACCACTAAAACGTGCTACCATGGAATTGTTAGGTAGGCATGTGACACTATGCCCAAATTGTAGCACCTCTTACAGACTTACTCAAAGGGAAAGTTGCCATTATTTGGATGCCAATTGAACAATCTAGCTTTGAACAACTAAAACATAGTTTGATAACTGCTCCTATATTAAGGCTACTTGCCTTAAGTAAGGAATTTGAAGTTGTCACATATGCCAACTCTCTTGCATTGGGATGCATAATAATGTAGGAAGGTCATCTTGTAGCTTATTCTTCGAGAAAATTGAAAGCCCATGAAAAGAGATATGCTACTCACGACTTAGAGTTGTTAGCTGTGATTTAGCCTCTCAAATTATGGAGACATTACTTGCTTGAAAACAAGTTTTCCTTAGTCACACAGATCATAAAAGTCTTAAGTGGATATTTACTCACAGCCTGATCTTAATATGAGGCAATGATAGTGGATCGAAATTCTACAGAAGTATGACTTTGAAATTAAGTTCAGATGATCTGGTAAGGAAAATGTAGCAGCAAATGCCCTTAGTCGTAAAGCCTTCTTTAATGCTCTTATTACTGAAGAACCATCTAGGACAGAAACTCTGGCTACAATGGTATCAATGCCAACTAATCCTATCATTGAGTTGACTAAAATAAGGACCCAAACTATCAACAATTGTTTTGGGAAGTTCAGAATAAGGGACAAGATCCCAAACTCAAGACTAAGTATCAAGAATTCTCTACAGATGAAGATGAAGGACTTGTTTATTTCAAAATGAGACTATGCACTCCTTCAAGTCAGACTCTCAAGAGAAGGATGCTTTGGGAAGCACATGACTCTTCTTTTTCAAGACACTTATGTTATGCAAAAACCCTTAATGCTGTCAGGAAAAGCTATTACTAGCAAAGAATCAAGGGTGATGTACTTAAGTATGTCACTGAATGTCTAATTTGCCAAAGGGTAAAATCTGAACGTGTCAAGTTACCAAGTAAATTCTAGCTACTTTGAAATTAAGTTCAGATGATCTGGTAAGGAAAATGTAGCAGCAAATGCCCTTAGTCGTAAAGCCTTCTTTAATGCTCTTATTACTGAAGAACCATCTAGGACAGAAACTCTGGCTACAATGGTATCAATGCCAACTAATCCTATCATTGAGTTGACTAAAATAAGGACCCAAACTATCAACAATTGTTTTGGGAAGTTCAGAATAAGGGACAAGATCCCAAACTCAAGACTAAGTATCAAGAATTCTCTACAGATGAAGATGAAGGACTTGTTTATTTCAAAATGAGACTATGCACTCCTTCAAGTCAGACTCTCAAGAGAAGGATGCTTTGGGAAGCACATGACTCTTCTTTTTCAAGACACTTATGTTATGCAAAAACCCTTAATGCTGTCAGGAAAAGCTATTACTAGCAAAGAATCAAGGGTGATGTACTTAAGTATGTCACTGAATGTCTAATTTGCCAAAGGGTAAAATCTGAACGTGTCAAGTTACCAAGTAAATTCTAGCTACTTGACATTCCCCAGATGAAATGGGAGTTTATTAGCATGGACTTTGCAGTTGGGCTACCTTCTGTTCAAGGAGGATATAATTCAATAATGGTAATAGTAGACATGCTAACAAAGGTCATCTTATTCCAACAAAAATAATTACAAAGCTTCAAATATTGCAATAATTTTTATAAAAGAAAATTTTACGTTACATGGGTTACCTAAAAGGATCATCAATGATCGTGATTATCTTTTCATATCCCATTTCCGGAAGAGTTTATTTGAAGCCATTGGGACCCAACTTTGTTTCAGTATTGCTTATCATCCACAAACTGATGGGTAGACAGAATGAGTTAACTAGGTGATCGATGATATTCTATGTGCATATTGCAACAAGGAACCTAAAAGGTGGATTCAATATCTACCCTTAGTGGAATTTTCCTATAATGCCTGCTATCATCAAAGTATTCAGATGGCTCCATTTTAGGTGCTATATGGTCAAGATTGCCACATGCCACTTAATTTTTCCAATCCTACGCTAAGGATAGAAGCTTCAAAAAAAGTTAGAAGAAATGGATGATCAAATCAAGATTATCAAACAATATATTCAAGCTACCAAGAATCGACAAAAGGAGTATGTTGATCTAAAAAGGCAAGAACGAATCTTCAAAGAGGGAGACATGGTCTTCATCCGTGTCCATCCAAAGAAGAGTTCTTTGTCTTTAAGAGAATTTAAAAAGCTAAGTCCAAGATATTGCGGACCCTACAAGGTTCTCAAGTGCTTCGGACCAAGCATTTACAAGATAGAATTCTGTAAGAATATAAAAATCCACAATATATTTCATGTTAGCTTATTGAAAGCATACGTAGCTAACCCAAACCATATCCTTGATAATCAACAAGTTGTAATACCTAGCCAAGGAGTCCTTGAGCTACAACCTAATAGAGTAATTGATGTAAGGGAGAGAGAATTAAGGAGTAGAACCCTTAGAGAATACCTTGTCCAGTGGAAGGATTATCCTGAAGAAGATGCTACATGGATAGATGAGAATGCTCTTTATCAACAATACCCACGGTTTCTCTTGAGATGAGAACATCTTGATTTCTCTAAGGGGAAGAGGATGCAATATTTCCATGAGATTTATAAAAGTTAGCCATATATTAGTAAGGTTAGTAATTAGTAAGTAAAATTAGTTAAGAGTTAGTAAGTAAGTTAGAGTTAGATAAGTTAGTTAATAGTTAGTAAATTAGTTACTAACTAACCAAAACTAACGTTAGGAAAATAACTAATGATTAAAAACTGACTTTAATAAAACTAACTAAACTAACATTAATTATTAACGTTAATAAAAAGAAGAAAAATGACAATTGTGACCACCATAAAGGCCGCCTCACCATCATCAACATCATCATCGTCATCGATGTTGTTGTCATCAACATCATCATCTCCATTGTCTTTACCTTAAATATCTCATTTAACCTCCATTTACAGGCGTCAAGAGCCTCAAGCCTCACGAATACCCTCCCTTTTTATTTATAGTTCAAAAAAATTAAAAATATTAAAATAAAAAAGGAGAGAAAGAAGCTCCCCACTTTGAGTGGAGGAGTTTTCTTTTTCCAAAGAGGGCAAAAAACATAGGGAAAGGGAGAGGCAGTCTGCGGTCCCTTCAACGCCTGTAAAAAGGCATGCCCTTTACTCAGTCGAGGGAGGCACAAGAGGCTCTGAGAGGCTATCGAAGGAATTTGGAGAGAGAGAAAGAGAGAGAGAGAGAGAGAGAATTACCCCGAGAGGCTACGGAAGGAAGCTAGAGAGAGAGAGAGAGAGAGAGAGAGAGAGAGAGAGAGGAAGTTACTTTGAGAGGCTACCAAGGAAGAGAGTTAGCTCAACTCCTTGTCTCGCAGACTTTGACTAAGCCATCTTCTCTTAAGCTCTCCCATCTCGAATTTTTTTTGCCTTCTCTATCTCTCAAACACGCTAATAGATGATGGCTCCAAAGAGATGAGGTGGAAAGACCATGAGAACCATTGCACAACTGATCAAAGAATTGGGGCATTGCCAGAGATATGGGAGTGCATGAGGTTGCCGAATTTGTTTGTAATATTCCCACCATAACACTTCATATCAAGAAATGAGTTCGAGCTTGAGACATTTTAAAAATTTTACTCATCGAGCTATCACATAAGTGACTGCACATAATTTTCTTCATATCGAGTCTTGTATTAAATCAATTCCACAAACCGACATGAGAAGAAACCTCAATGATTCCAGCCAACAAAAAGCAAAGATGCCTCGTAAATAATATTACGATGACTTGATCATAATTTTTTGCGCATAATATTTGATTTAGCATTCCTGATTCCACTTAATGCATCAAAGATTGCATTGACTTTGTAACCACAAGACAAATCACAAAAGCCTTAATTGGTAGATGAAGAATGCGCAATAATGAGCATGATATTGAGTAAGTTAAGTATCAAATAGTAAGGCATGACTTTATAAAATAGATAAGTCATGAGGTAACTTGGCCAAAAACCACTAGATGAAGTCGTTTCGAAGAAAAAAATATATTTTTCAAAATTCATGATGTTTTTGACTCCTGGAGGGAGAGAAAGCATTTTAAAATCATCCCCATGCCACCATCCAACAAGTAGGCAAACAAAATGCATTTGTTTTATAAAGCTTACTTGGCTCTCGACAAGTAGCCAAAAGAACGAGTCGACTACATGCTCCCCCTCATGCCTATAAATACACCCCCTCTCCTTCACAAAGAAAGCAAGAAGGGAGACCTCATGATGATGAAAATTTTTCTCTACTTTGTTGAGATGACAAGCTCAACACATGCAGACATTGATGATGGACCGCCTGGTTAGATAGGTCCACACGTCTACACTTAGCATGTTGGTGGTCATTATGACTCTCACATGGCCACTGACTCATTACTTATTATATTCAGGTTGTTACACCTACTTACAGCTGGCATAGTTATAGCGCCAGTCAACTAGTATAGTCGGTTATGCATTGTTTGACTTAGTAGGCCACTTTTCTTTATGTTGTATCTTATCTATACTTTATATACATTGAAAAGAGTGTGGAAGAAGAAGAAGAAACCAGCAAGAAAACGTTTTGGCCTCCATCTCTCTTCTTGTCTCTTGAGTGAGCTTCTCCTTGTGCATTCTGTGTGTGTTCGGCGTAGAATATTGAGCAAGTCCCCCCACCACACGATTCTTGACATGGTATCAGAGCCATGCCACTGAGAGAGGCTGATTTCGAAGGCTGAAGCGAAGGAGAATAAGCAAGGTTCAAGCAAGCAAGCCACGAGTAAGTGTCAAGATTGTGGGAGAGAAGGAAGGAGTCTCGCTTGAAGCTTTCTTGCTTGCACAATGGGGGAAGACACACAAGGGTGGAGGCTGAAAACAGTTTTCCTCTTCTTAGTTGTGTAAGCCAAAAGAACTCAAGTACAAAGAAATAGAAGAACCCTATATATGGGTCTCAAACCAAACTCAACTAACTAAGGTGGCATACTAACTGAGCCACGAACTAGAGTAGATAAGGATAGCTATCATGTAGCTATTATTCATGGGCGGTGTACCAACCGCGTCTGCAACTGACAAGTCGGTGACATAAATACACAACGGTCACCCTGGCGTATCTCGGGTGGAGCTCGATATCTCAACACTCCCCCTCGAGCTCAATCCCAATTCCTGCACACCAAGCAGGTCTCTGAACTTGCGCAGCTTCTCTGCGCCCAATGCCTTGGTGAATATGTCAGCTACCTGATCCTCTGTGCTGACATAAACTAGATCAATAAGACCTAGTAAAACCCTCTCTCGCACATAGTGATAATGCACCTCAATGTGCTTTGTTCTAGCATGATAGACTGGGTTATTTGCCAAGTGTATACTACTCATGTTGTCACAATAAATGACAATTGGTCCATCTGTAGACTGATGCATATCATAAAGTAGCTTATGCAACCAAGCTACCTCACATGCAGCCATTGCTGCACCCCTGTACTCAGCCTTTGTGCTCGACAAGGCAACTGTAGGCTGTTTCTTGCTGCTCCAAGTGACTGCAGCACTCCCAAAAGAGAACACATATCCACTGGTAGATCGTCTATTAGAAATACTACCAACCCAATCAGCATCAGTGTATCCATGCAACTGTATCTGAACCCCAGTCTCATAAAATAGTCCATACTGCAATGTGGACTTCACATACCTGAGTATGCGTCTAGCCGCATCCAAATGTGGTTTCCTTGGAGCCTGCATAAACTGACTTACCAATCCAACAAGATAGCTCAAATCTGGCCTGGTAATAGTCATATAAATCAAACTTCCTACTATGCGTCTGTACATAGTAGGGTCTTCTAGAAGCTCACCTACATCTGTGCTCAGCTTCACATTTTGCTCCAAAGGAACTGAAATAGGCTTACAGCCTGTCATCCCATATTTGGACAGCATGTCCAATCCATACTGCCTCTGCAAGAGCTGTATCCCACTTGGTGATCTAATCACCTCAATGCCCAAGAAATAATGCAGCTCTCCCAAATCCTTCATCTCAAACTTCTGCTTCAATAGCATTTTCACATGAAGGATATCTTCATCACTGTCACCTGTCATAATCAAATCATCAACATAAATGACAAGTAGCATAATACCTTTCTCTGTTTTTCTCACATAAAGTGAGAAATCTGCCTTGGAAATCTGAAAGCCAATAGTGACAAGATACTGTCCTATCTTGTTAGACCATGCTCTAGGTGCTTGCTTCAAGCCATACAAGGCTTTCTTCAACCTGCAAACAAACTCAGGATGAACAGCATGCACATAACCTGGTGGCTGCTCCATATAGACCTCTTCTTGCAAATCACCATGCAAGAAGGCATTCTTTACATCCATCTGATGTAAAGACCATCCCTTTGATGCAGCCATAGCAATGACTGCTCTTACAGTTGCCATCCTTGCAACTGGACTGAATGTTTCTTCATAGTCAATGCCATATGTTTGTGCATACCCCTTGACTACTAATCTTGCCTTGTATCTGTTCACAGAACCATCTGCATTGTGCTTCACCTTATAAACCCACTTACAGCCAATTGCATTCTTACCTTTAGGCAAAGGTACTAACTCCCATGTAGCATTTGCTTCCAAGGCATCCATTTCTTCATCCATGGCTTTCTCCCATTTTTCTTTTCCCATGGCTTGCTCAAAAGATGTGGGTTCTGGTTCCTGTATCACTTTGACCATATATGCATAGTGAATGGCTGTAAATCCATCATATTTCAGCCTATCCACAGGATACCTAGCTCTCGTAGACCTGCGCAAAGTAGGTTCACTCCCAGGTGCTCTCAAAACATCCCTGGTCTTCCTTACTCCAGGTGTAATAATAGAAGGAATACCCAACTCATCATCAATGCTCTGTTCTGAGCCACTGGATTCAGCATCCACATAAGAGTGACCTGCATTCACATCAAACATAGGCTGATCAACCTTCTCTTTTCCTTTTCGTGATACCTGCATACCACTATCTGCATTGCTTTGAGAAGATTCTCCTGATCTCAATCTTCCTGTCCATGGCGAAGAATGTGAACCACTGCTAGAGGACGCTCCAGGTCCACTAATATTTTGTGACTGCTGCTGTGAATTCTGTGTAGCATTACCATTTTGTGCATCTACATCATCAATCACATTTACTGGTTTATACCAACTACTCATCTCATCAAAAACAACATCTCTGCTCACTGTAAACTTACGAGTAGAAGGGTTATAGCATCTATACCCTTTTTGCTGCAGAGAGTAACCAATAAAGATGCACTTCTCAGCTTTTGGATCCAACTTGGATCTCAACTCATCTGGCACATGTACATAGGCAATGCAACCAAAAATTTTCAAATGAGAAATATCTGGTTTCCTACCAGTATACCTCTCCTCTAGAGTTATCCCATGTATTGCTGCAGTGGGAGTCCTGTTCATTATATAGACTACTGTAGCAACTGCTTCAGCCCAATAAAAAACTTGCAAGTCTTTTTCATTGAGCATGGCACGAGATACCTCTCCAATATGCCTGTTTTTCCTTTCTGCAATTCCATTTTGTTGTGGGGTATAACTGCATGAATATTGCTGCTTTATGCCATGCTCCTGTAAGAACTTTGCAAACTCATTTGAGAGGTACTCTCCCCCTCCATCTGACCTTAGGCATTTTATTTGCAGACCTGTTTCTTTTTCATCCATAGCTTTAAGGGTTTTGAAATGCCCAAAAACTTCACTTTTCTTTTTCATAAAATACACCCAAACTTTTCTGCTATAGTCATCAATAAAAGTGACAAAATAATGACAGCCTCCAAGAGATGCAGCTTTAGTAGTCCACACATCAGAGTGGATTAATTCCAATGGCTTCTCACTCTCTTGAACATGTCTAGGAAATGGTTTCCTTGCCTGTTTTCCAAACTGACAGGCTTCACATACCTTATGCATTTTTGCAACCTTGAATTTTGGCAATCCTGCAACAATATTTTGGGCCTGCATTGATTTAAGTCGCTGTACATTAACATGACCAATGCGTTTATGCCAGATATCAATATCTGCAACTACACCGGTCCCATGTGCAAACATTGCTGCACTCAATTCAGACATGTCTGCATCCAACGTAAACATTCTGCCCTTCTTCTTTCCTTTTGCTATCAAGCAACCTTTATTTTTCATATCCTCAACAAAGCATCCATGAGGATTAAATCTGACCTGCAAGCCCTGCTCAACCATTTGACCGACAGAAACCAGATTCTTGGTGATATTCGGGACATGAAATACATCGGACAGGTATTTCTTTTTCCCATCCTGCATAGACAAGGGAAATTTTCCAATCTGCACAATATGATGTGCAGTATCATCACCAGTCTCCACAAATCCTGGTTTTTCCATTTTCCTTGCATCCTCCATCCATTCTGCATGACCTGTCATGTGGTTTGATGCACCTGAGTCAACATACCATACATCATTGCTTTCTTCTGCACTTGTCACATAATTGTTCATGTGCTGCACCATGGACAAATGCTCATTTCTGTCATCACCCTGTCTACTAGAAGATGCATAATTCCCTTGTTGCAGTTTTTCATTCATGATGTCATTCTGCTTTTTATAGCAGTCTTTAGCCATATGACCCATTTTACCACAATAGTAGCATTCAACATTACTGTTTGCATTTTGACCTCTTTGCCATCCACCACGACCTCTTTGGCTCCCCCTGCCTCTAGAGTTACCACGTCCTCCTCCATAGGACTGGTTTTCTTGAGTTTGCTGCATATTCTGATTTCTGCCACGGCCTCCAAATTGGCCTCCTCTACCTCTGCCTCTACCTCTTCCAGCATTTGAGTAGAAGACAGCTTCTTTTAAAGTTCCTCCTGAAGAAGATGCACCACCATTTCTTTGCTCCTTAGAAATTAGAAGAGCAATCAGCTCCTCAAAATCAGGAAATCTTTCACGGAGGGAAATGGATGTTCGGAACTGTGCATAATCCTTTCCTAGACCATTCAAGGTCACGGAAACTAAATCATCATCTTCCACTGGCGACCCAATGGAAGCAAGTGCATCTGCAATCTTCTTCACCTTCATGTGGTAGTCGTTGATGCTCATACTTTCTCTTTGCACATTATGCAACTCTTGCTTGAGCTGCATTTTCTTGGCTTGCGTATTTGTGCTATACATTTTTGACAAAGTATCCCATGCCTCCTTTGGCGTACTTGCATCCTGAATATGCACAATCATAGAGTCTGAAATACTGATAGACAGCCAATACATAACTTTCCTGGCTCTCTCATGCCATGTTTTGAATGCCTGCATTTGCTGTTGATTGGGAACATCAGGAAGAACTGGTTCTTCTTCATTTCTTGCAACAAATTCCCAATATCCTTTTCCCATAAGGAAATTTGTCATTCTAAACTTCCATGCTTGGAAGTTGTTCTTGTCAAGCTTTTCAGTGACAATCTGTGAAAGAGAATCAGATGCCATTACAGAAGATTGGAAAAAATTGTGTCACTGCAAAAACCACAGCTTCACTCTCACACGGAAAAATCTGCAAAACTGGCGAAAGTGGTATTTGACCACACAGTCACTTCCTAGTGACGATTTTGCATCAACATGCAACAGGGATGATTCTGTAACTCCCAATGTCTCTGCGCACAAGCATACAATGCAATTTTTACAGTAACTTTTCACCGACCTGTAGAACAGTGGCTGCATAGCATAAAACTGGGCCTTTTCCTGAGTGCGTGCAGAAAAATTCCGCCTCCAAAACAGGCCCCGAAATGGCCTCAAATAAAAAAAACAAGGTCTCAACCTGAGACAATGCACTCCTGCACTTTCCGGCTGTGCTACCTGCACAGATCTGCTCCCAAAGCAGAAAATGAAAGCAACACTGCTCCTCTTACCAGAACACCGTGAGCTTGGCTTACTTTCTTGAGCTCCTTACCACGAACAAGGCTTTGATACCATGTCAAGATTGTGGGAGAGAAGGAAGGAGTCTCGCTTGAAGCTTTCTTGCTTGCACAATGGGGGAAGACACACAAGGGTGGAGGCTGAAAACAGTTTTTCTCTTCTTAGTTGTGTAAGCCAAAAGAACTCAAGTACAAAGAAATAGAAGAACCCTATATATGGGTCTCAAACCAAACTCAACTAACTAAGGTGGCATACTAACTGAGCCACGAACTAGAGTAGATAAGGATAGCTATCATGTAGCTATTATTCATGGGCGGTGTACCAACCGCGTCTGCAACTGACAAGTCGGTGACATAAATACACAATGGTCACCCTGGCGTATCTCGGGTGGAGCTCGATATCTCAACACTCCCCCTCGAGCTCAATCCCAATTCCTGCACACCAAGCAGGTCTCTGAACTTGCGCAGCTTCTCTGCGCCCAATGCCTTGGTGAATATGTCAGCTACCTGATCCTCTGTGCTGACATAAACTAGATCAATAAGACCTAGTAAAACCCTCTCTCGCACATAGTGATAATGCACCTCAATGTGCTTTGTTCTAGCATGATAGACTGGGTTATTTGCCAAGTGTATACTACTCATGTTGTCACAATAAATGACAACTGGTCCATCTGTAGACTGATGCATATCATAAAGTAGCTTATGCAACCAAGCTACCTCACATGCAGCCATTGCTGCACCCCTGTACTCAGCCTTTGTGCTCGACAAGGCAACTGTAGGCTGTTTCTTGCTGCTCCAAGTGACTGCAACACTCCCAAAAGAGAACACATATCCACTGGTAGATCGTCTATTAGAAATACTACCAACCCAATCAGCATCAGTGTATCCATGCAACTGTATCTGAACCCCAGTCTCATAAAATAGTCCATACTGCAATGTGGACTTCACATACCTGAGTATGCGTCTAGCCGCATCCAAATGTGGTTTCCTTGGAGCCTGCATAAACTGACTTACCAATCCAACAACATAGCTCAAATCTGGCCTAGTAATAGTCATATAAATCAAACTTCCTACTATGCATCTGTACATAGTAGGGTCTTCTAGAAGCTCACCTACATCTGTGCTCAGCTTCACATTTTGCTCCAAAGGAACTGAAATAGGCTTACAGCTTGTCATCCCATATTTGGACAGCATGTCCAATCCATACTGCCTCTGCAAGAGCTGTATCCCACTTGGTGATCTAATCACCTCAATGCCCAAGAAATAACGCAGCTCTCCCAAATCCTTCATCTCAAACTTCTGCTTCAATAGCATTTTCACATGAAGGATATCTTCATCACTGTCACCTGTCATAATCAAATCATCAACATAAATGACAAGTAGCATAATACCTTTCTCTGTTTTTCTCACATAAAGTGAGAAATCTGCCTTGGAAATCTGAAAGCCAATAGTGACAAGATACTGTCCTATCTTGTCAGACCATGCTCTAGGTGCTTGCTTCAAGCCATACAAGGCTTTCTTCAACCTGCAAACAAACTCAGGATGAACAGCATGCACATAACCTGGTGGCTGCTCCATATAGACCTCTTCTTGCAAATCACCATGCAAGAAGGCATTCTTTACATCCATCTGATGTAAAGACCATCCCTTTGATGCAGCCATAGCAATGACTGCTCTTACAGTTGCCATCCTTGCAACTGGACTGAATGTTTCTTCATAGTCAATGCCATATGTTTGTGCATACCCCTTGACTACTAATCTTGCCTTGTATCTGTTCATAGAACCATCTGCATTGTGCTTCACCTTATAAACCCACTTACAGCCAATTGCATTCTTACCTTTAGGCAAAGGTACTAACTCCCATGTAGCATTTGCTTCCAAGGCATCCATTTCTTCATCCATGGCTTTCTCCCATTTTTCTTTTCCCATGGCTTGCTCAAAAGATGTGGGTTCTGGTTCCTGTATCACTTTGACCATATATGCATAGTGAATGGCTGTAAATCCATCATATTTCAGCCTATCCACAGGATACCTAGCTCTCGTAGACCTGCGCAAAGTAGGTTCACTCCCAGGTGCTCTCAAAACATCCCTGGTCTTCCTTACTCCAGGTGTAATAATAGAAGGAATACCCAACTCATCATCAATGCTCTGTTCTGAGCCACTGGATTCAGCATCCACATAAGAGTGACCTGCATTCACATCAAACATAGGCTGATCAACCTTCTCTTTTCCTTTTCGTGATACCTGCATACCACTATCTGCATTGCTTTGAGAAGATTCTCCTGATCTCAATCTTCCTGTCCATGGCGAAGAATGTGAACCACTGCTAGAGGACGCTCCAGGTCCACTAATATTTTGTGACTGCTGCTGTGAATTCTGTGTAGCATTACCATTTTGTGCATCTACATCATCAATCACATTTACTGGTTTATACCAACTACTCATCTCATCAAAAACAACATCTCTGCTCACTGTAAACTTATGAGTAGAAGGGTTATAGCATCTATACCCTTTTTGCTGCAGAGAGTAACCAATAAAGATGCACTTCTCAGCTTTTGGATCCAACTTGGATCTCAACTCATCTGGCACATGTACATAGGCAATGCAACCAAAAATTTTCAAATGAGAAATATCTGGTTTCCTACTAGTATACCTCTCCTCTGGAGTTATCCCATGTATTGCTGCAGTGGGAGTCCTGTTCATTATATAGACTACTGTAGCAACGGCTTTAGCCCAATAAAAATCTTGCAAGTCTTTTTCATTGAGCATGGCACGAGATACCTCTCCAATATGCCTGTTTTTCCTTTCTGCAATTCCATTTTGTTGTGGGGTATAACTGCATGAATATTGCTGCTTTATGCCATGCTCCTGTAAGAACTTTGCAAACTCATTTGAGAGGTACTCTCCCCCTCCATCTGACCTTAGGCATTTTATTTGCAGACTTGTTTCTTTTTCAGCCATAGCTTTAAGGGTTTTGAAATGCCCAAAAACTTCACTTTTCTTTTTCATAAAATACACCCAAACTTTTTGGCTATAGTCATCAATAAAAGTGACAAAATAATGACAGCCTCCAAGAGATGCATCTTTAGTAGTCCACACATCAGAGTGGATTAATTCCAATGGCTTCTCACTCTCTTGAACATGTCTAGGAAATGGTTTCCTTGCCTGTTTTCCAAACTGACAGGCTTCACATACCTTATGCATTTTTGCAACCTTGAATTTTGGCAATCCTGCAACAATATTTTGGGCCTGCATTGATTTAAGTCGCTGTACATTAACATGACCAATGCGTTTATGCCAGATATCAATATCTGCAACTACATCGGTCCCATGTGCAAACATTGCTGCACTCAATTCAGACATGTCTGCATCCAACGTAAACATTCTGCCCTTCTTCTTTCCTTTTGCTATCAAGCGACCTTTATTTTTCATATCCTCAACAAAGCATCCATGAGGATTAAATCTGACCTACAAGCCCTGCTCAACCATTTGACCGACAGAAACCAGATTCTTGGTGATATTCGGGACATAAAATACATCGGACAGGTATTTCTTTTTCCCATCCTACATAGACAAGGGAAATTTTCCAATCTGCACAATAGGATGTGCAGTATCATCACCAATCTCCACAAATCCTGGTTTTTCCATTTTCCTTGCATCCTCCATCCATTCTGCATGACCTGTCATGTGGTTTGATGCACCTGAGTCAACATACCATACATCATTGCTTTCTTCTGCACTTGTCACAGAATTGTTCATGTGCTGCACCATGAACAAATGCTCATTTCTGTCATCACCCTGTCTACTAGAAGATGCATAATTCCCTTGTTGCAGTTTTTCATTCATGATGTCATTCTGCTTTTTATAGCAGTCTTTAGCCATATGACCCATTTTACCACAATAGTAGCATTCAACATTACTGTTTGCATTTTGACCTCTTTCCCATCCACCACGACCTCTTTGGCTCCCCCTGCCTCTAGAGTTACCACGTCCTCCTCCATAGGACTGGTTTTCTTGAGTTTGCTGCATATTCTGATTTCTGCCACGGCCTCCAAATCGGCCTCCTCTACCTCTGCCTCTACCTCTTCCAGCATTTGAGTAGAAGACAGCTTCTTTTAAAGTTCCTCCTGAAGAAGATGCACCACCATTTCTTTGCTCCTTAGAAATTAGAAGAGCAATCAGCTCCTCAAAATCAGGAAATCTTTCACGGAGGGAAATGGATGTTCGGAACTGTGCATAATCCTTTCCTAGACCATTCAAGGTCACGGAAACTAAATCATCATCTTCCACTGGCGACCCAATGGAAGCAAGTGCATCTGCAATCTTCTTCACCTTCATGTGGTAGTCGTTGATGCTCATACTTTCTCTTTGCACATTATGCAACTCTTGCTTGAGCTGCATTTTCTTGGCTTGCGTATTTGTGCTATACATTTTTGACAAAGTATCCCATGCCTCCTTTGGCGTACTTGCATCCTGAATATGCACAATCATAGAGTCTGAAATACTGATAGACAGCCAATACATAACTTTCCTGGCTCTCTCATGCCATGTTTTGAATGCCTGCATTTGCTGTTGATTGGGAACATCAGGAAGAACTGGTTCTTCTTCATTTCCTGCAACAAATTCCCAATATCCTTTTCCCATAAGGAAATTTGTCATTCTAAACTTCCATGCTTGGAAGTTGTTCTTGTCAAGCTTTTCAGTGACAATCTGTGAAAGAGAATCAGATGCCATTACAGAAGACTGGAAAAAATTGTGTCACTGCAAAAACCACAGCTTCACTCTCACACGGAAAAATCTGCAAAACTGGCGAAAGTGGTATTTGACCACACAGTCACTTCCTAGTGACGATTTTGCATCAACATGCAACAGGGATGATTCTGTAACTCCCAATGTCTCTGCGCACAAGCATACAATGCAATTTTTACAGTAACTTTTCACCGACCTGTAGAATAGTGGCTGCACAGCATAAAACTGGGCCTTTTCTTGAGTGCGTGCAGAAAAATTCCGCCTCCAAAACAGGCCCCGAAATGGCCTCAAATCAAAAAAACAAGGTCTCAACCTGAGACAATGCACTCCTGCACTTTCCGGCTGTGCTACCTGCACAGATCTGCTCCCAAAGCAGAAAATGAAAGCAACACTGCTCCTCTTACCAGAACACCGTGAGCTTGGCTTACTTTCTTGAGCTCCTTACCACGAACAAGGCTCTGATACCATGTCAAGATTGTGGGAGAGAAGGAAGGAGTCTCGCTTGAAGCTTTCTTGCTTGCACAATGGGGAAAGACACACAAGGGTGGAGGCTGAAAACAGTTTTCCTCTTCTTAGTTGTGTAAGCCAAAAGAACTCAAGTACAAAGAAATAGAAGAACCCTATATATGGGTCTCAAACCAAACTCAACTAACTAAGGTGGCATACTAACTGAGCCACGAACTAGAGTAGATAAGGATAGCTATCATGTAGCTATTATTCATGGGCGGTGTACCAACCACGTCTGCAACTGACAAGTCGGTGACATAAATACACAACGGTCACCCTGGCGTATCATGAGTGGAGCTCGATATCTCAACAGTAAGAAGCTCTCCCATTCTTCCACTCTCTCTCTTGGATAGTGCTTGTGGAGGCACCGGAAGCAGGGTCGATCAAAAATCTTAGATTGTAGTGAGATTTGGTGTGCACGAAGAGCATTGTGTATTTTGAAGATGAGCCCTTTAGGGATTTTTCGCAGTTATTTTGAGCATCTAAGGCCGTTTCAGGCCCCGTTTTAGAGCCGCAAGGTTGTAGACATCAGTTTCACGGTACACTGTGACTTCAACTGTATTGACCGAAAGTGGGTGCGCGGTTACAGATTTCAGATTTGTAAGTTCAAAGGTGTTTATCAGTGAGTAGACACAAGGTTTATCTGCAAACTGGTTTGCAGATTTCATGTATTGTTGAGCAGACAGTGAAAAAGGCTGTTTGGTGTATTGCTGTGCACTACAAGTCGAGGGTTGCAGAAGATTTGCTTGCTGTTTGGTATTAATTTTGTGATAATGGCAGAGAACAGTGGAAGCCCCATCATTGAGAAGCTCGACAAGAACAACTACCCTTCATGGAAGTTCCGTGTTACGAATTTCCTTATTGGAAAAGGCCTCTACGAGTTTGTTTCAAGTGAAGAAAAGGAGTCGGAGGTGAGTTACCCTCCAACTGCAGAAGAGACAAACGCACGGAAGGAATGGAATGCAAAAGATAAAAAGGTCATGTATTGGTTGTCTGCAGTAATTGACAATAATAGCATTAGAAATGCAGAGAATTCATATGCAGCTTGGACCATACTTGAAAGTATGTTTTCTGTAAATACAAAGGCACAAAAGATTCAACTCAAGCAAGATTTGAATACATTGAAGAAAGGGAAGATGTCTATCAATGAGTATGCACTGAAGGTAAGAAGCATTGCAGATGCCTTGGCAACGATTGATGCAATGCCTGATGATGATGATTTGGTGTCGTCTACCTTGGGTGGACTTAACAATGAAAAGGCATGGAAGTCTTTTGTAACTTCCGTATATGTTAGAAAGCCATTTCCAGATTTCGATGAGTTGGTCTCCCTTATGATCATTGAAGAGATCAACATGCACAGTGAGACATCTGAAAAAAGTGGTGAACAGGTCCAAGCTTTCTACTCCAGTTCAGGAAGGGGACGTGGCAGGTTCTCTTCAAGAGGCCGTGGTACAGGACGTGGTAGTGACAACCAGCAAAACAGATTGAATTAGCAATTTGGCGATATGCAGGTTTCAGGAGGTCGTGATAACTTTAGAAGTAGGGGGACTTTCAGAGGAAGAGGTGGATAGCAGAACAGAGGTTCTAACAACTCTAGTATTGTATGTCACTACTGTGGCAATACAGGCCATATTGCAGCCCAATGTTATGTTAAGAAAGATAATATTCGCAGTGGTAAGTTGCAGCAAGGAAACTATGCATCATCTTCACGATAGAATAAAGACAAAAATGAACGTCTGTTTGTTATGCAACATATGCTGAATGCTGTTATAGGAAAGGGAACACATGATAATGTTTATTATGTTGATTCAGGTGCATCCAATCATATGACCAGACATGCAGAATGGTTTGGAGAGATGCAGGATTTGCAAAATGCAGGTTATGTGCAAACGGGTGATGATTCATGCCACCCAATTTCACACATTGGAAAAGTTCCCTTGTCCTTGCATGATGGTAAGACAAAGAGTCTTTTAGATGTATTACATGTGCCATCTATTACAAAGAACTTAGTGTCAGTCGGTCAAATGGTAGAGCAAGGGCTGCAAGTGAGGTTTAATGCAAAGGGCTACTTTGTAAAAGACTTCAATGACAAGTGCAGGTTAGTTGCAAAGGGAAGTAGAGTTGGACGTATGTTTACTCTGGATGCTGGAATTCCTACTATGAATGCTGCTATGTATGCTAAAGGAAAAGGTGTTGTTGCAAATATTGAATTTTGTCACAAATGCATTGGACATGCAAATGTACAAAGGCTGAAATTAATGCAGTCCAAAGGGTTGGTTACAGGTTTGCCTACATTTAGAGTTGCAGAATTTCATAAGATATGCGAAGCATGTCAGTTTGGTAAGCAGGAAAGACAACCCTTTTCACATGACAGATATGTAAGCAAAAATATCCTTGATGTTGTGCATACAGACATTTGGGGGCCTTCACAAAATTTATCTCTTGGAGGCAGTTCATACTTTGTCACATTCATTGATGATTGTTCTAGAAAGCTATGGGTATATTTTATGAAGGAAAATAGTGAAGCCTTTGAGCACTTTAGAACTTTCAAGGCTGCAGTTGAAAGAGAAACAGGCTTGAAAGTAAAGTGCTTGAGGTCAAATGGAGGGGGAGAGTACCTCTCAAATGAGTTCAGTGATTTTCTGAGGTCTCATGGGATAAAGAGACAGTTCACATGCAGGTATACCCCACAGCAAAATGGGGTTGCAGAAAGGAAAAACAGGTATATTGTAGAAGTTGCACGCGCCTTGATGGCTGAAAAGAATATGCCTAAGCATTTTTGGTCTGAGGCTGTTCATACTGCTATTTATATTATGAATAGAACTCCCACAGATGCAGTTCATGGTATGACCCCCGAAGAATGTTTTACAGGTAAGAAGCCTAATGTTTCACACTTGAAAGTGTTTGGCTGCATTGCATATGTTCATGTGCCAGATGAGTTACAGAAGAAACTAGATCCAAAGGCTGAAAAGTGTGTCTTTATTGGATACTCTTTAGAGCAGAAAGGGTATCGCTGTTATAACCCTGTCACATGTAAGTTCAGAGTGAGCAGGGATGTCATCTTTGATGAAATGAGCAGTTGGTATGCATATAGTGGTGATGCATTGGATGATGATGATGATCATGACACTCATGTGCAAGCTAAAAAGTAAGAATCATGGACTCTTAGTGGACCAGAGACATCATCTGCTAGTCCTTGGTTTGGGAGACTAAGGAGTACCTCTACATCTTCAGGTGCATCTAGTAGCACTACAGGTAAAGACAAAGGAAATAATAAAGTGGAAGATGGCATTGATGCAATTCTTGATGGAGACTCCAGTGGCTTAGAGAACTTAGATGATGAGCTTGGTATTCCTTCTGTCAAGACACCAGGTGTACAGAGAGCTCATAATAATGTAAAGGCTCCATTGAGTGATCCGGTGGTACGCAGGTCTAGCAGGGTGAGATACCCTGTTAAAAGATTTGGTTTTGAAGGTTATTCAGCTCATCATTATGCTTATATGGTGAAAGTAGTTGAGGATGTTGAGCCCACATGTTGTTGAGTGTTGAAATGATCTGTTTTTTTGCTGATTTTTGTTGTTTTTGAGAGCTGAATGGTTGATTTTATGAGATGATTGATTGGTTTGGAAGTGGTTTGAGAGTGTTTTGGATAATATTGATTATGTTTTGGAAGCTCATGATGCTTATTAGTGGAGATATGAGGTTCTGAGATGTTCTGATAGGTTCTGATTGGTTCTGTATACCTTCTGTTTTGTTCTGTTTTGTTTTGATTGTTTTCTGTAAGGAGGGATGGATTGATGATTGATGTAGATTGAGATCTTGTGAAAGTTTATTGAATAGTTTTTGAGAGTTTGGAATGGTTTGAGTATGAGTTATGAGGTTTTGATGACCTTCTATAACCTTCTGTAGGTCTTCTGTAGAGCTTCTGTCTCTGTTCTGTTCTGTACTGTAGCTGTTCTGGTACTGTACTGTGACTGTTCTGTATGCTTCTGTATGTGTTCTGTTGAATGTATATGTAGCTTGGGAAAGTTTTCTAGCCTTGGAAAGAGGTGAATACAAGTGCAAAAGAGCTAAAAGAAGTGAAAGAAGTAGCTGTTGAAGACTCAAGTAAAGACTGGAGTGAAGTGACAGTAGTGAGCTATGAAAGGACACTGTAGTGGCTCTGGTGACTCTTCATATCAGACATACCTCTTGGGAGGGGTATCCTCGGCCTAAGAAGGATTATTGTGAGTGATTATGAGAGATTTTAGTGAGGAGATGATGTATTATTGATAGAGAGAGAGAGAGAGAGAGAGTCAGAGATAGCCAATTCTACTGAAACAGAGTGATTGTATATGAGAGATTGAGAGAAAATACTATGAAGATATTGAAGATGAATACTATGTGATGTATTTTCATTCAAAGATGGTGTATTCCTTTGCTTTCTTTGTTATATTGATGGATTTTGTGAAGATATTGAAGAATATGGTTGATTCTATCAAATCCGTGGGAGATCTACATGATGTTGCATGAAGATTTGTTGCGCATGGTGCTCTTTTCTTCATTGTGATCATATAAAACCTAATAAACAAGCTTGTTAATGTTACAAGATAGATTTTCTTGCAAGATAATTCCCTTTTCCTTGGTGTTCCTCTTGGGGCTCCATGTTTTTGGTGCGCAGCCGGGGAAACTTGCCATCAACAAGCACCAGGAGAGGCTCAAAATGAAGGAAATGGAATTACCAAGAAGAGAAGAATTCAATGGATGTTTGTAAAGTTCCTTCTTCCACTGAAGAGTTGGAATTTCTCATCATCAAAGCCACTTTCCACAAGAAGTTCATCCCACAATGGCGGAAACACATCACCATTATGATGCATGCTCTGTGTAGTGGACAGTTTCCTCTTCCTGTTGAAGCAGCAGAAACTTGCATCTTAGTGGCAAATTTTTTGGGAACAAACTAAAGAGCAGAAACAGAGAGAATGACCATACATGGAATATTTGGCATTCATTGAGAAGTTTCCAAACATCATCAAGTGGAAGATTGTAAAGAAGCTTTAGGAGTCTTGGTCTGTGGAGGTTCACAGAGACAAGAAGGAAAAGAGTTGGAATTTGTTCGTGGATGCTCAACAGCAAGATACATGGGATGCTTGGTGTACTGATAATCTTTTGTTTGTTCAATTGGCAACCCACTGGAAGTTGATAGACAGAGTATTTTTCACAACATACACCGTTGAAACCATTAGAAGCTGGCATTACTATGATGATGGCACCACCACAATGCTCAGACGTATACATTTTGATACCTTCAGAACCGAATACCTTCCTCTGTGCAGTGGCATGAAAGCAGAATTCAGAGACGTTGAAAAGGAAGAAGTAGAAGAAATGTTGGCAAGACAGTCCTCTAGAGACTGAAGCCTTCTGTTAATCCTCTGTGGAGCACTAACAACATAGTGGAGCCAACCCCTTGATGAATGACGCAATAAAGAGGCAAGCGTTAGAACGAGTCCAGAGGTACGTGAGAAGAGAGAAAGCAAAAGTCAAGGCTGAGAACGAGCTCGCAGCAGAAGCCGCCTTTGACGCCCTTGCGAAACTCTTTACAGAAGTCCCAATGGCACATCAAGCCCTTTTCTCCTCCTACTGGAGGTCCACTTCCAAGCTAGATCCATCCTGGAAATATTGATGATAGGCCAGCGAATGTAGTTCCATTGCCAGTTTTTAAGGGAGAGTACAATGAAGACCCCGATCTTCATGTAGCAGAGTTTATGGTAGCATGTGTGGCTAACAATGCCAGAACCCTTGAGCATTGGTTAGCAATATTCCTCGCCACTTTCAAGGGCGCAGCGTTTCAGTGGTATGAGAGACAAGCATCAGGAACTTTTGGCACATGGGATGACCTGAAATTGGCCTTCCTCACTAAATTCAAGCGTGAAGGTTTTGAAGAGCGGATGCGAGAGGAATTTATGAACCTAAGTCAGTCCTCTGGAGAAAGAGTAGAAGCTTATGTCTCACGAATGGAATCCATCCTGAAGAGATGGACTAACCATAATCTAGATGATGGCATTCAGAAGGGAGTGTTTCTCACAGGATTACAACCAGAAGTCCGTAAGTTTGTGGAGTTGCAAAAACCAGCCACACTGCAAGTTGCAACAGAAGGTGCAAGACTGTACGATGAAGTGGAAGCTAGATTGGCGATGAATCCAGGAAGAGGATTCCTACATCCTTTGATGCCAGGAATGATGTACTCACCAAATGCAGTCCGAGGGACAGTTCCCTACCCCTACCAACAGATGCCCCCAGTATCACAGTACAGTGCACCAAATCCATAGTGGCCACAATCAATGCCTCAAATGATGGTTCAACCACAACAACAATGGTCCCAACCAATTTTCCCAATGCCAAATCAACAGCAACAGTGGAACCCTACCAACTGGAGCCAACAGCCAACAGTTCAAACATGAGCTCTGAATTAGAACTAGAACAGAGATCCCTCTGCACCAGCCCAACTTGTTTATGCAGTGATTACAGAAACTCCTCAAAAGCCTACTGCCAGTACCTCAGGAGGAGAAAGCTTGAAGTATTATTTATCCAACTCAGTTGCAAATATCAAAAAGGAGTTGATGGATGTGATTATAGAGCAGCTACAGACGCTGAAAGTGAATACCGCCAACATATCCAACGTTGCAAGAGCAGGAAGAGATGTGATGCGGTCAAATACTTGGTGTGGTAAGTGTCATCAAGCAGGCCATTTAGCCACTGAATGTACACGAAAACCAACCATCCCTGGAGCTTTCTGTTCCTACTGTTTGCGGAAGAACCATACAAAGGATATTTGCTCTTTGAAGGAGATGCATGATAGGAGAAGGAAGGAAGAAGACACAAGATTCAACTTACTGGAATCCAAAATGACAACACAGGATATTGAACCCAAGCCTAGAGAGTTTGGTCCTAATTTTGGTCCAAGGAGGTTTCCATCTCAAAGTTACAGAGGAAGACAGTCTGGCGGTGGTCAGAGATCAGAAGTAGAGTGTTACAGATGCGGAGAAAAGGGACACATCTCACCAAATTGTCCAAATCCTAGAAGGTCAGTGGATTACAAGCCCTTATGCAGTCAATGCAAAGGAGAAGGCCACACTACAAAAGATTGTCCAAGCCCAGCCCCAGTGAAAAATAGTGCTACTGATAGTTCGGCCAAGGCCCAAGAGCCTACCTCCAATTTAGTGGAATTGGAAGTTGCTGCCATCACGCGCGCAAAGAAGAAGGAATCACCTATCCAGAAAGAAAATAATCCTCCTACCAGAACAGTGAAGTTCAATCTTCCACCAGAAGAACAAAACAGAACAGAGCCTGGCAGTGCCGTACAGAGCACTACAGTGCCACAGAGAGTCATAGAGACAATTCCAAAGACAGGACTAGAGGTCCAGGAGATAGAAGAGGAGGAAATGCCACAAGTGGCAGAAGAAGTTTCCATGATGCCTCTGTTGGAAGAAAGAGAAAAAATGAAAATGGGTGTTGCCCCATTCCCTAACCGGTTAGAGAAGCCAGTGGATCCTGTTAAGGAATACGATCTGGTCAAAGATCTAGATACCTTTAAACCAAACCTCACATTCTGACAATTATTGATGTTGTCTCCCAGTTGCCGAAAAAGGTTCAAAAGTATACTGACAAGAAGACGTGGCTTAAGGATTCTTCCCTCAACAGCAACAAAGTCCAACAAAGCTCCAGATCCTATCAAAGAAGTGGACGTGGCCAACGCCTTTCTAGATCCGGGTACCCTAGAGACTGGTGTGTGGATAGAAGGCTGCTTCATTGCAAATGCACTGATTGATGGTGGCTCATCAGTGAACATTATGACGGATGTGACAATGAAGGATCTAGGCCTACAAGGTGTGCAACCAATCCAATGGCTCATCAGACTGTGGCGGATCAGAGCAGAATCAAGCCTTTGGGCATTCTCCCATATGTGAAGACTATAGTGGCTGGAAAAGATTATTGGCTAACCTATCTGGTAGTGAAGCCAAACTCTTATGGTACATCCTACCCCCTATTACTGGGCAGACCATGGCTTTTTGAAGCCAGAGCAAGGACGGATTGGTTCAAAGGAACCCTGACCTTGGGTAGAGGACCCAACAAAGTGGTGCTGAAGCTATATGGTTCTCAAAAAGGACATGGATCCACCTCCTTGGAATTATCTTCTAACTCCCCTAATGAGGCTACAGATGGAACATCAACAAACGAATATGCTGTCAAACAGATCCTTCCCAAGAAAATAGTGGCACGTTCCTTAATAGTGGATACTGTAAGCCAACTCCCAAAAGATGCAAAGCCATTATCAATGGGTGAATACTTCCTGCTTGAACCAGGAACTATTTCTGAAATCACTTCTGACAGTGAGATAGAAGCATGGATGTACTGCTCTCCCTGTTACATGGCCATAGCAGAGCCAGAGACAGAGGCAGAAGATGAAACAGAGAACTTGTTCTTCTCTTACAGAGCTCCTACAGAGCCAGAGACAGAGACAGAGACAGAGACAAAGACAGAAGAGGAAGGAGATGATATGGAAGAAGAAGGTTATGAAAGCGAGATGGAAGAATCTATCCCACCTGTAGAGGATACATTTGAAGAAGAAGTTCCAGAAGCATCAGAAGCAGACGAGCTCATGCTATGGGACAGAATGGCAATGGTACCATTTGGTCTGGTAAATGGATCTTCTCATATGCAAAATCTTTATAAGAAATGGTTAAAGAAGAACAAGCCGTCTTTCAGTAGTGGCTCATGCCGCCCTCGCCCACCTTTGCCAAGAAAAGATGATGATGATGCACCGTGCCAACAAGCACCAGTCCCACAATTCCAACAGGCATCAGAGGGTCCCTTTTATGTGACGTTCCTGGATGTGTCATCAGAAGATGAGTCTTCAAGCCAAGAGATAACTAATCTTGAAACCAAACCCGAAACGGCTCTAATCCCATTTCAACATCTCAAGGAGCAACCTAAGTCTCCACCAAAAGAAGAAGTTGGTTCTAGTGGGACATCAGAAGAGGACACCACTCCCTTGAAGGAGTCGAATCTGTATCCAGAAGCAGTCCGCGGGACCTTCATCCATGAAGTAGAAGGTAAAAGGCAGTTAACTTTTGTGGATGCAGATGGCACTAAACGCCACTTGAAGATGGGTAGCAGCCTCCCAGAAGAGGAGTTGTCAACCTTGTATAACTTATTGAAAGAAAATTTGGATGTGTTTGCGTGGTCCTACAAAGACCTAAAGGGGATTGATCCCACAATATGTCAGCATCATATTGACTTGGAGCCTGATGCCAAGCCAGTATGACAACGACAGAGGCGAATGAACCCAAATTATTCCACATTGGTGAAAGCAGAGCTGCTGAAGCTTCTGGAAGCCGAGTTCATCTATCCAGTGGCAAATAGTGAATGGGTCTCACCATCGTGGTTGTACCCAAGAAGAATGGCAAGCTTCGAATATGTGTTGACTTCTGAAGCTCAAATCCAAAATCAAGAAGGATCACTTTTCGATCCCTTTCACAGACCAACTGTTGGACACAGTGGCAGGACATGAGCTTTATTCCCTTCTGGATGGATTCAGCGGATATAACCAAGTGCAGATAGCAGAAGAAGACCAATCTAAAACAACCTTCACCACAGAATGGGGGACCTACGCTTACTGAGTGATGCTGTTTGGGCTTTGCAATGCCCCTGCTACTTTCCAGCGAGTCATGATGGCCGCATTCCAAAATCATCTGCACGATTTTATTGAGTTATATTTGGATGACTTCTGTGTTTATAGTTTGATCCGTGAACACTGGGGACACCTGGAACAATGCTTTGAGCGATGCTGGGAGTATGGGATTTCCCTCAACCCCGACAAATGCATCTTTGGGGTCTCTTCTGGAGTTCTGTTGGGCCACATTGTCTCTGCACAAGGGATATCAACAGACCCTGCAAAGATCGAAAAGATCGCAGCTCTGACAGCACCCACCAACCTCAAACAGTTGAGGGGATTCCTAGGCCATGTGGGTTACTATAGAAGGTTCATAGCCCATTTTGTAACAAAGGCAACCTCCTTACACAAGCTTATGAGGAAAGATGCAGAGTTTACTTGGATGGAAGAATGTGACAAAGCCTTCAACACTATGAAGCAGTGTCTGATTGAGGCACCCATTCTGCAGCATCCTGATTGGACGAAGGAGTTCCATGTCCACACTGATGTATCCGTTGAAGGCTTAGGCGCAGTTCTCTGCCAGAAGGGCTCCTCGAAGCTGGATCAACCCATCTATTACGCAAGCCGAAAAGTCACTGATAGGGAACGGAACTATACAGTGACAGAGCTTGAGTGCTTGGCAATGGTGTTTGCCCTAGAAAAGTTCCGCCACTATCTCCTGTCTATCCACTTTAAATTTTATGTGGATCATGAGGCCCTATCCTTCCTGATGAACAAAGCGGATGTGAAAGGACGAATGATGAGATGGCTCCTTCTATTCCAAGAGTTTGACTTCGAGGTAATTACCAAACCTGGCCGTTCCCATGTTCTGGCTGATCATCTTTCGCGTATCTCACAAACTGCAGACGAGGAGTAGGATGATCCAGACCTCCCTGATGCTTCCCTATTCCTGGTAGAAACTGTAACCCCCTGGTATGCAGACATTGCCAATCTACTGGCAACCCAACAGTACCCTCCTAGTATTTCTAGTCGGGAAAGGAAGAAGCTTATGTTAGAATCAGCCCCCTACACCCTGCTAGGTGGCGCACTGTACAAGAAAGGCAAAGATGAAGTGCTCCGAAGATATGTTGCAGGCGATGAGATTGGGATTGTTCCGAAGGCTTGCCATGACGAGCCATGTGAAGGCCACTTTGCAGGAGAAGCTACAGCCAGGAAGGCTCTGCTCGCCGGATATTGGTGGCCTACCATTCATAAGGATGCCTATGATTACTATAAAAGATGTGATGCTTGTCAGAGAATGGGGAAACCCACGAAGACAAGTGCCATGCCACTGCAACCTATCCTTCCTTTGAAGCCTTTCGAGAAGTGGGGCATCGACTTCGTAGGCCCAATCAATCCTCCCACTAGAAGGAAGCATAACTGATACATCCTGGTATGTATGGATTATGTCACAAAGTGGTGTAAAGCTAAAGCCCTAAAGCGGGACAATGGTAATAGCGTGGCCCTATTCATGTACGAGAATATAATCACCCATTTTGGCAGTCCCTTAGAGCTGGTAAGTGACAGAGGCACTCATTTCATTAATAAAGTCATGGAAGAGTTGACAGAGTTGTATAAGATCCGCCATCGCAAGTCCACTCCTTATTACCCCAGAGCCAACGGCCAAGTCGAAGTCACAAATCGCATCATCTGCTTGATCCTGACAAGAACGATTGCCACACATCGTCATGATTGGGACGATCGACTTACAAAGGCCCTCTGGGCGTACAGAACCTCCCATAAAGCAGCAACAGGACAGACAGCCTTCCAGCTGGTGTATGGTATAGAAGCTGTTTTCCCTGTTGAACTGGAATTACCCTCTTTGAGAGTGGCTATCAAAGAGCGTTTGGGGGACGATGATTCACTGCAACACCGTCTCCTGCACCTGGAATGTTTGGATGAAACTTGCAGGATGGCTCTACAGTGCATGGAAGCCACGCAAGCTCAACGTAAGGCTTACCATGACAGCTTCCTCAAGCACAAGGAGTTCAAAGAAGGTGATTTGGTCCTAGCCTATGATTCACGATTTGGCAAGTTTCCTGGCAAGCTCCGACAGTGGTGGATGGGCCCATATAGGGTACTTGCCGTCAACCCTAATGGCTCTGTCCAAGTGCAGACCTTTGATGCCTCTGATGATCCCTTCCTGATCAATGGATATTGCCTGAAGAAGTACTTCCCTCCTTGGGGATCTTGACAATCACGGTCATCTGATCCTTTCCCTCATTGGCGCGGCACTGTACTTCTTATGATGCTATTTCTGATAGCCCTTCTTCAGCCACTCCTGATAAGGTGGATGCAACCCTCTGTCCCCTCAGCTCCACCTTCCAACCTTGATCTCTTATCCTCTATTTTTCACCAGCGAGACAGTGGCGAGGTTGGTTCTGACAAGCGGTATCTCTACCATTCCCTTGCTTAATTCGAAGAGAAAAAAAAGGAAAAAAAATATACATATTAGTCATGGGAGAAAAGGACTTAGGTCCCTGTCATGCCGACCTATTCTTCGAGAAAAGGTGGAAACACCCTCAAGAATAGGGAAAAAAAAGGAAAAAAAAAGAGAGAAAAAAAAAACAAAGAAAAGAAAAGAAAAATCTGTTATGGGAGAAAAGGAAGCAATTCCATGTCATAGCAGGCCTCGTTCCAAGAAAAGGTGGCAAACACCCTTGGGTGAGAAGCTGGCTGTGGAAAAGGTGGCAACACCTAGCAGTCCAGAAAGTGGATTCCTCAATGGATATCCCCAGGATCCAATTCCGAAGATGCCTCCCTTGGTACGCTGTCTCCTGGGTCTTTCTGCAGAGCGTCTAACTGTCCTCTAGCAGATGACATGACCTATCCAACACAACGTTCGATTTGATGGCTACCTCCCTGGGTATGCCTCTTCAACAACTGACGACGCGATCTTCATCGACAAACAATTGAGTGATGTCAGCTTTCATCCTAACCGGATGGGGTTGTGAGTATGGTTGCCCTCTGTATCTATCAGAGAGTGAGACAGAGGGTGGGGCGAGTGACCAATCATTTTCCTTCAAATCAAATGAGAGGTGAGGAGTATGAATAAAGTGTTGCACGCACGGGATGGGCCTCTCAATGCACAAAGCACAATTTGTTTCTATGCACTGCACCATAAGGCTCTCTGGCCTTCCTTCTCGCACCGTATGTCGGCACAGGGCGGGATGCACAGTTGCACCATCACATGCGCACAAGGCATACAACCTTTGCACAAATGACCGTGAGGATTACATCAATGGGTTTCAGGACATGGTTGCCCTCCTGTATCTATCAACAGAGCATGAGACAGAGGGTGGGCTAAGTGTGACTGGAGTTTCTTCAATCAATTACCGAGAGGTGAGATTGAGGGATGTTATGACATTTGGAGTCAGATATGTTCCCGTTTCCCTATGCGCCCACGGGATGGGTCTTTGTCGTCATCACAGGACACGTCACCCTGTTCTGTACACTGCACTGTCAGGCTCCCTTGCCTTCCTCCTTGCACTTATGCCAGACGGGTTGGACGCACTAATGCACCATCAATTGTGCACCTTGGCATACTCCTTCTGCACCATCCCCCTTGCCGATTTCTAAACTGGGTACGTGATATGGGTTTCAATCATTCTTCCTCGAGTGATATTAGTCTTGGGGTGAGTGACTGTTCTTTCATTCCATATGAGTGACTGTGAGTTGAGTGCAATATCCCTCGACATCGACTCGATGCGATTCCTTCAACCAGCTACTCCCTGGGTGCTGCCGTGTGGTCCCTGCCATGATGAATGTGTGCTGTGAAGATGCCTTGGTACCTCCTGCAGCCGACAACAACACCGACGTGCCATTGACAATCAACCTTGATTCTCGACAACATGGGCCAAGTTTTTCTAACCTTATCACTTCTGTTTCTTAGAAACATTCATGTTTTAAGTGTGGGGACGTTAGCGGATGGTTTGTTGCGTGGTCCTAGGTCCCTGTTGCTCGGTTAACCCTATCCGTTAAGGTCTTAAGTGTGGGGACGCATCCCTGCGCTTCTACATTGCATACCCCTCTGCCTATGTCTCAACCTGCCAATGCCTCTATGCCATGACTTGCTTTTACCCTGATGGGGTCCCTTCCCACCCACTCGTTCATTTTCCACCCACCCTTGGGGTTGTTCCCTTGCAGTTCTCCTTAATTCCCTGATTTTGTTGTCCTGCCATATGAACGTACCCTACGTTCAGCAAAGTCCAAATACAACCTTATAGCCATGTTCCTCCCTCTGAACTGACCATTTTTCCTTTTTACCTACCCCTATTCCGGTGCACGGTTTTCAAGTTATTAATTTTTGAAGCATTTTGCGCAAATTAGCTGGTTTTTCATATGAACGCTCTTTGCTTGCTTCGAAACCGTGATCTGACATCATAGCCCTGACAACTAATTTCCCCCTGACATTTTTTCTTTTTACTCCGTGTCATTTTGATGCACAGTTTGTCCAATATTAATTTTCCGGTTTTTTAAGATATTTTCGTGCGTCTTTTTGACATTTTTCCATGTGAACCTGCCCTGTTTGCATCGGAATTCCAATTTGATTTGATAGCCATGTCCACCGCGCCTTCCCCCACCTTTTTTCTTTTTCCTCCACCCACTTTTGACTTCTGGATTTATTATTATTAATTTTTAAATGTGTTTTCGAGTGTATTTTTGGTGTTTTTTGCATATGAACCTCTCCTACTTCCGCCGAAACTGCGTTTTGACGTGACAAACCTGTACCCTTCCTTCCTGCGGACATTTTTCCTTCTTACTGCATGACATTCCGGCGAGCGGTTCGTCCAATATTAATTTCCGCTTCCATTTTTGGGTTTTTCCCACGTGAACGCATCTTATCTTAGTCGAAACTATGTTTTCATGTGATAGGATTGTCGGGCACATCTTTCTACACATTTTTCCTTTTTTTTGCACCTCGTTCCGATGCACGAATCTTCCATTATTAATTTTTAATTGCATTTTTTGATTCGTTTTTCATGTTTTTTGCACGTGAATGCCCTGTCTTTCCCCCGGAACCCCCGTTGCACCTTTTCCCTATCTTTCTTCTGTCGTCCTACCCACTTTTTATTTTTACACCATTTTGTTTTGACGATCGGATTGGGCGATATTAATTTTTCTTTATTGTTATGTGTTTTCACACGACTCATCTCGCGCGTGAAAACGCCTGTTTTTGATTTTACGCGTCTTAACGCGCCCGGTCACGTCCGCGTGCGTCGTCTCGACGTTTCGGCGTCCTTTCAATCCCATCACGGCAAATTTTTTTTACCCCACCCCGCGCACGAGCGCAGGAGGAGGGTACCCCACCCCCCCTATGGGCTCCCCTACCCCACCCTACCCCTACCCTTCCCCGGGCACCCCCCACCCCCATGGGCCCCTGCCCATACCCTCCCGCCCATTTCCCCACCCCCACCTTTCCCTATCCCTCCCCTATCCCAACCCCTCCCCACCCTAACTACCTCCCTCTCCCTCTACGTGCTTCCCCCCTCCCCTCCTCCTCCATTCCCCCCTCCTCCTCTGCTCCCTTCTTCTCCCTTCCCCTCCATCTCCTTGACCCTCCTTCTCTCCTTCCCCTCCCTCTTCTCCACCCATTGGCCTCCCTGCTGCCGTAACGGGCCCTCTGCGGCCTCTGCGGCCCTGCTGTCGCCCGCCGTCCTGCCGCTTGGCGGCCCTCACGTCGGCGTCGCTCTCCCACGTGGCCATCGCCCATGCCCTGTGCAGCCTCGTGGCTCCTCCCTGCCGTCGCCTGCATTCCAGTTCGCCGTCGCACCGCCTTCCACCTTCCACCTTGTGCAGGCCGCCCGACAGCGCCGTCCCCGTCTGTGCTGCCGCCGTGCCTGTCACGTGGAACCCGCCGGGTGGCTGCCGTCCCCCTCGTGCTGATGGTGCTGCCTCCCGGCCCGCCTGCTGACGCCGTTGACCTCCTGCACGTCCTCCACGCCTTCTTGCATGCCATGTGCCCCCTGCACACATAAACACACCCCCCTCCCTAAGCCCCCTTCCCCCCCATTACCCCCCACACACACAACCCCTCCCCCTCCCCCCACCCCCACCCAAGCCCCCCTCCCCCCCCTTCCCTCACAGCCCACCCAACCCTCTTTCCCCACCCAAGCCCCCCATCACACACATAAACACACCCCCCACCTAAACCCCCTTCCCTACACACACTTACCCCATCTAAAACCCCCTTCCCACCCTATACACACATTGCCCCATCTAAGCCTCCTTTCCCCCCCAAGACCCCACCATACGCTACCCCCCCCCCCCCCCCAGGCACACCCGCAGTTAACCTACAAAACCCCCTACTCCCCATAAGCCCCCTGTCCTACGCTGCAGCCCCGCTGCATAGCTGAACCACAGATACCTCCCCCATACACCCCTGTCCCACCCGTCGGCACCCTCGCGGCGCAGACACACGCGTAGGTGTGTACACTCGCGTGGGGGCTTGAGATTGTTCGCGATTGATCGTGCGCGGGTGCGGGAGCTTGTTCGTTGGTTGCGGACACGCAGCTGCCACACAGCTTATTTCTGGGTATTTTCCCAGATTTTTTATTCAAGAACCCGCAAACCCTTTTAAAAACACAAAAAAAAGAAAAAAATAAACAAAAAAACACAAAACAAAACATTGAAAAATTAAACAAACTCATTTAAAAATTTTGAAAAAAATATAGAAAAATCTAGCAAAATTCCTACTATTTCTGCAACCCATGGCCATATTTTTCTCAACCTGTAAATTTCAGAAAAAACATTTTCGACCATTTTAAAATTCCAAAATCTTTTAAAAATACCCCACACAATGAAAACAATTCATTAAAAATGCTTAACAATTCCAACTTAATTACCGAAAAATTCCTAAATTTTCCATTAATATTTTTTCTTATTTTTAGCATGTTTTCTAAGCTGTACAAATACTTAATTATACACCTAAATTCATCAAACCAGAAAACAAAAAAATACAAAAATAAAAAATAAAATAACCTAAAAAACAAAATCCTTTTTTATCCAAACACCAACTAACCATCTAGGAAAAAAATCCACATATTTTTGGATTAAGGAGAGCGCATTCTTTGCATTCACATACACCCCACTACGAGGTATTTTTCCTTTTATTTTTTATTTTTTTTAGCTACCCCAAAACTCACGATTAATTTTTTTAATTAAAAAAATGAACCCTAAACACCACCATGGCACGCGCGTTCGCGCTAAACACACCCTTTTTTAAATAAAAATAAACGCACTGTTCACTTAGCACGCGCTAAGTGTGCTAACGAGGCACTTTAATATTTTTAATTAAAATGCACCAGTCGTCACAAGAGCACGCGCTGGCAAAAAAGCGCTCCACATCACCTTAATTTTGTAATAAATGAACTTGCATTTAGAGACCTAGTTTGGGTATCGAAGTCCGGGATTCGAATTAAAGCACCGCTTTAATCTAATAATTGGTAATTAAATTTTTAAGAAGGAACTGCCGTTTTCTTGATAAGGTTTATCACTTAATAAAAATTCACCCATTTCTTAATAATTTACTAAAATGAACCTATCATTTAAATTAATTTCCCCCTCACTGCACTTAATTTCCCTTTTTAATGAACTCGTTTCGTGGGATGGGTATGCGAAGTCTTGGGAGTTGTCTCCATGGTCAAAACCTGTTTATCAAAGTTATGGTCTTGATATATGTGGGTTATTGTGATGTTTTGGTTCAGTGTCTTTGTTACGGTTAAGGGAACGGTGTGTAGTTTTTTTTCTTTATTGCCCGATACGGGGTTTTGGGTGTTTTCATGTTGCATAGCATGAAGCTTTCGGTCGCATATGTCTCGAGGTCATGTCGAATTTTTTCTAGGCTGTGGTTTGCTTGGGGATAGTTGGTCGAGTCACGTTTTATTGTTTTGGTTGATATCTTATCCTTGGTCTTTGTTTGTTGCTTTGCAGGCATTCTCTTTGCTTGTCTGTGTTTGTGGTGTGTATGTAACCATCTGAATGGCGCCTTCTCACGCTCCTCTCCCTATCCAGTATGTCCCACTAGTTAGTAGGGATTACTCTTCCCTACTCACTTTTGAGCCTCTCACGAAGGCGGGACTCGCTACTTTTGTGGCTACCTCCTTTCCATTGCTTCCAGAGGATCCATCGATGTGTGATGCATTTTTGGCCTCCTACAGCAAGAAGTCGGGAGTGGTCCAAGGTATTTCTATGACTTTGACACCTCGAGGCCTAGGGAATGCTCTTTCTCTTCCTTCCAAAGGTGAACCCTTTGTTACCACTCACCAGCTTTTCTCTAATGAAGAGATTTTGAAGCTGTTACAAAAGAAGACAAGGAAAATGCTGGATGTTAAGAAGGTGATCAACTCTTCAGGAGTTTCCTTTTCCATGATCACTGATCCTGTGTGAAAGATGGTCTGTCAGTTTCTCCAAGACAGGTTTATGCTTGCAAAAACGCCATCCCATTACTTGTCCAAAGAGCTTTTCACAGCTTCAAGAATGGTGTTAAAAGGAGTAGCTATTGATTGGAGCACTTACCTACTCACTAAGATGGATCAATATTTTGTCAAAGTCACCAGGGGCAATGTTACTAATGTCACCTATGGATCGTACTTGTTTGCCTTCTTGACCTACTCAGGTTTACAGAAGAGTGTGCCTCCACCTCCTCCATTAGATCCAGTACCTCCTCCTCCACCTTCAGATGAGTCAAAACCCATGGATATAGAGGATGATGATTCTCCACCTCCCCTGGTCATACAGCACAAATGCTTGAAGCGGGTAGCGGATAAAGCTCCTTCGGTTCTTCCTTCAATGCCCATTCCTGCTACCTCTGGCAGTGATCTCCCTGGTTATCTCACCTGTAATAACGTGTTCAGAGCACATCGAGAAGGTTTGTTGGATATATTAGTACCCTCACTGAACAGTCTAGTCTTGGGAGATGCAATTCCTTTCCTATGTAAAGACATTCAGAGTTCCATTGAATTGTCAGTGATGACAGCCTGTGTTCAACAGCTGTACGCTTCCTTTTATGAAGAACTGATGCAGTCTAAGGACCAGTTGCATAAGGCAACATCCAAGTTAGCCTCTGCTAAGGATACCCTAGCAGATTTGTTTAAGCAGATGGAGCAACAAACCCAACTGGTTGCAACCCAAAGAGATGAGATATCTTCTTTGAAGATCTAGTTAACAGAGGCTCAATCAGAGGTTACTAGCCTTTCAGAGGAGAAGGAGAGGATGTCCAAAGATGCGCAGGAGTTCCAAACTCTTTTAGATGTCAAACTTTCAGCCTTACAGACTGCTAATGACATAGTGGAATCACAAGCTTCCCAAATCAAGCAGTTGCAAGATCAACTGGCAAAGTCACAGTCTATTCCTCCAAGCCCTCATGTTCCCTTGATCCCTTTTCTCTCACAGCAGGACTTGGCAGCTCTTTAGAGACAGGCTACCTTGTGTCCTCTATTCCAAGATAAAGTGGAAAGATTGCAATCCAGAATGGACTTGTTATGGTCTACATTTGAGCAGTTCTAGGAATATGTTCCTCCAGACCATTCTTTCTTTGTCCACTACCAATTACAGAAGTTGGCCTTCTACATGAAGCTTTCCACGATGGATCTTCCTATTCTAAAGGATGGATGGAGTGGGGCTTGGTCTGCTGAGTTGCTGACAGAGGTGGTAAGGATGGTGTTTGAAGATTCTGTCACAACAGATACCATGTTGATGTCCTACATGTATCTACGAGGAGACTTGTTGATTCCAAATGAAGTGGATATGGCTTGGTATGTGGGGGACGTGGTTTTACAAGCTGTTTTGTATGTCAACCATTTGGAGTTGCACATAGATGACATGTTTCAAAGTTACTCCTCCAAAGTGACTAATTCCCCTGATAATTCTTGGCATACCATGATTGATTCTGTGGTCCTGAATCAAAGACAGAACACAGTCCCTACCTATGCCCAGAGTACTAATCAACTGAGGGTGGATCTCTTAGCTTATCTTTCAAAATATAATCCATTTGCTTCTTCCTTTTTTTATGCCTATCATAGAAGATCTCTCTTAGGACCTTCTGTTCCTACCCTCCTGTATTACCAACAAATGGCTCACCGATATGATATATATCTTTCCCTTTGTCAATCTAATTCCACAACCATTTTACCCCTTCTTTTCCAACTTTCCTCTTTCCCTCAAATTCCCATTTTTACATATTGTTCTTTTATTGAGGGTCGAGTATTTTCCCCTTCTCCACCATGTCTTTCCCCATCCATTCATGTACTTCTACCTTTCCTATTTATCAGTTTTAACACCCTTCCTTAGTGATTCCATACAAAATTCAGCCACTCCTTCTTTAAATCATTCTTTCTTTTATGATTTTGCCTACCCCTCACTTCATTCACTTTTCCTTATTCCAATTCCCTCTCCTAATACTTCTATATCTCAACCACCTCAGTTGGTTAGTGACTATGACGGGTTTGATCATCAGATTTCCAAAAGAAGGGGATGGAGCTCGAATGATTCCCTTACAGGACCTTAGATAAACTGGCCAGTAATTCCAGGGGAATGGACAGCTGCCAGTCAAGCATATCAGAACTATATTCGTTTTGCTCAGCAGTATTCACAATCTGCAGATCCTTTAGTGAGATTAACTACTCACTTTGCTTGGTATCTGGCGTATATGCATAGGCATTCTCATAATGATTCAAAGCCTATTCCAAAGTTTTGCATGAATGTCAATGTGAGCATTGATTCATAGCAGCTGGATATATTGTATTTTCATGCCCTTTGTTTGCCTAGTAGATACCTTGTCCTCTTGGAAAGGATGTGCTGTCTTCAGTTTTTTTAGAATCCTCCCAAAACATTTGTAGATGAATCCTTATCTATGGATCATTTCTGAAATCATTAATCTTTCAAGAGGGATGATCTTCATTGATACCTTTTCCAATGTATGGTGGATGCTTTTTTAATGAAAATCTCTTTTTGGAGGAGTCATTTAGATGGTTGTGTTGTGTGTAGTGTTTGTGTTGTGGGTTAATTTATGTAAAAAGATCATGGTGGTTTCCTATTGGATTGGCTTTTGTGCGAGCTACATTTTGAAGAATTGTGGTGATGGGGTCGTGGTTGGAGAGTTGAAGATGCTGATGATGCAGAAGATGAAGAAGAAACCTCTTATATCATTTACAAGTTTGTTGTGATTTCCAGTTTGATACGTAGTGTTAATGTATAAAGGGTTTTCCTTTCGTTGTATTTTTATATCAGATACAAGTTATAAGTTGGGGTCGTGGTTGGATGGACTATTTTTGAAGAGATATTAAAGATCAAAGTTGAGCTTTTTGAATGAACTTGTATTCCCTTTTTCCTAGGTCGCGAGGACGCTTCCTTATTAAGTGTGGGGATATGTTGAGTGTTGAAATGATCTGTTTTTTGGCTGATTTTTATTGTTTTTGAGAGATGAATGGTTGATTTTATGAGATGATTGATTGGTTTGGAAGTGGTTTGAGAGTGTTTTGGATAATATTGATTATGTTTTGGAAGCTCATGATGCTTATTAGTGGAGATATGAGGTTCTGAGATGTTCTGATAGTATCTGATTGGTTCTGTATACCTTCTATTTTGTTCTATTTTGTTCTGATTGTTTTCTGTAAGAAGGGATGGATTGATGATTGATATAGATTGAGATCTTGTGAAAGTTTATTGAATAGTTTTTGAGAGTTTGGAATGGTTTGAGTATGAGTTATGAGGTTTTGATGACCTTCTATAACCTTCTGTAGGTCTTCTGTAGAGCTTCTGTCTCTGTTCTGTTCTGTACTATAGCTGTTCTGGTACTGTACTGTGACTGTTCTGTATGCTTCTGTATGTGTTCTGTTGAATGTATATGTAGCTTGGGAAAGTTTTCCAGCCTTGGAAAGAGGTGAATGCAAGTGTAAAAGAGCTAAAATAAGTGAAAGAAGTAGCTGTTGAAGACTCAAGTAAAGACTGGAGTGAAGTGACAGTAATGAGCTATGAAAGGACATTGTAGTGGCTCTGGTGACTCTTCATATCAAACATACCTCTTGGGAGGGGTATCCACGACCTAAGAAGGATTATTATGAGTGATTATGAGAGATTTTAGTGAGGAGATGATGTATTATTGATAGAGAGAGAGAGAGAGAGTCAGAGATAGCCAATTCTATTGAAACAGAGTGATTGTATATGAGAGATTGAGAGAAAATACTATGAAGATATTGAAGATGAATACTATGTGATGTATTTTCATTCAAAGATGGTGTATTCCTTTGCTTTCTTTGTTATATTGATGGATTTTGTGAAGATATTGAAGAATATGGTTGATTCTATCAAATCCGTGGGAGATCTACATGATGTTGCATGAAGATTTGTTGTGCCTGGTGTTCTTTTCTTCATTGTGATCATATAAAACCTAATAACAAGCTTTTTGATGTTACAAGATAGATTTTCTTGCAAGAGAATTCCCTTTTCCTTGGGTGTTCCTCTTGGGGCTCCACATGTTTTGAGGAGGCTGTTGGTCATGCTCATTAGGATACAGCAATGGATGGGGAGATGGTTGCATTAGAGGCCAATAAGTCTTGGGATCTAGTATCATTGCCGAAGGGTAAGAAAGATATTGGATGTAAGTGGGTTATAAGATTAAGCACAATGCAGATGGTTCTATTAGTAGGTACAAAGCTAGGCTAGTTGCAAAAGTCTATGCCCAAACATATGGCATAGATTATGATGAAACCTTTAGTCCAGTTGCTAGAATGGCAACTGTCAGATGTGTGATTGCTTTAGCAGCAACCAAAGGTTGGAGGTTGTAGCAAATGGATGTGAAGAATGCCTTCTTGCATGGTGATTTGCAGGAAGAAGTGTTATATGGATCAACCAGCAGGTTATGAAGATTTAGAGCATCCCACGTATGTGTGCAGGTTGAAGAAGGCGCTCTATGGGCTCAAGCAAGCACCTAGAGCATAGTCCGACAAGATCAGAGAGTATCTTGTCAATATTGGCTTTTATGTTTCTGATACTGATCACTCACTTTATGTGAGAAAGGGAGATGCAGGTTTGGTCATCATAGTTATCTATGTGGATGACTTGATTATTACAGGTGCTAGTGATAGTGGGATTGCTGAAGTCAAGGATCTTTTGAAGAAGAAGTTTGAGATGAAGGATTTAGGTGAGCTAAGGTACTTCCTTGGCATTGAGGTGATCAGATGTGATGATGGTATATGGCTGTCCCAAAGACAGTATGGCTTGGATATGTTGTCTAAGTATGGTATGACAGCATGCAAACCACTTTCAATCCCATTGGAGCAGAATGTAAAGTTGAGTGCTGATGTTGGGGATGAGATAGAAGACCCTACTTTGTTCAAGAGGATAGTGGGGAGTTTGATCTACATGACCATTACAAGGCCAGACTTGAGCTATGCTGTTGGTCTTGTGAGTCAGTTTATGCAAGTACCTAGAAAGCCACATTTGGATGTAGTGAGACGCATATTGAGATATGTGAAGTCCACATTACATTATGGACTTTTCTATGAGGTAGGTACAGATGTACAGGTGTTTGGATACACAGATGCAGATTGGGCTGGTAGTATGTCTGATAGAAGATCTACCAGCGGATACATGCTCTCTCTTGGTAGTGCAGCAGTTGCTTAGAGCAGCAAAAAGCAATCTACAGTTGCTTTGTCGAGTACAGAGGCTGAGTATAGAGGTGCTGCTTTTGCAGCATGTGAGGTAGTATGGCTACAAAAGTTAATGGTTGATTTGGATGTGCAGGTGGAAGGTCCACTTGTCATTTATTGTGACAACATGAGCAGTATACAGTTGGCTAGGAACCCTGTGTTCCATGCCAGGACAAAACATATTGAGATACACTACCACTTTGTGAGAGAGAAGGTACTAGTAGGTGAGATTGACTTGGTGTATGTCAGCACATAGGATCAGATAGCTGACATCTTCATGAAGGCATTGGGTACAGAGAAGCTTCAAAAGTTTCGAAGCTTACTTGGAGTCGCAGAGATGCAGTTGAGCTTGAGGGGGAGTGTTGAGATGACAAGCTCAACACATGTAGACATTGATGATGGACCGCCTGGTTAGATGGGTCCACACGTCTACACTTAGCATGTCGGTGGCCATTATGACTCTCACATGGCCATTGACTCATTACTTATTATATTCAGGTTATTACACCTATTTACAACTGGCATAGTTATAGCGCTAGTCAACTAGTGTAGTCGGTTATGCATTGTTTGACTTAGTAGGCCACTTTCCTTTATGTTGTATCTTATCTATACTTTATGTACATTGAAAAGAGTGTGGAAGAAGAAGAAGAAACCAGCGAGGAAACGTTTTGGCCTCCATCTCTCTTCTTGTCTCTTGAGTGAGCTTCTCCTTGTGCATTCTGTATGTGTTCGGCGTAGCATATTGAGCAAGTCTCCCCACCACGGGATTTTTGACATACTTCTCTTTTCCATTGTAGCTTGAGCCTTGAAGGAGGAAAATACCCCTATTCTACCTCATTTCCATTTTCTCTACCCCCTATTATGCCTTCCTCCCATATAGCCATATCACTAAGCAAAACACCGATGAAAATTTTCTCGACGAGACCACCAACTCTCCCTGAACTACCACATCAATTTCACCTGACATCCATGGCTTTGCGAGGTTGTAGAAATTCAAAAAGGCCATTTGAGCAAGGGAAGCAAAGAACACAACCAATGGAGAAAATGACATTGTAGGAATTGACGAAATCCATGTTACAGAGCAAATGTGAGAGAGATAGTGTTGAGACTCATCGATTAAACCATAGAATATGAATAGAATAGAATAAAAATTATTTTCTTGCCAAAAACACATGCAATGTTAATATTAATGATTATATTAGTGAGAGTGTCAATATCATGAGTTGACCCACATATGAATCAACGAGAAAACCTAACCTAAAATATCGAGAATGTTGAAGCAAAAACAACTATAAAATATTCGACAACCGTAAAACTATCAGTATCAAGAAATTAAATAAATATCAAAAGTCTATAAAGGACTTGTTGGAAATTGATATGAAATTTTCAATACAAATTCTAAAGTCTAAACAGACTTGGAAAAGCATTTGAAATCTTGCTAAGCGGGGGTTTGGGCAAGATAGTGCATAAATTGCATGCCCCATAGGTACAAATGCCCATATTATCTTTTAGGGAAAAAATACCAAATTTTTCATATGGATAAAATCGACTTCAAATTCACGAAATAACTTGTAAATCCCAAAAAAGAGTTGCAAATAGGAAGCAAAACCCTAAGAATAAGGTGGGACCTTAAAAGAGAAACCCTATATTTGGGGTGGGGCTGCTTCCTATGCTAAAAACACTTGTTGTTGTTTCTTTTTTGTGCATGCATTGATGGTTGTATAGGAAATATTGATTGTGCTTGCAATAGTTAGATCTAATTGTAAAAATATAATCAAGATAATAAGAGGAAAGATCACGCTATGTCTCCCCCACGTCTAAATACAGAATCCTGCACCAAGGGGGATTGTTTTGTACTGCCACAAGGAGCTTTGGACCAGCCCCGACAGCGAGAGGTCACTAAGTGAGGAATGTGTTAGGCATAGGAGAAGGCAAGAGTGTCAGGGGGGATCTGGCCATAAATCTCTCGATCGCTCCTAGGAATTGCTAGACCCTCACACGAATCAAGATGGGATTCTAGAGTCCCCCCAATACTAGTGAAGGGACGGAAATCTTGGAGGGTTTCTTTTCTTCTGCACAAATAAAAGGGATTTTTTGGTGAATGGTTTATCTTCTACATAGGCATAATTAAAAAAAAGCATTGTAAATAATTTTGCAAAATATGTTTTGCCAAAAGAGTGTTTTCTCTGTCTTTGTGTTGTGCCGTAAAATTACGTGAAGGAACTTGTGATAACAGGTTAATTAACAAAACTGCTTCCATATGTCATAATTTAATGTGATAGAAATTTAGAAAACTAAGAAAACCATTTGTGTGAAGTGGGTGGACGAGATCCCTGATGGATCCATCCTACGGATGGGTGGTCCTAATAAGCTTGGAGCTTCTCTCAAGCGATTGAATGAAATGTTAATTAGGAAAATTTGGGTAGAGTCGAGCATTGACTTACCTAGGGTTAGGTCTTAAAACGTTAGTAAAAAATTATCTTAGGGGAAAGGTGCGGCGGGTGTGCCATAACTCCATTAAGGTTCCTTGAATCCTAACCACTTACTGGAAAAAAGTGTTCCACTCCATGAACCAAGGGTAACTATGATCGCTCCCGTCGGACGAGGATCCCTTGTGGGACACCTCCGATGGAGCTAGCTAATGCATTAAGACCTCAATTGTCAAATTAGGACCCCGATCTTGTAGGTTGATCCTCATGGGGATGGCTGGTACCTTCCGTTATGGGGTGACTCTAGGAAACCTAGATGATAGATCGCGTGCATTCTCACAAGTGTCGAGTGAAGCTGTCTAGGATAGTTCCCCGATGGACCACTAAAACGTGTTGTCAGGGAATTGTTAGGTAGGCTGTAACGTGTCCACCTGTTCCCTTCAGGACACGTCTTAGCAGTCCATCGGAAAGAAGATCTAGAAGGCTCTGCCTGGCACTCCCATGGAATGTTACAGGATTTGCGGTCCAGGACTTTCCGCGTCTACCATGTAGCAGAAGTATTCTGGCCATTCCCACCTAGGACCAACCCGAATCAAGGTTTCCCCTAATGGTCATTTCCTAAACGGCAACTAGCATCGAACCTCGAGCAAACTACTATAGATAGAAACGCCAGGGCCAAAGCGGATTCACGCTGCACTTGGTTCAAGGAGAATGGGAAACGAGAGGGATGCAAGGCTCGACCTCTTTGCCATAAGGCATAGCCCCATTCCATTCCCCTAAAACAGCGTAAATCAGGATTATTATAACTTAGACTCTAGGTCAGCGCCCTTGCTATTCATTTCCTTTGAAAACAATCTTCTTGTTGTCCATCATGATTGAGAAAAGTTCCCGGCCAACCAAGACCACCCATCCATAGGATGAACCCATGGCCACATCCACCGCACTTTCCTCAAGTTGTTTTAGTTATCTAATTACCTACCACATTTAGTTGGACATGCATCAATTAGCTTTCTTAATTAGCCCGTTATGCACTGGTTCCTTCATGTAATCATAGCACTTAACATAGAAACACAATGTCAAACAAGTTCCTTTTCAACAACTTATCATATTTATCTTTGGAATACATTTATAAAGTCCATCCCGTAGGCTTATCCATAATCCACCTAAAGGCTATTCAGCAATCCACAAGGATTACTAATCATCCAAGATTCTGCCCGTAGACTAGTATGCGGGCCTCAAGATCCAATCCTGAGTCACGTTGGCTTCTTGTGCAGGGCCTGGAAGGCGAGGGATTTACAGCCAGAGCCCCCCTTGGCACCCAAGCGTCCTCCCGCTCCAAGTAGCGCTCAATGGAGAGACCTCTCGCGGCGGTTTAGTCCACCTTCCCGGTGCGGTTAACAACCCCCTTGGTTAGGGTCAGGCAGACAGTCGAGGGTAACTGAGGCTGCCTCTCCCTTCAGGCCTTCAACCTGAAGCATTATATATATTTTCATCTTTTAATTCCTTGAGCAAACAAAGCAAACAATGCTCTCTAAAGTGATTTACAAGCACAATCATTTCCAATGGTCATTATTTTTGGACAATTGCTAAGGAGTGAGTCCTTCTCTCCGAATGCATCCAGCACTCGATCCGGGATCAGTTGCAACTCGGCAGGATCCCCAAGGGTATTTTTATTAACCCTTATGTCTTTGGGTTGGGGCTGTACCCTATTAACCCAACTTAACCAATACCTTAAGTTATGTTAACACAAAATATGTTGCTCCAAATTATTGATTGGTCTTTTGCTTCCAAGCAAATATCTAATCCCTGTATTGGAGCCCCAAGAGGAACACCAAGGAAAAGGGAATTCTCTTGCAAGAAAATCTATCTTGTAACATCAACAAGCTTGTTTATCATGTTTCATATTGTCTCAATGAAGAAAAGAACACCAGGCACAACAAATCTTCATGCAGCATCATGTAAATCTCCCACGGTTTTTAATAGAATCAACCATATTCTTCAACATCTTCACAAAATCCATCAATATCACAAAGAAAACAAAGAAGTACACCATCTTTGAATGGAAATACATCACATATTATTCATCTTCAATATCTTCATAGTCTTCTCTCTCAATCTCTCATATACAATCACTTTGTTTCAATAGAATTGGCTATCTCTGACTCTCTCTCACACACTCCATCAATAATACATCATATCCTCACTACAATCTCTCAAAAATTACTCTCAATAATCACTCTTAGGTCGTGGATACCCCTCCCAAGAGGTATGTCTGATATGAAGGGTCACCAGAGCCACTACAGTGTCTCTTCACAGCTCACTACTGTCACTTCACTCTAGTCTTCTCTTGAGTCTTCAGCAGCTACTTCTTCCACTTCTTTCAGCTCTTTTGCACTTGTATTCACCTCTTTCCAAGGTTAGAAAACTTTCCTCAAAGTCACACATACATTCCACAGAACACTTACAGAACAGTCTACAGAACAGTACCAGAACAGTTACAGTACAGAGACAGAACAGAAACAGAAACTCTACAGAAGACCTACAGAAGGTTACAGAAGGTCATCAAAACTACATAACTCACTCTCAAACCATTCAAAACTCTCACAAACCATTCACTAAGCTTTCACAATATCTCATTCTTCATCAATCCATACTCCATCCCTCCTTACAGAAGACAATCAGAACAAAAACAGACCAAAACAGAACAAAACAGAAGGTATACAGAACCATTCAGAACCTATCAGAACATCACAGAACCATCAACAAACATCATGATCTTCCAAAACACAATCAATATCATCCAAAACACTCTCAATCCACTTCCAAATCAATCAATCATCTCATAAAATCAACCATTCAGCTCTCAAAAACAACAAAAATCAGCCAAAAAACAAGTCATTTCAACACTCAACATATCCCCACACTTAATAAGGAAGCGTCCTCGCGACCCAGGAAAAAGGTAATACAAGTTCATTTAAAAGCTTCACTTTGATCTTCAATATCTTCATACAAAGAATCCATCCACCACGACCCCAACTTATAACCTGTTTCTGATATAAAAATACAAAGAAAGGAAAACCCTTTTTACAGTAACACTTCTTATCAAACTAAAAATCACCACAAATGTGTAAAGGATATAAGAGTTTGCTTCTTCTTCTTCTGCATCAGCTTCAACTCTCCAACCACGACCCCAACTCGACGAATCTCCAAAACATAGCTCGTACACAAGATCCAATAGGAAACCACCACGTTCGTTTGACATACATGATCTCACAACACAAACACTAATACACAACCCAACCATCTGAATGACTTCTTCAAAAAGAAGAGTTTGGCATTAAAAAGCTTGCACCATACATTGGAAAGGCATCAATGAAGATGATCCCTCTTAAAAGATTGATGTTGTCTGAATCGATCCATAGATAAGGATTCATCTACAAAGTTTTTAGGAGGATTTTGGAAAAATTGGAGACAACACATCCTTTCCAACAGGACTAGGTATCTGCTAGGCAAACAGAGGGCATGAAAATACAGTATCTCCAGCTGTTGAGAATCAATGCTAACATTGACATTCATGCACAACTTTGGGATAGGCTTTGAATCAGTATGGGAATGCCTATGCATATACGCCAGATACCAAGCAAAGTGAGCAGTTAATCTCACTGAGGGATCTGCAGACTGTGAATATTGTTGGGCAAAATGAACATAGTTTTGATAAGCTTGACTTGAAACTGTCCATTCCCCTGGAATTACTGGCCAATTAATCTGCGGTCCTGTAAGGCAATCTTCCGAACTCCATCCCCTTCTTCTGGAAATCTGAGTATCAAAACCGGCACAGTCACTAACCAACTGAGGTGGTTGAGATATGGAAGTGCTAGGAGAGGGTAGTGGAATAAGGGAAAGTGGATGTAGGGAAGGATAAGAAAAATCATAAAAGGAAGAAAAGGTTAAAGAAGGAGTGGCAGAAATTTGTAAGGAATCACTAAGGAATGGTGTTAATTGATAAATAGGAAATGTGGAGGGTACATTTATGAGGGGTGAAGGACAGGGTGGAGAAGGGGAAAATACCCTATCCTCAATAAAGGAACAGTAAGTGAAAATAGGAATTTGAGGGGAAGATGAAGGTTGGAAAAGAAGTGGTAAAATTACTGTGGAATTAGTTTGACAAAGGGAAAAATATATAGCATAACGGTGAGCCAATTGTTGGTAATAAAGGAGGGTAGGAACAGAAGGTCCCAAAAGAGATCGTCTCTGATAGGCATCAAAGAAAGTAGCATCAAACGGATTATGTTTGGAAAGATAGGTTAAAAGATCCATCCTCAGTTGGTTAGTACTCTGTACAAAGGTAGGAGCTGTGTTTTGTCTTTGATTTAGGACCACTGACTCAATCATAGGATGCCACGAATTATCCTGACAATCAGCCACTTTGGAGGAATAACTCTGAAACATTGCAGCTATGCGCAACTCCAAATGATTGACATAGAGAACAGCCTGTAAAACCACATCCCCCACATACCATGCCATATCTACCTCATCTGGAATTAACAAATCTCCTCGGAGATACATGTATGACATCAGCATGGTGTCTGGCGTGACAGAATCTTCAAAGAGCATTCTGACTACCTCTGTCAACAACTCAGCAGACCAAGCCCCACTCCAGCCATCCTCTGGAAAAGGTAAATCCATCGTGGAAAGCTTCATATAGAAGACCAGCTTCTGTAAATGGTAGTGGACAAAGAAAGAATGGTCTGGTAAGACATAGTCCTGAAACTGTTCAAAGGTAGACCATAATAAGTCCATTCTGGACTGCAATCTTTCCACTTTGTCTTGGAATAGAGGGCACAAAGTAGCCTGTCTCTGTAATGCAGCCAAGTCCTGCTGTGAAAGAGAAGGAATGAATGGAACAGGAGGGCTTGGAGGAACAGAGCGGGACTTTGCAAGCTGATCCTGCAACTGCTGGATTTGGGAGGCTTGGTTGGCCACTGTGTCATTAGCCATTTGTAAAGCTAAAAGCTTGTCATCTAATTGAACTTGGAATTCTTTCGCTTCGGTGGACATCCTCTCCTTCTCTGCTGAAAGGTTAGTAACCTGTGACTGAGCCTCGAATAACTGGGTTTTTAATGAAGAAATCTCATCACTCTGAGTGGCAACCAGTTGGGTTTGCTGTTCCATTTGCTTGAATAGATCTGCTAGGGTATCCTTAGCAGATGCTAATTCAGATGTTGCTTTATGCAACTGGTCTTTGGACTGCATGAGCTCCTCATAGAAAGATGCGTACAGCTATTGAACACAGGCTGTCACGGACAACTCAATGGAACTTTGAATATCCTTGCAGAGGAAAGAAATGGCATCTCCTGAAACGAGACTGTTCAGGGAAGGAACGGAGATATCCAAGGATCCTTCTCTATGTGCCCTGAATAGGTTATTGCAAGTGAGAAACCCAGGGAGGTCACTGCCAGAAGTAGCAGGGATAGGCACTGAGGGAAGTACAGCAGGGGCTTTGTCCGCTACCCTCTTCAAGCGTTTGCGCTGTATGACCAGGGGAGGCGGAGAATCATCATCCTCAATGTCAATAGGTGCGGACTCTTCTGAAGGTGGAGGAGGAGGTACTGGATCTGATGGAGGAGGTGGAGGCACAGTCTTCTGTAAACCTGAATAGGTCAAGAAGGCAGACAAATAGGATCCATAGGTAACATTGGTAACATTACCCCTCGTGACTTTAACGAAATGCTGATCCATCTTAGTAAGGAGGTATGTGCTCCAATCAATGGCAACTCCTTTTAGCACCATCCTGGAAGCTGTGAAAAGCTCTTTCGACAAATAGTGGGATGGCGTTTTGGCAGGCATGAACCTGTCCTGAAGGAACTGGCACATCGTCTTCCAGACGGGATCAGTAATCATAGAAAACGAAACTCCTGAAGAGTTTATCACTTTCTTAACATCAAGAACTTCCCTTGTCTGCTTCTGCAACAGTTTGAGAATCTCTTCATTAGAGAAGAGCTGTCGAGTGGTCACAAAAGGTTCCCCTTTGGAGGGTAAGGACAAAGCCTTCCCTAAGCCTCGAGACGTCAATGTCATAGACATGCCTTGGACTACTCCTGTCTTCTTGCTGTAAGAGGCCAGGAACTCATCACATACGGACGGATCCTCTGGAAGTAATGGAAAAGGAGTGGCCACAAAAGCAGCAAGTCCTGCCTTCGTGAGGGGCTCAAAAGTAAGTAGGGACGAGTAATCCCGACTAACTAGTGGGACGTACTGGATAGGGGGAGGAGCATGAGAAGGCGCCATTCAGATGGTTACACACACACCACAAACACAGACAATCAAGGTGAATGCCTGCAAACCAACAGACAAAAAAACCAAGGATAAGAGAATTACCAAACAAACGTGACCCGACCTACTAACCCCAAGCAAACCACATCCTAGAAAAAATTTGACATGACCTCGAGACAAATGCGACCGAAAGCTTCATGCGATGCATCAAACAAACACCCTGAACCCCGTATCAGGCAATAAAAGAAAAAAACTACATACCGGACCCGTAACCGTAACAAAGACATGAAACCAAAACCATACCATATCCAACACATATCAATACGACATCTATGATAGAACCAAGATTGGACCATGGAAAACATCACTAAGAACTGCGTATACCCATCCCACGAAACGCTTCATTGAAAAGGGAAGTAAGTGCAGTGAGGGGGAATTAATTTAATGAAGGGTTGATTTTAATCAATTATTAAAAATGGGTGAAGTTTTATTAGGTGATAAACCTTAATAAGAAAACGGCGGTTCCTTATTACAAATGTATGTACCAATTATTAGGTTAAACCGGTGCAGTTACACGATTCCCGGACTTCGATTCCCGACTGGGTCTCTAAATGCAATTCATTGATTATAATTAAAGTGATGTGGAGCGCTTTTTTGCCAGCGCGTGCTCATGTGACGGCTGGTTTATTTTAATTTAAAATTTTAGAGTGCCTCTGTAGCGCACGTAGCGCGGGCTAAGTGAACGGCTGGTTTATTTTAATTAAAAAAGGATGTGTGTTTAGCGCGAATGCGCGTGCCATGGTGGGTGAATTAAAGGGTTTATTTTAACAATTAATTGTGATTAAAGGGGAAAAATAAATAAATAAATAACAAAAAATAAATACCTGGCAGGGTGTGTATGAAATGCAGGAATGCGCACGGAAGAGTCCCAGGAAAGGAAAAGCAAAAAGCACTGATGAAACAACAAATAACACCTTAGCAGATGTATTAAGTTGATTTATGTTGGGTTTTTATTTTTATTTATTTTATTTTATTTGTAGTTGTAATTTTTTTATGTTTGAATAAATGGAAAATGAGGAAGGGAGGTGAGGGAAATTTTTTAGAAGGTTTTTAGAATTTGTTAGAATTTTGTACAATTTTTTAAATGATTTTTCCTATTTTTTTGGCAATTTAAGGGTAATTTAGGAAAGATGGATTTTTCTAAAATTATAGGAAAGGCAATGCCTAGCAGACAAAGGTCCAAAAATTAACAAAAAACAGAAGGAATTTTTAGAAATTTTTTGAAAATTTTTTATGAAAAAAATGAATGTTGTGATTAAGTAAGTCACATTGATCACAGAAATCACATAAGTCACAAGTCCCGTAAGTCACGTAAGTTACTTAAGTTACTTAAGTTAGGTTAGTCATGTTAGTCAAGGAAATCAACCTAGGTTAGTTCTAACTAAGTCAGGTAAGTTAGTATTAACTAAGTCAGTTAGGATTAACTAGGGGAGTTAGGATTGAACTAGGGTAGTTACTAACTAGGTTAGTTACTAACTAGGTTAGTTGTAACTACCTGGGAGGGAGGTAGTGGAGGAGGTGGAGGTGGGAGGTGGAGGAGAAGGGGGAGAGGTGGCGTTGGCGGGCGGGCGGTCGGCGGCGCGGCGCGAGGTGGCGGCGGCAGCGCGGGCGGTCGGCGGCGCGGCGCGAGGTGGCGGCGGCAGCGCGGCGGCCAACTGGACGGCGACGGCAGCGACCCGCGCAGAGGGCGACGACGGGCGACGAGGGCGGCGCGTCACGGCGGCTGGGACAGGGCGCGGGCGTCGAGGTGGGGACGCGGCAGGTAGCAGGAGCAGGGAGGGGCGAGCAGGGAGGGAGGAGAGAAGGAGGATAATGAGGAGGAGAGGAGGAAAGAAGAGAAGTAGGGAAGGCGGTAGAGGAGGTAGGGAGGAGAGAAGGAGGATAATGAGGGAAGAAGGGGCGATGGAGGGCGGAGGCAGGAGGTGGAGGGAGGAGGAAGGAGAAAGAAGGAGTGGGGGGAGGGGAAGGAGGAGAGGGGAAAGAAGGAAGGGAGAGGGAGGGAGAAGGAAGAAGGAGAAGAAGAGAGGGAGGTGGAGATGGAGGGAGAAGAGGGAGGAAGGAGAGGTTACGCAGACAGAGAGAGAGAGAGAGAGAGAGAGAGAGAGAGTGAGCAAGAACAAGAGAGAGAAGAGAGAGAAAGAAGGAGAAAGAGAAGAGAGGAGAGGTGGTTGAGAGTCGGGGGGGGGAGGGGTGTCCGTTGGTGGGTTTTTTTTTTTTTTAAAAATTATTATTATTTATTTATTTATTTATTTTTAAAAAAAAATAAAAATAAAAGGTGGGCGGGCAGGGGTAAGGGAGGATGGGCAGGGGCAATGGCGAACGTATCCCCGTCCCGCGCACGTGCGCGGGGCGGGGTAAAAAAATTTGCCGTGACGGGATTGAAATGACGCTGGGAGGACGGTACGGGGTACGCGGACACGACCGGGGAGCGTGGAGACGCGTTAAATCGAAAACGGGCGCGTTCACGCGCAAAACGAGCGCGAGAAAAAAAATGGAAAAATAAAGAAAAATTAATAACTCCCAATCCGGACGTCAAAACGAAATTGCGTAAAAACAAAAAGTGGGCAGGACGACAGGGGGGAAACAAGAAAAATACGGGACGGGGGTTCCGGGAGGGGTAAAGGGCGTTCACGTGCAAAAAACACAAAAAATGAACCAAAAACGCAATTGAAAAATTAATTACGAAAGATCCGTGCATCGGAATAAGGTGTGGAAAAAAGGAAAACTGTGCAGAAAGAGGTGCCCGACAATCCTATCATATCAAAATATAATTCCGACTGAAATAAGACGCGTTCACATGGGAAAAACCCAAAAAACAAACCCGAAAATGGGATCGGAAATTAAAATCGAACAAACCGTTTACCGGAATAACATGCAGTAAGAAGAAAAAATGGCCGCAGGAAGGAATGGCACAAGGTTATCACGTTAAAACGCAGTTCCGGCAGAAATAGGAGGGGTTCACATGTGAAAAACTCCAAAAAGACTCCCGAAAAGTCATTTATAAATTAATAAGTAAAAATCCGAACATCGAAAAAGGGTAGAGGAAAAAGGGAAAAGGTGGGGGAAGGCACAGCGGACACGGCTGTCAAATCAAATTGGAATTCCGATGCCAAGAGGGCAAGTTCACATAGAAAAAATGTCAAAAATACGCACGAGAAAGGCTTAAAAACCCGAAAAATTAATAACGGACAAACCATGTATCGGAAAGATGCGGAATAAAAAGGAAAAATGTCAGGGGAAAAGCGTTGGTCAGGGCTATGACGTCAGATCACGGTTCCGAAGCAAGAAAAGCGCGTTCACATGGAAAACCGTCTAAATTGCGTAAAATGCTTCAAAAATTAATAACTCAAAAACCGTGCACCGGAACAGGGGTAGGTAAAAAGGAAAAATGGACCGTTCAATGGGAGGAACAGGGCTATAAGGTTGGATGTGGATTTAAGTGAACGTAGGATGCATTCACAGGACAGGACCGCAAAATCAGGGAATGAAGGAAAACTGCAAGGAAACAGCCCCAAGGGTGAGTGAAACATAACCGGGCGGGTGGGAAGGGACCCCAGGAGGGTAAAAGCAAGTCATGGTATACATGCATGAGCAAGATAAGGCATATGCAGAAGGGTATGCAATGTAGACGCGCAGGGACGCGTCCCCACACTTAAGACCTTAACGGATAGGGTTAACCGATCAACAAGGACCTAGGACCATGCCACAGACCATCCACTAACTTCCCCACACTTAAAACATGAACATCACTAAGAAACAGAAGTTGTAGGGTTAGAAAAACTTGGCCCGGTGCGTCAAGAATCAAGGTTGAATATCGATGGCACGTCCAGTGTTGTTGTCGGCGCTGGAGGGACCAAGGCATCTTCTTGGCACACGTTCGTCATGGCAAGGACCACGCAGCAGCACCCAGGGAGGTAGCTGATGGAAGGAATCGTAGGAAATTCGTTGTCGATGATGAGGGATATTGCACTCAACTCACAGTCACTCAATTGGAATGAAGGAACAGTCACTCGCCCCATGACTAATATCACTCGAGAAAGAATGATTAAAACCCGTAACTCATACCCGGTTGAGGAATCAACAAGGGGGAAATGGTGCAGAAGGAGTATGCCAGGGTGCACGATTGACGGTGCATTAGTGCGTCCAACCCGTCTGGCATAGGTGCAAGGAGAAAGGCAAGGGAGCCTTAGGGTGCAGTGTACAGAACAGGGTGATGTGTCTTGTGTTGACAGTAAAGACCCATCCCGTGGGTGCATAGGGAAATGGGAACATACCTGACTCCAAGTGTCGTAACGTCCCTCAATCTCACCTCTCGGGAAATGATTGAAGAAACTCCAGTCACACTCAACCCACCCTCTGTCTCACTCTCTGTTGATAAATACAGAAGGGCAGCCTTTTCCTAAAACCCATTGATGTAATCGTCACGGTCGCTTGTGCAAAGATTGTATGCCTTGTGCGCATTTGATGGTGCAACTGTGCATCCCGCCCTGTGCCGGCATACGGTGCAAGAAAGAAGGCCAGGGAGCCTTATGGTGCAGTGCACAGAAACAAATTGTGCTTTGTGCATTGAGAGGCCCATCCCGTGCATGCAACACTTCATTCACACTTCTCACCTCTCATTCGATTGGAAGGGAAAAGACTGGTCTCTCGCCCCACCCTCTGTCTCACGCTCTGTTGATAGTTACAGGAGGGCAGCCCATACTCACTTCCCCATCCGGTTAGGATGAAAGCTCACATCACTCGATTGTTTGTCGATGAAGATCGCGTCATCAGTTGTTGAAGAGGCGTACCCAGGGAGGTAGCCATCAAATCGAACATTGTGTTGAATAGGACATGTCATCTGCTAGAGGACAGTAAGTCACTTTGCAGAAAGACCCAAGACACAGCGTACCAAGGGAGGCAGCGTCGGAATTGGATCCTAGGGATATCAATCAATGAATCCACTTTCTGGACTGCGGGGTGCTACCACCTTTTCCACTGCCAGCTTCCCGTCCAAGGGTGTTTATCACCTTTTCTTGGAACGAGGCCTGCTATGACAGGGAATTGGTTCCTTTTCTCTCATAACAGATTTGTTTTGTTTTTTTTTTTTCCTTTTCTTCTTTGTTTTTTTTTCTTTTTATTATTTTCCCCTATTCTCGAGGGTGTTTCCACCTTTTCCCGAAGAATAGGTCGTCATGACAGGGACCTAAGTCCTTTTCTCCCATGACCGATATATTTTGTTTTTTGTTTTTTTTTTTCTTTTTCTCTTTTCTTCAAATTGAACAAGGGAATGGTAGAAAGACCATGTGTCAGAACCCACCTCGCCACTGTCGCTGGTGGAAAATAGAGGATAAGAGATCAAGGCTAGAAGGGGGTTTTGAGGGGACAGAGGGTTGCGTCCACTTCATCAGGAGTGATTGAAGAACGACTAACAGAAGTGTCAACATAAGAAGTACAGTGCCGCGCCAACGAGGGAAAAGATCAAGTGACCGTAATTGTCAAGATCCCCAAGGAGGGAAGTACTTCTTCAGGCGATATCCATTAATCAGAAAGGGATCATCAGAGGCATCAACGGTCTGCACTTGGACAGAACCATTAGGGTTGACGGCAAGTACCTTATAGGGGCCCATCCACCGCTGTTGGAGCTTGCCAGGAAACTTGCCAAAGCGTGAATCATAGGCTAGGACCAAATCACCTTCTTTGAACTCCTTGTGCTTGATGAAGCTGTCATGGTAAGCCTTGCGTCGAGCTTGCGTGGCTTCCATGCACTGTAGAGCCATCCTACGAATTTCGTCCAAACATTCCAAGTGCAAGAGACGGCGTTGCAGTGAATCGTCATCCCCCAAACGCTCTTTGATAGCCACTCTCAACGAGGGTAGCTCCAGTTCAACAGGGAAAACTGCTTCTGTACCATACACCAACTGGAAAGGTGTTTGTCCCGTTGCTGCTTTATGGGAGGTTCTGTATGCCCAGAGGGCCTCTGTAAGTCGATCATCCCAATCACGACGATGTGCGGCAATTGTTCTTGTCAGAATCGAGCAAAGGATGCGATTGGTGACTTCGACTTGGCCGTTGGCTCTGGGGTAATAGGGAGTGGACTTGCGATGGCGGATCTTATACAATTCTGTCAACTCTTCCATGACTTTGTTAAGGAAATGAGTGCCTCTGTCACTTACCAGCTCTAAGGGACTGCCAAACCGGGTGATGATATTCTCATACATGAACAGGGCCACGCTGTTACCATCGTCCCGCTTGAGGGCTTTAGCTTCACACCACTTTGTGACATAATCCGTACATACGAGGATGTATCGGTTCTGTTTCCTTCTGGTAGGAGGATCGATCGGACCTACGAAGTCAATGCCCCACTTCTCAAACGGCTTCAAAGGAAGGATAGGTTGCAGCGGCATGGCACTTGTCTTGGTGGGTTTCCCCATTCTTTGACAAGCATCACATCTTTTACAGTAATCATAGGAATCTTTGTGGATGGTAGGCCACCAATATCCTGCTAGCAGAGCCTTCCTGGCTGTAGCTTCTCCTGCAAAGTGACCTCCACATGGCTCGTCGTGGCAAGCCTTCAAAACAATCCCAATCTCTTCTCCTGCAACACATCTTCGGAGCACTTCATCTTTGCCTTTCTTGTACAGTGCACCACCTAGCAGGGTGTATGGGGCTGATTCTAGCATGAGCTTCTTCCTTTCCCGACTAGAAATATCAGGAGGGTATTGTTGGGTTGCCAGCAGATTGGCAATGTCTGCATACCAGGGAGTTACAGTTTCTACCAAGAATAGGGAAGCATCAGGGAGGTCCGGATCATCTCGTTCCTCGTCTGCAGTTTGTGGGATACGCGACAGATGATCAGCCAGAACATGGGAACGACCAGGCTTAGTAATCACCTCAAAGTCGAACTCCTGGAATAAAAGGAGCCACCTCATCAATCGTCCTTTCACATCTGCTTTGTTCATCAAGAAGGATAGGGCCTCATGATCCACATAAAATTTAAAGTGGGTAGATAGGAGGTAATGGCGAAACTTTTCCAGGGCAAACACCATTGCCAAGCACTCCAGCTCGGTCACTGTATAGTTCCGTTCCCTATCAGTGACTTTTCGGCTTGCATAATAGATCGGTTGATCCAGCTTCGAGGAGCCCTTTTGGCAGAGGACAGCACCTAAGCCTTCAATTGATGCATCAGTGTGTACATGGAACTCTTTCGTCCAATCAGGAGGTTGCAGAATGGGTGCCTCTATCAGACACTGCTTCAGAGTGTGGAAGGCTTTGTCACATTCTTCTGTCCAAGTAAACTCTGCATCTTTCCTCAGGAGCTTGTGCAAGGAAGTTGCCTTTGTCGCAAAATGGGCTATGAACCTTCTGTAGTAACCCACATGGCCTAGGAATCCCCTCAACTGTTTGAGGTTGGTGGGTGCTGTCAGAGCTGAGATCTTTTCGATCTTTGCAGGGTCTGTTGATATCCCTTGTGCTGAGACAATGTGGCCCAACAGAACTCCAGAAGAGACCCCAAAGATGCATTTGTCGGGGTTAAGGGAAATCCCATACTCCCGGCATCGATCAAAGCATTGCTCCAGGTGGTCCCAGTGTTCACGGATCAAACTATAGACACAAAAGTCATCCAAATATACCTCAATAAAGTCGTGCAGATGATTTTGAAATGCAGCCATCATGACTCGTTGGAAAGTAGCAGGGGCATTGCAGAGCCCAAATGGCATCACTCGGTAAGCGTAGGTCCCCCATTCTGTAGTGAAGGTTGTTTTGGACTGGTCTTCTTCTGCGATCTGGACTTGATTGTATCCACTGAATCCATCCAGAAGGGAATAAAGCTCATGTCCTGCCACTGTGTCCAACAGTTGGTCTGTGAAAGGGATTGGAAAGTGATCCTTCTTTGTCTTGGAATTAAGCTTTCGAAAATCCACACATATTCGCAATTTGCCATTCTTCTTGGGTACAACCACGATGGGTGAAACCCATTCACTATTTGCCACTGGATAGATGAACTCGGCTTCTAGAAGCTTCAGCAGCTCCGCTTTCACCAATGTGGAATAATTCGGGTTCATTCGCCTCTGTCGTTGCCGTACTGGCTTGGCATCAGGCTCCAAGTCAATATGATGTTGACATATTGTGGGATCAATCCCCTTTAGGTCTTTGTAAGACCATGCAAACACGTCCAAATTTTCTTTCAACAAGTTGTACAAAGTTGACAACTCCTCTTCTGGGAGACTGCTACCCACCTTTAAGTGGCGTTCAGTGCCTTCTGCATCCACAAAGGTTAACTGCCTTTCACCTTCTACTTCACGGATGAAGGTCCCGCGGACTGCTTCTGGATACAGATCCGACTCCTTCAAAGGAGTGATGTCCTCTTCTGATGTCCCACTAGAACTCACTTCTTCTTTTGGTGTAGACTTAGGTTGCTCCTTAAGATGTTGAAATGGAATTAGAGCCGTTCCGGGTTTGGTTTTAAAATTAATTACCTCCTGGCTTGAAGACTCATCTTCTGAAGATACATCCAGGAACGTCACATAACAGGGACCCTCTGATGCCTGTTGGGTTTGTTGGATTGGTGCTTGTTGGCACGGTGCATCATCATCATCTTTCTTTGGCAAGGATGGGTTAGGACGGCATGAGCCACACTTAAAAGACGGCTTGCTCTTCTTTATCCATTTCTTATAATGGTTTTGCATATGAGAAGATACATTTACCAAACCAAATGGTACCATTGCCATTTTGTCCCATAGCATGAGCTCATCGGCTTCTGATGCTTCTGGAACTTCTTCCTCAAATGTATCCTCTTCAAGTGGGATAGACTCTTCCATTTCACTTGCATAATCCTCTTCGTCCATATCATATTCATCCTCTTCTGTCTCTGTCTCTGCTTCTGCTTCTGCTTCTGTCTCTGCTTCTGTCTCTGCTTCTGTCTCTGCTTCTGCTTCTGTAGGAGCTCTGTAACAGAAGAACAGATTCTCTGTTTCCTCTCCTGCCTCTGTCTCTGGCTCTGCTGTGGCTATATAACAGGGAGAGCAGTACATCCATGCTTCTATCTCACTGTCAGAAGTGATTTCAGAAGTCATGCCTGGTTCTGGCAGGAAGTATTCACCCATTGATAATGGCTTTGCATCCTTTGGAAGTCGGCTTACAGTATCCACTGTTAAGGAATGTGCCACTGTTTTCTTGGGAAGGATCTGTTTGACAGCATCTTCGTCTGCTGATGTTCCATCTGTAGCCTCGTTAGGGGAATCAGAAGATAATTCCAAGGAGGTGGAGCCATGTCCTTTTTGAGAACCATACAGTTTCAGCACCACTTTGTTGGGTCCTCTGCCCAAGGTCAAAGTTCCTTTAAACCAATCCGTCCTTGCTCGGGCTTCAAAAAGCCATGGTCTGCCCAGTAACAGAGGATAGGATGTACCATAAGAGTTTGGCTTCACCACCAAATAGGTCAGCCAATAATCTTTTTCCGCCACTGTAGTCTTCACATATGGAAGAATGCCCAGAGGCTTGATTCTGCTCTGATCCGCCAGTCTGATGAGCCATTGGGTTGGTTGCACACCTTGTAAGCCTAGATCCTTCATTGTAACATCCGTCATAATGTTTACTGATGAACCACCATCAATCAGTGCATTTGAAATAAAGCAACCTTCTATCCATACGCCAGTCTCTGGAGTACCCGGATCTAGAAAAGCATTAGCCACATCCACTTCTTTTACAGGCTCTGGAGCCTTGTTGGACTTTGTCACTGTTGAGGGAGCAATCCTTAAACCACGTCTTTTTGTCAGTATACTTTTGAATCTTTTCCGGCAACTGGGAGACAACATCAATAATTGTCGGAATGTGAGGTTTGGTTTAAAGGTATCTAGATCTCTGACCAGATCGTATTCCTTAACAGGATCCACTGGCTTTTCTAATCGGTTAGGGAATGGGGCAACACCCATTTTCATTTTTCCTCTTTCTTCCATCAGAGGAATTACAGGAGCTTCTTCTGCCACTTGTGGCACTTCCTCCTCTTCTGTATCCTGGACCTCTGGTCCTGTCTCTGTAACTGTCTCTGTAACTTTCTGTGGCACTGTAGGGCTCTGTACGGCACTGTTAGGCTCTGTTCTGTTCTGTTCTTCTGGTGGAAGATTGAACTTCACTGTTCTGGCAGGGGGGTTATTCTCTTTCTGGATAGGTGGTTCCTTCTGCTTTGCACGCGTGATGGCAGCAACTTCCAATTCCACTAAATTGGAGGTAGGCTCTTGGGCCTTGGCTGGACTATCAGTAGCACTGTTTTTCACTGGGGCTGGGCTTGGACAGTCTTTTGCAGTGTGGCCTTCTCCTTTGCATCGACTGCATAAGGGCTTGTAATCCACTGACCTTCGAGGATTTGGACAATTTGGTGAGATGTGGCACTTTTCTCCGCATCTATAACACTCCACTTCTGATCTCTGACCACCGCCAGACTGTCTTCCTCTGTAACTTTGAGAAGGAAATCTTCTGGGTCTGAAATTAGGACCAAACTCTCTAGGTTTGGGTCCAATATCTTGTGTGGTCATTTTGGATTCCAGCAGGTTGAATCTTGCGTCTTCTTCCTTCCTTCTCCTATCATGCATCTCCTTCAGAGAGCAAATGTCCTCTGTATGATTCTTCCGCAAACAGTAGGAACAGAAGGCTCCAGGGATGGTTGGTTTCCGTGTACATTCAGTGGCTAAATGACCTGCTTGATGACACTTACCACACCAAGTATTTGACCGCATCACATCTCTTCCTGCTCCTGCAACGTTGGATATGCTAGCGGTATTCACTTTCAACGTCTGTAGTTGTTCTGTAATCACATCCATCAACTCCTTTTTGATGTTTGCAACTGAGTTGGATAAATAATCCTTCAAGCTTTCTCCTCCAGACGTACTGGCAGGAGGGTTTTGAGGAGTCTCTGTAATTACTGCATAAACGGGTTGGGCTGGTACAGAGGGGTCTCTGTTCTGGTTCTGATTCAGAGCTCCTGTTTGAACTGTTGGCTGTTGACTCCAGTTGGTAGGGTTCCACTGTTGCTGCTGATTTTGCATCGAGGAGGTTGGTTGGGACCATTGTTGTTGTGGTTGAACCATCATTTGAGGCATGGATTGCGGCCACTGTGGATTTGGTGCACTGTACTGTGAGACCGGGGGCATCTGTTGGTAGGAGTAGGGAACAGTCCCTGGGACTGCATTTGGTGGGTACATCATTCCTGGCACCGGAGGAGGTAGGACTCCTCTTCCTGTATTCATTGCTAATCTAGCTTCCACTTCATCGTACAGTCTGGCACCTTCTGTCGCAGCTTGCAGGGTGGCTGGTCTTTGCAGCTCCACAAACTTACGGACTTCTGGTTGTAATCCTCTGAGAAACACTCCCTTCTGAATGCCATCATCTAGATTATGGTTAGTCCATCTCTTCAGGATGGATTCCATTCGTGAGACATAAGCTTCCACTCTTTCTCCAGAGGACTGACTTAGGTTCATAAATTCCTCTCTCATCCGCTCTTCAAAACCTTCACGCCTGAATTTAGTGAGGAAGGCCAACTTCAGGTCGTCCCATGTGCCAAAAGTTCCTGCTGCTTGTCTCTCATACCACTGAAACGCCGCGCCCTTGAAAGTGGCGGGAAATATCGCTAACCAATGCTCAGGGGTTCTGGCATTGTTAGCCACACACGCTACCATAAACTCTGCTACATGAAGATCGGGGTCTTCATTGTACTCTCCCTTAAAAACTGGCAATGGGACTACATTCGCTGGTCTGTCATCAATATTTCCAGGACGGATCTGGCTTGGAAGTGGACCTCCAGCAGGAGGAGGAAGGGCTTGATGTGCCATTGGGACTTCTGTAAAGAGTTCCGCAAGGGCGTCAAAGGCGGCTTCTGCTGCGAGCTCGCTCTCGGCTCTGATTCTTGCTTTCTCTCTTCTTACGTACCTCTGGACTCGTTCTAACGCTTGCCTTTTTATTGCGTCATTCATCAGGGGGTTGACTCCACTATGTTGTTAGTGCTCCACAGAGGGTTAACAGAAGATTTCAGTCTCTGGAGGACTCTCTTGCCAACATTTCTTCTACTTCTTTCTTTTCAACGTCCCTAAATTCTGCTTTCATGCCACTGCACAGAGGAAGGTATTCGGTTCTGAAGGTGTCAAAATGCAGACGTCTGAGCATTGTGGTGGTGCCATCATCATAATAATGCCAGCTTCTGATGGTTTCAACAGTGTATGTTGTGAAAAACACTCTGTCTACCAACTTCCAGTGGGTTGCTAATTGAACAAACAGAAGATTATCAGTACACCAAGCATCCCATGTATCTTGCTGTTGAGCATCCACGAACAAATTCCAACTTTTTTCCTTCTTGTCTTTGTGAACCTCTACAGACCAAGACTCCTGAAGCTTCTTCACAATTTCCCACTTGATGTTGTCTGGAAACTTCTCAATGAATGCCAAATCTTCCATGGATGGTCATTCTCTCTGTTTCTGCTCTTCAGTTTGTTCCCAAACAGTTTGCCACCAAGATGCAAGTTTCTGCTGCTTCAATAGGAAGAGGAAACTGTCCACTACATAGAGCATGCATCATGATGGTGATGTGTTTCCGCCATTGTGGGATGAACTTCTTGTGAAAAGTGGCTTTGATTATGAGGAATTCCAACTCTTCAGTGGAAGAAGAAACTTTACAAACATCCATTGAATTCCTCTCTTCTTGGCAATGCCAATTCCTTCATTTTCAGCCTCTTTTGGTGCTTGTTGATGGCAAGTTTCCCCGGCTGCGCACCAAAAACATGGAGCCCCAAGAGGAACACCAAGGAAAAGGGAATTCTCTTGCAAGAAAATCTATCTTGTAACATCAACAAGCTTGTTTATCATGTTTCATATTGTCTCAATGAAGAAAAGAACACCAGGCACAACAAATCTTCATGCAGCATCATGTAAATCTCCCACGGTTTTTAATAGAATCAACCATATTCTTCAACATCTTCACAAAATCCATCAATATCACAAAGAAAACAAAGAAGTACACCATCTTTGAATGGAAATACATCACATATTATTCATCTTCAATATCTTCATAGTCTTCTCTCTCAATCTCTCATATACAATCACTTTGTTTCAATAGAATTGGCTATCTCTGACTCTCTCTCACACACTCCATCAATAATACATCATATCCTCACTACAATCTCTCAAAAATTACTCTCAATAATCACTCTTAGGTCGTGGATACCCCTCCCAAGAGGTATGTCTGATATGAAGGGTCACCAGAGCCACTACAGTGTCTCTTCACAGCTCACTACTGTCACTTCACTCTAGTCTTCTCTTGAGTCTTCAGCAGCTACTTCTTCCACTTCTTTCAGCTCTTTTGCACTTGTATTCACCTCTTTCCAAGGTTAGAAAACTTTCCTCAAAGTCACACATACATTCCACAGAACACTTACAGAACAGTCTACAGAACAGTACCAGAACAGTTACAGTACAGAGACAGAACAGAAACAGAAACTCTACAGAAGACCTACAGAAGGTTACAGAAGGTCATCAAAACTACATAACTCACTCTCAAACCATTCAAAACTCTCACAAACCATTCACTAAGCTTTCACAATATCTCATTCTTCATCAATCCATACTCCATCCCTCCTTACAGAAGACAATCAGAACAAAAACAGACCAAAACAGAACAAAACAGAAGGTATACAGAACCATTCAGAACCTATCAGAACATCACAGAACCATCAACAAACATCATGATCTTCCAAAACACAATCAATATCATCCAAAACACTCTCAATCCACTTCCAAATCAATCAATCATCTCATAAAATCAACCATTCAGCTCTCAAAAACAACAAAAATCAGCCAAAAAACAAGTCATTTCAACACTCAACATGTATCTTGGTCACTTTTCCCAAGAAAGGTGATATCTCAGGATGACTACTCATCCTCTTGCAAGATAAACTTGCACAAGAATTTGCCAATCTCATTCCGAGGAATTTGGCCATTCCCTTGTGATCAAATCACAATATCATGCAAATCTGCAACATATTACACAAGTGCTGTATCTAATCTGTGGGACTATTTTTTCCATCAAATGGTGTCTTCTAATCACGGAATCATGATTAGATAGGAAATAGGGTTAGGGTGTCTTCATAACAATCCGTTCCTGATTGCACTAGGCTGACATTGTCGGTCCTAGGGTTCCAAATTCAAAACGAGTTTCATCTTTTTAGCGAGCAATCCTTAGGGTAAAAACCCTAGATCATCTCTCGCAAGTATGTCCTATTGTCCCTACATTCCTTGAATGTGGGCAAGTCTTTAGGGTATAAGAGTTTCAACTTTGGCAATAAGAGCGATTAGGTTACGTCCTCAATGTGCTAAACCCTAGTTATCACTTTGGGATATGTTGCATTGACTTAACCCTTCCTAAGCGATTTCTTCGCAGTTTTATGTGTTTAGGGTAAACCAATTTACTTGTCTATTCATGAAGATATTGTCTTGATCAAATAGGGGAAAAACTAGTTGCATTACGATACCATTCTCGTAAGCACACAATTTATTGCCTACATATGATTAGATTTACAATCCCTAACTTTTCTGGTTAAGATCAAAGTGTATATTAAGTTATGGCATAATTCCTATTGATCCTTTTATAACATGCATTCAAAATTCCAGCTACTAAGCTTTAGGGTTTTATGTTTAAAAGGAAACATGCAGCCTTTTTCCTAGTTTCATTTCTGAATGAATTATTCCCATGCTGAGTTTACACAACCTTTCGTAACTACTTATGTAACTGATTGACATTTATGTCAATTTCCTAGAGATTAATCTACTTCATGCAACCCTAGAATGATTTCCATGCCTTGCAAATTCCTACGATTGTTAGCAATCTTCTTTAATGAATCCTTGCGAAGAAAGAGATGTCTAATGATGCAACATGTGATTTTATCTTTCCATGCATAATCGAAGTGTACAACAATAAATTCGACTTTGTAAAGATGGTCATTAGTTGATCTAATTTCGTTACTTTGCAATGCATATAAACAATTTGCTAAGAATGCATAGATATCTTATGTCCTTCTTTCATTCGTTCCTTTGAAAAATACTAATGACCGATTCTTTGATCGTAAGCTATTTCCTTTAATTTAGCCAAAGTATTTCAATCGGAAAAGTGCATCCTATTTCCATAAATGATTCATGCACAATTGTGATATTACGATGTAAATCAAAATTAGGAAGAAAAGCTGAACTTGTGGATTCGGTGAAATGTCCACATGAATGCTAGGAGATGATCCTCTTGCGGTTGCACATTGTGCCTTTTTAGGAGCCATTGCGAATTCGACCTTCTTGCCTTTGCCGCAAACTTATGATCTTGGCCCGTCTCCTTCGCACGCGAAACTCCCTTTGAGATTCGGCTTCCTTGACCAATTTCACTGTCTTTCGGAACCAGGCTTTAGAAATGGAAACTTATGAACTCCCCTTCTTTTCGTGGAAGTTCCAGGAATACAATTGATCTTTACGGAAAGGCCTTAATTCCGAGGGTTATAAAGACCCCTTAGGAAGGGCTTATAAAACTCCACAGGAAGGGGGTTTAAAACCCGGGCTAATGTGAGCTTATGGGGGATGTAAGGGGAGGAAAATCCACGGAAGGGTTAAAAATGACTTGGATGGAACTCCATGGGAAGGGTTTTTAAAACCCGGCCTAAGGTGGGTTTTTGGGGACAAGGGGAAAAAGGGCTTAAATTCCAAGGGGAAATGAGTGTAAAGCAAGCTTGGAAAGGGCTTAAATCCCAGGGGGGTGGGGGGATGGGGTGGGGTTATAAAAACCACCTTGGAAGGGGCTTATGAAAGCCCACAAGAAGGGGGGCTTCCTAGGGGGCCCTTAGAAGCTTCTGAAGAAGCTTTTGGGAAGCTTCTGTAGCCTTGAATTCTACACATGGAGGAGGAGGCAGCTATCAAATGACAGATTTGTTGGCGAACGAGGGCGAAATGGTGGTCGTGGCGAATCTTCGGTGGCGATCCTCCTCCCTCACGGTGCGCTTAGAGCAACATGGCTCACCTCTCTCCCTCTCACGGCCTGGTAGGGTCGATCCTCCTCCCTCCACGATGGTCTTCGACAGCCTCACGACACTCTTTGCTTCTCCACAACTCTTCCCTTCTCACCCCTTAGAGGGGGTATTTATAGGAAGGGGGTAAGGCCTCCCTTCCCCCCATGTGGTGCCCGCATGTAGTCTCTCCCCTCCCCTCCCTCATTCCATTACAGTCGATCACCTTCCCTCAACCACGCTTCGGCTGGGGGAAGGTAATAAAATTTTTTGCCATAAATATAACATTATCTCTTGACCTCCTCCCAAGAGGAGGTTCTTATGAAGCTATGTGGGATTCTTAGTCCTTAGGCTCGATTGGCCAGTGGAGAGTGTACTATTTAGTATGCGAACCATCCGTAACCACAATGCCGGCATTGACATTTGCTCGAGACTTCACACGGCCTCGTAATATTTTCAGCAGAAATATTACATTCTCTCCTCCTTGGAGGAATCAAGATGTCCTCATCTCGAGATAAACTGGGGATATTGATGGTTGAGAGTGCTTTCATCCATCCAAGTGGCATCCTCCTCAGGATAATCTTTCAACTGGATGAGGCATTCTCTCAAGGTTCTCGATCTCAGTTGTCTCTCCCTAACATCTAAGATCCTGTCAGGCCATAGTTCAAGGACTCCTTGACTAGGCATTACAACTTATTGGTCATCAAGTACATGACTAGGATTTGGTACTTACTTCTTCAATAGGTGATATGGAATACATGATGAACCTTTAGGTTCTTAAGGAGTTGTAGTCTATAAGCATTAGGAGGTCCTAGGCACTTGAGGATCTTGTAAGGTCCACAATACCTTGGACTTAGCTTCTTGCAATTTCCTAAGGATAGGGAACTCTTCTTTGGGCGTACGTGAATGGAGACTATGTCTCCTTCCTCGAATTTTCTAGCTTGACACTTCAAATCCACGTATGCCTTTTGTCTATCCTTGGCGGCTTGGATGCCCTGTCTTATTGACTTTACTTGGTCATCCATCTCTTCCAACATCCACCTTGAAGCTTCAACTCTCAAAGTTGGATCTGAGAAGTTTAGGGGACTTCGATAGTCATGACCATATAATGCTTGAAAAGGGGTCATCTGAATGCTTTGTTGGTAAGAAGCATTGTAGGTAAATTCAACCAAAGGCAAGTATTGAATCCACCTTTTTGGCTCACACGATAGCAGTGTGCCCTTAGCATATCCTCAATGACTTTATTGACTCACTCTGTTTGGCCATCAGTTTGGGGATGATAAGTTGTACTAAAATAGAGTTGAGTCCCAATGGCTTCAAAGATAGCTCTCCAAAAGTGTGATGCGAAGAGAGAATCACGATCACTAATGATTCTTCTGGGTAGCCCATGTAGCTTGAAAATCTCCTTCATAAACAACCTTGCAATGTCTGAGGCTTTATAGTTTGTCTTTACTAGAATAAGGTGTGCAACCTTAGTAAGCATGTCAACCACAACCATGATGGAGTTGTATCCTCCCTAAACTTGGGGTAGGCCAACAACAAAGTCCATACTGATGAATTCCCATTTCATTTGGGGAATATCGAGTGGTTGTAACTTTCCTGGCATTTTGACATATTTGGCTTTGATACGTTGACAAGACAAACACTCAGTGACATATTTGAGAATGTTACCTTTAAGCCTCTCCCAATAGTAGCTCTTCCTAACTGCATTGAGAGTCTTGGCATAGACATGATGTCCTGAGAAAGGGGAATCATGAGCTTCCCGCAATATCTTTTGCTTAAGTGACCGGCTTGCCGGTATACATAATCTCGTTCTATAGTAGACAAGTCCACTATTGATAGAGAATTCATGATACTTAGCCTATAGCTTTTGGTCATGGTCCTTGATAGGGATCTCCCTTAGCATCTTTTGATAGGCTAGATCATGGCATGCTTCCTCTCTAGCTAGCTCAAATATTGGGTTGTTTGGCATGGACACCTTTGTAGCTAGAGATCTAGCTGTTGATGGGTTTTGCAAGATTAGAGAATTAAGGAATGCCTTGCGACTGAGTGTATCGGCAACTACATTCTCCTTTCCAGGTCGATATTTGATTTCAAAATCATACTCCTCCAGCACTTAATCCACTGACATTGCCTCATATTGAGCTCGTTCTGGGTAAAGATCCACTTGAGACTCTTATGATCAGTCACTAGAGTAAACTTGTTACCCAATAGGTAGTGTCTCCAAAGCTTTAGAGCATGGATGACAGCTAATAGTTCTAGATCATGTGTAGCATAATTCTTCTCATGGCTCTTCAGTTTCCTTGAAGAGTAAGCTATAGGGTGACCTTCCTGCATGAGCACACATCCTAAGGCAAGCGTGCTAGCATAAGTTACAACCTCGAATTCTTACTGAGGTCTGGAAGTTTTAGGATAGGTGCTGACACCAAACTTTTCTTCAACCTATCAAAGCTAGATTGTTTGGCAGTTGACCATGCAATGAATATTTTCTTCTTCAGTGAATCCGTCAAAGGTGTTGCAATCAAAGCATAGTTTTTGATGAAGACCCTACACCATCCTGTCAATCCAAGAAAAATGCGTATTTCTTTAACAGTTATTGGTATTGGCCATTCTAGCACATCTCTGACTTTGGCTGGGTCCACTAAGATTCCCTCCACTGATACAATGAATCCCAGATATTCAATTTGATGTTTGAAGAATGCACATTTCTTCATCTTAGCATGGAGCCTATTTTCTCTCATTGTCTCAAGGACAATCCGAAGTTGGGGTTCATGATTTTCTTCCTGTTTCGAATAGAATAAAGTGTCGTCAAAGAGGACGAGCACGAAGTCATCAAGATATGGCCTAAAGATATCCTACATTAACCTATTGAAGGTGACAGGCGCATTCGTAAGCCCGAATGACATAACTAGAAACTCAAAGTGTCCATATCTTGTGTTGAATGCCGTCTTTGGGATATCTTCATCCTTGATCCTTATCTAATAGTATCCAGACCTGAGATCAATCTTGGAGAAGATCTTCGCACCTTGAAGACGATCAAGAAGCTCATCTATTCTAGGAATAGGGTACTTTTTCTTGATAGTTGATTGATTCAACCCTCTGTAATCAATACATAGTCGAAGTGTTCCATCTTTCTTTTTTAGGAACAGTATTGGAGCTCCCCATGGTGAACTGCTAGGATGGATGTAGCCCTAATCTAGCAGTTTCTTGAGTTGTTCCTTCAGCTCAATTGCTTCCGGGATAGACATTCTATAAGGTCTCTTTGCAATTGGTGCAGCTCATGGTACTAGCTTGATCTCATGATCCACTTCTCTTTGAGGCGGGAGTTCTGTCAACTCTTCAGGAAATATGTCCACATATTCCTTGAGCCATGAAGGTCCTTCACTAGACTCCTACTTCTGATCTAACTTGTTGAGCTTAATCAAGTAGACAGGTAGTCCTTTTTTGACTCCTTTATAATCTGAGATGCTTTGGCCAATTGAATTTTTGGCTTTCCAACCTCACCTTGAGTTGTGACCAATTCCCCTTCAGAGTTCCGAAAGGAAATTTGGCCCTTTCCATAATGAATGTGGGCATCATTAGGTTTAAGCCAATCCATTCCGAGTAGACACTCGTGGATATCTAGGTTTATGACTCTGAATTTAACCGAAGTCATCTTTCCTCCCAGAAAGAATTCCACCTTAGCAGTTTTCCTGGTACAAGTGACCTCACGACCATTTGCTAATTCCACAAGCAAGGTAGGTGCTTCTACTGTGGCTATTCCTAATCTTTTTGCACAAGCTGGTGAGATAAAGGAATGTGTACTGCCACAATCAATCAAGGTCTTGAAACCTTTACCTTGATAGTCCGATGGTATCTGAATCACCGAGAATTGGCGATTTGGGCCTTTCTTGTGTAGAGCGGCATGGACTGTCGCCCTTTCAAACTCTGTTTTCATGGTTAGATCTTCTTCTTCACACATTTCCCTGTTGGCAATGCAGGCGGTTCTTCCTCTACCTCGGGTAGTGGCTCCCTGGCCACGGCTAGTTCCTTGGAAAGGTGCTTGGCGATGTCCTCCTCCAAGCTTGGGACATTGCCTCTTGAAATGACCGGGCTCGTTGCAGTGGAAACATTGGAAGTTTCAGCCATTGCTTTGAGTAGGGACAAAGTTGTTGACATTATTAGTCCTTGCTTTCTTTTTTTGTCCTCGATTCTGACCTTGAACTCTCTTCATTTGAGGCCTATATACTCCTCTGTTTGGGTCATTATAAGACCAAGTTTTGTTACTTCTTGGCCTAGTCTGCACCTCTTGAATTATAGGCACAGCTCGAATGAGTGCGTCCTGAAGATCTGATGGGTGCATAGATTTGAGATGGGTATTCACTGGTGGGTTTAAACCAGCACAAAATTTTGACACCTGTTGTGTCATGTCCATCTGTGGCGCATACTTAAGAAGTGAGACGAATTTAGAGTAGTATGCGTCAAGAGTGAGTCCTAGCTATTTCAGCTCGTAGAACTCATTCATTTTCTGTGTGCGATACACAAGTGGTAAGTATCTTCCTTGCACGGCTTTCTTCAGTTTCTCCCAAGTAACATATCCTTTTGTGATCCCTTGATCTCTGCACCATTGCTTCCACCAAAGCCTGGCTTCGCCAGTGAGCTTCATCTTGGCGAGCATAGCCTGGTTGGCGGGTGCAGCATTGGCTACTTCAAAGTAATCCTTCATAGATTCAATCCAAATTTCAGCATCCTCTTGGATAGACCTGCCCTTCCCGTCAAATTTAGGTGGCTTAATCTGCTTGAGAAGAAACTTCTTCTCCTGGATTATGGCAGTACTTAATGTAGGAGGCGAACTGGGAATTTGTACTTGGGGTTGTGCCTGGATAAAGGATTCTTGATGTTATAACTCAGTAATCGTTATGATTTATATTTCATACCCAATTTAGCTGTCAACCAAGAATCCTAGCCACTTAACTTTTTATCAATTCTCATGGACAAGATAGACATTGATAAAAAGAATTCTTATTGCATTGATATGGGTCTAGCCCTTTCGGAGTACAATATTTCTTAAGATGATAGGGCAACTGTTTACATTTAGTTTGGGGAGAATAATGTTGTATTACATTTATCTACGGGAACTGGATAATAGTATGGTTTCGGGTCATGAATCTTCAGGAATCGGTAAGTCATCAGAAGATTAGAGTATCCTTTCCTTTGGAACCCATTCTTCTCATAGTGCCCCAACACCTTGATCCTGTCGGCGGGGATTTCACGGGTCACTTCCTCATATACATATGAGTTCAGCTCAACCCTCCGACCTCGAATATGTAAAGTTGAGTTTACATGAGCCTCCACAAAAATGAACAACTTCACAATCTTCAAGTCTTCCAACCACTTGATCCTCTTTAGGTTGGTTTGAAGGTATGCAAACCGATGGGCAGCTATATAGTAGATTCCTGAGTCACGCATCCATCTTCGTTCCACATACAAAGGCGATGGATTATAGATACGATCTAGGATGTTCATCATCTCAACCCTTTGTCGATAATCCAAGGAATGCATCGCAGTCATAAACATGACTCGGAACACTAAAAACCTATTCCATGCTTCATAATTCTGCAAGACAGCATCGAAAGTAAGGAAATGTTCGGAACAACAACATTTTCTTTACTTCTTATTAAGATTTCTTTAAAAAAAATCCTTCGTTGGTTGGCTCTAATACCAACTATAACGTGTCTACGTGTTCCCTTTAGGACACGTCTTAGCAGTCCATTGGAAAGAAGATCTAGAAGGCTCCACTCGGCACTCCCATGGAATGTTATGAGATTTGCGATCTAGGACTTTCCGTGTCTGCTATGTACTAGAAGTATTCTGGCCATTCCCACTTAGAACCAACCTGAATCAGTGTTTTTCCTAATGGTCATTTCCTAAACGGCAACTAGCATCGAACCCCGAGTGAACTACTTTACGCAGAAATGCCAGGGCCAAAGCGGATTCACGTTGCACTTGGTTCAAGGAGAATGGGAAACGAGAGGGATGCAAGGCTCGACCTCTTTGCCATAAGGCATAGCCCCATTCCATTCCCCTAAAACAACGTAAATCAGGATTATTATAACTTAGACTCTAGGTCAGCGCCCTTGCTATTCATTTCCTTTGAAAATGATCTTCTTGTTTTTCATCATGATTGAGAAAAGTTCCCAGCCAACCAGGACCACCAATCCGTAGGACGGACCCATGGCCATATCCACTGCACTTTCCTCAGGTTGTTTTAGTTATCTAATTACCTACCACATTTAGTTGGACATGCATCAATCAGCTTCCTTAATTAGCCCGTTAGGCACTGGTTCCTTCACGTAATCGTAGCACTTGACATAGAAAAGCAATGTCAAACAAGTTCCTTTTCAACAGCTTATCATATTTATCTTTGGAATACATTTATAAAGTCCAGCCCGTAGGCTTATCCATAATCCACCTGAAGGCTATCCAGCAATCCACAGGGATTACTAATCCAAGATTCTGCCCGTAGACTAGTATGCGGGCCTCGAGATCCAATCTCGAGTCACGTTGGCCTCTTGTGCAAGGCCCGAAAGATGAGGTATTTACAGCCAGCTCCCCCCTGGCACCTAAGCATCCTCCTACTCCAAGTAGTGGTCAACGGAGAGACCTCTCGCGGCGGATTCGGTCCACCTTCCTTGTGCAATTAAAAACCCCCTTGGTTAGGGTTAGGCAGATAGTTGGGGGTAACTGAGGCTGCCTCTCCCTTCAGGCCTTCAACTTGAAGCATTAGATATCTTTTTATATTTTAATTCCTTGAGCAAACAAAGCAAACTGTGCGATCTAAACTGATTTACAAGAACAATCATTTCCAGTGGTCATTATTTTTAGCCAACTGCTAAGGAGTGAATCCTTCTCTCTGAATGCATCCAGCACTCGATCCGGGATCAGTTACGACTCGGCAATATCCCCAAGCGTTTGTTTGTTAACCCTTATGTCTTTGGGTTAGGGCCATATCCTATTAACCCAACTAAACCAATACCTTAAGTTTTGTTAACACAAAATATGTTGCTCCAAATTATTGATTGGTCCTTTGCTTCCAAGCAAATATCTAATCCCCGTATCTTGGTCACTTTTCCCAAGAAATGTGCTATGTCAAGATGACTACTCATCCTCTTGCAAGATAAACTTGCGCAAGAATCTACCAATCTCATTCCGAGGAATTTGGCCATTCCCTTGTGATCAAATCACAAGATCATGCGGCTCTGCAACATGTTGCACAAGTGTCGCATCTAATCTGTGGGACTAGTTTTCCCATCAAACGGCGTCTTCTAATCACGGAATCATGATTAGATAGGAAATAGGGTTAGGGTGTCTTCATAACAATCCGTTCCTGATTGCACTAGGCCGACATTGTCGGTCCTAGGGTTCCAAATTCAAACCGAGTTTCATCATTTTAGCAAGCGATCCTTAGGGTAAAAACCCTAGATCGTCTCTCGCAAGTATGTCCTATTGTCCCTACATTCCATGAATGTGGGCAAGTCTTTAGGGTATAAGAGCTTCAACTTTGGCAATAAGAGCGATTAGGTCACGTCCTCAACGTGCTAAACCCTAGTTAGCACTTTGGTATATGTTGCATTGACTTAACCCTTCCTAAGGGATTCCTTCGCAGTTTTAGGTGTTTAGCGTAAACCAATTTACTTGTCTATTCATGAAGATATTGTCTTGATCAAATAGGGAAAAAACTAGTTGCATTAAGATACCATTCTCGTAAGCACACAATCTATTGCCTACGTATGATTAGATTTACAATCCCTAACTTTTTTGGTTAAGATCAAAGTGTATATTAAGTTATGGCATAATTCCTATTGATCCTTTTATAACATGCATTCAAGATTCTAGCTACTAAGATTTAGGATTTTATGTTTAAAATGAACCATGCAGCCTTTTTCCTAGTTTCATTTCTGAATGAATTATTCCCATGCTGAGTTTACACAATCTTTCGTAACTACTTACGTAATTGATTGACATTTATGCCAATTTCCTAGAGATTAATCTACTTCATGCATCCCTAGAATGATTTCCATGCCTTGCAAATTCCTACGATTATTAGCAATCTTCTTAATGAATCCTTGCGAAGAAAGAGATGTCTAATGATGCAACATGTGATTTTATCTTTCCATGCATAATCGAAGTGTACAACAATAAATTCGACTTTGTAAAGATGGTCATTACTTGATCTAATTTTGTTACTTTGCAATACATATAAACAATTTGCTAAGAATGCATAGATGTCTTATGTCCTTCTTTCATTCGTTCCTTTAAAAAATACTAATGACCGATTCTTTGATCATAAGCTATTTCCTTTAATTTAGCCATCGTATTTCAATCAAAAAAGTGTATCCTATTTTCATAAATGATCCATGCATAATTGTGATATTACGACGTAAATCAAAATTAGGAAGAAAATCTGGACTTGTGGATTCGGTGAAATGTCCACATGAATGCTTGAAGATGATCCTCTTGCGGTTGAGCCTTTGCCTTTTTAGGAGCCATCACAAATTTGACCTTCTTGCCTTGGCCGCAGACTTATAATCTTGGCCGTCTCCTTCATGTCAAGATTGTGGGAGAGAAGGAAGGAGTCTCACTTGTAGCTTTCTCACTTGCACAATGGGGAAATACACACAAAGGTGGAGGCTGGAAATAGTTTTCCTCTTCTTAGTTGTGTAAGCCAAAAAGAACACCAGTACAGAGAAATAGAAGAACCCTATATATGGGTCTCAAACCAAACTCAACTAACTAAGGTGGCATACTAACTGAGCCACGATCTAGAGTAGATAAGGATAGTTGTGATCTAGCTATTATTCATGGGCGGTGTACCAACCGCATCTGCAGCTAACAAGTCGGTGACATAAATGCACAACGGTCACCCTGGCATATCACGAGTGGAGCTCGATATCTCAACACTTCCCCTTGAGCTCAATCCCAATTCTTGTACACCTAGCATGTCTCTGAACTTTCATAGCTTCTCTGTGCCCAATGCCTTCGTAAATATGACAGCTACCTGATCCTGTGACTGACATAAACTAGATCAATAAGACATAGTAAAACTCTCTCCCGCACATAGTGATAATGCATCTCAATGTGCTTTGTTCTAGCATGATAGACTAGGTTATTTGCCAAGTGTATACTACTCATGTTGTCACAATAAATGACAACTGGCCCATCTGTAGGCTGATGCATATCATAAAGTAGCTTATGCAACCAAGCTACCTCACATGCAGCCATTGCTGCACCCCTGTACTCAGCCTCTGTGCTTGACAGGGCAACTATAGGCTGTTTCTTGCTGCTCCAAGTGACTGCAGCACTCCCAAAAGAGAACACATATCCACTGGTAGATCGTCTATCAGAAATACTACCAGCCCAATCAGCATCAGTGTATCCATGCAACTGTATCTGAACCCCAATCTCATAAAATAGTCCATACTGCAATGTGGACTTCACATACCTGACCATGCGTCTAGCCGCATCCAAATGTAGTTTCCTTGGAGCCTGCATAAATTGACTTACCAATCCAACATCATAGCTCAAATCTAGCCTGGTAATAGTCATATAAATCAAACTTCCTACTATGCGTTTGTACATAGTAGGGTCTTCTAGAAGCTCACTTGCATTTGTGCTCAGCTTCACATTCTGCTCCAAAGGAACTGAAATAGGCTTACAGCCTGTCATCCCATATTTGGACAGCATGTCCAATCCATACTGCCTCTGCAAGAGCCATATCCCACTTGGTGATCTAATCACCTCAATGCCCAAGAAATAACGCAGCTCTCCCAAATCCTTCATCTCAAACTTTTGCTTCAATAGTATTTTCACATGAAGGATATCTTCATCACTATCACATGTCATAATCAAATCATCAACGTAAATGACAAGTAGCATAGTACCTTTCTCTGTTTTTCTCACATAAAGTGAGAAATCTGCCTTGGAAATCTAAAAGCCAATAGTGACAAGATAATGTCCTATCTTGTCAGACCATGCTCTAGGTGCTTGCTTCAGGCCATACAAGGCTTTCTTCAACCTGCAAATAAACTCAGGATGAACAGCATGCACATAACCTGGTAGCTGCTCCATATAGACCTCTTCTTGCAAATCACCATGCAAGAAGGCATTCTTTACATCCATCTGATGTAAAGACCATCCCTTTGATGCAGCCATAGCAATGACTGCTCTTATAGTCCGCTTGCCATCCTTGCAACCGGATTGAATGTTTCTTCATAATCAATGCCATATGTTTGTGCATACCCCTTGACTACTAATCTTGCCTTGTATCTGTTCACAGAACCATCTGCATTGTGCTTCACCTTATAAACCCACTTACAACCAATTGCATTCTTATCTTTAGGCAAAGGTACCAATTCCCATGTAGCATTTGCTTCCAAGGCATCCATTTCTTCATCCGTGGCTTTCTTCCATTTTTCTTTTCCCGTGGCTTGCTCAAAAGAAGTGGTTTCTGGTTCCTGTATCACTTTGACTATATAGGCATAGTGAATATTGCTGCTCTATGCCATGCTCCTACAAGAACCTTGCAAACTCATTTGAGAGGTACTCTCCCCTTCCATCTGACCTTAGGCATTTTATTTGTAGGCCTGTTTCTTTTTCAACCATAGCTTTAAGAGTTTTGAAATGCCCAAAAACTTCACTTTTCTTTTTCATAAAATACACCCAAACTTTTCTGCTATAATCATCAATAAAAGTGACAAAATAATGACAGCCTCCAATAGATGCAGCTTTAGTAGTCCACACATCAGAGTGGATTAATTCCAATGGCTTCTTACTCTCTTGAACATGTCTAGGAAATGGTTTCCTTGCCTGTTTTCCAAATTGACAGGCTTCACATACCTTAGCATTTCTACAACCTTGAATTTAGGCAATCCTGCAACAATATTTTGGGCCTGCATTGACTTAAGTCACTATACATTAACATGACCAATGCATTTATGCTAGATATCAATATCTGCAACTACTCCAGTCCCATGTGCAAACATTGTTGTACTCAATTCAGGCATGTCTACATCCAATGTAAACATTCTGCCCTTCTTCTTTCCTTTCGCTATCAGGCGACCTTTATTTTTCATATCCTCAACAAAGCATCCATGAGGATTAAGTCTGACCTGCAAGCCCTACTCAACCATTTGACCAACAAAAACCAGATTCTTGGTGATATTCGGGACATGAAATACATCTGATAGGTATTTCTTTTTCCCATCTTGCATAGACAAAGGAATTTTTCCAATCTGCACAATAGGATGTGCAGTATCATCACTAGTCTCCACAAATCCTAATTTTTTCATTTTCCTTGCATCCTGCATCCATTCTGCATGACCTGTCATGTGGTTTGACGCACCTGAGTCAACATACCACACTTTGTTGCTTTCTTCTGCACTTTTCATAGAATTGTTCATGTGCTGCACCATAAACAAATGCTCATTTCTGTCATCATCACCCTGTCTACTAGAAGATGTATAATTCCCTTGTTGTAATTTTCCATTCATGATGTCATTCTGCTTTTTATAGCATTCTTTAGCCATATGACCCATTTTACCACAGTAGTAGCATTCAATATTGTTGTTTGCATTTTGGTCTCTTTGCCATCCACCACGACCTCTTTGGCTCCCCTTGCCTCTAAAGTTACCACATCCTCCTCCATAGGACTGGTTTTCTTGAGTTTGCTGCATATTCTGATTTCTACCACGGCCTCCAAATTGGCCTCCTCTACCTCTACCTCTACCTCTTCCAGCATTTGAGTAGAAGACAGCTTCTTTTGAAGTTCCTCCTGAAGAAGATGCATCACCATTTCTTTGCTCCTCAAAAATTAGAAGAGCAATCAACTCCTCAAAATCAGAAAATCTTTCACAGACGGAGATGGATGTTCGGAACTGTGCATAATCCTTTCCTAGACCATTCAAGGTCATAGAAACTAAATCATCATCTTCCACTGGTGACCCAATGGAAGCAAGTGCATCTGCAATCTTCTTCGCCTTCATGTGGTAGTCATTGATGCTCATACTTTCTCTTTGCACATTGTGCAACTCTTGCTTGAGCTGCATTTTCCTGGCTTGCGTATTTGTGCTATACATTTTAGACAAAGTATCCAAAGCCTCCTTTGGCGTACTTGCATCCTGAATATGCACAATCATAGAGTCTGAAATACTGATAGACAGCCAGTACATAACTTTTCTGGCTCTCTCATGCCATCCTTTAAATGCCTGCATTTGCTGTTGATTGGGAACATCAGGAAGAACTGGTTCTTCTTCATTTCCTGCAACAAATTTCCAATATCCTTTTTCCATAATGAAATTCGTCATTCTAAACTTCCATGCTTGGACGTTGTTCTTGTCAAGATTTTCAGCTAAAGCCCTTTTCCTAGCATATACTGCCCTGTTGCTACACAGTGAAGGGCGTCTCAATCTGAGACAATGCACTCTTACACTTTTCGGTTGTGCTACTTGCAGAGACTTGCTCCCAAACTCGAAAAATGAAAGCAACACTGGTCCTCTTACCAGAACACCGCGAACTTGGTTTGCTTTCTTGAGATCCTTATCACAAACCAGGCTCTGATACCATGTCAAGATTGTGGGAGAGAAGGAAGGAGTCTCACTTGTAGCTTTCTCACTTGCTCAATGGGGGAATACACACAAAGGTGGAGGCTGAAAACAGTTTTCCTATTCTTAATTGTGTAAGCCAAAAAGAACACCAGTACAGAGAAATAGAAGAACCCTATATATGGGTCTCAAACCAAACTCAACTAACTAAGGTGGCATACTAACTGAGCCACGAACTAGAGTAGACAAGGATAGCTATCATCTAGCTATTATTCATGGGTGGTGTACCAACTGCATCTGTAGCTAACAAGTCGGTGACATAAATGCACAATGGTCCTTTGGCATATCACGAGTGGAGCTCGATATCTCAACACTTCACACGCGAAACTCCCTTTGAGATTCGGCTTCCTTGACCGATTTTACTGTCTTTCGGAACCGGGCTTTAGAAATTGAAACTTATGAACTCCCCTTCTTTTCATGGAAGTTTTAGGAATACAATTGATCTTCACGGAAAGGCCTTAATTTCAGGGGTTATAAAGACCCCTTAGGAAGGGCTTATAAAAGTCCACAAGAAGGGGGTTTAAAACCCGAGCTAATGTGAGCTTATGGGGGATGTAAGGAGAGGAAAATCCATGGAAGGGTTAAAAATGACTTGGATTTACTCCACGGGAAGGGTTTTTAAAACCTGACCTAAGGTGGATTTTTGGGGACAAGGGGGAAAAGTGCTTAAATTCCAAGGGGAAAGGGGTGTAAAGAGCAAGCTTGGAAAGGGCTAAAATCCGAGGGGGGGGGGTGGGGTGGGGTTATAAAAACCACCTTGGAAGGGGCTTATGAAAGCCCACAAGAAGGGGGGCTTCCTAGGGGGCCCTTAGAAGCTTCTCTAGCCGTGAATTCTACACATGGAGGAGGAGGCGACTATCAACTGATGGATTTGTTGGCGAACTAGGGTGAAATCGTGGCTGTGGCGGATCTTCGGCTGCGATCCTCCTCCCTCACGGTGCACTTAGAGCAGCGTGGCTCACCTCTCTCCCTCTCACGGCCTGGCGGCATCGATCCTCCTCCCTCCATGATGGTCTTCAGCAGGCTCACGACACTCTCTGCTTCTCCATGACTCTTCCCTTCTCACCCCTTAGAGGGGGTATTTATAGGAAGGGGGTAAGGCCTCCCTTCCCCCCATGTGGTGTCCACATGTAGTCTCTCCCCTCCACCTCCCTCATTCCATTACAGTCGATCACCTTCCCTCAGCCACGCTTCAGCTGGGGGAAGGTAATAAAAACTTTTGCCATAAATATAACATTATCTCTTGACCTTCTCCCAAGAGGAGGTTCTTATGAAGCTATGCGGGATTCTTAGTCCTTAGGCTCGATTGGCCAGTGGAGAGTGTACTATTTAATGTCCGAACCGTCCGTAACCACAATGCCGGCATTGACATTTGCCCGAGACTTCACACGGCCTCGTAATATTTTTAGCAGAAATATTACATAGGCACATGACATTGTCACTACTAACAGAACATCGGGTGTGGCGAACGCAAGTGCAAGAAAAGACATGATTCCCAATGATGTCATGTCAAACTAGGTTATTCACTACTAGGCTATTATTTTTCCACATAAAATGATAATGTTTACGTCAAGTTTTTACAAAAAATTGTTAGCCTTTGCATCAAATGGTACAAGAGTTACTTGTTAGATTACACAGACATCATCCATATAAGAATTAAGTGCATAAAATATTAACTTTCATATTTTACACTTACACAAATTGACAGTTTCATCTTGAAGGTGTATTAATATACACATAAACGATTACCCTCTATTATTTGTAGTCTTGAGTAAGTCACTCATGAATATATGTGTCACGGGGGGTTCACTCATAGTAAAGAAGACATGTCACCTGTGTGCAAGGACTTCTAAAAAAACCCCTATTTATGAAGCTTGTAAGACTAATATATCCCCCTATTTAAGCTTATAAGATATATACATGTATGACTTTTTATGTATCTCCTTTCTTAAATGTAAGTCTTCATAGAACATATACTAACTTTCTTTTTAAAAGTTGGAATTATCCTAAGCAATTAAAAGTATCAAAATGGTCATATCACAAAGTGATTTATGTAGTGGCTCTTGGATACCATCGAAGCATTTGTCGCAATGTTTTTGAGTGCCTATGCCCCCTTACCACATGAGGAGAGAGAGTAGGGGAATAGAACCCCTTTATACTTAAAATGACTACACCAAGCGGATACCAAGCTCTCTTTGGAAGAAGGGGAGTTAAATCTCTCTACCAAAACCATGGGAGAGTGCCAACTCTCCCCCTCCCACACTATGATTAATTCAATAACCCTACTGTGTGAGGGTTTAGGGTTTTAACCTTACTTGTCAAGGTCTCTTGTATGCCATGGAGAAACCAATCTATGGGGAGAGGTGATCAAATGCATCCCCCCCTTCTTTTTTCCCTCTATCCCCTTCTAAAATTTAAGTTCAATATAGGAAATTAAGAGGGGTCTACCTCTAATGTATACACTTAAGTGTCCCCTTCCAAAAACCCCCTCCCTTACACTCACGTGATACCAAACAACATCTATAGTGAACCCCCCGAGATATGTGTACATCATGTGGATTCAAAATAAGATATTTTAAAAATACCATTTTTATATATTTTTTACATATATAAGGGTGTAATATAAAGGGGTTATTTACAGATTGAATTGAAAAGGGTTATGTTTTATTCAAGAAAAGTTTATAGATAATGATATTTATAAATAGCCTTGAATGCACGTGATGTAGAGGATATACATATAGTAAATTCCCCAAGTTTGTAGTTAGATTAATCGAGATTATAAATCATAGAATCATTATGGAAATAGTTGCAAGAGGCTATTGCATATATGACTTTATGCGCACTCGAGATTAGTAAAATCACTCGATCTAATTATTATCAAACGTGACAAGGTTAAGTGTTGATTAATGCATAAAAAGTGAAATTCCATTTAAAGGTCTTGTAAGTCATCTCGTTAAGTTATTGTTGCATTATATTTCTTTAAGGAAATTTTTTTATGTTGGGTAAGATAGCCCTAAGCGGGAAATTCATGCCTTGCTTAATAAGTTAAAAGAAATGTACTTAACACTTCTTGTTAGGGAGAAGAATCCTTACTAGATTGTAAGATTACCTTAGGCTAAGGTCTACCTTGGCTATGCAAAGCTATGAGCTGCACAATGGTATGATTGTCATTTCATCATTCATTATATGTTTGAAAAGGATTATTTGTGTTTGCTAGAGTCTAGAGCTCTGACTAAAAACATTGACAAACATGATAAAAGGAAAGACCGAGCTAGGCTACCCCCAAGCTAGCGGTGAGACCCTACTCCAAGAGGGTTATGGTTATCACTTTGATAGGCTTAGATTGGCTCCACAACAAAAGGTCTATCCATAGGGATAGCCTCGAGCAATAGGATATGTGGGTGCCAGGGGGGCTCTGGTATTAAATTCTGCATTAGTCCAAGAATTTGACAAGCCCCTTCACAACCTAGGATCGGATCCCGACATCCTAATACTAGTTACAAGGGTGGAATCTTGGTGGGCAAAATACCCTCATGGAATTCTGTATATCTTCCGTAGCCCCGGAAGATGAAAATTTTAATATATGTTTTAATAAATGTGATGTAGGAAATTAAAAAACTAAAGATGATTCTATCATTAAAGGAAAGTGGGTGGGCATGACCCCTTGATGGGTCCTCCAATGGTAGGGTGGTTTCGATTAGCTAGGAGCTTTTCTAAATCGGCGATAATAGAAAGATGATAAATTGACCAACTAGTTGTTAGATAGAACAGACTTGCATTGTTTTAGGGATCCGAATGGGATTTTGCCTTATGGGAAGAAGGATTGACGTACCACACTCCCCTCCATCTCCCATTCTCTTTAAACCAAGTGTAATGGAAAGTCCGCTTCAGTTCACGTAATCCTGTAGGAAGTGGTAACTCAAAACTACTAATGCTAGTAGCTGGCTGTTAGGAGACCCATCTAATTTTAGGAACCCAAAAATTCAAGTTGATCCTAGTGGGTTTGACCAAAACTCTTTCGTTGCGATGTAGACTTAGTAGGGCCTAAGGGAAAAACCTCGTGATACTCCAAGGGAGTATTGGGCGGTGTTATTTTGAAAAACCTATTGATGGACTACTAAAAGGTGTGCCTTGGCTTGAGATTGGCGGACGCCTTATGACATGGTAGATAGAATTAAAGTTATTATTAATAGAGAATGTGATAATTGTTTTAGAAAGTTCATATTGCGTTTCTACACACTATATAATGTACACAAAGTATAGATATGATACAACATAAAGGAAAGTGGCCTTCTAAGTCAAACAGTGCATAACCGACTACACTAATTGACTGGCGCTATATCTTTGCCACTTATAGGTAGGTGTAAAAAAATAAATATAATAAGTGATAAGTCAGTGGCCATGTGAGTATCATAATGACCATGAACATGCTAAGTGTAGACATGCAGGCTCATCTAGCCAAGCCATCCATCATCAATGTCCACGTGTGTTGAGCTTGCCATCTCAACATCCCATTGTTTATGCAAGATGAGAAAGTTAAGTGTTTGGTTGTTATCCTCTATATGCCTAACATCACAAAGAACTTGGTTTATATTGGAAAAATGGTTGAGCAAGGATTACAAGTGAAGTTTATTTAGAATGGTTACTTTATAGAAGATTTCAAAAATGATTGTAAATCAGTTGCAAAAGGCAAGCATGTGGGAAGGACGTTTACTTTGGATACAAATTTCCTTGAGCTAAAGGCTACTATATTTACACAAGGTGTAGGAGTTGTGGCTGATATTGACATTTGGCATAAATGTATTGGGTATGTAAATGCACAATAGTTGAAAAATATGCAATCATATGAAATTGTTCAAAGTGACTGATATAAAAAAGTGTGTGAAAAATGCCAATTTGGAAAATGGACAAGTCATGCATTTCTTCAAGATAAACATGTAAACATGAATTTACTTGATATTCTATATTTGGATGTGTGGGATTGTATTAATATTGTATCAATGGCTAGATATAAGTATTATGTAATTTTAATTGATAATCATATAGGGAAGATATGGATGTATTTCATGAAAGAGAAAAGTGAGGTGCTATCTCACTTTGTAGAATTTGAAAATCTAGTTGAGAAACAAACGTGTGTAGATTAAGTGTCCAAGGTCAAATGGAGGGGAAAAGTATATCTCTAATTAATTTGAGTAATTTTTTGAAACAACATGGAATTGATGGTGTGCTAGATGTTTTTGCAAGCTATTCACATGTAGATGGGGAGTTTAATGGCTCATATCAAAGTATGGATGAGGAGTTTGGTATTCCAATTGTTTGTACACCTAGTGTAAGAAAAAATAGGGCTGATGTAAAGGGACCACATAGTGCTACACAAATACACAGGTCAATGAGAGTAAGCTATCTTGTAAATAAGTTGGCATATAATGGTATCGGTCATGTAGATTGGGAAAAAACCATGGATGAAGAAATGATCACATTAGATGTAGATTAGACTTTGGTTTTGGTGCCATTTCCTAAGGGAAAGAAAGCTATAGGCCACAAGTGGGTTTAGATAGTAAAGCATAATGTAGATGGAAATGTGGTTGCCAAAGGTTATGCATAGACTTATGGGATTGATTATAAGAAGCCTTTTCTTCAGTGTGGAAAACATGCCAATTTTCAAAGGTGTCATTGTAGTGGCTATAACACAAGGTTATCTTGAATCGAATGGATTTAAAGAATTCATTCTTGCATGGTGAGTTGCAAGAACAAGTGTACATGGAGCATCCACATGGTTATGAGAGTATGATTCACCTTGAATATGTGTGTAGGCTATGCAAAGCCTTATATGGGCTTAAACACATACCAAGAGCATGGCATAACAAGATAGCACAATGTCTTGTCTCTATTGGTTTTCATGTTAGAAATTCATATCACTCTCTTTATGGTGCTAAGGTGATAATGGTATTGTTGTGATTACCTTGTATGTGGATGATTTAATTATTGGGGCTGATAATGTGCAAGAGGTGGAGCATATGAAGAGTTATTTCAAGAAAAAATTTGACATGTAAGACTTTGGAGTGCTACAATTTTTTCTTGGCATTGAGGTAATAAGAAAAACTAAGGGGATATGACTCTTACAAAGGAAATATATCTTGGATATATTAACAAACTATGATATATTTAATTATAAGTCAATCTCAATGACATTGGATCAAAATGTTAAGCTAAGTGCTGATGTGGGTGCGATATTGGAGGATCCCATGATGTACAGAAAGATGGTAGCAAGTTTGATCTTCACCATTATCACTAGGTTAAATTGTATGTTATATTTTTTGTATTCTCTCTTTATTCACACTATGGACCACTTGGGGGGAAGGGAAAAAAGCAAGCTTCTCCATCGAGCATTTAAGAGAGCTTTTCTGGGCAACCTCCATTTCTTGTTCCACATATTCCTCCTATTCTCTTGTGCACATATCAATCACCACTACCACCCCTACTGCCACCACCATCTCCACCACCACCATTGCCACCACCACCACCACTATAGCCGCCACTACCACCACCACCACCACCACCTCTACCATCGCCTCCACTGCTGCTGTCATTACCACCTCCACTACTTTCACGACTACTTTCCCCTCCCATGTTTCTCCCCCCATGTTAATTAAGGTCTCTCTCTCTCTCTCTCTATCCCTCTTTCCTTTCCTTCTCTCTCTCTTGTAAAAACACAGGATCTAGAGCATGGCAGTTGTGGTGGCTCATAGACATAGACCAAACTCATATGTAAAACATGGCAGGACAAAGTGGTTTGACTGAAGGACACAAACCAAACATCAGGTGTACACTAAATTGAAAAGCAGAATGATAGTGACATTGCATTCATCTCATATGAAAATGACAAGCAAGTACAATGTCAGTCTTTCTCTCTATGCCTATGGGATTCTTGCAGCCTGCATGTCCTAAGCCCACATTTGCTCTTACAAAGAGGCAGCATGGATGTGATTGCAAATCTCAACACCCCTCCTCAATCACAACCAGAAGCACAAAGTGTGTAGAGTATTTAGTGAAAGAAACACATGGAAAGTGTGGGCATAGCATAGATATGGCAAAACACTAGAGGCAGTAGTAGAAAAGGCTAAGTGTGGGTACCACCAAAGGCTATAACACGGGCCTCACAAAGTGTGCAAAGAATATAGTAAAAGGCTACATGAGAATTTTACAAGCTTATGATAGAAGCATTTGGGATTTAGACATTACAAGGCTTAAATAATCTATTAGAGCAGGCATAGAGTGACTGATGAGACTTGTCCTTCTTCTCGTGGTCTTCTTCTTCTTCCTCCTTTGCTCCATGGTCTTCTTCTTCTTTCACTACAGCGAGATAGGCCTTTTGGAACCTCTCTCTAGCATGGCAGAACTTCTTGGTGTGTCCAGTCCTTTTGCAAAAATCATAGGAAAGTTGGTCCTTCTTGCCTTTGTATCAGTGGCCAACATATAACACTTGTTCATCTCTAGAGGTGCTTATTTCTTCCTTAGCTTTTGGCTTCTTTTCTTCCTCTAATAGTGATGCCTAGATATCAACGAGCTTAGGGTTTGGCATATTGATTAAGGTTTTTTATATATTATTATATTCAGGAGGCAAAATTTTAAGCAGAAGAACACCAATGCAAACATCTTCTTCCATTTTAATGTTGATTCTTGTAAGCTGGTTTAGAAGTCCTTCCATGTTAATGTTGATTCTTGTAAGCTGGTTTAGAAGTCCTTCCATGTAATTTAGATGTGTGGCAAGGGATGTGCTATTGGACTTCATGTTAAGCCTGAAAATTTCAATCAAGAGACCATACTTTGATGACTTAGATTGTGCACCAAACAAAGTGTCAAGTCTCTTCCATGTATCATGTGAAGTATCACAGTTATCTACATGGTGGATATAGCTGTCGTCTAGCTCCAATTTGTTGATAATGGCCTGGGCCTTATCATCGTTCTTTTGCCAAGTGACAGCTAGGTCCGCATCATGAGGCTTTGTTTCTTTGCCACTTGTGATGGCCTAGAGACCCTTCTTCATTAGGATAAGCTTGATGCGGGTCTGCCATGTGTGAAACCCAACCCCCTTAAAGTGAATTGTTGGAGAGTCCTTGCCCATGTTGGAGTTGTAGGAACAACAACAAATCAACTCCAAAATTCTTTGATTTCAACAGAAGCAGAAGAAATGATCTTGAGTGTGCTAACAACAAGTGCCACAAAAATACTAAGTGACTAGTATCAAGAGATACTTGTGGATACAAATACTTGGAAAATCTTCAATGTTGTATTCCCCTCCTTGATTTGATGCTAGAGTAGCCCAAAAAATCTTAGATTTGGCAGATACAAGTGACAAGAGTCACTGAATAAGTGTTAAGAGACACTATGATACTATGTTTCAATCTTACAAGAAGTCACCATGATCTCCCCTCCTCAATGATTTGATGTGTGAAATTTTCTTGAATCTTTAGAGAGTAATTGGATTTAAATGATAATGCCTTGGCTTGAGTGGCAGGAGAGAGAAAATGAGGTGGTTTTGAGCTTGAAGAATATTTGGCTATGGAGGAAGGATTAGGGTTTTTGAGAAAAACCTTTTTTTTAAACTCTGTGTGTGGACTGTAGACTTGATCATTTCCCAAGATTTTTATGGAAATGAAGCTTGGTAGATAGGCTACCAAAGCCCGGGCGGTGCAGGGAGCATGCCAGCGTACGGATCAGACTGCACCTGTTCAAGGACTGCGACCATGAATTTCCACAATGCTAGCCTACAGAGAGTGATCAATGTCAAGCATTCTCATGATGGAAAGTTGTGCCCTGACTTCACAAACATTTCCCTAGAAGCGTGAAGAATATGGGCTGTAGAAGTAGATCAAGAAGCTCCAAGTGAGCTAGATATGGTAGACAAGAGGTAAAAGTGAAGATGGAGGTGTAAAATGAGTTCATGCACTTAAGACAAGTTGGACCTGAGCTAAGAGAAGTGATATGAGACCTGTAGAAGCAGAGAGGCGAGCTAAAACATGCTAAGCCATTCTCAATTGCACTCTAATACCATGTGAAAACATGGGATCTAGAGCATGGCAGCTATGGTGGCTCATAGACATAGACCAAACTCATATGAACTTGGACATGACAGAGACAAAGTGACTTGATTGAAGGACACAAACCAAATAGCAGGTACACTAAACTAAAAAGTAGAATGACAGTGACATTGCATTCATGTCATATGAAAATGACAAGAAAGTACAATGTTAAATAGAGTCAATCTTTCTCTCTATGCCTATGGGATTCCTGAAGCCTGCATGTCCTCAGCCCCATCTACTCTTACAAAGAGGCATCATGGATGCGATTGAAAATCTCAACATCTCTCTCTCTCCTTTCCCCCCTCTATAGCAACTAATGAATATTAGATCAGAAAGCACTAGACCAAGTAAGAAACTCCTCTCTTTCTCCCCCTCACACACACACACACAATCTCTCTCTCTCTCTCTCTCTCTCTCTCTCTCTCTCTCTAAATTAGTAGCTTTTCACTTTCTCCCTCTCTTGCACACACACACACACACTCTCTCTCTCTCTCTCTCTAATGCACACAAGAAGACACACATGCACACACACACTCACATACACACACACACTCTCTCTCTCTTTCTCAAATAGAAACCTCTCTCTCTCCCTCCCTCTCTCTCTCACTCTGAACTAGAAACTTCTCTCTCTCTCTCCCCTCTTAATTTTGCAAGGGTCATTCATCTATTTTTCACAACCCTCTTATTATTACAAGGGACAAGGGTTTGCATGAGGTAAATTATCTTAAACACTTTTAGTTGTTAATATCAAGACAAAAAGAATATCACATTGTTATCCCACATGCATATATACATTCACATACCTCTCACTTTTATGTGCATTATTGCAATTGAGCAAATGCCTATACAGAATCTCCTTCACTTTCACATTCCTCTCTCTTTCTCCTCTTCTCTATCATCCTCATTTTATTGCACTTGTAAATAAAAAGAATCTAATAATTTTGAAAGTACATATTCATCATGCACATCAAATATCAATTGAGTTCCATTGCTCGGGGGTGGAATTGGTGATCCCTAATAAAGTCTAGGATTGAACCACGGAAGCACGCTATCTCGGTCAAGTAGGGAAGCATGTGCTTCAAAAGGATTGTGTCCATAGGGTTTCCCTCAAATGGGGGTGGGCATATAAATGTGTTGGGTGGGTTCATCTGCATCTTCTCCATGCTATCGTCCACAAATAGTGTTGTTGTTGCGGCCAATCAATGTCGTCAAAACATTTCATGAAAAGAGCCTTTGTGTAACTCCTTCTGGTAGAGTTTATTGTGAGAGTTGCTCTACACTTTCCTTGTCCATATTGGAATACAAAGGTTGGTGCTTGCTTTGACGACTTCACATATTCACTTCTAACCAGCTCACTTAAGTTGTCTTTCTTCATGGAGCTCTAGATGGCAATGTCAAACGATGTAGATATTTCCTTTAAAAACGTGGCAAGCCATGGCCACAAAATCACCCAATACTTGCCCAATTGTAGGGGCTTCACTGGTAACGATCCCTTTTTCTTTGGACGCCTATATAGAAGCATCCCATTCATATCAAACACGATTAATTTTCGGGTTGTGAGAGGTAGCTGTACATGCACACGTGGAAGGGTGAGCACCCATGTATTGGTACGACGAAATAGAACACTACATTACAAGCAGATATTGTACAAGTTTATATAAAGATGTTACATTTGCTGTTAGATATATTTCATCCTTGGCAAAGTGATACAGACATGCAATCAATCTATTGGAATTTAGTGCTACCAATGCAAAGTCACCACATCCTGCATTGCAATCTAAAATGGTGTCCCCTTCTTTTGTGTACGTTTGCAAGAATGAGCTCCAAAAAGCCCTACCACATTGCATGCGACCTATAGTATTTGGTAGTCATATGATGTATTAGGAATCTACTGAATTTTTACAAAACATATCTACAATAGTTTAACAACATTGAATCTCATATTGACCTCTCATTGGGGATCCTAATGTAACTTGCACCCACTCATTTGCAGTAATGTCATCTTTTGTGAACTCCAAAGGGATGATTCCATTGTAAGCAATATCTGTATACATATACGCTAGAATATATAGCACACATACCTCCATTTAAAGATTGAAATACTAATTTTAGTAATTATACTCATTAAATGGAGCCAACAAGTGTGATACATAAACAATATCCAGCATGAGCATATCAAGACTTTAGAACTCTCACCTCTTTACCTCCAATGACACATATAGATGTCTCATAATGAATAACATGTGCCATGCATAAGGCCCAACACTTCTACCCTGACTCCATCCATCGATGTCCATCCTCCAAAACCTGCTCGACAAGCTCTACCATGGAGTGTGTTGTGGCAAGGAAAAGTAATATCCCTGCATCCTTGAGAACATGATCAGCCAGATACATGGCATCGATTGACTCTGCCTCAATATGGGAGTTCCATGATAGAATTCCATCCCCCAATCCATGCACAAAACTATCTTCAAGGAGACAAACCACCATGATATCGCATGCTATGTTTGTGGTTTCTTCATCAACCTCGACCATCTTGTTTTGGTTGACCTTATCGAATGCCTCTACCAACCAAGAGAATGCCTCACTTGACTGATCACTTTGCAATGCATGTCCAATCTTGAATGGGTCACAGAGAATAGTATGCCACTCCACCTTTTCCATCATAGCGGCATGGGAGACATCGACTTGCAAGGTGTCTTCCATGGGGCTTTTGATGTTGTGGACCTCTGCACATTGACTCCTTGATTAGTAACATATTCTTGTTACTGAATGTTAACAATAGATAATATTATTCTTACATATTTGTTTACCTAAATTTGTGGTTGGAACATCTTGCACCATTGTAGCTTCGTGGGAGATGATGTCTTGCACCTGGAGTTCCATGTGACTTTTAGTATGGCCCTCTGCATGATAAATTCATAATAAGCAACATATTTTTCGTTCAAAATGTTATTGTAGATAGTATTATTGAGACATGTTAGTTCATCAGTGTCTATGTCACATCCTCCAACATTATAGGTTGAAAATAAACAATTGTATCCCCCTCTGCAAAAATACAAACCATTCTTATTGGCATTGTATTATGAGAAAAAAAAACCATTCTTATCGTTGTATCCTTCTATCCATGCCAATGTCACGGACCTCCTCGGTGATGCCTTCCATTGCAATCTACTCTTTAGTAGTATCAATGAAGGGGCCTATATGGCTTGGTGGTTATGATTCATATTCAAGGAAATATTTTCACTGGAGGGACACAAGAGATGTCTTGGCTCTAGTACTTCAAAACATCAAACCTTTTAGGTGTGGAGAAACCAAATTAATTGGTGATGAGGGCCGATCTTTGCCTCTCTTCAATTATATTGGATGTGCGCTTGCTCTTGCATTTTCTTTTTATAGTAGAGAATCCAAATTAATTGGTGATGAGGTCCTCTTGGCCTCTCTTCAATTATATTGGATGTGTGCTTGCTCTTATGTTTTCTTTTTATAGTAACCACACTACTAATATTAGTTTCCTGTGAACCCATCATAGTCTCTTCATTAGGAGACAACAAAGTGCAATATACTCCTAAGAATGCAAGCCATGTCACTTACCATACCTCTAGATCCTTGTGTCTCTTGTGTTTGTTTTTTCATTTAGCATTTTTGGTACAAACTTTTCTCATTGGAGGGGTATTCACTACTGGATAGTCGAGGAAAATAGGGCATCTTCGATATACCTCCTCGTCACACTCTTGCTCTATCTGGTAATCCTCATACATGCACTGATCCTCTTGCACTTTTTCCCAGTCCTCACAATCTCCTCACAGGTTTTGTATGGCCCTCCTCTCCATCTGCCCGTACATGAACCTGACTTGCAAAGCCACCATTACAAAACTTGAATGGATTGGCAAGTTAGCACTGCAGACATGCTACTAAAGAAGGATATTGTGAGCTACTTGTAAGTACAAAAGCCTCCATGCTACCAACGTCATTGACTTCTATGACTCTATATATTTGTCTGGCTTGAAATCATGGAAGATAGTGCGAAACATTTGCTCTCTGGGTGTATTGGAAAAAAAAATTCTGTTCCACTCGAATGTTATAGTAGTCCTCCCAACTCAAAAGCAATCTCTTTCCGCCATCTTGCAATGTGGCCCAAAAAGTCTCTTGTCTTACCCAACTTCAAAATGGTGCCTTTTCATTTTCTTGAATCTAAAACCAGGAGCTACACCGGTCGCAAAAAGGGCCTACAAGATGTCCCCTCCGGAAGCTATTGAGTTAAAGGAAAAACTCAAATAGCTAGTGGACCAAGGGTACATACGGCCCAACATTTCTCCTGATGGAGCTCCAGTCTTGTTCCAAAAGAAGAAGGATGGTAGACTTCACCTTTGCATTGATTATAGAGGCCTGAACCAAGTAACCATCAATAATAAATATCCTATCCCAATGATAGACGAGTTACTTGATCGATTGTTGCAGGCAACAAAAATCTTCTCCAAGATCAATTTGAGGTCAGAATACTACCAGATTTGCGTCAAAGAAAAAGATATTCCTAAGATGGCATTCAACATAAGATATGGTCATTTCAAATTCACAGTAATGTCTTTCGGATTGACTAATGCCCCTGCCACCTTTAAAAAGCTAATGTAGGACATTTTTAGACCATATCTTGATGATTTTGTGATTGTCTTCTTTGATGATACCTTGGTTTATTCCAAGGAAGAGGAGGATCATGAATCCCAAGTTTGCATCATCCTTGAGGCCATGAGAACCCATAAGCTCTATGCTAAGAAGAAAAAGTGTGCCTTTCTCAAGAGGCAGATTGAATACCTTGGATTTATTGCTTGGATTTATTGTGTCAAATGAAGGAATCTCTGTAGATCCTACTAAGATCAAAGATGTCCAAGAGTGGCCTCCACCAACTACTGCTAAAGAAGTGCATAGATTTCTCAAATTAATAGGTTGGTATAGGATCTTCGTTAAGAAGTGTGCCTTAATTGTAGCACCCCTTACAAATTTGCTAAAGAAGCAGGTTGCCATAGTGTGCACGCCCACTAAACAATCAAGTTTTGATCAACTCAAGCATAGCTTGGTGATATCACTGATTTTAAAACTCCTTGACTTGAGCAAGGAATTTGAAGTTGTCATGGATGCTAGCTCACTTGCTCTAGGCTGTGTACTAATGCAAGAAGGTCATCCTATAGCATATTCTTCAAGGAAGCTAAAAACCCATAAAAGGAATTATGCTACCCATGACTTGGAGCTATTAGCAGTTATTCATGCTCTCAAACTTTGGCGACACTATTTACTTAGTAACAAGTTCTCTTTGGTCACAGAGCATAAGAGCCTTAAACGGATCTTCACCCAAACTGACCTCAATATGAGGCAACATCGTTGGATTGAGGTTCTGCAAGAATATAACTTTGAGATCAGGTATCAACCTAGTAAAGAGAATGTAGTCGCCACTAATGCCTTAAGTGGCAAAGTGTTCCTCAACTCTCATATTATGGAGGAACCCTCAATGACAGAATCATTGGCAACCATGATATCAATGCCTAGCAACCCTATCCTTGAGTTAGCAAAGGAGGAAGCTAGCCATGACCCATAATATCTTAAGATGATGAAAGAGATTTTGGAAAATGATCAAGACCCTAAACTCAAAGTCAAGTATCATGAGTTTTCTTTCAGTGAGGGACTTGTCTACTTTAGGACAAGATTGTGCATACCCTCAAGCAAGAAACTCAAACAGAGAATACTTTGGGAAGCACATGATTCTCCCTTTTCAGGCCATCCCGGATATGTCAAGACCCTCAACACGGGTAGGAAGAGCTACCATTGGGAAAGGCTTAAGGGAGATATCCTCAAATATGTCACAGAATGTTTGTCTTGCCAATGCATTTAAGGCAAAACATGTCAAAATTCCTGGGAAGCTGCAACCTCTTGACATTCCCCAAATGAAGTGGGAATTTATTAGCATGGACTTTGTTGTTGGGAACCATCTTCAGTCCAAGGAGGATACAACTCAATTATGGTTATAGTAGACATGCTCACTAAGGTTGCATACCTCATTCCAATCAAGACAAACTATAAAGCTTTAGATATTGCCAAACTGTTCATCAATGAGATATTGAGACTCCATGGGTTGCCTAGAAGCATGATTGGTGACTGTGATTCCCTCTTCACATCACATTTCGGGAGAGGGATATTCGAGGCCATTGGGACTCAACTCTGTTTCAGTCCACAGCCTATCACCCTCAAACTGATCGCCAAACGGAGAGAGTCAACCAAGTCATTGAAGACATTCTTAGGGCATATTGTTGTCACGAACCCGAGAAATGGATCCCATATCTACCATTGGTAGAGTTCACCTATAATTCTTCTTACCAACAAAGCATTCAAATGACACCTTTTCAAGCATTGTATGGGCATGATTTCCATACTTCATTGAATTTTTCAAATCCTACCTTGAGGGTAGAAGCTTCCAAGAAAATGCTTGAGGAGATGGATGAGCAGGTCAAGGCCATTAAACAATACATTAGAGCCGCCAAGGATATGAAGAAAGCCTATGCAGATCTAAATAGACAGGAGCGACTCTTCAAAGAAGGGGATATGGTTTTTATTTGTGTACGACCCAAGAAGAGTTCATTATCACTAGGAGAATTGAAGAAACTAAGTCCAAGATATTGTGGATCCTACAGAATCCTCAAGTGCCTAGGGCCCAGTGCCTACAAACTCCAACTCCCTGAGAACGTAAAGGTTCACAATGTATTCCATGTTAGGCTACTAAAGAAATATGTATCTAATCCTAGCCATGTACTCAATGATCAACGAGTTGTAATGCCAAGCCAAAGAGTCCTTCAGCTCTGACCAGATAAAATCCAAAACACTCAGGAAAAGAGATTGAGGAGTAGAACCCTCAAAGAGTATCTCATCTAGTGGAAGGACTATCCAAAGGAGGATGCCACATGGATTGACAAGAGTACTCTCAACCAACAATACCCCCAATTCCTTTCGAGATGAGGACATCTTGATTTCTTAAGGGGGGAAGGATGTAATAATCCGTCGGCATCGAAAAAATCCCCCCCCTATTTTGTTCCATCGTCATCGTAAAATCCCCCCTTTTTTATTTTTGATATAAAAATGAAATTCTTTAATTACCTTTTCTCCCCCCTGTCAATGCCATCGGTTGATAGAGGGAGGGGAGTTGAACCACAGGATGGAGGGGGAGTTGAACCGTGAAATGGAGGGGGAGTTGAACCACAAGATGGAGGGACAACTGAACCGCACAAGATGGGGGGAGTTGAACTATGGTATGGGGGAGGGAGCTGAACATATAGTCGAGATAGTTGAAGAAGACAACAATTACGATGGGGGGAGGGGCACACATGTGCCACCTCCAGACCCCACTATCACTCCCTCTCCTCCAGAAACTATTGATTGCATGATGGAGAGGCTGTTCTAGCTGCTTGAATGGAGGAAAAGGAAGGGGGCCTCATGTCACACCCCCTACCCATTATACCCTTCTCCCCTCCCTATAAACATATCCCCCCTCCTTTGGAAGGGAGGATAGTCCTCTTTCTTTCATTCCCCTTAATCATCACCATCCTTATAAATCATTTTCCTCCCCTTCCCTTTTAGGAGATCCATTATTCTTCTCCCCCTCCTTTGCTACCAAATTTGTGAGAAAGAGAAGGAGAGGGAGAGGTAGTGAAGAAGAGAATGAGAGATAGAGGAGAGGGAAGGGAAATCTAGAGTAAAGAAGAGTAAGAGAGGGAGAGAAGTGGCTCAAGAACAAATCCCTTATTGGGCAAAGACTAGAGTACTGCCTCTCTTCCCATCATCGCAAGTCCTGTAACCACTCCATCGATTTCCTTAAAGTGGACAAGAGATCGTGGAATTCAAGACAAAGCATCGGGAATGATGGCACCAAGGAGTCCTTCAAGAGAAACGAATGCCGCTTTCCAGCTCGAACATGGCCCCCAAGCGTAAACTCTCCCAAGTATCTAGAAAAGTCACGACTATGGGAGAAGGATTGGACAAAGACACCACCATCAACATGAACGGGTTATTAGGCATGAATGCTAACTCGACACTCCAAAATCAGGTACCATTACCATGTCCAGAAATTGAAATCAAATATTTAGGCATGGGCATCATTAGGAAGAAGTTATACCTTGCATCGAGTAACTTGCATATTTTGAAAGGTAGTTGAAAAGGTTTTAATAGCCATGAGTTGACGAGAATAGATTAAGCATCTACGGGTTATTGTAGAAATTAAGTCAATTATTAGGTTTGAACTTTTGCAGATGCATCATAGATTGCCGGGATACATAAATATTCTGTATAGGTCAATTGATTAGGTTGTGCCTTATGAATTGCATACATGCACTAAGGGAATTTCCATGAATGGGGATCCAGCTTCATAGACTTGCACCTAGAAATTGCATGACATCATGGATAGTCTCAGTTGCACCATATAATAGGGATGCATCTAAAAAGGTAGATTTAAGGAGCACATATGAAATGATAAGCTTAATTGCAAGGTTTGGTTTGGTAAATAAAATCATGCATGATAAGTGAAGCCAACAACAAGGACTTTAGTTGCAAATAGGTCAAGTTGTCTTTACGACCATATTTTGTCTTAGAGTCAACATGCCCTTTGGTCTCTATCCCAATAACCGACCGCAATGGGTCTAAAACACTCTTGGGTACATCATTCTCAAAATATAACACATCTCGAAGTTAACACAAGAATTTTTGAATGTCATATACACATGAATAATGATTATTTGCCAAGTTACATTCGACACTTGCAACTATTTTGGAATGGTAAATAGATTTAGTTTATGCTTGACTTGCAAGAGAAGTGAACACAAGTTTCTACTATCTTGAGGGAAGGAAACCCTAGGCTGAACTTAGAAACCCGATAAGATAGGAAAATAGTTACCAAACTGATCAATTAAAATCCATGACTGGGATCTTAAGATGAGAACAAAAGGTTAGTAACTTAGGGAAGTTGCCATCCGAAACTATAGCAAAATTTCTCACTCCTATTACATAGAAGAGAGGTCAAAAAGAGGGTATTCTCTATCCCTTAGAAGATAGTGGAAAATGACGCCAAGGTAGGAAAGACCAAGTAGGGCAACGCCAATGTTAAACCTTAGCAAATGTCCTGAGCACTCACTTTCATCATTTGTTTCTGCTTGTAAATCTAGACTCAATGTCTATGAAAGAAATGTATGACCCAAGCTCACAATAGAAATTTTAATAATGAGTTAGGTTGAATTCAAGGAGGGCGTGACAAGCTACCCCTAGCTAGCCACCAAACCTAGCCAAGGGGGTTCCAAATAACCGTGATGGGTATGTGGACCAAACCCGCCACGAGAGGTCTCTCCATGGGTTAGTTTGAAGGTAGGAGGATGCTCAAATGATAGGGGGGTCTTGTTATACATTCCCTGCTCTCCGGGTCCTACTCAGATGATCTACCTGACTTGGGATAGATTCTTGAGGCTCTGTTACTAGTGCAAGGGCGAAAACTTAGAGAAAATAAAACACATCCTCACGGATTGTGGAATCTGTCCTTTGTGGAAAATACTTGTATTTCAGTTAAGATGGTAATATAAAGTTTACTTTCAAGGAACTTGTCTGAACAGTTTTCATGTCAGTGCCATAAGTTACACAAATGAACCCTGTTCCCTAAAAGGCTTAGTTAAGGAAGCTGATTTTAAATGTCACACATAAATGTGATAGGACCTAATTAGATAACTAAAGAATGCCCATTGAGGAAAGTGGGTGGGTGGAACCCCTGACGAGTCTGTCCTACAGAAGGGTGGTCTCGGAGAACTAGGAGGCTTCTCACAAAGTTCCATAGTCGTACGACCTTTAGGTAATATTAGGTTAGAACACGACTCATGCCGTTTAGGGGACTAGAATGGGACTATGCCTTATGGACAGAGAGGTTGAGCAATGCATCCCTCTCATTTCCCATTATCTTTGAACCAAGTGCCGCATGGATATGCTTCGAGTTGGGTATCTCTGCATAAAGTAGGATGTCCAGTATCTGATGCTAGAATATCGCTAGGAGACCTTGATAACTAGGAACCCAAATTTCAGGTCGATCCTAGTGGGCTCGGCCACGAACATTGCATTGCAAGCGGACTTGGGAAACCCTAGGCGTTAAACCCCAGAACATTGCGTGGGAGTGCCGGGCAGTGACGCTTAGATTCATTTCTCGATGGACTGCTAAAATGCACTTGGACAGTGGGCACGTTACACTGTCCAAGTAATTCACCATAGGGAGCTTGAGTTTTATTTCAAAAAAAGAAAGATGGAGCACTCCGCCTTTGTATTGATTACCATGAATTAAACCAGGTGACAATGAAAAAAAAAAATCCAATTCCCAGGATAGATGAGTTGCTTGACCGACTCCAGGGAGCAAAGGTCTTTTCAAAGATCGATATCATATCACGATATTATCAAATAACAATTAGGGAGGAAGATATCCCTAAAATTTCTTTTAACACAATGTACGGTCATTATGAGTTTATTGTGATTTCATTTGGGTTAACAAATGCTCATGCCACCTTCAACAAGTTGATGCAAGACATTTTTCAACCCTACCTTGATGACTTTGTCCTCGTCTTCTTTGATGATATCTTAACATATTCCAAGAATGAAGAAGACCATGTGCCACAACTATGAATAGTCTTTGAAACAATGAGGGCCCAGAAACTGTATGCTAAAACGAAGAAATGTACATTCTTTAGGGAGAAAATTGAATATCTAGGATTCATAGTATTGGTAGATGGCATTTCAGTGAATCCTGCCAAGGTCCGAGAGATGTACAAGACTTGCCACCCCAACAAGGGTCAAGGAAGTGCAAAGCTTTCTAGGGCTAATGGGTTGGTATAGAGTCTTCATTAAAGATTATGCCTCAATCACCGCGCCTCTCACCGACCTTCTCAAAAATCAGGTCTCCATTACATGGACAACCACCGACAAACAATCTAGCTTTGATAAGCTCAAGTCGAGTTTGGTAACCACCCCTATCTTAAGGCTACCCGACCTAAGCAAGGAATTAAAAGTCATAACTGACACAAGCTCTCTTGCTTTGGGTTGTGTGCTTATGCAAGAAGGACATTCAGTAGCTTATGCTTCAAGAAAATTAAAGATCCACAAAAGAAACTATGTCACACATGATCTAGAATTACTTGTTGTAATTCATGCCCTTAAATTATGGAGACATTACCTGTTTAGTAATAAGTTTTTTCTAGTCAATGATCATAAAAGCCTAAAGTGGATTTTTACTCAACCAAATCTTAATATGAGACAACACCGATGCATCGAGACCTTGTAAGAATTTGACCTTGAAATCAAATATAGACCAGGCAAGGAGAATGTGATTGTAATTTCCCTAAACCATAAATCATTTCTTAATGCTCTAATCCTATAGGAACCCTCCAGGGATGGAACTCTTGCTAAATGATTTCAATGCCTAGTAACCCTCTTATAGATTTTGCTAAAGAAGAGGTAGTGAAGGATCCAAGCTATTAGAGATTATTAAGAGAAATTTCCGTCAAGGATTCAAACCATAACTCAAGACTAAGTATCAAGATTTTTCCATAAACAAGGAACTTTCTTATTACATGACAAAACTATGTATTCCTTCAAGTCAGGAACTCAAAAGGAAAATACTATGGGAAGCTCACGGTTCTCCATTTTTGGATCATCTTGGCTATGCTAAGACTATTAATACGGTCAAAAGAAGCTTCTGTTATTGGGAAAGACTCAAGGGTGATGTACTCAAGTATGTCACTGAATGCCTAAACTGCCAAAATGAATCAAGGCCAAATGTGTCAAGTTTCTAGGAAAGCTCTAGCCACTTGACATCCCTCAAATGAAATGGTAGTATATCATCATGGACCTCATAGTTAGATTACCCCTAGTACAAGGAGGATATAACTCCATAATGGTAGTCATTGATATGTTAACAAAAGTTGCACACCTTATTCCTGTAAAAACTAGTTACAAGGCTTTTGATATCGCCAGGTTTTTTATTAAGGAAATTTTCAAGTTACATGGATTATCCCAAAGAATCATCAGTGACTGCAATTCTCTCTTCACATCAAACTTTTGGAAGAGTTTGTTCAAAGCTCTAGGAACCTAGTAGCTCTACTTCAGTACTACTTACCATCCCTAAACCGATGATCAAATAGAGTGAGTCAACCAAGTTATTGAGGACATACTGAGAGTTTATTGTAATAGGGAACCCAAACGGTGAATCCAATACCTACGCTTAGTTGAATTTGCCTACAATGCATCACATCATCAAAGTATTCAAATGACTCCTTTCGAGGCACTATATGGGAAAGATGGTCTTACACCATTAAATTTTTCCAATCATACCCTATGGGTAGAAGCATCTAGGCAAATGCTGGAAGAAATGGATCATCAAGTGAAAGCTATAAGGCAAGATATTCAAGCCACCAAGGATCGACAGAAGGCATATGTTGATTAATGAAGGCAAGAACACATTTTCAAAGAAGATGACATGGTTTTCCTACAAGATCATCCAAAGAAAACTCTCTTATCTTCAGAGGAATTCAAGAAGCTAAGTTCCAGGTATTGTGGGCCATACAATGTGCTAAAGTGTTTAGGACCAAATGCCTACAAGCTGAAACTCTTTAATAACTTGAATACATAATGTATTTCATGTTAGCCTATTGAAAGGATATGTTCCTAACCCAAACCATGTACTTAATGACCAAAAAATTATAATGCCAAGTCAAGGAGTCCTCAAAATTCAATGAGAAAAGATACTTGACATGTAGGAGAAGACTCTAAGAAGCAAAACCCTTAGAGAGTATCTTGTCCAATGGAAAGACTACCTTGAAGAGGATGCCACTTGGATTCACTGGAAATCACTATATGACCAATATCCTTAGTTTCATTCGAGAAGAGGACATCTTGATCCCTCTAAGGGAGAGAGGATGTGATATCCTGACTTTAATTTCAAATCTTCCCAACTTATCACAAAATGGACTTGAAGCTCTAAATCATTGAATAGAGAAGATCTCGTGCAAAATGGTCCAAGGTTCATAACTCTATATTTTTCCAGATTGATAAGGACTGTAGCCATCCTTAACGGAAGTTACCGCATGAACGTGAGTCATGGGCCATAAGTCGAATTTGACCAAACCCATTTAAAACTTGGCAAGTAAGATAAATCACAAAGCTTTAAGCTTTAAAGCTTAATAGGATATGAAATAAAGAAGAAGAAGAAGAAGATGTCGACGAATAAGCCGTCGTCCCCTCCCCCCCTTTTTTATTGAAAAAAATAGCGCCTTAATCTCCAATTTTGGAATTCATGTTTCTGAATGAAAAATATTGATTTCTCCTTCTGTAGTTCAACAATTAACTCCAGCAATCTCCCCCTCTTCTCAATTTGATGAGAGGCTTAGATTGAAGAAAGATCATTCGAGAGCTAGCTGAATCAATCATGGCATCTTTGGCAACCTCTGTGGGTCTCAAAGATCAAATCATCAGCATCCAATTGCATCTTGAAAGCTTCTAGATTACTGATTTACCAAGATACCCTCCATAAAGATATTTTCCTCTCGGCCACAATCCTTCTTCTTCAATTTAGCTATAAATATGAGGCATGTGGAGCTATTGAGGGCAGCTCGAGCAAGAGAGGAGAGGCCCTTCTCAAGAGCATAGAGCGAGAGGAAGTGGGGGCAAGAGAAGTGCGAGGTTGGGATCTCTCCTCACAAAGACAAGAAGGATATTCCTTGAACATCAAATTCTCCATCCCTTCTATTCTATTTCTCTATGGAATCAAGACTCTTCTCGATTTTTCTAGATTCTTGGTAATCGCCTCCCCCCATCAATCAAAATTCTCTCAATCTGATTACCCCCAAGATCTTTCACCAGAATCCCCTTTTCAAACTTGTGATTAAAGACCATGGCCCTAAGGAAGAAATTTACGAAGGTCACAGTAGGAGCTACCAATAACTCTGTAGACACAATCACTACACATGGAATGATGAGTATTGGGGTTACAAATGAAGTTGTGAATATCATCAACCATGTCTCCCCCATCATGGAATCCCAGGTACAAGATGAACCTAAGTGAGTACAAGGAAGGTATTGTGTCCCTAAAAGATTTAATATTATTAATTTGTGTTGATCGAATGAAACCTCTGATGGATAACCACAGATGCTAATCGTGGGTATATAAGAGACCTTGAGATGAAATTGCAAAAGACAATTGTTCGTAACTAACCAAGATTTTCTTTTATTGCAGACAAGGACCCACAGACCTCTAAAGGGGTTATTCTCAAGAATAAAATTCTTGTTTAGATTCAGTCCCACTAGATCCCAAGGAAGAGAAAATCTGGGAAGACTATTACAAGGTATTGCCACCTATGTTAATTTTGCCACTTACACTAATTTTGCCTTGATGTTATTGTTTTGGGAAATAAAAGATTTTTCTTGGAAATAAATTTGTTAAAATTAATGCATTCAAGTTAAGATATTTGTGATTGTAAGCTAGGTGCTGATCTTTTCTAAAATCATCAAGCTAAAAGATGGATGACTGAGTACAGATCACCGACTGAGGCAATATTCTGGTGAGCATAGAATGCTGATTGAGGCAGTGTTCTTAATGGTGCTAGACATCCCCAAGGCCAGCATGAATAAAATCTACTCCAATGGGTTTTTTCCTTTTGTTTTGCATTAGTGAGTACATACCAATCATGACGTGAAAGATTTTTTCCTGGGGAAATCTAGTCAATAGGAGGAGGTGAGGATACCAATGGGATTTGGTCATAAAATCCTTAGGCTCTTACAAATTTCCAACTACCCTTCGATTTCCAGACTATGTCCTAGAAGTTGGAAAACTAGTTGGGGAACGAAACTTGGAGAGAATAACACCTTTGAACAGAAAACATTGTAAAAGTAATTTTTTTAAAAGGAACTATTAAGAACGAATTGCTTTACTTTGTTTTTGTGTCGTGAATTAAAGACATGTAACAAATTTATATTAGGACACAATTCAAAGAATCTATTTTTATATGTTGAACCTAAAGTGGTAGGTAATTAGGTAATTAAAAATACTCTCTTGAGGGAAGTGGGAGGATGGACCCCAATGAATCTAGACCTATGGTTGGTGGTCTTGGTAAGGCAAGAGCTTTCCTAAGAAGAAATAAAATTTGCATTTTTTATGGACCATTAGAAATTAGAGAGCTTGACTCTCATCACTATAGAACCCTGTGCAAAAGAAATTAAAGTGGCATACTTCTCCCTTTCTCTTTGAGCCCAGCACAACATAAGTCTGTTTTAGTTAGTAATTCCCATTAGAGATCAGAGAGCTTGACTCGCATCACTATAGAACCCTGGGAAAAAGAAATTAAAGTGTCATACTTCTCCCATTCTCTTTGAGCCCAGTACAACATAAGTGTCATACTTCTCCCATTCTCTTTTAGCCCAGCACAACATAAGTCCGTTTTAGTTAGTAATTCCTATAAGGGATGGAATCTCGAACCACTAATACTAATCAACCATTAGTAATAGATTTGACCAAAAAGACTTAGGTAGATCCTTGTGGAAACAGCCAGAACTTCCACTACGGTGTCATGCCACTACATGGACACAGTGTGAAAAAACTCTAGAGTGCATCATTATTGGACTTTCTTATTGATCTAGGAGGTCAATGCCATATTAGTCATTAATGTCAATGTCATTAGTGTGGATGGTTCAAAAATACTAGATTTTTGGACAAGTTTAGTCAAATTTTGATATTTTAAATATTATCTTTTGTAAATATCCAAAAGTTGTAGACAACTTCTAGAATAGGATGACATGTAAAAGAAAGCAAGTGGATTTCAACCATTTTTGGGGGATTTTATGCAAAAAGAAAGATTGGCAAAATCGTGTGACGTGTGATTGCAGTTTACAAGCAACAAACAGCACTTTGAACTAGGAGAGGAAGAATAAGTGATCTGGGAGAATTATGGCTAGGTGTCACGATATTTTACCGCCCTTTTGAAGCCAATGGAAGCATCAGATTGGCGGTCTGAGCAGCAAAGAAAAAGCCATTATTTTATGCACATTTTTTGTCTATAAGAGATTTATCTTCTAGGGATGTAGAAATCAATTGGCAAGCTTCACCTCTGTGAGTATTCTTCTACATCTTCTATCTCTTTAAAGCCCTTCTCTTCCATCTACTCCTCTCCTTGAATCTCCCTTCACCCTACTATCTCTTACCCCCGTGGTAGACTTTCGACCCAAAATGCTTCGACAATGGTGAACCCGATGTGAAAGTTAGTAAAATGTATGTAAAGATGGGGGGTTTTGCAGGTTCGAGTGATAGTGATTCTTTACAATAAATGATTGCTTTGTTGCAACAGCAACAACAGTAGCAGTTGTTGTTACAATAGTATATGCAAATTCGACAGGAAGTAGAAAGAATTGATTCCTTAGTTGTGAATGCATTATTGCATGTAGTGGGGTAGGAATTGAAGAATTTTAAGGATCAAAATGTTATGGCCTTCATCGGGTTGTATGAAGAAAAGATGTTGTTTCATGGGGTATCACAATATGCATGGAGTTGGTATTTCTCCCGTTTGGCCATGCATGCATTGCATGATCAGATTGATGAATTATATGGAAGAGATGCTGATTGGGAAACTTTTAAGAAATCTTTGAGAGAAGATCTTTTCTTGGAAGATGCAGGGTTGGTAACTAAAAAGACATTTATACATTGGATTGAAAATCCCAATAAAGGGTTGGCTATTACAGCTTTGCTCCGTGAATTTGATAGTTGATATGTGCAATTGGATGCTGATGAGTAGCAATCATTGGAAAGTCAAAAAATTGATTTGTTTTTTCTTAATGCTAGAGATCTTTTCTTGCAAGAGAAACTGACTGATTGCTTAGAAAATGTCTCTTCTAAAATGGGGATGAAATTGGACTAGGTTAATGCAACTAAGGTAATGAATATGTTGGTAAAGAGAGAACGAATGAAATTAAGATGGGGTACGTGCATCACACCTGCTAGTGCTCAGAAGGGGGCTGAAATTGCAACCAAGGCACCTGTAACTATGGCAGAACAATCGGCTATACCTGTTAGTGGCTCTTAAAGGTGATGTTGTGGATGAATTCATGAAAGGCATGCATGATTTGAGGCTGAATGTGACAAAAATCTATGCAAAGGTGAAAAAGTTAGATGTTAAGGTAGAAGAGAAGGCTCAAGAAATAGCCCAAAGACCGTACAAAGAAGTATACAAGAGGAGATGCATTTAGTGTGACAGTTTACAGCATGAAAAGTGAGAATGTATAGCCTACCATGAAGCGGAAGCAAAAAGGTTAGTCTTTTGGAAAGATGGAAAAATACATGCAACAAAAGCTGGTCTTCCAATAGAGCCAAATTTTGAAAATGGTGGCATGTAGAAGAGATTGGAAGAGATTGTTGCAAGGGCATCATTTGTTGCCATAGATGTAGCCACATATAGGTTGAGAATTGAAGGATTGATGAAGCTCGTAAAGGAGGTATGATTGAAGAAAAATCTCTATTTGGATCCAAGCATTAGATTGCATGGAAAAGGACAAAACAACAAAGTCTAAATTGGCTTATGCAAGTTAGAGTATACCAGTGGATTCATTTTAAGCCTATGCTTATTTGATTGAGGTTCATAATCAAGAAGCTCTTGTGGAAGAAAAGAGAAGAAGAGATGAGGACACTGTTAGTCCTTCCTCTTTAGACCCATCTAAACGCATAACATGAAGTAAAATGGAGCAGCAAAAAGCGGCTAAAAAAGCCATAGCCATAAGCATAGAGAGAAGGCTATGTATAATGGGGATGTCCATCAACAAGTACATGAAGAAGAAGATGCTCATTTTATTCAAGCAGCCATTATTCAACGAATGCATTGGGCTAGTGCTACAACAATAAAGACAATTGTTAAAGTGGGAGAAAGAGAGACGCCTTGTATAGCTCTCTTGTATCATGGTTTTGAAATCAATGTTATTGCATGCAGCTTATATGAGAATGGAGGTTGGTTGATTGATGTAGATCCAGGATGGCGCATGCGGGCAGTAAACAATTCATCAATGGATCTTTATGTGGCTTGTCCAAATGTACCCATGACTATTGGAGGTGTTAGGGATTAATACCATTTTTTTGTGCACGATTTATGTAGTTATCGGTGATTTTGGGGCAACCCTATATTTTGGATTCAAGGTTGAAAAGAAAAGCCTTAGATGATGATTCTTCATATGCTCGGGTTTGAAGTAAAGACAATACAAAGGCAGTATAGTTTCTCACTCTTTGTGTGAATCATCCCTACAATCAGGATAGGCTAGGGGATAATCCATTGCCACCTAATGTACAAGAGTTTAAGGGGTTTTAGACAGCACTGCTATAAGTGGAGGCTATGGCAGTGCCTCTAGGAAGATAATTATGCCTCCAATAAAGGGGAATTTGTGTTTGTGTCTGGATTATAGGAATGGACAGCATGTAGTCTTACAGTTCTAAGAATATTTCAGCCATGTGCAGGGCCGAAAATAAATATGTAGGATGGGTTGAAAAAGAGCTATGGTTTGATGGCTGTAAATGAAGGTATTTTAGGGTTGTTTTTAGGGTTGGTTGATATTGATAGAATGGCTAAAACTTCTACAGCAATTAATGCTGAAAACAAGGAAAAAAAAGAGGTTATTTATGTTGACACTTTAGAGATGTAGAAAGACATTCAAGACTTTACTGAGCATGAATGCTATGGGCTGCAATATGGGATAAAGCAAGGGTGGATACAAAGTACAAAATAGTTGCAAAGAAGCTTTACCAAATTCACATGGAGTAGGACATAAATTTACGGCTAAAACTTTACAAAAGCTAAAAATTGGTGATACAAGCTTTCTTTTGCCTGCAGAAAGAGCTTGTTTCTTGCAAATGTTGGCAAGGCATGGGACTGCCTTTACGTTTCATCCAGTTGAAATTGGATGTGTTGATCTGACCATATTTGCACACATGGTGACCTTTACAGTACCTCATGTGCCATGGAATTTAAAGCCTATTTCAGTACCTTGGGCATATTTGCCTAAGCTGATGGAGCTTTTGAATGAGAATATGAGGATGCGGATTTTGGAGCCCTCTTCAACTCCATATTTGAATCGATGGTTTATTGTTCCAAATAAGAATGGTTCTTTGAGGTTTATACAAGATTTACAACTAGTTAATAAGGTCACCATAAGGAATGTTGGATCAGGCCCGATAGTGGATGAATTTGCAAAAGCATTTGCAAGCAAGGCAATTTACTCTATGGGAGATTTATATCCAGGATATGATCAATTCCAACTTGCATTAGAAAGCCATGATATCACTACCATGAAGACACCACTTGTATTGGTTAGGATGTGTATGCTTCTATAGGGAGCAACCAATTTAGTGGCGCATATGATGAATGCTATGCATAAAGTTTTGAGGGAGTATATTCCTTAGTTGACCTTACCCTTTCTTGATGATGTGCCAATAAAAGGTTGTGATATCCATGAGAAGAATGAAGAGCTGAATGAGCAAGCATATAGAACTTTTGTGGCTAATCATATTGTTGATTGTGATAGGATTTTTAGCCATTGTGAAGAAGTACATTTGACACTGTTAGAAGAAAAGTCAGTTTTTGGAGTGGAGGAAGTATTAGTTGTTGGGCACAGGTGTGGACCATATGGAAGAAAGCCCTCACCAGTAAAGATTGATGCCATAAGTAGGATGCAGGAGACATGTTTGAATGCATCCGAGGTGAGAAGATATTTGGGTCCATGTGTCTTTTACTTGATATGGATTCCACATTTTGATCATGTGGCTGAAAGTTTATATCAGCTCTTGAGAAAAGAGCAAGAGTTTTGGTGGGGTAAATAGCATACGAAGGCACTTCAAAAGTTAAAGAGCTTATTGATTTTAGTCCCAATGCTAAAGAGAGAAAATTATGAGAATGAGCAGCCTATTATTCTCACCATGGTGGATACAAGCCCAATTGCCATTGGTTGGGCAATGGTTCAAGATGATGCTGATGGGAATATATATGCCAATTGGTTTGGAGTAAAGGTCCTCAATGAATGGCAACGACGATATTCGCAACTCAAAAGGGAGCTTTGGGGTGTAGTGATAGCCCTTAAGTGTGATAGGGATTATTTTATCGGAGCTCATGTAGTGGTAGAGACTGATTTTCTACCTCTATTGGGCATGATAGTAAATTTATCAACTCTTGATATTGCCATGTTACGGTGGATTGCATATATAAAGTCAGTTAACCCTAATTTTCAGCATATTGCAGATATAGAAAACCCCGTGGTGGCTGACATGCTTTCACAAGCAAGGTTTGAAGATAAAGAGGAGCTGATGGAAGATGAAGAGGATGATGTGATAGGTGCTGAAAATGACTTTATGGCAGTAGGTACAACTTTTGTAACATAGATTTTAGCAGTAAGAAAAGAGCTTACGACCAGAAGAGATGGGTAGTAGAGAGAAAGCATCATCAATGTTATGCTTCAGTGAGAACATACTTTTTGGAAGAGTTGTATGAGGATGACTGACTGAAAATATGCCAATATCTCAGCCTCATGACAAAGAAGGCTGAGTGGTCTAAAGTTGAATTCAAAAGGATTTAAAAAAAATCTTATGGGTTTTTCTTGAAAGATGGATATTTATGGAAACATGCAAAGAAAAAGAGAGGAGCTCCAATAGGTATATTGGGAGATAGGGCTTCTCAACAACAAGTGATGCAGGAGTTTCATGAAAGCTTATGGGCTAGACATAGAGGATTTTGGGGCACATTTTCCAAGATCAAAGAGAAGTATTGGTGGCAAACATGTATAAAGATTTGGAGCATTATCTGGAATCATGCAGTGTCTGTCAGATGTATTCCACGGTAAAGCATAGAGATGGGTTGTAACTGACCTATCCATTGTCTATGCATTACAAATGGGTAGTTGATTTGGTTACCATGCCTACAAGTTTATTGAATATGAGATATCTTATGCTTGCACGAGAAGACATGTCAAATCAAGTGGAATGTCAAGCTCTTAGTACAAATACTATTCAAGCAGTTGGCAGGTTCTTATTGGAAGAAGTCTTTTGCAGGTATGAATGTGTTGGTAAAGTGGTTGCAGATAAAGGAGAATTGGATGCAGATGAGGCTCGTGACTTCCATTCACGATTGGGTATCAAGCTAGCTTTAACTTTAGCCTATAATCCTAAAGCAAATGGAAAAAGTGAAAGAGATCACATCAGCCTATCATTAAGACATTAGCAAAGTCATGTAAGGGCAGGATGAAAGAGTGATCAAGAATGTTATACTTTTCTTTATGGGCTGATAGGACCGCTCGTAGTGTAGTTACAGGGTATATGCCTGCAAAATTAATGTATGGACAACATCCAATCATGCCTATTGAGGAGACTATTACTACTTGGAGTGTTCTACCATGGGAAGAGGATTTGAATAGAGAAGAGTTGGTGGTCCTATGCATTAGATAGTTAGAAAGATGGGCTAAAGTCATTAAGACAGCCGTGAAAAAGCTGAAGACTACAAGGATCAAGAACAAGAAGAGGTTTGAAAAGTGACACAAACTTTGATCATGAGCTATACAGGAAGAGGATTGGGTATTGGTTTGTGAGAGCTGCTTGGAAAATTAGCATAGTGCCAGTCGAAAGATGGCAAAGCGGTGGTTTGGTTTATATCTGGTAAGGTTTGTTTTTGACAATGCATTAAATAAGATGGATGGGATAACTCTAAGGATTCCAATGGGTGGCTGGAAAATGTATCAAGCTCTTTAAATACAGGGAATCTTCAGCATATGAGTTGAAGGAGTTGGATACTGAGCATGAACATGAGAATATGGAAGACGAAGAGGTAGAAGATGAAGACATTGACATGACAGAGGATACTTCTTTTGGCACTGCAGCTCCATAAGACTTTGGCACATGCTAGAGGATGTGCAGGTTAAGAGGGGTTGGATGTCGTGCTGCTACGTGGACACATTCTAAAAGCCTCTAGAGTGCATCATTATTCAGCTTTCCTATTCATCTAGGGAGCCAATGCCATATTAGTCATTAATGTAAGTGTTAGTAGTATGGATGGTTCAAAAATACTAGATTTTTGGACAAGTTTAGTCAATTTTTGATATTTTAGATATTATCTTTTGTAAATATCCAAAAGCTGTAGACAACTTCTAGAATAGGATGACATGTAAAAGAAAGTAAGTGGCTTTCAACCATTTGGGGGATTTTATGCAAAAAGAAGGATTGGTAAATTTGAGCAACACGTGATTGCAGTTTACAAGCAACAAATAGCACTTTGAATTGGGAGAGGAAGAACAAGTGATCTAGGAGAATTCTAGCTAAGTGTCTTGGTATTTTACCGCCCTTTTGGAGCCAATGGAAGCATCAAATTGGCAGCCTGAGTAGCAGAGAGAGGAAGCCATTGTTTATGCACATGTTTGGTCTACAAGAGATTTATCTTCTCAGGATGTAGAAATAAATTGGCAGGCTTCACCTTTGTGAGTATTCTTCTACATCTTCTCTATCTTTAAACCCCTTCTCTTTCGTCTACTCCTCTCCCTGAATCTCCCTTCACCCTACTATCTCTTACCCCCGTGGTAGACTTTCGACCCTAAACGCTTCGACGGCATAGGGTAGACTCATGCGAGCCTAGTTAGCAAACTCCAAGGGTTTTTATCAAAATCCCGGACGGTGCTTCCTAGGACATCTCTTGATGGGCTATTAAGAATGTACCGCCAAGGAAAGCTCAGGTGGGTACGTTACATGTTACTAACTTGAGGCATCCTACAATTGTCATCTTTATGCTCATTGTCGAGGCTTTTATTTTATTGGACATCCAAAAGCATCATATTCATGTTCACTACTGAGTCTTATCTTTTAGATCGATAATTGCTAACACTTATAATTGGTAAAGAGAAGCTATATGCATGAGCAAGTAAGAAGTCTTGTTATAAGCTTTTGGAGACGGCTCCAAATATGAGTTCTACTTTTTATTCATGTATTTCCCATCAACTCTCATGAGACTCATTCAAATTTATACATTTTAGCCTCTTCTTTTAGATGAAGGCATCTCACAAATGTATACAAACCTTCTTTTGGTATTTGGAGGGTATCAAAATACTTGTCATTTGAATCAAATTGCAATAGTTAGTAATGCATTTCTAGGTGCCATATGATTCTTATATTTGGAAATCTGATTGTAAATCTTATTCTTAAAAGAAAGGTATACAATGTCTTTGAAAATGAGATATTGGGTGTATACATGGCTTGCTTTTAAAATAGATGCTTTAAATCACTCATAGAAAATGAGACCTTGTATACAATGTCCTTTAAAACAAGACCTTGGGTGTATAGATGGTTCCCATTTAAATTGAGGCTTTGAATTGCTCATAAAAATAAATGGAATAGCTCTTCTTTTTAAATCATGGCTTTGAATCACTTGCAAAAATAAACTAGATGCATGTCACTCTTTTGAATATATACATACATACATACATATATATATATATATATATATATATATATATATATATATATATATATATATATATATATATATATATATATATATATATATAATAGACAAGAGATGCACCTTGGATGTTGTAGACATGATCTCCCTGGTGATGTCAATGAGAGAATTGACACTTTCTTCCACCTCTATACATTGCTAGGTGATCTAAGAACAATATCCCCTTCTTATTTAGAGTATTTTGGTAGAGTGTGTTATTTTTATGAGCTTTTGATTTCATGCATTTGCAATTGATACTAAATTTTCAAGCTTTTTGAAACAGCCTTGGGATTTTTCTACAAATGACATTGACATCATTGTTTAATACGTAAAGATATAATGATACTTCAATGATAATTCAAATACTGTAGTCTCACAATGCCACATATGACTGCTTTTTTCTAACATGAAGATATACAAAATATATGACCCAAAAAGAGTACAATATCTAAGAATTTTCTAGGATTTCTACACCCTAATCTTCTTGCTTTAAAAAATGACATGCCACATCCTATTGATGCGAGCACAATGACAAGTGGGCCAAAATAATGAACAAGTTGTGCTTAGCTTTGGGTTTCCTACATGATGGGACATATCTTGCATGTTTGTCCTAACACAAAGGTAACATCAAGGGGGTTCAGTGTAGGCTAATGTATGACCATGTGCTCCCTAGCTTCTTAAAGGCCAAGTATGTGCATGTACACATAGTGTATATGCTTACAAGCAAGAAATGTCTTTTGGGTACATTCTCCTTTTTAAAAATCATGGCAATTTTACCTATGATCATCTTTGATGTGTACATCATAGTAGCTCTTCATCAAGACTCAAAATAATGAATGTTGTCTCTTAAGTTCCATTATCTCCTCTAAGAAGGTTGTAACCATGCAAACAATTGCCCCTATTTTCCTTTGTGCATCTTTGGGTGGAAATTCTATGCCTCCACTTGCATCTCCTCCCACTTGAGCCACCTTTTTCACAAGTAGGAGGTTTTCTCTTCTTGTTCCTTGATGGTGTTGCAAAGTAGCCCAATCTGTTTTAGACTGCAACACTCTTCCTTTGATATATTTTCTTCTATATCAATTGACCACAAGGATGGAACAATTGGTGATACTATCACTTGTTTTTGCATGACATTTGTATGCCTGACATCATGATTAAAAAACCATATCCATTGTGCAATGGCCTTGTCCTTATAGGCTCTCTAAGGCCAAAAGCATGGTGTGACTAGCCCCACTTGCCAACTTTGTAATTTGTGCATGCAACTCTTTCTACTCTCCATACCAAACACTTTCTCACACAATTATGTGGCATCCTTCGTAAGGCCCACTCCTCCCATGTCACTTATACCTCTTCTACATAGGTTGATGTTCCCACATCTAGTGCAGTTACTTCACTTGCAAAGGGCTTGACTGGTATCTCTTCATCCTCCTCATCATCTTGTATATATATCTCTTTCATCTTACCATCATCAAACGGTATGCTCCGTGACCTACCCCTATTTTTGCATTTCCTTGACTCCATCATGTATCCTAACCTATGTAAACTTACAGCTACCCCACTTCCCTTCTTTTTCATGTGCATAATGGGCTCCTCATACAAAGGGCAGTCGGCTACAATACCTTGTAATGCATGTGCAACAGAGGTATGATTTGAGGATTCCCTTTTGTTGACAAGCCAACAAAGAGTCCATTGAAGGCCCAGATCCAATAAACCTACCTATGGTATAGCCCAACCTCTTTTCACATTGAATACATGAATTCAAAATATAATATGAGTGCATTCCCAGGGACTTTTGTTAGCATGTGGAGTCAAATCCAAGAACACTGTTAGTATCTCTCTCCATTAGTACATTGTGTAATTTTTCCAATAACCTAAGAAAAACATCACACCTACATGAGATTCCATTGCTCCCCAATGGGAAATTCTTTGCTCCCACCACTTTAACCACCTATCCAAAGCCTTAATGTTATCCTTGTTTACATTTTTTGCCCACCAAGCTTGGCTATATCAGAAGCTTGAAGTGAGGCATGTTGAGTTGTCCTTGCTAGCCTCCATGATTCACACATCTCAATATGATGTATTTGTTTATATGCAATGACTAATTTCTTGGTATATCTTTGTAAACTTTTCTCCCAATGAAAAAGACAAGAGTGCTCCCTCCCTTCCCTTATGTTATGTGGTCCTCCACTGTACATAGCTTGCATTGCCAAGTAGTTTGCACTTGCCTCAATCAAACATAAATCTAAATCCAACGATTGGTGTCAAAGTGATTTTTGACCTCTTGGATATATTCATCAATGCTCTCCACTTTATCAAAGTGGATTTTAACCTCCTGGTTAGAGTCATCAATACCATCCACTTGATTTTCTTAGATTAGGATGAGATTTGATGAGCATTTGGCTTTTGATCTGAGTTCATTTTGGTCTCAGTTTGTACTATTGCCAATTCTATATTGGTTATTTCATCCTCTTGTGGAGAATTTGCTATAGAAATTAATTCTATAGTTAAAAGCAGTTACTATCTCCTTTATATTGTGTTGCATGTCAATAAACCCAATGTGGGGTTGATCATGGTGTGCACAAAATGATTGGCACATAATTATGGTGGATTGTAATGGACAAGGAACTCCATAGCTACATAGGGAAGGCACACAATATGCACATTCCAAACTCAGCAAATATTCTCTTACAATTCATTGCCTAAACTAGTAACATATATAAAGGAGGAGATGCTCCATCAATGATCCCTCACACTTCCCATGTGACACTATACAACCCACACCATGTGTGCCTTGTGTGGCACACTTTTACTCCACATCTTGCATCCATATTCATGCACCATACAATCTTAAGCATTTAAGAGTGCTTTCACATATACACACTAGCAAACACTACAGCTTACATTCTCAACACCCCCTCCTAATATGCGAGGTGTTTACTTTATCTTATCACCCATCCAATATAGCATTACATGACTACAATCACTACCTCTCTCAACACTCCCCCCTCAATACTATATTGAAGCATCTACATAACTAGACACATCTAGTCCACCATATGCATGTTTCATGTGTGTATACAATGTTCATTTGAGCACCACTTGCTCAAGTGAGCCTACCCCATCCTTTTTTAACTACTACAATGTTCAAGAAAGGCATGACAAACCCACTCCTGCAACAATCATGTGCGCACGCTACACACCACACACTCACAAACTCTTTTTGAGATCTCAATCTCAGGCAGAGAACCCTGCACAAGCCATTGGCTTGTACTCAATGTCTTGAATACATGTCAAGGTTTACATGCATTTAAACTATCTCTTTCGAGCACTATGTAGCTCAAGTAGGAGAACCCTCATGTGATGGGTGAATAGAATTATTTGCTTTGAGCATTAGGTTGGATAGGACTATCCACTACCACATGGGTGAATATTTTTCACTTATACATTTATCATATGGTCTTCCATTGTCTGAATAAGCCTATACAAAAGCTTAAATTATATGAAATGACTTTTGAAAAAAGGTGTTACACCTCAAAATACCAAGACAGAAAAGTAAAATTAAAAAAAGTAGAAATGGAAGATAGTCCCAAGGCGAGAGGAAAACGTAGGACAAAGGCACACTGAGAAAAAAAATGAAGACATGAAGTGCATGAAAAAGTCTCGAATGTAAAAGAAAGCATAAAATAATAAGAACACCATGATATGTTAGCAAGAGAGGCACCAGGCGCATTGCAATTCATTTTTTAAAAGAGTGTCGAGCTCTCTCCCGTGCAAATTGTAAAGAATGAGAGGCATGTGCTGAGGCGTACATTGATAGGAAGGCGAAAAAAAGAGGGTAGAGGAATGGACAAAGACTGGACCAAAAGGGGGATGGCCACCCAAGGAGGGGATATAAGGGCATGCATAAAAGTCAAGAAATGAAAAATGAAGCTCATTCTTGTGTGTGGCTAAACTTGCTCTCTTCTTGCTTCTTGCTCTTGTTTTTTTCTTGTGCATGAGAGCGGGAGAGAGAGTGAGTGAGAGGGAAAGTGTGTGTGTGAGGGAGTGAGGGACCGTGAAGAACCTCTTCTTCTCATGTCTTCATCATTATCTTCTTCTCTTCCCCTTTCTTGCATGTGGGGTATGGAGGTTGAAGCTCGGAGCTTGGAGATGGAGCTTGCTTGAGAGTGCATCTCAAATCCTAGAGCTATTGACAAATTCATGGGAGGAGGTACTCGATCTGATTCGAAGGTAAACTCATTACATTGGTGTGTGAAAGAGCGTGCATGGCTATGTGAGAGGTAGCCATAGCTCTCGGGTTGAAACACTTGAAAAGCGGTCCGTGGGTCTTGGTGCTTTTCCTGCAAGGGCATTTTGATTTTGTTGCCAATCATGGAAGATTTGAGCATGACACCATGCACTGTTAGTTGCCAAGACGGTTGTCTCACCAACAACCTTATAGTTAGCCATACTATCCAAGAGGTATGCAACCATACTCCAGAAGGGTTGCAGAAGATTCTAACATGACACCATGCACTATCAATTGTGAAGATGGTTGCCTTACCATCAAAATTACACTTAGCTATATTATCCCCAAGAGGTAGGAAACCATACTTTAGAAGGGGAGCTCTTTGGCTTTACCTGTATCTAAGGATTCAAGCTTGAACCCTTATGTCTCTTATGACGAAGAGGGTAATTCCACTAATGGACTATAGACCTATGATGTCATGGCCTTAGGTAGAGAAAGAGGTAGACGCCTAGGAGGAGCTCAGAATTAAGAACCCATAGCATGTCGGATGTGTGGCCATCTAGGGCATATCTCAACCCATTGCCCTGAAAAGGAGAAAGAAAATAAAGAGAAAGACAACTTGAGATGCCCCAAATGCAAAGTCATACAGTTGTTCACTAATTGTCCTAGGTGAAAACCCTCCACTATCTTGGCTATCGTACCATCTGTACCACTCAAACTCTTTTGTGTCGAGTCACCAGACAACAATGCCACACCTATCCCCATAAATGTCATGACATGAGCTCAAACAAAGTAGGTTGGTATCTCATTACCTAGACCTAGCAACTTGGATGCATCCTCTATAGAGAAGAAGAGCTAATGATAGAGGAAGAAGAGGACTGAGGCAAAAATAATACTCAAGACCGAGAGTGAGACCATGTTAACCAAGGGAAAATGGGTTACTAATGCTGAAGCAGAAACGTCTACTCTGAAGACAAGAGAGAAGGGAAGCACTAAGGTTGGAGAGTACCCTAACCGCAACCAGCAGCCAGCACAGGCGGTGGATAAAGTCAAGAAATGAATAGAAAATGCACAAGCTCACCTTCAAGATGCCGAACCTATTGTTGAGGATGAGATTAAAAAACTCTCAACCATGAGCCCAATAGTCTCTCCCATATATTTGAGAGCAGGAGAGACAACACCATTAGCATGGGTAGAATGAGGGGGGCCATGACTATGCAAATGGTTCAACATCATTGAAAGGGAGCCCATGAAGCTAAGGAGGGAAAGACAGATGGAAAATTGCTAACCACATTGATAACAACTCTTGTGACATTATCATTGGGATACTTGCTTAGGAAAAACTCGACTTTGGTAAGAATTGAAGCAATGGGTAAAATGCAATAGTGAACATAAACCACAAGACTTCCCAGACCATGATGCTGTGACACACATATCAAGCCTAATGTTGAATCCAATGTCTAAATCCGCAACAAGTGAATGCCTTTTGGGAAGGCACTAAGATGCACATAGTCTTACTTGTCATTTCCTTAGGAGATACTACACAAAAGGAGATAGTAGACACAGGAACTCGGGCTAGTATACTTACTCATATAGTTGTGCAAGCTTGGGAAGACCCACCTGTGGAAACTACAAGATTCAATGTCACTCTAGCAAATGGGATGAAGGTTAGACCTTTTGGAGTCCTAAAGGATTGGCCTCTAAAGATAGCGGGAATCCAATTCTGTGTGAACTTCATAGTTATAAAGGGAGCGGATTATGATATCCTGCTAGCAGGCCTTAGATGAGGAATGCCAGAGTGATAGAGGACTAGGGTAATGGCCTTATATTCTTGGGCAATAGATCAAAAGAAGTTCAAGTAGAGATGGACACTTGGAAAGCCTCACTAGTGGACGTAGATGCCATCTCTACCTTGCTATAGGGTGACTTGAGGCCTAGAAGTGATTATGGACCTCTAACAAGGTACATTCCTTTCCCTGACAATGAGTGAGACTAGATGCACGTATTGGCAACAATTGATCTCCCATACTTGAAGGATGAGGATGAATATAGGCAAGCTGTAAACTCAACTAGTTACCCTAACAATGCCATTTCTTTTTACCTAACCACAATGCCCTTGTTCATGATGGCCAAGAGTTCCATCAGTCAACCAATGCCAATCACCTATTACATCCTAGCAAACAAATTAGAACGTCACAAAATACTCCAGTACCTGTCAAGTGAGCTTGTAGGTAGCCCAACTGCCAATTTAAAGCCCCTCAAGGATCTTACGGAAAGCAAAGAATGGCAATGGACTAGAATTCACAACTTAAACTTGTCATATAACTAGACTCTCATGACAAGTGTGGCAGAACTTGAAAGTAGGAACCCTGCAAGTGATAGACAGTCCCAATGTGAGGATTCTGACAATGAGTACAAAGACTGTTTTTCCATTAGTGAGGAGAATGAAGAGGAAGTAGAGACCATAGAATATGACATAGATGGAAGAATGGTTAAGAAAATCAAAGCAGACACTAAACCCCAAGAGGTCAATGCATTTTGAGTAAGCAAAGGAGTTTCCAAGGTAGATTGCGATCAAAGCTTGGCTAGAATACCTAGAGGTGATAGACTATGAGCAAGCACAATTAGTTCATCCTTGCACCACACCATTATTTGGAGTGGAGTCAACTTTAGAGTTGCGAACACCAGGGGAGACAGCCTCTTCTAGTGAGGATGACAAGTACAATTTCAAGTTGGAGGCGAGCTCTGATAGTGACCTGGCATAATACCTTGACCACACTTACACACCAAGGGGGACCTTCCAATCCACCTAAGGTGCATGCAACTAAAGGAGGAGAAAAAGAAATAGTCAATGTCATCAAAAGTTGAACAAAAGAAGTCCCAAGACCTATCCAAGTGCTCCACACGAAGTACAGAAAGGGTGATAGAATAGTGAAGTTAATGGGAGCCAAACAAAAAGGGCAAGGAAGTGAACCCATCTTGACAAGGGTTGAGGAGGTCAACTTGGTGTGAGAGAGGAGGACAAGCCTCAACCCATGTACATAATAGAGGACCTAACCAAAGAGGAAGAAAACGATATCATAAATCTCTTAAGGGGCTTTGTCAATGTGTTTGCATGGTCCTTGGACAAGTTGATGGGAATAGATCCGAGCATAGTACCTCACAGTATTCCCATGACCCTCGAAGTAGTACTAGTCAAGCAATAACCATATGTGATGAACCCTAAGCATGCACATGTAGTAAATGATAAGATTGATAAGCTATTGAAGGTAGGATTCATTTACAAGATAGAGCCCATAGACTAGGTGCCATCCATAGTCATAGACATGGAAAAGAATGAGAAGATTCGAGAGAGTGTGTAAAGCCATTAAGAGACAACTATCTGATACCATACACATAGCACATGCTAGAGAGAGTGGCAAGAAAGGAAGCCTATATTTTTTAGGATGGCTTCTTAGGCTTTAACCAAGTACAAGTCCATTCGGACAATAGGCACAAGAGGGCATTTGCCACCAAATGGGGGGTGTTTGCCTACATAGTTATGCCATTTGGACTAACCAATGCTCCTATTACCTTCCAATACCTCATGTATACCATCTTCAAGAACATGCTTAGGAAATGGTTGGAAGCCTTTGTTGATGATCTATACATCCACACCAACTAGAAAGAGAACTTGGAAAAGTTGTGAATAGTCTTTGAACAGTGTCAACAATACAACCTCTCATTGAACCCCTTATCGTGCCAATTTTGGATGAAGTAGGGTTGTATTTTGGGGCATGTTGTGTCAAGGAATGGAATAGACATAGACTTATGTAAAGTCAAGGTGATTATAGACCTTCGCTCTCCAACCAATTTCAATGAAGTTCAATGTTTCTTAGGCCATACAAGATACTACCGATGGTTTGTATTGCACTATGCATTGATTACTAGACCTTTGTAAATACAAGCTATTGATAGTGTTCGAATGGACCAAACAATGTCAATAGGCCTATGAAAGGCTTAAACATGCTCTAATTTTAGCTTCTATATTAAGATCCCTAGATTGATCCATTACCTTTCACATGCATATTGTGCATCAAAATTTGCCATGGGGGTAGTGTTGTGCCAACTTGGCAAACATAACTTAGATTATCCAATGAGCTTTGCTAGTAGATTACTCATTGGAACAGAAATGAACTATTCCACAACACAGAGGGAAGGGTTGGCCATGGTGTTTGTTGTAAAGAAGTTTAGACACTATCTTCTAGTGACACCCCTTACCTTATTTGCGGATCATCAAGCATTGCTTTATCTTGTAAACAAGCCTTGCACAACATGACACATTGCTCGAAGGTTACTTATGCTTTTGGAATTTGACTTCTCTATGGCCATATGCAAGGGAAAACAACATTATATGGTAGATCATATGTCATGCATACCCACAAGAGAAGTCATGAGGAGACATTGAATCAGTGATGACCTACCGGATGCACATCTTTTTAGAATGATCAATGAGAATGAATTTTTTAGAGCAAACCTCACACCATATTGGGCAGATGACACAGTCCCCATTCTCAAGAACAGATTTGAACCCGTAGAAAAAGCTAGGTTCAAAAGACTAATCTTGAAAATTCAACCCTATCAGTTGATTGCAGGTCAACTATATCAGTTAGGACAAGATGAACTCTTAAGGAGAAGTGTTTGCAAATACAAAATGTATGATGTTCTCAAAGAAGCACATGGCGGGGTTTGCTAGAGGGCACTTCAGTGGAGACACAATAGTACGCAAGATGCTCCAGTGTCAATTGTGGTGTGGCAATGATGTTTTGCGATGTAGCTAAGTTTGTGAAGCATTGTGATGAGTGCCAATAGAATAATGTCCTTACTCGTAAGGAAAAATGGAGTTGACCCCAATAATTGCACACCAACCATTCGAGAAGTGGGGAATTGACTTCATTGGTCTAATTAGTCCTGCAACATAATACTCCCAAGCCAAGTACATCATTGTTGCCAGAGACTACCTTACCAAGTGGGTGAAAGCTCGAGCAACTTGCAAAAATGATGCTAGGGCCACAGCCAAGTTCCTTTAAGAGCTTGTAATCTCATGGTTTGGTTGCCCAATAGAGTTGGTTAGTGACCAAGGCACACACTTCATCAATGAGGTGATCATTCACTTGTTATCCATCTTCTTAATAATCCACAGAAAGTCTTCATCATATTATCCTCAAGTCAATGGTCAAGCTGAATCCATGAACAAGATCTTGGTGAGTGTTCTAACAAAAGTAGTTTGTGCTTCACGTAGTGACTAGGACAACAAACTCATGGCAACATTATGGGCATATAGGACGGCCTATAAAATAGCCGTAGGACAAACTCCATTTAGATTCACCTATTGAATTGAAGTTATTCTACTAGTATAATTCTTTGTTCCAAGCTTGAGAAGAGCAACCCAAGAGAGATGGGAGGGCCAAGAAGCATGGATAAATTGGTTAGTAGAGCTAGAACGCCTATTCAAGACTCATCTCATTGTAACTCATACACTAATTTTGTGAAAAGGCACAACATAAGAGTTGCTTTGACAAACATGTCAAGCAACGAGACTTTGGGCAGAAAACTTATTTTTGTTGTACTATCTCAAGGGACACACGTAGAAAATGAAGTCGAGGGGATTGGGACCTTTCAAGGTTCACAATATCGGTAGAACAAGGAACATGGAACTTGAAACCCTAGAAGGAGAGGGCATAGGTTTTCTCAACGGAAGTCACATAAAAAAGTATTACCCTCCATCACATCCACTTCATGAACCTCCAATGATAGAACCATCAATGAATATGAGGGTTGCAACCATCACTCTACTCAAGGAGACGGATAAGGAAGTAGTAGCACCACCCTACCTACGAATAACCATATTTGCCCAAAAGGCATGCACCCTTGATGCATTAATTGATGAGGAAGTTGATCTTAACCTATGAATATTTGACATCCATGGGTCAACCTATTGGGACCTAAAATGGACCCAACACTAGCTTTATGGCACTAGCCATGCCTCTAGTACTACTACGCACCCAAACCGCCCCTCAGCCTCATGGCTAGTAGCATCTAAGGGTATACTACCCTAACCTCTAATGTAGAACTTCACATTTGTATGGATTTTAATCCAATGGATAACCGTTCCCACACTCCTCACTGGGAGTCTCTATGCATATCCTTGTAATAAAACACGTAAGCATAGATAGCCTAGGTTACCTCACCTCCTCAACGTAGGTCATCATTCATGAAAACAATTGCTATGCATTCAGGATGATACTATGCATTGCATGCAATGCAATTATATATGATTCATGGTGCTCAAATAATTTTTCCATCAACAGCCAACATTGTGAAGGTGCAAAAACATTTTTTTTCATGTCTTTACTCTAAACAAGATTACTATGTTGCCTAGGGGCCAATGCACCAAGCATGCTCGTGCTATTGGACTCTCTTAATTTTCAAAACTACACGTCCTATATGCTATACATCAGAAAAACATCCAAATTCAACATATTATCATCCCATTCGTTGATTGTAGGTTTAGAGAGTATTTTTAATATATTTTTCTTTAAACAAAAGTAAATATCCACTTTAGCATAAAGACAAGACTGAACCTCACGCCTTAGCCTTATCATACATTCATGAACACAAATGTGTTTTTTTCTTATTTTTTGGATGCAAAAACTCTATTTTTTTATTTTTCTTATTTTCTTTTCACAAACACAAATGTGATAGAGGAAATCCCAAGGTGACTGGCAAGTCCGATGTTCCTACTGGGATTGCAATGGATTACGCCATGGTGACAACCGGATTCGCTAAAGGAGTTTGGACGATGGGAACTATTACTCCACCTGAAGTGGGCTGACTCCTCCTTCTCCTAACGGATTATGTGTGGGGCTAGGGTTACTAAGACCCCTCCCTTGTAGGTATATCGGGCCACTCCTTTGCAGAGAATATATCCTAGTAATTTTAGCTTGTCCTCAAGCCCATGTTCTGCTCTTTCTTGCTTCTAAAGCTCGGCTTGACAGTCTTTTGAATCTATTTCACTGTCTTTTGGCACACACTAATAAAATGGTCCCTATTGATCGAGATTCGAGACCGCCACTTATTAGTGGCTCTCGATAAATGCACCACCTGTTCTCAGGACCTAAAACAGGCCCAACACTGGCTCTATGGCACTGGTTGGGCCTCTACTACACACCCAAAGGCCTCACCACTAGGAGTGTTTAATGGATATACTACCCTAACCTCTAATGAAGAACTTCATGTTTGTAAGGATTGTAGTCCAACAGATAACCCTTCCCACACTCCTCGGGGGGAGTCCCCACTATAGATATTGGTGTAATACACTATGTATACATAGACAAAGGGAGCGCCTCTCAGATGATTGCCACGACCCCACTACGGCTCTCCTACACCTTGGGGATTGGCCCCAAGATGCGCCGCCCATACATAGGACACATAGAATACATGCTCCACTCTTTTAATGAATCATTTTGGGAGATATAATATATACCTCACTAAATATCCCCCAAAGAAAACGAACCACTAGTCCTACAGTTTAGGGTACCCCACCTCCTCAACGTAGGTCATCGTTCATGAAAACAATTGTTATGCATCCAGTATGATACCATGAGTTGTGTGCAATGCAATTGTGTATGATTCATGGTGCTCAAATATTTTCTCCATCAATAACCAACATTGTGAAGGTGTAAAAACATTTCTTTTCATGCCTTTACTCTAAACGAGATTGTTGTGTTGCCTAGGGTGAGCATCGAGTATGGTCCTACTGTTGGACCCTCTTAATTTTCAAATCCACATGTGCTATATACCATGCATTAGAAAAACATCCAAATTCAGTGTATTATCAGCTCTTTAACACCCCCCCTTCTCTCTACCGCTTAAGATTGTACATTCAATGGTAGGTTTAGAGAGCATTTTTATGTATTCTTTAAAAAAAATAGTAAATATCCACATTAACTTAAAGATAGGACTGAATTGAGGCTAAACCTCATGCCTCACTCTTATCATACATTCACAAACAGAAATGTGATTTTCTCTTTCTTTGGACTCAAAAACCTTATTTTATTCTTTTTTTCTCTATTTATTTATTGATAAATATCAATATTTTTTAATTTACTTATTTTGACTAATTAATCTTGCTGAGAATTATTTTTCTATCACATTCCATCCCATGCGAACACCATACACACCACAAAACCCAAAAAACTCATGATTTTACTTAAAACCATAATATTGCGAATTTTGTGTTTTTATAAAGAAATTATTAGATGACTGATTTTTCTTGATTTTCTTAACATTTATGATAGATCATAGCATTGACAACCATTTTCAATCATTTACCAACAGAATTTATCATAAAATGATTAAATTTACGACTTACTCATAAAATTGTGCTTTATATTGTACACATCTCGTGATTGCAGGCCTATTGACGCTTCCCAACAGCCGCCACTAATGCTCCTACCAACCTCATGTACTGTTGAGTGTTGAAATGACTTGTTTTTTGGCTGGTTTTTGTTGTTTTTGAGAGCTGAATGGTTGATTTTATGAGATGATTGATTGATTTGGAAGTAGTTTGAGAGTGTTTTAGATGATAATGATTGAGTTTTGGAAGTTCATGATGTTTGTTGATGGTTCTGTGATGTTCTGATAGGTTCTGAATGGTTCTGTATACCTTCTGTTTTGTTCTGTTTTGGTCTGTTTTGTTCTGATTGTCTTCTGTAAGGAGGGAATGAGTATTGATTGATGAAGATTGAGATTTTGTGAAAGTTTATTGAATGGTTTGTGAGAGTTTGAAATGGTTTGAGAGTGAGTTATGAGGTTTTGTAACCTTCTGTAACCTTTTGTAGGTCTTCTGTAGAGCTTCTGTAGACTGTTCTGTTTCTGTTCTGTTCTGTACTGTAGCTGTTCTGGTACTGTTCTGGTACTATTCTGTATGCTTCTGTAAGTGTTCTGTGGAATGTATGTGTGACTTTGGAAAAGTTTTCTAGCCTTGGAAAGAGGTGAATACAAGTGCAAAAGAGCTGAAAGAAGTGGAAGAAGTAGCTGCTGAAGACTCAAGAGAAGACTAGAGTGAAGTGACAGTAGTGAGCTGTGAAGAGACACTGTAGTGGCTCTGGTGACCCTTCATATCAAACATACCTCTTGGGAGGGGTATCCACGACCTAAGAGTGATTATTGAGAGTAATTTTGAGAGATTGTAGTGAGGATATGATGTATTACTGATGGAGAGAGAGTCAAAGATAGCCAATTCTACTGAAACAGAGTGATTGTATATGAGAGATTGAGAGAGAAGACTATGAAGATATTGAAGATGAATACTATGTGATGTATTTCCATTCAAAGATGGTGTATTCCTTTGCTTTCTTTGTTCTATTGATGGATTTTGTGAAGATGTTGAAGAATATGGTTGATTCTATTCAAAACTGTGGGAGATCTACATGATGCTGCATGAAGATTTGTTGTGCCTGGTGTTCTTTTCTTCATTGTGGTCATATGAAACACGATAAACAAGCTTGTTGATGTTACAAGATAGATTTTATTGCAAGAGAATTCATTTTTCCTTGGTGTTCCTCTCGGGGCTCCATGTTTTTGGTGCGCAGCCGGGGAAGCTTGCCATCAACAAGCACCAAAAGAGGCTGAAAATGAAGGAATTGGCATTGCCAAGAAGAGAAGAATTCAATGGATGTTTGTAAAGTTCCTTCTTCCACTGAAGAGTTGGAATTTCTCATAATCAAAGCCACTTTCCACAAGAATTTCATCCCACAATGGCGGAAACACATCACCATCATGATGCATGCTCTATGTGGTGGACAGTTTCCTCTCCTTGTTGAAGCGGCAGAAACTTGCATCTTGGTGGCAAACTGTTTGGGAACACACTGAAGAGCAGAAACAGAGAGAATGACCATCCATGGAAGATTTGGCATTCATTGAGAAGTTTCCAGACAACATCAAGTGGGAGATTGTGAAGAAGCTTCAGGAGTCTTGGTCTGTAGAGGTTCACAGGGACAAGAAGGAAAAGAGTTGGAATTTGTTCGTGGACGCTCAACAGCAAGATACATGGAATGCTTGGTGTACTGATAATCTTCTGTTTGTTCAATTAGCAACCCACTGGAAGTTGGTAGACAGAGTGTTTTTCACAACATACACTGTTGAAACCATCAGAAGTTGGCATTACTATGATGATGGCACCACCACAATGCTCAGACGTATGTATTTTGACACCTTTAGAACCGAATACCTTCCTCTGTGTAGTGGCATGAAAGCAGAATTCAGGGACATTGAAAAGAAAGAAGTAGAAGAAATGTTGGCAAGAGAGTCCTCCAGAGACTGAGCCTTCTGTTAACCCTCTGTGGAACACTAACAACATAGTGGAGCCAATCCCCTGATGAATGACGCAATAAAGAGGCAAGCGTTAGAACGAGTCCAGAGGTATGTGAGAAGAGAGAAAGCAAGAATCAAAGCCGAGAGCGAGCTCGCAGCAGAAGTCGCCTTTGACGCCCTTGCGGAACTCTTTACAGAAGTCCCAATGGCACATCAAGCCCTTCCTCCTCCTGCTGGAGGTCCACTTCCAAGCCAGATCCATCCTGGAAATATTGATGACAGGCCAGCGAATGTAGTCCCATTGCCAGTTTTTAAGGGAGAGTACAATGAAGACCCCGATCTTCATGTAGTGGAGTTTATGGTAGCGTGTGTGGCTAACAATGCCAGAACCCCTGAGCATTGGTTAGCGATATTCCTCGCCACTTTCAAGGGCATGGCGTTTCAGTGGTATGAGAGACAAGCAACAGGAACTTTTGGCACATGGGACGACCTGAAGTTGGCCTTCCTCACTAAATTCAGGCGTGAAGGTTTTGAAGAGCGGATGAGAGAGGAATTTATGAACCTAAGTCAGTCCTCTGGAGAAAGAGTGGAAGCTTATGTCTCACGAATGGAATCCATCCTGAAGAGATGGACTAACCATAATCTAGATGATGGCATTCAGAAGGGGGTGTTTCTCAGAGGATTACAACCAGAAGTCTGTAAGTTTGTGGAGCTGCAAAGACCAGCCACCCTGCAAGCTGCAACAGAAGGAGCAAGACTGTACGATGAAGTGGAAGCTAGATTAGCGATGAATACAGGAAGAGGAGTCCTACCTCCTCTGATTCCAGGAATGATGTATCCACCAAATGCAGTTCCAGGGACTGTTCCCTACCCCTACCAACAGATGCCCCCGGTATCACAGTACAGTGCACCAAATCCACAGTGGCCACAATCCATGCCTCAAATGGTGGTTCAACCACAACAACCATGGTCTCAACCAATTTCCTCAATGCCAAATCAGCAGCAACAGTGGAACCCTACCAACTGGAGTCAACAGCCAACAGTTCAAACAGGAGCACTGAATCAGAACCAGAACAGAGACCCCTCTGTACCAGCCCAACCAGTTTATGCAGTAATTACAGAGACTCCTCAAAACCCTCCTGCCAGTACATCCGGAGGAGAAAGCTTGAAGGATTATTTATCCAACTCAGTTGCAAACATCAAAAAGGAGTTGATGGATGTGATTACAGAACAACTACAGACGTTGAAAGTGAATACCGCTAGCATATCCAACGTTGCAGGAGCAGGAAGAGATGTGATGCGGTCAAATACTTGGTGTGATAAGTGTCATCAAGCAGGCCATTTAGCCACTGAATGTACACGAAAACCCACCATTCCTGGGGCCTTCTGTTCCTACTGTTTGCAGAAGAACCATACAGAGGACATTTGCTCTCTGAAGGAGATGCATGATAGGAGAAGGAAGGAAGAAGACGCAAGATTCAACTTGCTGGAATCCAAAATGACAACACAAGATATTGGACCCAAGCCTAGAGAGTTTGGTCCTAATTTCGGACCCAGAAGATTTTCCTCTCAAAGTTACAGAGGAAGACAGTCTGGCGGTGGTCAGAGATCAGAAGTGGAGTGTTACAGATGCGGAGAAAAGGGACACATATCACCAAATTGTCCAAATCCTCGAAGGTCAGTGGATTACAAGCCCTTATGCAGTCGATGCAAAGGAGAAGGCCACACTGCAAAAGACTGTCCAAGCCCAGCCCCAGTGAAAAACAGTGCTACTGATAGTCCAGCTAAGGCCCAAGAGCCTACCTCCAATTTAGTGGAATTGGAAGTTGCTGCCATCACGCATGCAAAGCAGAAGGAACCGCCTATCCAGAAAGAAAATAACCCTCTGGCCAGAACAGTGAAGTTCAATCTTCCACCAGAAGAACAGAACAGAACAGAGCCTAACAGTGCCGTACAGAGCCCTACAGTGCCACAGAGAGTTACAGAGACAGTTACAGAGACAGGACCAGAGGTCCAGGATACAGAAGAGGAGGAAGTGCCACAAGTGGCAGAAGAAGTTCCTATAATTCCTCTGTTGGAAGAAAAAGGGAAAATGAAAATGGGTGTTGCCCCATTCCCTAATCGTTTAGAGAAGCCAGTGGATCCTATTAAGGAATACGATCTGGTTAGAGATCTAGATACCTTTAGACCAAACCTCACATTCCGACAATTATTGATGTTGTCTCCCAGTTGCCAGAAAAGGTTCAAAAGTATACTGACAAGAAGACGTGGCTTAAGGATTGCTCCCTCAACAACAACAAAGCCCAACAAGGCTCCAGAGCCTGTAAAAGAAGTGGATGTGGTTAATGCTTTCCTAGATCCGGGTACTCCAAAGACTGGCGTGTGGATAGAAGGCTGCTTCATTGCAAATGCACTGATTGATGGTGGTTCATCAGTGAACATTATGACGGATGTTACAATGAAGGATCTAGGCTTACAAGGTGTGCAACCCACCCAATGGCTCATCAGACTGGCGGATCAGAGTAGAATCAAGCCTTTGGGCATTCTTCCATATGTGAAGTCTACAGTGGCTAGAAAAGATTATTGGTTGACCTATTTGGTGGTGACGCCAAACTCTTATGGTACATCCTATCCTCTGTTACCGATTAAACTAAATTTTGGTAAAGGAGGTATGAAGAAATTATTGGAGGAGTCTCTTTTGCGCTGATCTTCTTATGTGATGCGAGAAGTTCCAAGAGAGTTTGGAGCCATTGTTATTGAAAGACATATCTCCTTTATGGTCCTATGCACCGCATGCAGAAAAGAAAGGTAAAGCTTCATTGTCTGAACTTTCAACCATAGGAGATGTAATTAAAAAAGGGAATGGATGGAATGATTGCATAGATGTCTTTTCTATCTATGCTTACATCGCGAAATCTCAAGGATTCGAAGTGCTTGTTGAAGAAAAGCAGAAAAGAGACAATGATCAACCTGAAGGATCGAAGAGGGTGACTAGAAGAGAGAAGACTATGAAGATATTGAAGATGAATACTATGTGATGTATTTCCATTCAAATATGGTGTATTACTTTGCTTTCTTTTTTATATTGATGGATTTTTTGAAGATATTGAAGAATATGGTTGATTCTATTAAATCCATGGGAGATCTACATGATGCTGCATGAAGATTTGTTGTGCCTGGTGTTCTTTTCTTCATTGTGATCATATAAACCTTAATAAAAAAGATTTTTGATATTACAAGATAGATTTTCTTGCAAGAGAATTCCCTTTTCCTTGGTGTTCCTCTTGGGGCTCCATGTTTTTGGTGCGGAGCCGGGGAACCTTGCCATCAACAAGCACCAGAGGAGGCTGAAAATGAAGGAAATGGCATTGCCAAGAAGAGAAGAATTCAATGGATGTTTGTAAAGTTCATTCTTCCATTGAAGAGTTGGAATTTCCCATAATCAAAGCCACTTTCCACAAGAAGTTCATTCCACAATGGCGGAAACACATCACCATCATGATGCATGCTCTATGTGGTGGACAGTTTTCTCTTCCTGTTGAAGCAGTAGAAACTTGCATCTTGGTGGCAAACTGTTTGGGAACAAGCTGAAGAGCAGAAATAGAGAGAATGACCATACATGGAAGATTTGGCATTCATTGAGAAGTTTCTAGACATCATCAAGTGGGAGATTATGAAGAAGTTTCATGAGTCTTGGTCTGTAGAGGTTCACAAAGACAAGAAGGAAAAGAGTTGGAATTTGTTTGTAGATGGTCAACAGCAAGATACGTGGGATGCTTGGTGTTCTGACAATCTTCTGTTTGTTCAATTAGCAACCCACTGGAAGTTGGTAGACAGAGTGTTCTTCACAACATACACTGTTGAAACCATCAGAAGTTGGCATTACTATGATAATGGCACCACTACAATGCTTAGACATATGCATTTTGACACTTTCAGAACCGAATACCTTCCTCTGTTCAGTGGCATGAAAGCCGAATTTAGAGACGTTGAAAAGGAAGAAGTAGAAGAAATGTTGGTAAGAGAGTCCTCCAGAGACTGAAGCCTTCTATTATTCCTCTGTGGAGCACTAACAACATAGTGAAGCCAACCCCCTGATGAATGACGCAATAAAGAGGCAAGCGTTAGAATGAGTCCAGAGGTATGTGAGAAGAGAGAAAGCAAAAATCAAAGTTGAGAACGAGCTTGCAGCAGAAGCCACCTTTGACGCCCTTGCGGAACTCTTTACAGAAGTCCCAATGGCACATCAAGCCCTTCCTCCTCCTGCTGGAGGTCCACTTCCAAGCCACATCTATCTTGGAAATATTATGACAGGCCAGCGAATGTAGTTCCATTGCTAGTTTTTAAGGGAGAGTACAATGAAGACCCCGATCTTCATGTAGTGGAGTTTATGGTAGCATGTGTGGCTAACAATGCCAGGACCCCTGAGCATTGGTTAGCAATATTCCCCACCACTTTCAAGGGCGCGGCGTTTCAGTGGTATGAGAGACAAGCAGCAGGAACTTTTGGCACATGGGACAACCTGAAGTTGGCCTTCCTCACTAAATTCAGGCGTGAAGGTTTTGAAGAGTGGATGCGAGAGGAATTTATGAACCTAAGTTAGTCCTCTGGAGAAAGAGTAGAAGCTTATGTCTCACGAATGGAATCCATCCTGAAGAGATAGACTAACCATAATCTAGATGATGGCATTCAGAAGGGGGTGTTTCTCAGAGGATTACAACCAGAAGTCCATAAGTTTGTGGAGCTGCAAAGACCAGCCACACTGCAAGCTGCAATAGAAGGTGCAAGACTGTATGATGAAGTGGAAGTTAGATTGGCGATGAATCCAGGAAGAGGAGTCCTACCTCCTCTGATGCCAGGAATGATGTACCCACCAAATGTAGTCCCAGGGACATTCCCCTACCCCTACCAACAGATGCCCCCAGTATCACAGTACAGTGCACCAAATCCACAGTGGCCACAATCAATGTCTCAAATGATGGTTCAACCATAACAACAATGGTCCCAACCAATTTTCCCAATGCCAAATCAGCAGCAACAGTGGAACCCTACCAACTGGAGCCAACAGTTCAAACAGGAGCTCTGAATCAGAATCAAAATAGAAACCCCTATGCACCAGCCCAACCTATTTATGCAGTGATTACAGAGACTCCTCAAAACCCTACTGCCAGTACCTCATGAGAAGAAAGCTTGAAGGATTACTTATCCAACTCAGTTGCAAATATTAAAAAGGAGTTGATGGATGTGATTATAGAGCAGCTACAGACGCTGAAAGTGAATACTGCCAGTATATCCAATGTGGCAGGAAGTAGGAAGAGATGTGATGCGGTCAAATACTTGGTGTGGTAAGTGTCATCAAGCAGGCCATTTAGCCACTGAATATACACGAAAACCAACCATCCCTGCAGCTTTTTGTTCCTATTGTTTGCGGAAGAACCATACAGAGGATATTTGCTCTCTAAAGGAGATGCATGATAGAAGAAGGAAGGAAGAAGACGCAAGATTCAACTTGTTGGAATCCAAAATGACAACACAGGATATTGGACCCAAGCCTAGAGAGTTTGGTCCTAATTTTGGTCCAAGGAGGTTTCCCTCTCAAAGTTACAGAGGAAGACAGTCTGGCAGTGGTCGGAGATCAGAAGTGGAGTGTTACAGATGCGGAGAAAAGGGACACATTTCACCAAATTGTCCAAATCCCAGAAGGTCAGTGGATTATAAGCCCTTATGCAGTCAATGCAAAGGAGAAGGCCACACTTGAAAAGACTGTCCAAGCCCAGCCCTAGTGAAAAACAGTGCTATTGATAGTCCGGCCAAGGCCCAAGAGCCTACCTCCAATTTAGTGGAATTGAAAGTTGCTGCCATCACGCGTGCAAAGAAGAAGGAACTACCTATCCAGAAAGAAAATAATCCTCCTTCCAGAACAGAGCCTGGCAGTGCCGTATAGAACACTACAGTGCCATAGAGAGTCACAGAGACAGTTCCAGAGACAGGACCAGAGGTCTAGGAGATAGAAGAGGAGGAAGTGCGACAAGAGGCAGAAGAAGTTCCCATGATGCCCTTGTTGAAAGAAAGAAGGAAAATGAAAATGGATGTTGCCCCATTCCCTAATCGGTTAGAGAAGCCAGTGGATCCTATTAAGGAATACGATCTAGTCAGAGATCTAGATACCTTTAAACCAAACCTCACATTCCGACAATTATTAATGTTGTCTCCCAGTTGTCGAAAATGGTTCAAAAGTATACTGACAAGAAGACGTGGCTTAAGGATTGCTCTCTCAACAGCAACAAATTCCAACAAAGCTCCAGAGCCTGTAAAAGAATTGGATGTGGCTAACGCCTTCCTAGATTCGGGTACCCCAGAGACTGGCGTGTGGATAGAAGGCTGCTTTATTGCAAATGCACTAATTGATGGTGGCTCATCAGTGAACATTATGACGGATGTGACAATGAAGGATCTCGACCTACAAGGGGTGCAACCCACCCAATGGCTCATCAGACTGGCGGATCAGAGCAGAATCAAGCCTTTGGGCATTCTCCCATATGTGAAGACTACAGTGGTTGGAAAAGATTATTGGCTAACCTATCTGGTAGTGAAGCCAAACTCTTATGGTACATTCTACCCGCTATTACTGGGCAGACCATGGCTTTTTGAAGCCCGAGCAAGGACGGATTGGTTCAAAGGAACCTTGACCTTGGGTAGAGGACCCAACAAAGTGGTGCTGAAGCTATATGGTGCTCAAAAAGGACATGGATCCACCTCCTTGGAGTTATCTTCTGACTCCCCTAATGAGGCTACAGATGGAACATCAGCAGACGAAGATGCTGTCAAATAGATCATTCCCAAGAAAACAGTGGTACGTTCCTTAACAGTGGATACTATAAGCCAACTCCCAAAAGATGCAAAGCCATTATCAATGGGTGAATACTTCCTGCCTGAACCAGGAATGATTTCTGAAATCACTTCTGACACTGAGATAGAAGCATGGATGTACTACTCTCCCTGTTACATGGCCATAGCAGAGCCAGAGATAGAGGCAGAAGATGAAACAGAGAACCTGTTCTTCTCTTACAGAGCTCCTACAGAGACAGAGACAGAGCCAGAGCCAGAGACAGAGCCAGAGACAGAGACAGAGGCAGAAGATGAAACAGAGAACCTGCTATTCTTTTACAGAGCTCTTACAGAGACAGAGCTAGAGCTAGAGACAGAGACAGAAGAGAAGGGAGAGGATATGGAAGAAGAAGGTTATGAAAGCGAGATGGAAGAGAATATTACACCTGAAGAGGATATATATGAAGAAGAAGTTCCAAAAGCATCAGAAGCACACGAGCTCATGCTGTGGGACAGGATGGCGAGGGTACCATTTGGTTTGGTAAATGGATCTTCTCATATGCAAAATCTTTATAAGAAATGGTTGAAGAAGACCAAGACGTCTTTCAGTAGTGGCTCATGCCGCCCTCACCCACCTTTGCCAAGAAAAGATGATGATGATGCACCGTGCCAACAAGCACCAGTTTCACGATTCCAACAGGCATCACAGGGTCCCTGTTATGTGACATTCCTAGATGTGTCATCAGAAGATGAGTCTTCAAGCCAAGAGGTAACTAATCTTGAAACCAAACCCGAAACAACTCTAATCCCATTTCAACATCTCAAGGAGCAACCTAAGTCTCCACCAAAAGAAGAAGTTGGTTCTAGTGGGACATTAGAAGAGGACACCACCCCCTTGAAGGAGTCAGATCTGTACCCAGAAGCAGTCCGTGGGACCTTCATCCGTGAAGTAGAAGGTGAAAGGCAGTTAACTTTTGTGGATGCAGATGGCACTGAACGCCACTTGAAGGTGGGTAGCAGCCTATTAGAAGAGGAGTTGTCAACTTTGTACAACTTGTTGAAAGAGAATTTGGATGTGTTTGCGTGGTCCTACAAAGACCTAAAGGGATTGATCCCACAATATGTCAGCATCATATTGACTTGGAGCCTGATGCCAAGCCAGTAGGGCAATGACAGAGGCGAATGGACCCGAATTATTCCACATTGGTGAAAGTAGAGCTGTTGAAGCTTCTGGAAGCCGAGTTCATCTATCCAGTGGCAAATAGTGAATGGGTCTCACCCATCGTGGTTGTACCCAAGAAGAATGGCAAGCTTCGTATATGTGTGGATTTTTGCAAGTTGAATTCCAAGATGAAGAAGGATCACTCTCCGATTCCTTTCACAGACCAACTGTTGGACACAGTGGCATGACATGAGCTTTATTCCCTTCTAGATGGATTCAGCGGATATAACCAAGTCCAAGTCACAGAAGAGGACCAGCCTTCACCACAGAATGGGGGACCTACGCTTACCGAGTGATGCCTTTTGGGCTCTCCAATGCCCCTGCTACTTTCCAGCGAGTCATGATGGCAATATTCCAAAATCATCTGCACGACTTTATTGAGGTATATTTGGATGACTTTTGTGTCTATAGTTTGATCCGTGAACACTGGGGACACCTGGAACAATGCTTTGATCGATGCCGGGAGTATGGGATTTCCCTCAACCCCAACAAATGCATCTTTGGGGTCTCTTCTGGAGTTCTGTTGGGCCACATTGTCTCTGCACAAGGGATATCAACAAACCCTGCAAAGATTGAAAAGATTGCAGCTCTGACAGCACCCACCAACCTCAAACAGTTGAGGGGATTCCTAGGCCATGTGGGTTACTACAGAAGGTTCATAGCTCATTTTGCAACAAAGGCAACCTCCTTGCACAAGCTTCTGAGGAAAGATGCAGAGCTTACTTGGACGGAAGAATGTGACAAAGCCTTCAACACTCTGAAGTAGTGTTTGATTGAGGTGCCCATTCTGCAACCTCCTGATTGGACGAAGGAGTTCCATGTACACACTGTGATAGCTCTACAGTGCATGGAAGCCACGCAAGCTCGACGTAAGGCTTACCATGATAGCTTCATCAAGCACAAGGAGTTCAAAGAAGGTGATTTGGTCCTAGCCTATGATTCACAATTTGGAAAGTTTCCTGGCAAGCTCCAACAACGGTGGATGGGCCCATATAAGGTACTTGCCGTCAACCCTAATGGCTCTGTCCAAGTGCAGACCGTTGATGCCTCTGATGATCCCTTCCTGATCAATGGGTATCATCTGAAGAAGTACTTCCCTCCTTGGGCATCTTGACAATCATGGTCACCTGATCCTTTCCCCTGTTGATGTGGCACTGTACTTCTTCTAATGCTACTTCCGATAGCCGTTCTTCAGCCACTCCTGATGAGGTGGACGCAACCCTCTGTCCCCTCAACCCCACCTTCTAGCCTTGATCTCTTATCCTCTATTTTCCACCAGCGCCAGTGGCGAGGTGGGTTCTGACACATGGTATTTCCACCATTCCCTTGCTTAATTCGAAACTATATATATATATATATATATATGACACAGTGGCATGACATGAGCTTTATTCCCTTCTGGATGGATTCAGCGGATATAACCAAGTCCAAATCACAGAAGAGGACCAGCCTTCACCACAGAATGGGGGACCTACGCTTACCGAGTGATGCCTTTTGGGCTCTCCAATGCCCCTGCTACTTTCCAGCGAGTCATGATGGCCATATTCCAAAATCATCTGCACGACTTTATTGAGGTATATTTGGATGACTTTTGTGTCTATAGTTTGATCCGTGAACACTGGGGACACCTGGAACAATGCTTTGATCGATGCCGGGAGTATGGGATTTCCCTCAACCCCAACAAATGCATCTTTGGGGTCTCTTCTGGAGTTCTGTTGGGCCACATTGTCTCTGCACAAGGGATATCAACAAACCCTGCAAAGATTGAAAAGATTGCAGCTCTGACAGCACCCACCAACCTCAAACAGTTGAGGGGATTCCTAGGCCATGTGGGTTACTACAGAAGGTTCATAGCTCATTTTGCAACAAAGGCAACCTCCTTGCACAAGCTTCTGAGGAAAGATGCAGAGCTTACTTGGACGGAAGAATGTGACAAAGCCTTCAACACTCTGAAGTAGTGTCTGATTGAGGCGCCCATTCTGCAACCTCCTGATTGGACGAAGGAGTTCCATGTACACACTGTGATAGCTCTACAGTGCATGGAAGCCACGCAAGCTCGACGTAAGGCTTACCATGATAGCTTCATCAAGCACAAGGAGTTCAAAGAAGGTGATTTGGTCCTAGCCTATGATTCACAATTTGGAAAGTTTCCTGGCAAGCTCCAACAACGGTGGATGGGCCCATATAAGGTACTTGCCGTCAACCCTAATGGCTCTGTCCAAGTGCAGACCGTTGATGCCTCTGATGATCCCTTCCTGATCAATGGATATCATCTGAAGAAGTACTTCCCTCCTTGGGGATCTTGACAATCATGGTCACCTGATCCTTTCCCCTGTTGGTGTGGCACTGTACTTCTTCTAATGCTACTTCCGATAGCCGTTCTTCAGCCACTCCTGATGAGGTGGACGCAACCCTCTGTCCCCTCAACCCCACCTTCTAGCCTTGATCTCTTATCCTCTATTTTCCACCAGCGCCAGTGGCGAGGTGGGTTCTGACACATGGTATTTCCACCATTCCCTTGCTTAATTCGAAACTATATATATATATATATATATATATATATATATATATATATATATATATATATATATATATATATATATATATATATATATATATATATATATATATATATATATATATATATATACATATCGGTCATGGGAGAAAAGGACTTCGGTCCCTATCATGCCGACCTATTCTTCGAGAAAAGGTGGAAAGACCCTCAGGAATAGGGGAAAATAAGAAAAAAAAATGAAAAGAAGAAAAAAAAACAAGATAAGAAAAACGAAAAAAAACTGTTACGGGAGAAAAGGAAGCAATTCCCTGTCATAGCAGGCCTCATTCCAAGAAAAGGTGTTTAACACCCTTGGGCGAGAAGCTGGCTGTGGAAAAGGTGGCAACACTCAGCAGTCCAGAAAGTGGATTCATCAATTGATATCCCCAGGATCCAGTTCCGAAGCTGCCTCCCTTGGTACGTTGTGTCCTAGGTCTCTCTGCAGAGCGTCTAACTGTCCTCTAGCAGACGAAATGTCCTATCCAACCCAACGTTCGATTTGTTGGCTGCCTCCCTGGGTATGCCTCATCTTCAACACCTTGATGACAACAACTGACGACGCGATCTTCATCGACAAACAATCAAGTGATGTGAGCTTTCATCCTAACCGGATGGGGAAGTGAGTATGGTTGCCCTCTGTAATTATCAACAGAGTGTGAGACAGAGGGTGGGGCGAGTGACTAGTCTTTTCCCTTCAAATCAAATGAGAGGTGAGAAGTGTGAATGAAGTGTTGCACGCACGGGATGGGCCTCTCAATGCACAAAGCACAATCTGTTTTTGTGCACTGTACCATAAGGCTCCCTGGCCTTCCTTCTTGCACCGTATGCCGGCACAGGGCGGGATGCACAGTTGCACCATCAAATGTGCACACGGCATACAACCTTTGCACAAGTGACTGTGAGGATTACATCAATGGGTGTCAAGAAAGGGTTGCCCTCCTGTATCTATCAACAGAGTGTGAGACAGAGGGTGGGCTGAGTGTGACTGAAGTTTCTTCAATCAATTACCGCGAGGTGAGATTGAGGGACGTTACGACACTTGGAGTCAGGTATGTTCCTGTTTCCCTATGCACCCCCGGGGTGGGTCTCTATCATCATCACAGGACACGTCACCCTGTTCTGTACACTGCACTGTCAGGCTCCCTTGCCTTCCTCCTTGCACTTATGCCAGATAGGTTGGATGCACTAATGCACCATCAACTGTGCACCCTGGCATACTCTCTCTGCACCATTCCCTTGTCGATTTCTAAATCGGGTACGAGATATGGGTTTCAATCATTATTTCTTGAGTGATATTAGTCATGGGGCGAGTGAGAGCTCTTTCACTCCATTTGAGTGATTGTGAGTTGAGTGCAATATCCCTCGCCATCGACGAATTTCCTGAGACTCTTTTAACTAGCTACCTCCTTGGGTGCTGCTGCGTGGTCCCTGCCATGAAGGACGGGTGCTGTGAAGATGCCTTGGTACCTCCTACAGCCGACAACAATACCGGATGTGCCATCGACAATCAACCTTGATTCTCTACCATATGGGCCAAGTTTTTCTAACCCTACACCTTCTGTTTCTCAATGACGTTCATGTTTTAAGTGTGGGGACGTTAGCGGATGGTCTGTTATGTAGTCCTAGGTCCCTGTTCCTCAGTTCACCCTATCCGTTAAGGTTTTAAGTGTGGGGACGCGTCCCTGCGCGTCTCCATTGCATATCCTTCTGCATATGCCTCAACCTGCTCATGCCCCTATGCCATGCCTTTCTTTTACCCTGATGAGGTCCCTTTCCACCCACCCGTCCATTTTTCACCCCTCCCTTGGGGCTGTTCCTCCTCCATTTCTCTTTTTCCCTTAATTTGTTGTGTTTTCATGTGAACGCACCCTACGTTCAGTGGACTTCCAATCTGGCGTTACAACCCTGTTCCTCCCTTTGAACTGACCATTTTTCCTTTTTACCTACCCCTGTTCCGGTGCACAGTTTTTGAGTTATTAATTTTTGAAGCATTTTGCGCACATTAGCCAGTTTTCCATGTGAATGCGCTTTGCTTGCTTCGGACCCATGATCTGACATCATAGCCCTGACAACCACTTTCTCCCTGATATTTTTTCTTTTTACTCCGTGTCATTTTGATGCACGGTTTGTCCAATATTAATTTTGCGGTTTCTCGAGCATTTTTCGTGCGTCTTTTTGACATTTTTCCATGTGAACCTGCCCTGTTTCCATCAGAATTCCAGTTTGATTTGACAGCCCTGTCTCAGTGCCTTCCGCCACATTTTTCCTTTTTCCTCCACCCTCTTTTGACTTCTAGATTTTTAATTGTTAAATTTTAAATGTGTTTTTCGGACGTATTTTTGGTGTTTTTCGCATGTGAACCCCTCCTACTTCCATCGGAATTGCATTTTGACATGACCATCCTATACCCCCCTTCCTGCGGACATTTTTCCTTTTTCCTACATGTCATTCCGGCGAGCGGTTCGTCCAATATTAATTTTCGATTCCATTTTCGGGTTTGTCTTTTAGGTTTTTCCCACGTGAACACGTCTTATCTCAGTCGGAACCATGTTTTGATGTGATAGGATTGTCGAGCACGTCTTTCTACACATTTTTTCTTTTTCTTGCACCTCGTTCCGCTGCACGGATCTTCCGATATAAATTTTTAATTGCATTTTTTGACCCGTTTTTTGTGTTTTTTGCACGTGAACGCCCTTTACCCCCCGGAACTCTCATTGCACGTTTTCCCTGTCTTTCCCCTGCCGTCCTGCCCACTTTTTGTTTTTATGACATTTCATTTTGATGCCCAGATTGGGAGTTATTCATTTTTCTTTCTTTTTACGTGTTTTCACGCGACTCATCCCGCGCGTGAACGCGCCTGTTTTCGATTTCACGTGTCTCCACGCGCCCCGGTCGCGTCCGCGTGACCCGTCCCGCCATCCCGGCCCTATTTCGATCCCGTCACGGCAAATTTTTTTACCCCGTCCCGCGCACGCCCACCCCCATGCCCATTCCCCTATACCCACCTCCCATGGGCCCTCGCCCATTCCCCTATACCTACCCCCCATGGGCCCCCGGCCATTCCCCTCTGCCCACCCCCCATGCCCATTCTCCTATACCCACCTCCCATGGGCCCCCGCCCATTCCCCTATACCCACCCCCCATGGGCCCCCGCCCATTCCCCTCTGCCCACCCCCCATGCCCATTCCCCTATGCCCCACACCCTTTCCCCCGCCCATTCCCCTATGCCCCCCCACGGGCCCCTCCCACCACCCACCCCTCGAGCACCCCCCCACACCCTTCCCTATCCCCTCCACCCCGCAACCTTTCTCTCTCCCCGACTCCTCCCCCCCCAACTACCTCTCTCCTTCTCCCCTCCCTGCGTTTCTGCTCCCTCCGTCCCCTCTCCATCTCGACCTCAATCTTCTTCTTCTTCACCCTCCCCTCCTCCTCCTCTCCTTTCCCTTCTTCATCCTCTTCTCCTCCCTTCCGCCCTTCCGCCGCCATCCGCCCCTCCCTCTTCTCCTCGTGGGCCCTGCACATCACGCCGCCATGGAGCCCTGCGGCCTTGCCTGCCCACCGTGGAGCCCTGTGGCCCGTGACGCCTGCTGCCACCGCCTGTGGCCCCGTGATGCCATTCATGGCCCTGCCCCACGCCGCCCACGCCCGCCCTGTGCTCGCCTCTCCGCCGTGTGACGCCCGCGCCGATCGCCGCCCTGTACCCGCCTCTGACGCCTGCCCTGCCCTCGCCTGGCGTGCCGCTGTGGACCCCTCCTCGTCGAGCGCCGCCCTCCTGATGCCGTACCCGCCTCTGGACGCCGCCGCCACGTGGCCTTTATGGCTCCCTGTCCGCCCGCTGTCGAAGTCCTCCTCCACGTCCCCTGCACACCACGTGCCCACCTGCAACCCACAACACCCCCACCCAAGCCCCCCTTCCCCCCACTGTCACCCCACACTCTCCCACCACAACACCCCCACCCAAGCCCCCCTTCCCCCCAAGCACACAAACCCACACACCCCACCCAAGCCCCCTTTCCCCCCAAGCACACAAACCCACCACCCCCACCCAAGCCCCTAGTCCCACCATCAAATCCACCGACCCCACACACAGGCCCCCCTTCCCCCCACAGGCACACCAGCAGAACCTCACCCGCTCCATAAGCCCTTGTCACACCCGCAGACAACCGCAGACACCCAGAGAAACCCCCGAACGACACCCAGCCGCACCCACCCACACGCCGCAGAACCCGTAGGCCCCTTTTCTCAGCCCTTGACACAGGCGCATGTGGTTGATTGTGATTGCTCGTGTTCGTGTGCGGGAGTCTATTCGCGGATGTTCACGCGCGGGGACGCGCGTTAGCTGGTCCGTGAGGTGGTTTGCATCCGGCTGTTCACACGCAATTGATACGCAGTCTATTTCTGGGTATATTCCCAGATTTTTAATTCCAAAACCTGAAAACCCTCCAAATACATTGAAAATTTTACAAAAATCATTTAAAAAATACTTAAAATTCACAAAAAAATTACAAAAAAATCTTGAAAAATTCTCAATATTTCTGCAGTAAATTGCCATATTTTTCTAACTTGCAAATTTTAGAAAAAAAAAATTAGACCATTTTAAAATTTAAAAAATATTTTTAAAAATGGTTTAAAAATTCCAATTTAATTGCCAAAAAAATTCCTAAAATTTCCATTAACATTTTTACTTATTTTTGGCATATTTTCTAAGCTGTAAAATTACTTCATTAAACACCTTAATTCATACAAAATCCTATTTCATTCAAATCACAAACTGAAAAATCTTGAAAAAAATCTAGATACCTTGGTTCTTTTTGGATTGCTGACGTATATTTTTGGATTGTGGAGAGCGCATTCATTGCATTCACATACATCCACTACCAGGTATTTTTTCCCTTTTCATGTTTAATTTTTTAAATGAACCCTAAACACCACCATGGCATGCGCGTTTGCGTTCAACACACCATTTTTTAATTAAAATAAACCAGCCGTTCACTTAGCACGCGCTAAGTGCGCTTAAGAGGCACTTTAATATTTTTAATTAAAATGAACCAACCGTCACAAGAGCACGCGTTGGCAAAAAAGCGCTCCACATCACCTTAATTTTTAATAAATGAACTTACATTTGGAGACCCAGTCTGGGTATCGAAGTCCGAGATTCGAATTAAAGCACTGCTTCAATCTAATAATTGGTAATTAAAATTTTAAGAAAGAACCGCCGTTTTCTTGATAAGGTTTATCACTTAATAAAAATTCACCCATTTCTTAATAATTTACTAAAATGAACCTTTCATTAAATTAATTCCCCCTCGTTGCACTTAATTCCCCTTTTTAATGAACTTGTTTCGTGGGATGGGTACGCGACGTCTTCGGAGTTGTCTCCATGGTCAAAAACTGATTATCAAAGTTGTGGACTTGATATGTGTGGGTTGTTGTTATGTTTTGGTTCAGTTTCTTTGTTATGGTTAAGGGTACGGTGTGTAGTTTTTTTTCTTTATTGCTTGATACGGGGATTTGGTTGTTTGCATGTTGCATAGTATGAAGCTTTCGGTCGCATATGTGTAGAGGTCATGTTGAATTTTTTCTAGGCTGTGGTTTGCTTGGGGATAGTTGGTTGAGTTACATTTTACCATTTTGGTTGATATCTTATCCTTGGTTTTTGTCTGTTGCTTTGCAGGCATTCTCCTTGTTTGTATGTGTTTGTGGTGTGTGTGTAACCATCTAAATGGCGCCTCACGCTCCTCCCCCTATCCAGCATATCCCACTAGTCAGTAGGGATTACTCTTCCCTACTCACTTTTGAGCCTCTCACAAAGGCGGGACTCGCCACTTTCATGGCTGCCTCCTTTCCATTGCTTCTAGAGGATCCATCGATGTGTGACGAGTTTCTGGCCTCCTACAGCAAGAAGTCAGGACTCGTCCAGGGTACTTCCATGACTTTGACACCTCGAGGCCTCGGGAAGGCTCTGTCTCTTCCCTCCAAAGGTGAACCCTTTGTTACAACTCGCCAGCTTTTCTCTAACGAAGAGATTTTGAAGCTGTTACAAAAGCAGACCAGGGAAATTCTGGATGTTAAGAAGGTGATCAACTCTTCAGGAGTTTCCTTTTCCATGATCACTGATCCTATGTGGAAGTTGGTCTGTCAGTTTCTCCAAGACAGGTTTATGCTTGCAAAAACTCCATCCCATTACTTGTCCAAAGAGCTCTTTACAGCTTCAAGGATGGTGTTAAAAGGAGTAGCTATTGATTGGAGCACTTACCTACTCACTAAGATGGATCAACATTTCGTCAAAGTCACCAGGGGCAATGTTACCAATGTCACCTATGGATCGTACTTGTCTGCCTTCTTGACCTACTCAGGTTTACAGAAGAGTGTACCTCCACCTCCTCCATCTGATCCAGTACCTCCTCCTCCACCTTCAGATGAGTCAGAACCAATTGATATAGAGGATTTGGATTCTCCGCCTCCCCTGGTCATACAGCGCAAACGCTTGAAGCAGGGAGCAGATAAAGCTCCTTCAATTCTTCCTTACGTGCCCATTCCTGCTACCTCAGGCAGTGATCTCCTTGGTTATCTCACATGTAATAACCTGTTCAGAGCACATCGAGAAGGTTCGTTGGACATATCAGTCCCCTCACTGAATAGTCTAGTCTCGGGAGATGCCATTCCTTTCCTATGTAAAGACACTCAGAGTTCCATTGAATTGTCAGTGACAGCCTATGTTCAACAGCTGTACGCTTCCTTTTATGAAGAACTGATGCAGTCTAAGGACCAGTTGCATAAGGCAACATCCGAGTTAGCCTCTGCTAAGGATACCCTAGCAGATTTGTTTAAGCAGATGAAGCAACAAACCCAACTGATTCAAACCCAAAGAGATGAGATATCTTCTTTGAAGATTCAGTTAATAGAGGCTCAATCAGAGGTTACTAGCCTCTCAGAGGAGAAGGAGAGGATGTCCAAAGAAGCGCAAGAGTTCCAAACTCTTTTAGATGTCAAACTTTCAGCCTTACAGACTGCTAATGACACAGTGGAATCACAAGCTTCCCAAATCAAGCAGTTGCAAGATCAACTGGCAAAGTCACGGTCTGTTCCTCCAAGCCCTCATGTTCCCTTGATCCCTTCTCTCTCACAGTAGGACTTGGCAGCTCTTCAGAGAGAGGCTATCTTATGTCCCTTATTCCTGGCCAAGGTGGAAAGATTGCAATCTCGTATGGATTTGCTATGGTCTTCTTTTGAGTAGTATCAAGAATATGTTCCACCAGATCATTCCTTTTTTGTCCATTATCAACAACAGAAGTTGGCCTTCTATATAAAGCTTTCCACGATGGATTTACCTATTCCAGAGGATGGATGGAGTGGATCCTAGTCATCAGACTTGCTGATCGAAGTCATAAGGATGGTTTTTGAAGACTCTGTCACTCCAGATACGATGCTTTTGTCTTACATGTATTTGAGGGGTGATTTACTGATTCCAGATGAGGAAGATATGCCTTGGTATGTCGGAGATGTGGTGTTGCAAGCTTCTTTGTATGTCCGATATTTGGAGCTGCGGATTGATGAGATGTTCCAGGGATATTTTTCAAAGATGGCTGAGTGTCCTGAGTTTTCATGGCACCCTATGGTTGATTCTGTCATTTTGAATCATCGACAGGTCAAAGCTTCAGCTCATGCTCAAAACACTAACCAACTGAGGGTGGATCTTTTCGCCTATCTTTCCAATCAACCTCCATTTGATTCTTCTTTATTTGAAGCCTATCATGGTAGATCAGCTTTAGGTCCATCCTTACCTTGCCTAACTCATTATCAACAAATGGCTCATAGGTATGATGCTTATATTTCCCTTTTTCAATCTAACCCAAAAGTCATTTTACCCCTTCTTTTCCAACCTCAAGGATCTTCTCAAATTCTTATCTTTACCCATTGTTCTTTTATTGAAGATAGAGTTTTTCTACCTCTTGATCCTTGTCCTTCCCCATCCCCTGATATTCTATCAACTTTTCCTCCTTATCTTTTAACACCTTTCTTAACAGAATCTCCTCAATTTTCAGCCAATCCATCTTTAATCCATTCTTCCTTTTATGATTTTGCATATCCATCACTTCATCCTCTTTCCTTAGTCCCCCTTTTGTCTTCTACCACTTCTATCCCTAATCCTCCTCAGTTGGTTAGTGGGTATCCAGGATTTGATCAGAAGATTCTTCGAAGAAGAGGCTGGAGTTAAAATGATTCCCTTACTGGACCTCAAATCAATTGGCCATTGATCCCAGGAGAATGGATAAGTGCTAGTCAGGCTCAGTCTGCAGATCCTTCTGTGCGCTTAACTGCTCATTTTGCTTGGTACCTGGCGTATATGCATAGGCATTCTCATAATGATTCAAAGCCTATTCCAAAGTTGTGCATGAATGTCAATGTGAGCATTGATTCCCAGCAATTGGATGTATTGTACTTTCATGCCCTTTGTTTGCCTAGCAGATACCTTGTCTTGTTGGAAAGGATGTGTTGCCTTCAGTTTTTTCAGAATCCTCCCAAGACATTTGTAGATGAATCTTTATCCATGGATCATTTTCGAAATCACCAATCTTTCAAGAGGGATCATCTTCATTGATACCTTTGCCATGTATGGTGGATGATTTTTAATGATAAAATCTCTCTTTTTGGAGGAGTCATTTAGATGGTTGTGTTGTTTGTAGTGTTTGTGTTGTGGCTTAATTTATGTAATAAGATCGTGGTGGTTGCCTATTCGATTGGCTTTCGTGCGAGCTACATTTTGGAGAATTGTGGTGATGGTGTTGCTGGTTGGATAGTTGAAGTTGCTGATGAAGAAGAAGAAGAAACCTCTTATATCCTTTATAAGTTTGTTGTGATTTCCAGCTTGATAAGAAGTGTTAATGTATAAAGGGTTTTCCTTTCGTTGTATTTTTATATCAGATACAGGTTATAAGTTGGGGTCGTGGTTGGACGGACTGTTTTTGAAGATTTATTGAAGATCAAAGTTGAACTTTTGAATGAACTTGTATTTTCTTTTTCCTGGGTCGCGAGGACGCTTCTTATTAAGTGTGGGGATATGTTGAGTGTTGAAATGACCTGTTTTTTGGCTGATTTTTGTTGTTTTTGAGAGCTGAATGGTTGATTTTATGAGATGATTGATTGGTTTGGAAGTGATTTGAGAGTGTTTTGGATAGGTTGGAATAGTTTTATTAAGCTCATGATGTTTATTAGTAGAGATGTGAAGTTCTGATGATGTTCTGATTGGTCCTGATTGGTTCTGTTGAGCTTCTTTTTTGTTTTATTTTGTTCTGTTTTCTTTTTGTAAGGAGGGATGGAGTATTGATTGATAGGGTTTGAGATTATTTGAAAGCTTATTGAGTGATTTTTGATGGTTTGGAATGGTTTTGGTATGAGTTATGTGGTTCTGATGCTTTCTGTTGACCTTCTATAACTCTCTGATGAGCTTCTGTAGACCTTCTGTATGCTTCTGTATGTGTTCTGATGGATGAGAGTGTAGCTTGGGAAAGTTTTCTAACCTTGGAAAGAGATGAATATAAGTACAAAAGAGCTAAAATAAGTGAAAGAAGTAGCTGCTGAAGACTCAAGTAAAGACTAGAGTGAAGTGACAGTGGTGAGCTATGAAAGGACACTGTAGTGGCTCTGGTGCCTCTTCATATCAGACACACCTCTTGGGAGGGGTATCCACGACCTAAGAAGGATTATTGTGAGTGATTATGAGAGATTGTAGTGAGGATATAATGTATTATTGATGGAGAGAGAGAGAGAGTCGGAGATAGCCAATTCTACTAAAACAGAGTGATTGTATGTGAGAGATTGAGAGAGAAGAATATGAAGATATTGAAGATGAATACTATGTGATGTATTTCCATTCAAAGATGGTGTATTCCTTTGCTTTCTTTGTTATATTGATGGATTTTGTGAAGATATTGAAGAATATGGTTGATTCTATCAAATCCGTGGGAGATCTACATGATGATGCATGAAGATTTGTTGTGCATGGTGTTCTTTTCTTCATTGTGATCATATAAACCTTAATAAAAAATCTTGTTGATGTTACAAGATAGATTTTCTTGCAAGAGAATTTCCTTTTCCTTGGTGCTCCTCTTGGGGCTCCAGTGTGAATAATCATATCTTAATATTTACATAATAGACCACAATGCTTATCATAATGCACTTAATAAAGGTAACACTTAGAAAATTTCATAGTCAGTAGAACCACTGAGAGATTTTTATGAACCTTTGATAGCACTTTGCAATTAATTCCATGATAAACTTGGATATTAGATTATCAACCATATCACATTTTATCTCCATTGAACTAATGTAATTATTTAGTAAGGTTTTTAAAAATCTGCAACGATGTATGTGTACATGCATGAGTGTGTGTGTGTTATTCCTTGCAAATAAGGTGCTTTAATCTAAAATCTTGAAACCAATCTTTTATGGGTCGTAGTTAAGTTTGTAATGGTCCATATGTTTCTTTCAATTTCGTTATATTTTTTTTATGTGCAACTGGTACAAAATGTGCAAGGATGTGTATGTGCACACATTTAAGGGTATTGTTCCTTGTTGCAAACAAGGTTATTTAATCTAAAGGCTTGAAACCAATCTTTTATGGGTCATGGTTAAGTTGGTAATGGACCATGGTTTATATATTTCTTTAAATTCCAAGTTATATTTGGATTTATGTGCAATTGGTATAAAATGTATTATGTGATCATATGTGTGTGTGCATGACACTATGTGTGTGTGTGTGTGTGTGTGTGTGTGTGTGTGTGTGTGTGTGTGTGTGTGTGTGTGTGTGTGTGTGTGTGTGTGTGTGTGTGTGTTTGTGTGTGTGTGTGTGTGTGTGTCTATTCTTGCAAACAAGTTGCTTTAATCTAAAAGCTTGAAACCAATCTTTTGTGAGTCATAGTTAAGTGGTAATTGTTTGTATGTTTCTTTGATTTTCAAGTTATATTTGGATTTATGTGCAACTCGTATTCTTTAAAAGTTGATATAATTTTGTAGTAGCATTGTGAAGAAACAAAATCTTAGGTATTGTTTTATGTGTTTTTCTATATGCATGGGTAGATTAAAGAAACAAAAAATTTGTGAGGTTTCAAAGGGAGATATTGCAGCATTTTTCAACCATCCATTAAATACCCATGCAACCACAAATGTTATTAATGATTCACATACATCAACGAATCAACTGAAACACCACATCAAATAGCAAGAGATCAACAAATTTGTGCCACTACTAGTGTTGGAGTAGTTGAAACACAAGTTACACCAACTGTACAAAATGCTCCATATCAACCTATACAAACAAATGAAGAAGAGATGTCAAGTTCCTTGAAAAGCACACAAGCTAGCGAGAAGAAAATTAAAGAAATTGGAGCCTTGCAAAGCATACATTTCAGCTAGATTGGTTTAGTAAATTTCCATTCATTGAGCCAATTATACCAGCAGATGATTCTACTCCAAAAAATGCTCGATGTATTTGTTGCTCATGGAAAAGGGGAACTGATTACACACTTCAGCTCAAAATTGACACAATATAGAAGCATGCTAGAAAGGTATATAAAAAAACCATTGTTGATGGGCAAGAAGTAAGTCAAGTAAGATGAAAGCCTAGTGAGGAGTGTCTACATCTAAATAATGCCGGACTATATGAGAAACATTTGCTTGAGCAAGAACAACGTGAGAAGTTATCAATTAACAACATGTTCGAAAAAATGCAAGATAAGACCTTGCAAAGTAAAATCTCACAATTGAAGGTATTTTTTAATCATTTATAATTATTAATATATTTTATATTATGTTAATATCAAATTGTAATGGCTTTTTTACGTGCAAATTGTTTTTTATATCTTAAGGCGAGGAAGACCAATGGTGGACTATCCTGAGTATAAGGAATTCTTGTCACAATTTCCTATTGATAAATTTTCACAATCGCATTGGTCACACAGTAGTGGATGGGATTTGGTAGAAGCATTAGATGAGGTTGTCAAGCAAGATTTGAGAGAAAAAAATCAAATCTTCTCAATTTTTTGCTCTCTCGCTAGATGAGGCCACATCTAGAGATAATACTAGTTGGGTTTGCATGATTGTTTATATTGTGGAAAATCATGTTTGTCATGCATATTTTCTTACAATAAATAAAATGCAAAAAGATTCCACATTAAAGAATCTATTCTTGTTAGTTGAAGAAATCTTGATGAGTATGTTGCAATTATCAAGGGTTGAGATTGCAAAAAAACTGATCCGTGTGGGAGTTGATGGAGCAACAGTTATGCAAGGCCATCGCTCAAGAATTTGTGTCCGTATACAAACTTCTATAGTGCCTTTCATGTTAGGAATTCATTGTATGGCACATAGAATGAACTTGGCCTATAAAATAGTTGATGAGTTTGATAGTGTTGCAAAGGTGGAATTGATCAAGTAAACAGGTAATCCTTTCTTCAGGTCTTTTACAATTTGAGAAGCTTTTGCTAATTAAACTTTAGGTCTCCCTATTTTACCTTGTGTAGTTGCTATTTCACCATTCAAATCCTAAAATGTGACTTGACCTTTTCCACAATGGATATGAGCATCATTGGGAATTATCCAATCCATTTCCAATAAACATTCATAAGCTCCTAAGTTCATTACTCTACACCTCGTACTTGAAAGGTTTCCTCCTAGGTTAAATTCTACCTTGGCAAATATTTGCTGTGTAGAAAGTACTTCCTTTCCATTTGCTAACTCCACAAGAAGTTTTGATGCATTTATTGTATCTATTCCTAACTTCTTACCACACTTGGGTGAAATAAATGAGTGTGTACTTCCACAGTCAATCAAAAATTTAAATGATTTACCTCACTGACTAGCTGGTATTTGTATTACCAAATATTGACGATTTGGACCCTATGGAATGTAGCATGAACAATTGCTCTTTCAATATCTTCTTCCATAGTAGGGTCTTCCTCCTTATTAATCTCTTTTAGGGTAATATTTGATGTTCTTCCTCTTGCCATAGCTACTTGACTACGGCCTTGGGCAGCTTTGCATTGACCTCGAAATTGACCTTGGTGATGGTTTCTACCAAGCTTTGGACAATCTCTCTTGGAATTTCCTAGCTCATTACAGTGAAAGTACTTAAGACCATCCTTGTTTCCCTGGGTAGGAACAAAAATTCCAAATGCATTGGATTTTGCCTTTTTCTTCTAATCTTGGTGAAATTTGCATTGGGTTCTTTTTACTTGACCTTTGAATCCTCCTTTGTTCTGGTTATTGTAGCTCTCTAGAACTTATTATTTTTAGGTTTTGATTATACTTCCTGCATAATAGAAGCATCTCCAATCAAAGCATCTTGGAGGTCTATTGGGTGCATTGATTCCAAACAAGTGTTTAGGGGCAAATTTAGCCCATTGCAGAATTTGGACACTTGTTGAGTAATATCCATGGAGGGTGCATATTTAAGAAGTGAAACAAACTTGGAGAATATGCCTCCAAGGTCAATCCCATTAGCTTCAAATTAAAGAAGTCATTCATCTTCTGGGTGCAATAAGCTGGAGGTAAATATCTTCCTCTTATAGCTTCTTTAAAAAAATCCCAAGTAATGGTATTTTCAGGGACACCTTGATCTCGGCACCACTGCTTCCACCCTCCATAGTCAAGATTCGCTAATTAATTTTAGCTTAGCTATCATGGCTTGGTTGGCTGGGACAGTTCCAATAGCAGTAAAATAGTCTTCCATGGATTTGATCCAAATTTCTGCATCAACTTTCACATTCTTGCCTTTCCCCTCAAATTCTGGAGGTTTGATTTGCTTCAAAATATCCCTTTTCTCTTAGGCTTCGTTGGGAATTATTGTGGGTGCAAAATTCTAGGAAAATTTCAACAATTTCCAAGTCAAAAACTTTAGGAAAATTATATAGCATTAATATTAGAGTTTGATACCCAAATTATTTCTTGCTTAATTTATTGAAACGATCTCAATTAAAACTCTTTTCCCATTGCTAAAGTTACACTACAATTTTAGAGGTTCCAAGGGAAAATAAGATTCCATTATTTCTCTAATTGATAAAGTATCAATCAATCTTTATTACAACGGATATACAAGGTTATCAAATGGGAAGAAATATATTATTCAGATAGCTCGTGGGCCCATCTGTTTTTTTATAGAAAGGATTCTCTACTATAATCTAAGGATGACACTCTAATACATCCTTTATGAAGTAACTTGGATTCTGAGAGTAGATATCTAGGAATCTATTTTTTTTAGGGAGTTCAAGAAATCTGTCCTTTTTGTAGTTGTAGTAGCTAGAGTGACCTACAACTTTTATTTTGTCGCTGGAAGGATCTTCATAACTTTCTCATAGATATACTGGTTTAGTTTGATTTTCTTGCCTCTAGTATATAGGATTGAATTTACACTGGCTTTATAAAATTGATATATCTTGACAACTTTAAGATCTTCCATCCATTTTATCCTTTTCAGACTATTTTGAAGATAAGCTAGACAGCTTGCATCGATATAGCAGTATCCTCTACTAATCATCCACAGTCTTTCATGATATAAAGGTGAGGGGTTGTACAATTGATCTAATATCCACATCATCTAATTTCTCCAAGAAAAATTGGATGAATGCATAGCTAACATGAACATTACTCGAAAGATCAAGAATCATTTCCAAGTTTTTTTATTCTGCCATAATTCAAAAACATAGATTGACAAGAGAAGAAAACATATCCTTGATTATTTTTACCGTCCAAGAAAAAAAATCTCTTAAGCTTACGGTGTATCCTCTTCTAACAAGCGCTTTGGTACCAATTGTGAGGTGTCCACTAGTCTGAATCCAAGGCATACCTTTTAGTAGTTCATTAGTAGGTTTTTCAAAATGACGCTACCTGGGCTCTCCCTTGGAGTATCACAGGGTTTGTCACTTCGGTCCTACTGAGTCTACATCACAAAAGAAGAGTTCCGGCCAAACCCACTAGGATCGATGTAAATTTTTGGGTTCCTAAAATCAGACGGGTCTCCTAACAGCTAGCTAGTGTCAGTAGTTTTGAGTTTTCACTTCCTACATGATTAGTCAAACTGAATCAAACTTGCCATTGCACTTGGTTCAATGAGAATGGGAGATGGAGGGGAGTGTGGTATGTCAACCCTCCTGTCTATAAGGCAAAATCCCATTCTAGCCCCCTAAAACAATGCAAGTCCATTTTGTCTAATGATTAGTTGGCCAATTTATCATCTTTCTATTTCTATTGCCGATTTAGAAAAGCTCCAACTAACTGCAACCACCCTACTGTTGGATGGACCCGTTGGGGGTCACACCCACGTGCTTTCCTTTGATGACGGAATCATCTTTAGCTTTTTAATTACCTACAACACATTTATTGAAACATATACAACCAGCTTCCTTAATTATTCCCTTAAATCACAAGTTCCTTTACGTAATTCATTTCACATATATGCATACAATTCAACAATCCTTGAATAAAACAAACTCCTTTATTATATTGGAAGTTTATTACAATTTCCATCTTCCGTCTTTGCAAAAGATATACAGAATTCCACAAGGGTATTCTGCCCACCAAGATTCCACCCTTGTAACTAGTATTAGGGTTCCAAGTTCCCATCCTAGGTCATGAAGGGGTCGTCAGATTCTAGGAGTAATAAGTAATCTACGGTCAGAGCCTTGCGTGGCACCCACATCTCCTACTACCCAAGGGTATCCCTACAGACATACCTTTTTCTACCAAGCCGATCTAAGCCTCTTGAAGTGATAACCATGGCCCCCTTGGAGTAGGGTCTCGCAACTAGCTGGGGGATAGCATAGCGCAATCCTTCATTTTATCATGTTTGTCAATGTTTTTAATTAGAGCTCTAGACTCTAGCAAACACAAACAATCCTGTCAAACATATAACGAATGATGCAATGACAGTCATACCATCGTGTAGCTCACAGCTTCGCACAGCCAAGGTAGACCTTAGCGTAAGCTAATCTTACAATCTAATGAGGATTATCCTCCCTAATGAGAAGTGTTAAGTACATTTCTTTCAAATTCTTAAGCAAGGAATGAATTTCCCGCTTGGTGTTATCTTACCCAACACAAACAAAATTCCATAAAGAAATATATTGCAACAATAACTTAACGAGATGACTTACAAGACCTTTAAATAGAGTTTCACTTTTTACGCATTAATCAACACTTAACCTTCTCGCATTTGAAAATAATTATATTGAGTTATTTTACTAATCTTGATAGTGCGCATAAGTCATATGTGCAATAACCTCCTGCAACTATTTCCATCATGATTCTATGATTTATAATCTTGACTAATCTAACTACAAATCATAGCAGTTATGCATGTATTAGTATGCCTTCTAGATGAAACTATCCATTCATGTAAGTGCAAAATATGGAAGCTAATATTTTATGTACTTAATTCTTATATGGATGTTGTCCGTGCAATCTAACAAGTAGCTCTTGTACCATTTGATGCAAAGGCTAACAATTTTTGTAAAAATTTGGCATAAACATTATAATTATATGTGACGAAATAATAGCCTAGTAGTGAATAACATGGTTTGCTATGACATCATTGGGAAACACCTCTTTTCTTGCACTTGTGTTTGCAACACTTGATGTTCCATTGGTAGTGGCAACCTCAGGCACTCTCGTATCTCTGAACCATTCTTTCACCGGTTGCGGTGGTTCTCATGGTCTTTCCACCTCATCGCTTTGGAGCCATCATCCATGAGTGTGTTTGAGAGATAGGGAAGGCACAATAAATTTGAGATGGGAGAGCATGAGAGAAGATGGATTAGTCGAAGTGTGCCACGACAAGGGGGTTGAGCTAACTCTCTTTCCTCCTTGCAGCCTCTCAGGGTACTCCCTCTCTTTCTCTCTCTAGCTTCCTTCCATAGTCTCTTGGGTTAACTCCCTCTCTCTCTTTCTCTCTCTCCAAATTCCTTCTGCAGCCTCTCGCGGCCTCTTGTGCCTCCCTCAATTGTGAGTAAAGGGCATGTCTTTTTATAGGCTAAAGGGAGTGTAGACTGCCTCTCCCTTCCTCTCTCTTTTCAACCCTCTTTGGGCAAATACAACTCCTCCACTCTGAGTGGGGAGCTTCTTTCTCTCCCTTTTTTATTTTATTATTTTTAAATTTTCTAAATTACAAACAAAAAGGGAGGGTATTCATGAGGCTTGAGGCTGTCGATGCCTGTAAATGGAGATTAAAGGAGATATTTAAGGTAAAGAGGATTTTGATGATGATGAAGAAGATGATGACAACGATGAAGATGATGATGGTGATGACGGTGAAGGAGATGATGGCAACGATGAAAAAAATGATGATGGTGATGACGACAAAGATGATGATGGTGATGTCAATGATGTCGATGACGATGTTGATGATGGTAAGGCAGCCTTTATGGCGGCCACAGTCATTGTTTTTCTTCTTTTTATTAACGTTAATAGTTAATGTTAGTTTAGTTAATTTTATTAAAGTTATTTTTTAATCGTTAGTTATTTTACGAACGTTAGTTTTAGTTAGTTAGTAGCTAAGTTACTAACTATTAACTAACTTACTTACTAACTCTTAACTACTTTTACTTACTAACTACTAATGTTACTAACATATGACTAACTTTTATAAATTTCATGGAAATATTACACATGTCCTCTATGGCTACCCTTACCTCAAGCCTAACCTCTACCACATAAATATGACTATTCTTATGAGTCATGATATTGCCCTTGATTTTGCCCATAATGGCCACCACTATGGCCCCTTCTACCATGACTCTATCTCTACTTGTACTAAACTAGAGCACCTATTCTAATTTGTTATTGCTCTGTGATGAGGATTAGCAAGTGTCGAGCTTTTCTCTTCCAATATGAACATAGATAGTAGATCTGCAAAATCAGGGATGGTGCTTCTTGTATTGATGGAGGTTTGGAACAACTTGTACTCCTCGCCCAAACCATCCAAACATATAACCAATATACTATCATTATCAACCTACACTTTAATACATCCAAGAGCCTAAACAATGCTCTTAATCTTCAATGCATATTCATTGATAGGCATATTCTCATGCTTGACATTGTTTAAATTATACTTCAATTGCAACTTTCTAGCTTTTGAATTTGTATCAAACAACTTAACCAGGTTATTCTATGCTTCTTCAAGACTATTTTCATCATGTACATGCCCAATCATGTTTTCTAAAACACTAATGGAAAGTCAATATATAACTTTCTGAGCACCCTGGCTCCATTCCTTAAATGCCTTGGTCTACTCAGGTGTAGCATTTTTGTCCAATAACTCTCAAGCCTCATTATTATCTCCTTCAATATCATCCCCATTACCTTGGCTTGCTCAAGTGTAGCATTTTCGTCTAGTGATTCTTGAGTCTCATTATTATCTCCTTCAATATAGTCCCAATAACCTTTATCCATAAGGAAATTGGTCAATCTGATTACATCTCTTAGACATTGTATAGTTGAACCAAAAATTTTACTTTTATCAATAATAACTTGGTAATTCATGTAAATTGTCACATGTATTGAACTCAATACATAAACATAGCCTAAGCAATACTTGTAATGTTTGACAGTCTACAAATAGTGTGCAAGATCTTGTTGAAACTCCTGCTTGACCATTAGCTTGGGGGTGGTATGGAGTTGACCTTTTTTATGCAGGATCATACGCTTAAAGGTCAGTTTTGCAATAACTTTATTCAAGAAGTGCTTACCTTTGTCACTCATTAGATCTATCAAACACTCAAAACTAGTCATAATATTGGAATACATAAAATTAGCCACACTACTTGCTATATTTTCCTTCAAATCCTATGCCTTCACCCATTTTGTGCAATAATCCATGCAAAAAAAGATGTATTTGTTGTATATCCTTTGAGTAGTAGGTTTAATGGTTCCCACAAAGTCTATTCCCCACTTTTATAATGGTTTCAATGGTGTAACAAGGTAATCCTACATTCTATCTATGTCCAATGGTTGACCCTCCTTCAAGCACTAGAGATATTTCTTAGCATAATAGTGGGTATCCTTTAGGAATATTGACCATCATAATCCAGCATGTAGTATCTTCTCCTTGTGATCTCACTTGAAAAATGACCACTTGATAATGAGTATGGGATTCATGAAGTACAATTGGTTGCTCACACTCAAGGAAACACCTCTTGGGGATGTTATCCACCCCTCTCTTATTGAAGGTATTCAAGATAACCTAATATGACTTTCTCTTCAAAGCCAATCTCCTTCTTTGATCAGTGGATAGAAGTGTAGGTATCACTCCTTCAACTAAAAAATGGATCACTTGATCATAGTAGGAGTCTGGATCTATGACCTCCTGCACCTCAAATAGCTCAACATTCAATAGCTAATCAAGTACTCTAGCTTCAAGATCATCATTATAAAGTCTACTCTAGCAATTTGTAATTGCATACTCTTTTCCCAAAGTGTAAATGACCTTATAATCAAATTCCTACATTACTAATGAAAAGGACTACTCTAACTAAAATTAATCTAACAAGTAATGCCACAAAACATGGAATCTAAATAGAAAATGGTAAACATGTCCATGCCATGGAGAAAATCTTCCATTAATCCATGAGACAATGGAGCCATGGTTACTACATGAATTGCAAGAGACAACTAATATGAAAACTAGAGCTAACTTAAAAGCACTTAGTAAAATTTAAATGGCACAAATGCCATTTTTTACCCCTAAAGTAATGCTCTAAATCTCTCTCTCTATAGGCAATTGTCTTCCTTTCAATTTAATAATGGGCCCTGAAGTAGTCTTTGGCAAGCATTTTTCCTTCATTACACACCATCCCCTCTTGATGTAGCATTGTCCTCAAAGCTTGGATGATGGAAATAATATAACCACAAGAATCTCATAAAAATTTTGAGGTTCATAAATGATTAATTTTCCTTATCAATGGTTGGAGACTCTTCAAGCACTTGAACTTCATGTCCAATATAGGCTTCAACTAAGAAACATGAAAGACATCATGTGTGAGTAGTAGAGGGTACTCTCAAGTTCACCTTTAGCTTGAGGATTGATATCATCAAGAAATAGTGAATCCATACATAGCCTCAAAGAGTGACATGCCAATACTCAACTAACAAATATTATTATAACAAAACTCAATAAGGTGAAGCCAATGGTCTCAGATGTAATATATATCATAGCAATAGTATCTCAAATAAACTTCAAGCCATTTGTTTACTCTCTCTATCTTTCCATCTATTTGGGGATGGTAGGCAATGCTAGGAGTGAGAAGTGTGCCCATAGAGTTAAACAAAGTCTACCAAAAGCCACCTGCGTAAACTTGGAATCTCTTTGAGAAACAATCTTCACCGACACACCATGCAATTTAAAAACCTCTCCATAAATTTCTCTAGCTAAATATTGGGTCTTAGTGGGAAGGAAGTGAGTGAGGTTTGTAAGAGATACTGTTCCAACCATGTTTAGTAGTTGAAATCCTATAATGAAATCCATGGATATATCAGTCCATTTGCCAATAGGAATGGGCAATTGCTATAATAATCCACCAAACAAAAGAGAAGAATCCTTGTTTTGTTGATATTCTAAGCACTAAGAAACAAAATCCTTCCTATCTATCCAAATCCCTTTCTAATAAAAAGTCTTATGAACCTTATCAAATGTCTTGAAAAGGCCCAAATGCCCCACCATTGGAGAAGAATATATCTCTTGAATAATCTTTTGCTTAAAATTAGACAAGGGAGTCAGTTACACTCGACCTTTGATCCATATAAGACCATTATGCCACTTATAATTGGGAAATTCTCCGTAATCTCCTTGCTATAATTTCTACATAATTATGGCTACATGTTGGTCCAACAAATACTCTTCTTGGATATTATTTATCCAACCTTTGTAGATAGTGGAGATAGTTGATAATGAGCATGCCTACATGTTTGAGAGTACATCAACCATAACATTATCCTTTCCAACCATGTAAGAGATCTCAAAATCTTAATTTTGGAGTGTGGCGGTCAACCATCTTCTTTTCTTTGGAGAGACTATAGGCTGTGATAGGAACTATTTCAATACTCGATGATCACTTTTCACTTTGAAATGGCTACCATAAAGATAATGGTTCCACTTCTTGATGGCATGAAGAATTTCTAAAATTTTATGCATGTAGGCTCCTCAAAACACTCACTCCCTCGCTCACACACACTCCCCCCCTCAAGCACTCACAAACAAGCAAAGAGAAGAGAAGGAGAGAAGAAGAAGAAGAGTCCACTTTGCCACACACCAAAGAATGAGATCTTCATTCACTTTCTAACTTTATATACAAAACACTAATCCCTTTTAGGCGATCATCCCCTCATCCCCTTTTTCACATGGCCGGGTCTTTTTCCCATTGTCCTCCTATCTTTCTAGCTTCCTTTCTACAGCCCATCTACCTTTACAATTTGCACAAGAGGGAGCCTCGCGCTCTTTTACAAAAAGTTTTAGGGGCACCTTACATTTAAGAATGCGCTTCTGCCTTTGGCTTAGCTTTTGGGCCGCCCTTGCACTATTGATCATTTCCCTTCTTGATTCTTTTGTTGTGTCTGATTTCCTCTTGGTCCACCTCTTTTATGTCCCGACTCTGCACTTTTCCCCTTTTTTTCCACTTTCTTCTTGTGTTGAGGTTAACATTACCCCCCTCCTAACGTAATTCCATTCCACAACACTAATGCGTAGTTGTTGGAAATTGGAGTGGGTGTAGCCAGAAGGATTTTTTGAGTTTGTATACAAGCCCTTGTAAGGGATGGTGTTGGGTGTGAACCGCTCCTTGAAATTGAAGTTGTAGTTGGGATGGGTCTCTCTTTGATGCTAGCCTTGAGTGGATTTGTCCTTTGAAATTGAGTATCGTGTTGGACGGATCCCTGCTTGGAGAATAGCAGGTGGACGGATCTATCGTTGAAATTCATGATGGTGTTGGATGGATCCGTCTACTTGACCTGTGTAGCTGCTATGACACGATCTTAACATGGCTTTTTCCCATTCTTTTCAAGTTTCCTTATCCCTTCACCTATGTCCGTGTAGAGTTCACCACTTGCATGAGAGGAAACATGTGTGCCTTATAAAATGAATTACATTGCACCTCGTGCTTTCCTTGTGAGAGCATTCGAAGGTTCTCCCTCATCCTTGAGAGAGAATTGCTAGAATATTCGGTGCTTATCTCCATTCTTTTTGAGAACCTTGCTAGAAGCTTTAGTGCTTTCCGTCATCCTTGAGAGTGTATCTTTCATTTTTTTTAGGACCTCCCTCTATTTCTAAGCTTGCCTTCTCCTGCACTGTTCGAAATGAACTTCTTCATTCACTTTTTGACAGGGGTTGCCTCGGTGTGTCTCTACATTGTTTTGTCTACATGATGGTGACATGTTGCATAAGATGACCCCTCTCCTAGAAAAATGCTAGTTCCAGGACACTTGCAATTTTGATTTGATGAAGGTTCGATGATTTAAAAGGGCGGATGTGCGAGTTGATGATGATGGGGTCTTGAGGGAATCGGGCTTGGAAAGAAACAGATCAACTGGTTAAGATGGTGGAGTCCGTGAGCGCATTGCATGGATGATGGGGCCTCCAGATTTGGGGGTTTGGAGCCTTTGTTTGTACTTTAAAAGAAAAAAAGGTGCACTACTTGGGGGTGAGGCTGCTATTCCATGTGGTGCATTGTGCTTGTGCTGGTGGAACTGGGAGTTGGGTCAAAGCCTAGGTGTTGTCCCTCACTTGAGTGTTACCTCCCTAAGTATGTTTGGCCCTTAATGTATCCTAAGTGTGAAGTGGGGAGTCAGAATGAGGCTAGGGGGTTAGGGATAGAGCCGCTCATTGACCAAAGCCACTAGACACACCTAACTTGAGAACCCCGAGGTGTAATGACTGTGGCCTATGTGGTGTAAACTGCTATTCGTTGTGATTTCTTCACTTTTCATATTTTCTTTATTTTTCTTTCTTTCTTTATTTCTCTTTTGCATTCATTTCATTTTCTTTTATTTCTCCTTTAAAAAAAAACATACTTAGGCAGGACAAGAGTTAAGCTTCGTCGTCCGAGTGGGGTGGAGAAGGGGACCTAAGACCCTTTGAGGTTTAAGAAAACTTATAGAGTGGTGATAGAGAGAAATGGATGATTGCAATGTGTAAAGTGACTAACATTCATATCTTCAGGAAGGGATGAACAAAATGAAGGGAGAAAAGCAGTGCGCATTATCAGTCGAGGCATGGTGCAACTATCTATGGTGTTGTGATCAAAGTAGAGGGATGGAAGGTTGCATTCTTGTGGAGTGGGATTTTGCCTAAGTAGAATTCTAAGTAGCCTAAGGTAATTATAGGTAGTAATGAATGCAGGGTCGGGGCATGAGCAGAATTCATCTACAAAATGAACTATAGAGTCACACGGATTTTCCAAGGTGACAATATGGGCCTCTTCAAGCTTAGTACAATTCGCATTGTAGATTATAGGGAAGTCATACCAGCCATGGACATTGGGATCAAAATCCACTCCCATTCCATGGGGGTACGGCATGAATGTCAAGTTGTTGCATTCGAAAATGGGAGGGTATTGCAGAAAGCCACCCAAGTGTCCATATTTATGTCACAGAGGTGCCTTCTCCATGCAAGCTAGCACTCATAGCCCGGCACTAATCTCAGGACCTCAAAAACCTTGTCTTGCCAAAATTCTGCATCCTCTATGCCCCAGAGGGTGGGGTTCTATTCTCTCTCCATCAACCATTTTTCCTCCAGCCTGCTTCAGATGTTGATTACTCCTTCCACCACCTTGATTGGTAGAACCCTATGCAAATTGGCGGGGAATCGAAAGTTCAAATCGAAGGGATTTTTTGAAGTTTCCTAGTCTTCCCAAATCACCAAATCAGCATGGAAGCTCGATGGGAAATTATCTTGGCTCGCTGGAATAGGCACGGGTGGCACTTGTACCAGTTTGGCATTCAACCTTCTCCTTGCTTCCTCCACCATGTGTTCTCTTTTTTCCTTAGGTGCGGCCCTTCTTTCTTCGGATGTGTCTGCTTGTTTTTGGTCTTCTGGCAGTGGGGGGGAAGGAGGTTGTGGGACTATCTCTTCTTCATTGGGCCCCATCTCAAAGCTTGGGCCAACCTCATCTCTTTGCTAGGTTTCCTTTTGGACTCCTTTTGAAAACCCAATTGCATCTATTTCTTGTGGGGTCAGGCCTGCCGACAATAGGTATCTTTGTTGCTCTTCCAGGGTCAAGCTGACTCCCATAGGTTGCAGCAGCATCTACAGGCTTGCTTCGAAGGCACTGCATGCAATCTACAACTTTTTCTTGATGGTTTCAATGGCCTCCCTTTCCTCCACCTAGGTGACATCGAGTAGTGCATTGAGTAAGGCACGTTGCTGGGTTTCAAAGCCCACTTGGGTGGCCTCTTCTAGTTGGCTTTCAACTAGTAACTTATCTTTTTCAGCCTAAGCCAAATAGCACGCCAAGGCTTTGACTCATCTTTCATTATGCATTGCCCATTCTTCTGCCCTTTTTGTCATCTTCTCGAGGCTTTCCCTTGCCTCTAAGCTAGCTTTGTCAACCTTTATTCTTGATCTTCCATTTCTCCTTTCAATCTCTGCTGCTCTTCCTGTGCTGAGGCTGCCTCTTGTGTCAATTTCTCCACTTCTTTTTCATATCTGCATGCTCTTTCCTCCCTCAGTGCCTCTAGTTCCTCTATGGCTTTAGTGATCTTTTCCATTTCAGCTTGCAAATTCTCATAAAGCCCTACGATCTCTGGTTCCTCTATGGCTTTAGTGATCTTTTCCATTTCAGCTTGCAAATCCTCATAAAGCCCTACGATCTCTTTGTTGTGTCTTAGCAGGCGCACTATGGCTTTAGTTTCTTTGTCCAATCTTGCTTGCCATTCGGCTTTTGCTTCTTCTTTATCCTGTAGTTGTTCCTTGAGCTCACCACATCCAATGGTTGAGGATTTTGAAGATGAGTATTGGTGGCCTACCCTATTTAAAGATACTTATTATTATTGTAAAAAATGTGATGCCTCCTAGCCGTCCTTCTAAGAGTTTTGCTACCCCTTTGACACCTATATTGGCATAAGCGTCTTTTGAGAAGTGGGGAATTGACTTTGTGGGCCCAATTGATCCACCTACCATATATATGTCTGAAAATAAATCCAAGTATCAACAAAGATGTTAGCAACACCACCAACAGCAGCAAGGGGGGAGTCTCTGGATACCACAATAGAGTTAGAGCACTGAGTCAGAGAGGAAAAAACCATCTTCCAAGGCTTCAACCATAGGGTTTGGAGGGGTACTAAAGGCTATAATCCAAGAAGTCTGAGGAAGGTGGAAAGAGAAGAAGTCTAATCGTTATATCTTGGTTTGTACTGACTATATTACCAAGTGGGTGGAAGTGAAAGTGCTTAAGATGGATAAAGCCATTGTTGTGGCTAAGTTTATGTATGAGAATATCATTACCCTTTTTGGTTGCCCACTAGAATTAGTAAGTGATCGAGGTTTCCATTTCTTGAATGGTCTTATTAGGGAGTTAATGGAAATATACAAAATTAAGCATCACAAATCAACGCCTTATTATCCCTGAGCTAACGAGCAAGTTGAAGTAACCAATCGCATTATTTGTGGGATTTTAACTAAAATGGTCGCCTCTCACCAACGAGATTGGGATAAATATTTGTATGAGACATTATGGGCCTATAGAACCACTTATAAAGTGATAGTGCAAAATACACCCTTCAATTTAGTTTATGGAACTAATGCTATTTTTCCAATTGAGCAAGAGTTTCCTACTCTATGAATCTCCCTCTCGTTACAATTAGGTGAGGCTGAATCATTGAAGCAAAGGAATTGGTGAGGTTAGATGAAGAAAGACTCTTAGCTTTACAAAGTTTAGAAGCAATGCAAAAGTGTCGTAAAGCTTGGTATGATCAGAATATCAAAATATGAGAGTTTAAAGAAGACGATTTAGTTTTATTATATGATGGTCTCTATTACAAATTTCTTGGGAAGCTAAAAATTTGTTGGTTAAGGACCTTTTAAGGTTGTTAAAGAGCACTTTTTATTTACAGTATCATCCACCATTTGGTTGTAGACAGTGTCAGTGGCATCTTTTCGTGCATGCTCAGCTCCTATGTTGGCAGTGTCGCACATATTTTCAACATTATGATACCATTGCTATGCAAGATGCTATAGGCTACACTTATCAATGCCACGATTATGATAGTGTATTCTCACCTGATCATGGTGTCGCTCAGTCTAGGGTGGGTAGAGAGCAACAAGAATTTTCCTGATATCAAGCTGTTGTTTACCGTTTTACTCCGATGATCAAGTAAATGCTAGTTGTCCTCCCTGTTGGGATTATATATGTTGGCATATGGATGCGATCGATGGCTACTCTTTAGGATGTTTACCAGTGGCTCCTATGCCCTATTATGACGATACAGCTACGGCTCTGCTCCATGATGTGATGGAGGTTTTTAGCGATGCACTTGATAACCGGTCTTTGACATCTGATGTGTCTACGCTAGAGGCTATTCATGAACATCCTATATCTGATGGTTTAGTTGATAGGCTTGACTTAGATAGTGTGGATGATTTTGGATTAGGGTTATTGTTTGCAATAGAAGATCTTAGAGAGTTTGAAGATTTTAGTTTAATTGTTTTGTTTTCATAGAGCCTTTGGGGTTTTTACTTTATTCTACATATTAAAAAATACAAAACAAATAATCTTTTTTTTAAACTTTTGGTTTGTTGATACCTTTACATTTTAGGTTTTAGCACACTTAGTTTAGTTAGTCTTCACATGGTTAGGTAGTTAGTTGCACACACGGTTGGGATACTCCTTTAGTGCTAGGAGCTCATCACAAAGAAGTTTGACTAGATGGCCGGTTTCTAAAGGAGTTTCACTCTTAATTGATCTAACATATTAATGGTTTAGTGGTTAGTGGTTGAGTTCTGTGCAGGTTTGATGTAAACTGCAGATTGAACTGAAAGAAGAAGAAAGAGTGATCAGGGAGATCCATGAGCAGGTGTCCTGCAATTTTACCCCCCTTTGGGAGCCAACGGAACCATCAGATTTGGGTTCCGAATAGCAGAGAAGGAGCTATAATTTTTATGCACGTTTTGTTCTACGAAGAAGCTCCAGGAGATCTAATGCCTAGAGATTGCTTCTGAGTAGTGTGAAGATTCCAAGTTCTTTCAATACATATTGTTTCAATTCATTGTGATTTGTCTTTGTAGTATTTACCACTTGGGTATTCTTTATGTTCTCTTCCATCTCCTATCTCTACTTCCTTCTACTTCTAATCCTTGGTGGATTCGATCTTTCGACAAAAACCCCTCCGACATTGGTGAACCTGACGTGAAAGGTCATCAGAAGAAGGAAAGACAAGATGGGAGAATCTTCGAATACATTCTCTAGTGATGTTTTGCAACATGTGGTGCAAAGTATGAATATTCTTATGTAGGTACAACAACAACAATAGGTGATGCAAGCTTCTACTCAAACAAAAAGTGTTGTGATGAATGCTTTGCAAGCAGTTGAGCGTGAGGTGAAGCTATTCAATGGTAGGATTGTATATGCATATGAACATACCTATGCTCAGAAGATGGAATTCTTTGGAGTTGCTCAATCTGCATGGAGCCGATATTTTGTACGTATTACTGTTCATGAACTGAAAGCACGGATTACTGAATTATACTTGCAAGATGCTGACTGGGTAGCCTTCAGGAAGACACTCAGGGAAGAATTTTATATTGAGGATACCAATTTGATTACGCACAAGACTTTTCGAGAGTGCATTTTACAACCCAATAAGGGTCTTATGGCTACGGAATTGTTAAGAGAATTTGAAAGTTGATTTGAGCAGTTGGATCTTGTAGAATAGCAAGCTCTTGCAAATCAGAAAATTGAATTGTTTCTACATGCAGCTGATCTTGAGCTTCAAGAGAAGCTTGATGATTTGCTGGAGGATCAGACTACAGAGACAGGTTTGAAAACCGAGTGGAGACATGTCAAGGAAGCTATTACTACACTTGTGAAGAAGCATAGAAGAAGAGAAAGATTGCATGTCTCTAGCTTGCCCACTGTTACGAGCAAGATAGTTGATGTATCCAGTAAGCCACCTACTTCTCTGGCTAATCTTATGGATGTACCTACTATTGTTCCCTCTATTAGGGAATATTTCTTAGATGAATTGGTCTAAGGCATGCGGGATCTTCAATTGAAGGTTGCACAATTGGACGAAAAAGGACAAGAGGAAAGGGGACGGGTAGCTGTCCCTAAGCCTAGAAAAAGATGTATGTGGTGTGATAGTTTGCAACACGAGAGAAAGGATTGTGCTACCTATTAGGAGGCCTTCGCACAACAACTTATCTTTTGGAAAGATGGCAAGATCCATGCACAAGAAACGGGATTGCCTCTTGCTTTGAATTTTGGAAAGGGAGGTATGCAAAAGTTGTTGGAAGACTTGGCTGTTTGAAATGCTTATGTGGCGGTACATGCTTCTACTTTTGGTCTACAGTTGGATAGCATGCATAGCCAAGTGATGGCTGGTCCAAAGGCTGAAATATGGACACATGCTTTACATGTAGTTGAAAAGAGAAATGTAGATGCATAACTGGTTGGGAATCACCAGTAGATGCATATTCAGTGTATGCATATTTAGCAAAGGTACAAAACACGGATGTACTTGTGGAAGAAAAATGAAAAAGAGATGAAGATATTGCAGGGACATCTAAAAGAATGAAAAGAAGAAGCGTGGATCAGCCTAAAGCTGTAAATTAGCCACCTCCGGAGCATGTTATGGAAGAGGTCAGTCAGGAGCAAAAACAAGATAACAAACAACAAAGCAAAAAGAAGGTTAAGCAACCAGGATATAAGTTGCAATTTGACATTGAGACAACCACATATCTTAAGAAGGTTCTTTAAGAATGGATCTTAAACAATCCGGTGGAATTTACCTTGGGAGAGGTGCTTGGCATTGCCAAACGAGAATATCATGATGAGATCATTGACATAATTAAAAGGAAGCGTCATTTTCTTGGTGATACCACTAGTGCATTGCTGCAATTTGAAGAGGAAACTAGTTTGTTGGGTATTCAGGCTAAATATGAGCATGAAGTAAGTACAAGATTGTCTATGCAGGATGCTATTAATCAATGGACAGCATGTGGAAAAGAGAAAAAAGTGGCTGAAAATGCATTGTCTTGTAGCAATATGCATGGTGGAGTAAGGCAAATGCAACAATATGGAGAAGAGACTCTAGGATTTATTCTTCAAAGTCACTACACAAGAAATCATTGGGCTAGAACTACCACTGAAACGGTAGTGAAAATAGGGGAACATGAAACTCCTTGTGTTGCTTTACTTGACTGTGGTCTGAGATAAATGTCATTGAACGTGGATTGTATGAAAATGGTGCATGGCCTGTGGACACTGATCATGGTTGGTATATGAGGGCTGCAAATAATTCTTCGAGAGAGCTTTATGTTGCATGTCGTAATGTAAAAGTAAAAATTGGTGATGTACACGAAGAGCAACACTTCTTTGTGCAAGATAATTCCTCATAGGCAGTGATTTTGGGATAGCCCTATATTACAGGAGTGCATATGGAAACAAAGGTGCTTGATGATGGTTTTGCTTATGCAAGAGTCAGAAGCAAAGATGGGAGGAAAGCAGTCCAATTTCTTACTGTTTGTGTTAATCATCCTAGAAATCATGATACACTTTGAGAGTCTCCTTTGGTTCCAAATGCAAGGGAATTCAAAGACCTGGATTTTCATTAAGCACTGCTGTAATGCGGGGCTACAGTAGTGCTATTCAGTGGGTGTAATCACCTCTTGATGAAATGAAGCATGTATTTACTATTGATAATTCTCAGTTTACAGTAAACAGTTCATGTTGGTTTCAGCCTATGAAAGTTATGTGTAGGGCTGAACGCATATTTATGAAACGGGCTACTAAGAAACTGAGAGCATTGGGGTTGTTAGCTGAAAATGATGGCATTTCAGGCATCTTTTATGGGCTGAATATTAGTGACACCATGGCTGAAATTTCAGCAACTATACATGCAAAAAATGAGGCTGAAAATAAAGTGTTGTCAGTATGTTCTTTGGATATGTATGATGTTATAGCATTGTTTGCTCAGCAGGAAGGATTACAATGGGCTGAAGCACTTGTGGAGACAAAGTATAAGACAATTGACAAAAAGGTGAAACCAATTGCTTTCCCACTTCCACCAGAGAGTGAGGGTATGTATGAAAAAGTGTCAAGGCAACGAAGCTTACATGATCCTAAAGATATAGGTCATTAGTTTACATCTGAAACATTACAGGAATTGAAAGTTGGTGCAAAAAGGTTTCTTTTTCTTGTTGAGAGAGACTGTTTTATGTGGATGTTCGCTAGACATGGGAAGGCATTTGCATTTCAACCAAGTGAAATAGGTTGTGTGGATCCAAATGTTGTCTCTCCTATGGTCATATTTACTGTGCCACATGTACCATGGAACTTGAGGCCTATTCCAGTGCCTAAAGATTACTTGCCCAAGCTCATGGATTTGCTAAATGAAAAGATTCCCATGAAGATCTTGGAGCCTCCTTCAGTTCCGTACTCAAATCGTTGGTTTCTTGTGCCCAAAAAGAATGGGGCTTTGAGATTTATTCAAGACATGCAACCGGTCAATAAAGTGATGATAAAAAATGTGGGTGCAGGTCCTGTGGTTGATGAATTTGCAGAGGCTTTTGCAGGCAGAGCGATCTATTCTTTGGGTGATCTTTACTCTAGCTATGATCAGTTTTAGCTTGGAATTGAAAGCAGGGATATCACAACCATGAAGACTCCTTTGGGGTTAATACGGATGTGTACTCTCCCACAGGGTGCAACAAACTCAGTGGCACACATGAAAAATGCTATGAATAGGGTACTCAGGGATTTTATGCCAAAATTGACTATGCCCTTCTTGGATGATGTTCCAATCAAAGGGTGTGCAGTGGATGAAAAGAACGAAGAGATGGATGCTCATGGGTCTAGACAGTTTGTTGCAGACCATATTGTGGATTGTGAGAGGATTTTGACATGTCTAGAAGAGGTGCATTTAACTCTTTCTAGAAAAAAGTCTGTCTTTGGAGTTGAAGAGGTTTTGATTGTTGGGCATATGTGTGGGCCTTATGGGCGAAGACCATTACCAGTAAAAATAGATGGGATTGATAGAATGCAAGATGTGTGCACGAGTGTATGAGAGGTGCGTAGATTCTTGGGAGCATGTGTGTTCTATTTGATATGGATTCCTCACTTTGCACATGTAGCCGATGCTCTTTATCAGCTTCTAAGGAAAGGTTAGAAATTTCATCGGGAAAGGAAGCATCAGAAAGTAATGAAAAAATTGAAGCAACTCTTAAAATCTGCTCCTACATTGAGAAAGGCTGACTATTCACATGGAAATCCTATCATTATTACTATTGATACAAGCCCGATCGGGATTGGATGGGCAATTGGGCAAGATGATGAGGAAGGATAAAGATATGCAATTCTCTTTGGTGCTAAAATATTGACTGAATGATAGAGAAGATATCCACAGGTTAAAAGAGAATTATGGGGAATTGTGACATCCCTTAAATGTGATAAGGAGTATTTTATGGGTGCTCATGTAGTCATTGAGACTAATTGTTTGCCGGTATTGGGTATGATTACTAGTTGTGCTACTCTGTGCATTGCTATGCTCCGGTGGATTGCATACATCAAATCTTTGAAGCCTGAATTTCAGCATATTACAGGAAGAGATAACCCAGTGGCAAACATGTTATCTCGAGCACGTTATGAGAATGAAGATGGGATGATGGATGAGGAGGAAGAAGATGACATTCTTATGGCTGAAAATGATGTTGCAAGAGTGAATTTAGCAATGCAAGGTGTTGCTACAGCATTAACCGAAGCTTGGACAACAAAGAGAAGACACTTTAGATGTTTTGTATCTTGTGTAGAAGTGTTTCTGGAAGACAAATATACAAGAGAGTGGCTAAGAATTGGTCAATACCTCAGTACATTAACAAAGAGAGATGAATGGTTAGATGAGGAGCTTAAGAAAATCAAGAGGAAAGCATATGGGTTTTTTTTAGAAGATGGATGCTTATGGAAACATGCTAAAATCCTTTATTAAAATGTATTTCAAATTATGCTTCAAACAAGAGATGTTGAGCCTCCCTTATTAAATATTCTCTCGATTCCCATCCTCAAGATTTTGTCAAAATCCAATCCCTCTAATGTGGGTGTCAGTCTTGCATAAATGCTATCCAAACAAGGTGTTGGGTGTAAAGGCCCTTTACCCTCTCCGATGTATCTCCCATTTATATATTACTTCACACATGTGAACTCACCCTACTAGCAGGTGTAAGTGTATTGTACCCTAAGTATAAATTCATTTGTTTATTCTTTGTGTGTATCACACTGGTACACACTTATTCGTCAACTCACTCACACACACTCTCTCTCATTGTTCAGTACTATTGAGCACCTCGATTAATGTGCACCTCGATGGGGAGCAAGTTAGACAAACACCTCGATGGGGACTGAAGGTCTAACCAGTGCGTGGTGACAAGGACAAGCGTCAAATGTACACACGTGACTGGTCAATAGGGACCAACAGTCGAGCGTGACGGTCGACAAGGGTCATGTAACACAGGCTATAGGTCAACGGCCCCATTTTCTCTTTAAAATTTAGAAATTTTCAATTCATTTCATTTTTCCTCTTTCGGGTGTTCGCGTGAGCAAGCATAGAACACGAATCTGTGCAAATTTTCTCCTTAAAATTTGAGGGTTTTCCTAGATTTGGTGCCATACACAAGTTTCAGTGATTCTTGATCCACAAATTCCGAACATTGAGTGCACGCGTCTCAAAAAAAAAGTGGATTTTCAAATGCAAGTGAAATTTTTGCATGTTTGAGCCAATTTCTTGGGAATGGTGCTCTTTTGGACCCTAAAATTTGGGGCTTTGCAAAATTCATGAAATTTCTGCAACATTAGCCCATACTTGATGCTTGGGAAGATATATTGATGCAATTGGAGAAAATTCACTACAAAAATTTTGAGGCTTTTCACATTGGTGATGTATTTGGAGTTAATTTGAGACTAGATAATAAAATTTGTAGTAGATTCACTGTTGATTGGGAGTTTTTCAAGCTTTGGATGCTTCAAATGTTGAAAAAGAGCAGCTTCTCTTAGTATATGTATTATTGAATACTCACTATGTAGTGAAACAATGGTAAATACATCATTTGGGTATTATGGTGATGTATTACTAAAGTGTGAGCTGTCTTTAATGCAAACGTATTAGATTTGATTCATGTATATGTTGAAATCAGTACTTGAGACTGAAATTGCAGCTAAACATCTACTTCTTGGACACCTTGGAAGTACAAGAGTGTGCACTTGTTGCTATTACAATTCAGCAACCTTGCTATTGGCCGAAATCATTCAGCTCTTTATTGCAATTGTGTATTGTTGAAGATGGTTGGCAATGCATCTATATCTAACACAAAGAATCTCTTTGAGATTCATAAATTCGATGGCAATGGTTTTGATCTTTGGAAATATTGTATACATGTTATACTCTTTCTAAAGGATTGTGATGATGATTTAGCAGAACATAAGCATGTTGCTTTGTCAGATGAGGATTGGGCTAAAATGAATAAAAATGCCATTACTTACATTAAAATGGCCATCATAGATTATATCTTGGTTGATATAAAGGGGCTTGATACTACCTATGTAGTTTGGGAGAAACTCAAGGCTATTTATGAGAATACAACTCCTGTCAATCAAGTACATCTCATGCAAAAGTTGGTCAACTTGAAGTTTGATGAGTCCAAGCCTACCTCAGAGCATTTGAATGCTTTCACTCATGTTTTGAGTCAGTTACAAGATGCAAGTTTGCCAGCTTTTGATCGTAAATTGAGGGCTATCTTCTTGCTCATGACCTTGCCCAATTCATGGGAAGCATTGGTTATATCATTGAGCAATAACCCCAACTTGACATTTGATGGTGTGCTTGGTTCTATTCTCAATGAAGAGATTAGACGTAAGGCAAGTGGGAAAAACAATGGATCAGCCTACAATGTAAGAGGAAGAACTGAAAAAAGATTCAATGTTGCAAATAAAAACAAAAACCGCATCAAAAGCAAGGAAAAACAGCAATATGTAACTTGTTATCAATGTGGTCCGATCGCAAGGGGCATAAAAGGCCCGATTGCAAGTACTTTAAAAGGGAACAAGAACACAATAATTATGCTAATGCAGAAGGCAAAAAGAATTATAGGGATGGTAGTTCTACCCCTAAAGAGACCAAAAAATTAAATGTGATATCTAGTGTTGTTATTGAGAAAATAGAAGAGGATAAAGATGTTGATTTGCTGGTTGCATTTTCAAATCCTCTTGCTATGACAATGGAGGACATGTATATCACTAAAATGGATGTGATAGATGCTTTGTTGTCAGCTCATGATGGTTTGTTATAATCGGTGGATTTTTTACAACGGTGCTTCATTTCATGTAACTCCATCTTTGGAGTGTTTTTCTTCTTATGCAGAAGGTAATCTTGAAAAAGTCTACCTTGGCAACAATCATGCATGTGATATTTGAAGGAATGGGCACCATACACCTGGCTTTAGAAAATGATCAGTAATTATTTTTTCATTATGTTAGGTATGTATTTGGCAGCAAGAAGAGCTTGCTTTCTATTGGGCGGCTCAATATCAAAGGTTACTTCACTACTTTTGGTGGTGGAATGTGGAAAATACAAAAAGGGTCCATGCTAGTCACTAAAGGTGGTAAAAACGGGACTTTGTATTATCTCTACTACAAGGCACTTTCTGGAAATTTTGTTGTAGTTGCTGAAGTACAGTCACACATGGAGTTATGGCACAAGAGTCTTGGACACATGAGCCAAAAAGGCTTGCAAGCACTTTCTTCACTTGGAAGAGTTGATGTGAGAAGCTCAAAGCTTGACTTTTATGATGATTGTGTTCTTGGTAAACATGTAAAGAGTCCATACTCTCATGGAGCCTCCAGGAAGGCATGTATCTTGGATCAGTCCTCTGATGTATGCACCATGACAATAAAAACTCAAAGTGGTTTCCGTTTTTTGTGTCTTTTATTGATGACCATTCTAGGAAGCTATGTGTTTACTTGCTTAAGCAGAAAAGTGAGTCGTTGGATGCTTTTAAAAAGTTTTATGCATTGGTTAGTACTCAAAAGGGCTTAAAGTTAAAATGTATAAGAACAGATAACAAGGGAGAGTATGTATCTAAAGAATTCAATAAGTTTTGTGATGTCAATGGGATTAAACGAGAGCTTACATCTCCTTATAATCCATCATCTAATGGTGTGACTGAGCAAATGAATCGCACATTATGTGAGAAGATTCGGTGCATGTTGTCCACAGCTAATCTCTCGCAATCGTTTTGGGGAGAGGCACTTAAAACCGCGGTGCATATTTGCACATCGTGCACTTGAAAGTGGTATCCCTGAAGAGGTTTTGTCTGACAAACCTACTTCATATGAACACTTAAGGGTCTTTGGCTGCGAATGCTATGTACATGTACCTATTAATAGCAGAACCAAACTTGACATGAAATCTCATAGAGGCATCTTCATGGGTTATGGAGATGAAGGTGAAATTGGCTATAGAGTTTGGGTTCCAAGTATGAAAAAGGTGCTATGCAACCGAGATGTGGTATTTAATTAGTCAAAGCTGCTGAAAAATGTCACATCTAATGACTCACACAAAAAGAAGGTTACATTTCAGTGTGATCAGCTATTTGAGCAGCCATCAGCCACTCAAATTTCAACTCCTTTTGATGCTGATTATTATAATCAGCGTATCATTATTGAGCCAGATGAAAATGGGCAGCAAGGGGATGTTGAACATCAACTTGAGCACCAAAATTAACATGCTAAAAATGAATTACAATAGCCTAAAATTGTATTATAGCCACCTGAACATGCAGTTCAACAGCCAAAAAATGAGGTCATTGACATTCCCTTGGATGTGGATCCATTACCTGGTAACAGAGATCATTGGGTAAGAAGTTCTACATGTGTCAAAAGAACTATACAATTTGGACTACATTTTTCTCACAGATGAAAGTGAGCCTCTTATGTATAAAGAGGCCTTATCATGTGAATTAAAGAAAAAATGGGAGCTAGCTATGCATGAAGAAATGAAGTCATTGTATCAAAATGATACTTGGAACTTGGTTACATTGCCCAAGGATAGGAAATCCATTCCTAACAAATGGGTCTATAAAGTCAAAATTGTTGAGATATCGAGCTCCACTCGTGATACGCCAGGGTGACCGTTGTGTATTTATGTCACCGACTTGTCAATTGCAGACGCGGTTGGTACACCGCCCATGAATAATAGCTACATGATAGCTATCCTTATCTACTCTAGTTCGTGGCTCAGTTAGTATGCCACCTTAGTTAGTTGAGTTTGGTTTGAGACCCATATATAGGGTTCTTCTATTTCTTTGTACTTGTGTTCTTTTGGCTTACACAACTAAGAAGAGGAAAATTGTTTTCAGCTTCCACCCTTGTGTGTCTTCCCCCATTGTGCAAGCAAGAAAGCTTCAAGAGAGACTCCTTCATTCTCTCCCACAATCTTGACATGGTATCAGAGCCTTGTTCGTGGTAAGGAGCTCAAGAAAGCAAGCCAAGCTCGCGGTGTTCTGGTAAGAGGAGCAGTGTTGCTTTCATTTTCTGTTTTGGGAGCAGATCTCCGCAGGTAGCACAGCCGGAAAGTGCAGGAGTGCATTGTCTCAGGTTGAGACGCCCTTCGCGGTGAAGCAAGAGGGCAGTATATGCTGCGGGATAGGGCTTTAGCCCTTGGCGACCTTGTTTTTTTGATTTGAGGCCATTTCGGGGCCTGTTTTGGAGGCGGAAGTTTTCTGCACGCACTCAAGAAAAGGCTCAGTTTTATGCTGTGTAGCCACTGTTCTACAGGTCGGTGAATAGTTATTGTAAAAATTGCATTGTATGCTTGTGCGCAGAGACGTTGGGAGTTACAGAATCATCCCTGTTGCCTGTTGATGCAAAATCGTCACTAGGAAGTGACTGTGTGGTCAAATACCACTTTCGCCAGTTTTGTAGATTTTCCCTTGTGAGGGTGAAGCTGTGGTTTTTGCAGTGACAGAATTTTTTGCAGTCTTCTATAATGGCATCTGATTCTCTTTCACAGATTGTCACTGAAAAGCTTGACAAGAACAACTTCCAAGCATGGAAGTTTAGAATGATGAATTTCCTTATGGGAAAAGGATATTGGGAATTTGTTGCAGGAAATGAAGAAGAACCAATTCTTCCTGATGTTCCCAATCAACAGCAAATGCAGGCATTTAAAGCATGGCATGAGAGAGCCAGGAAAGTTATGTATTGGCTGTCTATCAACATTTCAGACTCTATGATTGTGCATATTCAGGATGCAAGTATGCCAAAGGAGGCATGGGATACTTTGTCAAAAATGTATAGCACAAATACGCAAGCCAGGAAAATGCAGCTCAAGCAAGAGTTGCACAATGTGCAAAGAGAAAATATGAGCATCAACGACTACCACATGAAGGTGAAGAACATTGCAGATGCACTTGCTTCCATTGGGTCACCAGTGGAAGATGATGATTTAGTTTCTGTGACCTTGAATGGTCTAGAAAAGGATTATGCACAGTTTCGGACATCCATTTCAGTTCGTGAAAGATTTCCTGACTTTGAGGAGTTGATTGCTCTTCTAATTTCTGAGGAGCAAAGAAATGGTGATGCATCTTCTTCAGGAGGAACTTCAAAAGAAGCTGTCTTCTACTCAAATGCTGGAAGAGGTAGAGGCAGAGGTAGAGGAGGCCGATTTGGAGGCCGTGGCAGAAATCAGAATATGCAGCAAACTCAAGAAAACCAATCCTATGGAGGAGGACGTGGTAACTCTAGAGGCAGGGGGAGCCAAAGAGGTCGTGGTGGATGGCAAAGAGGTCAAAATGCAAACAGTAATGTTGAATGCTACTACTGTGGTAAAATGGGTCATATGGCTAAAGACTGCTATAAAAAGCAGAATGACATCATGAATGGAAAACTGCAACAAGGGAATTATGCATCTTCTAGCAGACAGGGTGATGACAGAAATGAGCATCTGTTTATGGTGCAGCACATGAATAATTCTGTGACAAGTGCAAAAGAAAGCAATGATGTATGGTATGTTGACTCAGGTGCATCAAACCACATGACAGGTCATGCAGAATGGATGGAGGATGCAAGAAAAATGGAAAAACCAGGATTTGTGGAGACTGGTGATGATACTGCACATCCTATTGTGCAGATTGGAAAAATTCCTTTGTCTATGCAGGATGGGAAAAAGAAATACCTGTCCGATGTATTTCATGTCCCGAATATCACCAAGAATCTGGTTTCTGTTGGTCAAATGGTTGAGCAGGGCTTGCAGGTCAGATTTAATCCTCATGGATGTTTTGTTGAGGATATGAAAAATAAAGGTCGCTTGATAGCAAAAGGAAAGAAGAAGGGAAGAATGTTTACATTGGATGCAGACATGTCTGAATTGAGTGCAGCAATGTTTGCACATGGGACCGGTGTAGTTGCAGATATTGATATCTGGCATAAACGCATTGGTCATGTTAATGTACAGCGACTTAAATCAATGCAGGCCCAAAATATTGTTGCAGGTTTGCCGAAATTCAAGGTTGCAGAAATGCATAAGGTATGTGAAGCCTGTCAGTTTGGAAAACAGGCAAGGAAACCATTTCCTAGACATGTTCAAGAGAGTAAGAACCCATTGGAATTAATCCACTCTGATGTGTGGACAACTAAAGCTACATCTCTTGGAGGCTGTCATTATTTTGTCAGTTTTATTGATGACTATAGCAGAAAAGTTTGGGTGTATTTTATGAAAAAGAAAAGTGAAGTTTTTGGGCATTTCAAAACTCTTAAAGCGATGGTTGAAAAAGAAACAGGCCTACAGATAAAATGCCTAAGGTCAGATGGAGGGGGAGAGTACCTCTCAAATGAGTTTGCAAGGTTCCTGCAAGAGCATGGCATAAAGCAGCAATATTCATGCAGTCATACCCCACAACAAAATGGAATTGCAGAAAGGAAAAACAGGCATATTGGAGAGGTATCTCGTGTCATGCTCAATGAAAAAGACTTGCCAGATTTTTATTGGGTTGAAGTAGTTGCTAGAGCAATCTACATAATGAACAGGACTCCCACTGCAGCAATACATGGAATGACTCCAGAGGAGAGGTATACTGGTAGGAAACTAGATATTTCTCATTTGAAAATTTTTGGTTGCATTGCCTATGTACATGTGCCAGATGAGTTGAGATCCAAGTTGGATCCAAAAGCTGAGAAGTGCATCTTTATTGGTTACTCTCTGCAGCAAAAAGGGTATAGATGCTATAACCCTTCTACTGTAAGTTTACAGTGAGCAGAGATGTTGTTTTTTATGAGATGAGTAGCTGGTATAAACCAGTAAATGTGATTGATGATGTAGATGCACAAAATGGTAATGCTGCACAGATTTCACAGCAGCAGTCACAAAATATTAGTGGACCTGGAGCGTCCTCTAGCAGTGGTTCACATTCTTCGCCATGGACAGGCAGATTGAGATCAGGAGAATCTTCTCAGAGCAATGCAGATAGTGGTATGCAGGTATCACGAAAAGGGAAAGAGAAGGTTGATCAGCCCATGTTTGATGTGAATGCAGGTCACTCTTATGTGGATGGTGAATCCAATGGCTCAGAACAGAGCATTGATGATGAGTTGGGTATTCCTTCTATTGTTACACCTGGAGTAAGGAAGACCAGGGATGTTTTGAGAGCACCTGGGAGTGAACCTACTTTGTGCAGGTCTACGAGAGCTAGGTATCCTGTGGATAGGCTGAAATATGATGGATTTACAGCCATTCATTATGCATATATGGTCAAAGTGATACAGGAACCAGAACCCACATCTTTTGAGCAAGCCATGGGAAAAGAAAAATGGGAGAAAGCCATGGATGAAGAAATGGATGCCTTGGAAGCAAATGCTACATGGGAGTTAGTACCTTTGCCTAAAGGTAAGAATGCAATTGGGTGTAAGTGGGTTTATAAGGTGAAGCACAATGCAGATGGTTCTGTGAACAGATACAAGGCAAGATTAGTAGTCAAGGGGTATGCACAAACATATGGCATTGACTATGAAGAAACATTCAGTCCAGTTGCAAGGATGGCAACTGTAAGAGCAGTCATTGCTATGGCTGCATCAAAGGGATGGTCTTTACATCAGATGGATGTAAAGAATGCCTTCTTGCATGGTGATTTGCAAGAAGAGGTCTATATGGAGCAGCCACCAGGTTATGTGCATGCTGTTCATCCTGAGTTTGTTTGCAGGTTGAAGAAAGCCTTGTATGGCTTGAAGCAAGCACCTAGAGCATGGTCTGACAAGATAGGACAGTATCTTGTCACTATTGGCTTTCAGATTTTCAAGGTAGATTTCTCACTTTATGTGAGAAAAACAGAGAAAGGTATTATGCTACTTTTCATTTATGTTGATGATTTGATTATGACAGGTGACAGTGATGAAGATATCCTTCATGTGAAAATGCTATTGAAGCAGAAGTTTGAGATGAAGGATTTGGGAGAGCTGCGTTATTTCTTGGGCATTGAGGTGATTAGATCACCAAGTGGGATACAGCTCTTGCAGAGGCAGTATGGATTGGACATGTTGTCCAAATATGCGATGACAGGCTGTAAGCCTATTTCAGTTCCTTTGGAGCAAAATGTGAAGCTGAGCACAGATGCAGGTGAGCTTCTAGAAGACCCTACTATGTACAGACGCATAATAGGAAGTTTGATTTATATGACTATTACCAGGCCAGATTTGAGCTATGCTGTTGGATTGGTAAGTCAGTTTATGCAGGCTCCAAGGAAACCACATTTGGATGCGGCTAGACGCATACTCAGGTATGTGAAGTCCACATTGCAGTATGGACTATTTTATGAGATTGGGGTTCAGATACAGTTGCATGGATACACTGATGCTGATTGGGCTGGTAGTATTTCTGATAGACGATCTACCAGTGGATATGTGTTCTCTTTTGGGAGTGCTACAGTCACTTGGAGCAGCAAGAAACAGCCTATAGTTGCCTTGTCGAGCACAGAGGCTGAGTACAGGGGTGCAGCAATGGCTGCATGTGAGGTAGCTTGGTTGCATAAGCTACTTTATGATATGCATCAGTCTATAGATGGACCAGTTGTCATTTATTGTGACAACATGAGTAGTATACACTTGGCAAATAACCCAGTCTATCATGCTAGAACAAAGCACATTGAGGTGCATTATCACTATGTGTGAGAGAGGGTTTTACTAGGTCTTATTGATCTAGTTTATGTCAGCACATAGGATCAGGTAGCTGACATATTCATGAAGGCATTGGGCGCAGAGAAGCTGCGCAGGTTCAGAGACCTGCTTGGTGTGCAGGAATTGGGATTGAGCTCGAGGGGGAGTGTTGAGATATCGAGCTCCACTCGTGATACGCCAGGGTGACCGTTGTGTATTTATGTCACCGACTTGTCAGTTGCAGACGTGGTTGGTACACCGCCCATGAATAATAGCTACATGATAGCTATCCTTATCTACTCTAGTTCGTGGCTCAGTTAGTATGCCACCTTAGTTAGTTGAGTTTGGTTTGAGACCCATATATAGGGTTCTTCTATTTCTTTGTACTTGTGTTCTTTTGGCTTACACAACTAAGAAGAGGAAAACTGTTTTCAGCCTCCACCCTTGTGTGTCTTCCCCCATTGTGCAAGCAAGAAAGCTTCAAGCGAGACTCCTTCATTCTCTCCCACAATCTTGACAAAAATGACCACTCTTCAAGTGTTATTTGCCATTGTAGCATCTATGGATCTTGAACTTGATCAAATGGATGTTAGAAGTGCATTTCTGCATGGTGAACTGGAAGAAGAGTTGTACATGAAATAGCCGGAAGGCTTTGTTATACAAGGACATGAGCATTTGGTATGTAAGCTTAAGAGAAGCTTGTATGGTTTGAAACGGGCTCTTAGACAATGGTATAAAAAGTTTGATGCCTTCATGCTCTCACATGGTTTAAAAAGGAGTAGTGCAGATCGTTGCTTATATATTAAGAAGGCTGATGATGGAAGCCTTATTATACTTGTGCTTTATGTGAATGATATGCTTATTGCTAGTAAGCATAAAAATCAAATTAATGTATTGAAAAGACAACTGAATTAATCCTTTTCCATGAAGGATTTGGGTGCAGCTAAACATATTTTGGGCATGCGTGTGACACGAGATAGAGATCAAAATCTCTTATTTCTCTCACAAAAAAAGTACATCAGCAAAGTACTTGATCCTTTTTCAATGGTTGATGATATGCCTCTTGATGTACCTTTTCCACCTAATCTTAAGCTTAGCAAGGCAGGTTGCCCAAAAGATGATAAGGCAGCTAGCTCTATAAAGGGTGTTCCTTATGCTTCAACTTGTGGTTCACTCATGTATGCTATAGTTGCCACTAGACCTGGCATTGCTTATGCAATGGGAGATGTAAGCAAGTTTATGTCAAATCCTGGCAAAGCACATTGGGAAGTAGTGAAATGTATCTTACGGTACCTTAAGGAGACACAAAGAAAATGTATTTGCTATGGCAAGGGTATGTTAGATCTGCAAGTGTATTGTGATGCAGACATGGCAAGTGACTTGAATTCTCACAAGTCTACTAGCGAGTACATCTTTACCTTGACTGGTGGGGTGGTTTCTTGGTGCTCTAGATTGCAAAAGATAGTAGCACTCTCTACCATTGAGGCTGAATATAATTTAGCCACTGAAGCTTCAAAAGTAGGAGTTTGCTTTGATCGTTTGGTCAAAGATTTTGGGCTAATCATCAAAACACCTATACTTGGATGTGATAGCCAGAGTGTTGTATCCCTAGCTAAGAATGCCATGCTCCATGCATGTACCAAATATATTGATGTTCGAGATCATTTTATGAGACAGGTTCTCAATGATGGTCTAGTCACCCTGACTATGATCAAATCATAGGATAACCCTGCAGATGTTCTCACTAAAATTCTTGCAAAGGCTCAACATGAGCATTGCATTAGACTTGTGGGAGTTGGTTAAACGTTCACTTTGGACCTTTAAGTGGGAGGTTGTTGGATGTAAAGGCCCTTTACATTCTCCCATGTATATATTACTTCACACATGTGAACTCACCCTAGCAGGTGTAAGTGTAGCATACCCTAAGTATAAATACATTCTTTTATTCTTTGTGTGTACCACACAAGTACACACCTATCTGTTGACTCACTCTCACTCTCTCTCATTGTTCAATACTATTCAGCACCTCAATTAATGTGTGTTCTGTGTGTGTGTGTGTGTGTGTGTGTGTGTGTGTGTGTGTGTGTGTGTGTGTGTGTGTGTGTGTGTGTGTGTGTGTGTGTGTGTGTGTGTGTGTGTGTGTGTGTGTGTGTGTGTGTGTGTGTGTGTGTGTGTGTGTGTGTGTGTGTGTGTGTGTGTGTGTGTGTGTGTGTGTGTGTGTGTGCTTCTTGCCACTACAATCTTGCATTCTACTCGACAAACTGGTATCTAGACATCATAATTGCCACTACAATCTTGCACCTCTACAAGCTATTCCATCAAATTCCTTCCTTCCATATGTTGATGCATAAATCATGAACGTGCAGCAACATGAATGAGGCATGATCACCAAATTGTAATGGCCTACTTATCTAACATCTTTAATCAAGAAGAAAAAAATAGATTTATGCTTGAATACATAGGAACAACTACATTCTAGTATACACACTTCTTAAGTCAAAAAGTAATAGAGAATAGCAACGAATCTTCAAGAAATTGGGACATAGTTTCAGGTCACATCATCCACATATCAAAACAAGAATGGTCTTGAATGTTTCGTTACATTGAGAATCCAAAAGACACAAATCACGATGCGTTACATTTGGACATGCACCTTTTTGCTAAAAGTAAAGGAGTGCTTTACATAACCAGACATAATCATAAGTACTAAGGTTCTAAAGTGTGTGATTTGAGCCTCAACACCAGCAAATAGAAAATAACATTATGGCTCCCTCATACAAATGAGTAAGAAAGCTATGCATAGTATCAAGCTAGCAACAAATGTTTTAGTGACTATCTCCACTATCCTAGTTCAAGTTCTTGCTTATCTCACCACTTGATATCTACAAACAATTACCTATTACTTCATGAAAAAGCACATATATTGCTACCAATGGCATGCAAATGTGCTAAGAAACTTGCAGTACTCTAAAATTAAAAAGAAGGATAAGTGTGTCATTTGAACTATAGATGGGCATGCCAATTGCAAAGTGGCTTGAAATTCATCTAGAATATTGGATAACATCCTTGATAGAACATCCATATAAAATTTTTAAGTGTACTACATAGCATTTAAAGCTTTCAAAACACACTAATATATATTGAGAAAAACTTCAATCTCACAACTAGACAAACAAGGTTATCTTTAACTCAACCAAACCTTGATCCCTATTATTTAGCCCAAAAGAAAAATTTATAAAAGATTTTACATGCAGTTGTAAAGCATTATAAATCATCAAGCCACCATACCAATGTATTATTGTTGGATGTTCAATTCCATACTACATCTTCTGGTGCATGCCTTATACCCCATAGATTTTGGCCAAGCAGCTTATAGGTTAGAAATCCTCCTTACTCATATGCATAATGCTTTTCATGTCCTTCAATAGCTTAAGAAGTATGTGGGACCTCTAATTTCAACATCATTAGATCTTCCTCAAATCATAGATGACAGATATTGCTCACATTGTGGAGCAGTTAATTGGACATTACTAGCCAACTTGATTGAGGCGTCTAAGAAAATATCATGGCCAAGATTTGTATTAAGTGGAAAATACATACCAAATGATGAGGCCATTTTGAAGCTTGCTACTTTTAGGTACCAACTATGACTCTCTCTTTCCTCCCATAGGTGGGGTTTAGTTATGCTTCCACCATTTTGTACCTTAGATGTTGGACAAAGTATTATGAGTATGGAGGGATTGAAACAAACCTAGTTTGTTTGCTAGAGCTAACCTTCAAGACTCCTTGAGTATGTAAACCAATTTGGCTCTAGGAAAAGGCATCTTATGCTCATTTTTAAGTTTCCCCTTTTGAGGAAGCTTTCAATGTACATTGGGGATTTGGGCTCTATTTGGTAGCTAGCTCACATCCCATCACACATTGTATCTCTCAATTAAAGTTTAGTTAGTTAGTGTTAGTGCCTTTCATAGTACTATATCCAATCCCTCATACATGTCCTTCATCTTGATAAGAGAGTTGTTGAACTAAGTATCAATATGTGGACACTTTATAGATACACATTAATTTCTCTACCAACCTTCTTACCTCTCCGAAAGATTATATTTATAAATACACACCAATTTCTCCACTAGCCTTCTTATCTTTGCTAAAAGATCATCTTTTTCACTTGAGTATGTGCACTACTAAATTATGTTTTTCTTTTTTGCTCTCTAGATAAGGGTTCCAATATGAAGAAAATTTTGTAGCTCCATTAACTCATGAGGTAACACTCAAATCTTAAAAAAAACACACATGTACTAGTATTGGCAACTTTTAAACAATGTGTTGGTTGTTCTCAAGTTTCTTGCATACTTAGATAGTTATATACTTGCAATAACCCACATACATCATCCTATAAGTTTCTCTAAGATTTATGGAAACTCCACATTACAATTTCTTTCAAGTTTTTGATCATGTTTCTTTGACTTTGGAAACATAAATTGTTCCTAATTTTACTCGTTATTATTGTCCAATACCTTTTTTTTCTTTTGTTTGGAACATTGCAGTATGTGATGAGATAGCCCATAACCTTCAAATATGCCAACAATCAAATTGAATTTCTATCCACAACTTGAACTAACAAATAATGCAGACTATATAATCAATTGTCCCACTCAATATGGTTAGTGGTATTCAAGTTATTGATGATTCTCCAATCAAGCTATGGTGGCTCCTCAACACCCATTTTCATTTACTATCCATGGTGGTCAACAAATGTGACCCACATAAAAATGTTAAAAGTATGAAGACTCAAAGATGTATTTAGTGAGTTTTGTAGTCACAAGTGATTTTGCATGACTAGCCTAGTAGAGGCCAACAAATAATAAAAGGAGAGCTATATCCATGTCTTAAGGCAACTAACAATGTAATATACTTAATCAAATTATATGCAATTATTCATTCATTTATTTGTTAAAATTAATTAATTTATTTATACGATGTGGCAATGATGCTACGAGGGTCCGACCTACCATTGTGTCATAATTTATTTATGGCAATAATCAATGATCCCCTCTAGCTAGAAAAGCTTGCAAGTGGTAGGTTTGCAAGAGAAAGTTCAAGGAACATAAGGAACCTAGCTGCAATTGCTCTTGCACAAATGAAAAATCATTAACCATTATAAACATTTTGTTGCATCATGATCAATGCAATTGTAAAACTAGCAATTGTTTTGAAAAAATGCCTAAATCAAGTGTTGGTTACATGTATATAGCTTTGATGATTGGCATGTCCAACAACTAGCCTACTTGTGCCTCCATATATCAAATCTCAAATTGTCTTCCAAGAAAGTGATCCATTAATCTGTAGATGATCAAATAAGACTAAGGGAGTGATCATATGCTTGAGGGGGCCCCATACCCACTATGGCTATCCTCCTCATACCTCCAAGGCTTGCTGCTCAAGCACTTTCAAAGTAGAAGGGAGAGATTGAATTTTAAGGGAGATCCCATAGGCAAGGGTGGGGGAGGGGATGTGAGAGAGAGAGAGAGAGAGAGAGAGAGAGAGAGAGAGAGAGAGAGAGAGAGAGAGAGAGAGAGAGAGAGAGAGAGAGAGAGAGAGAGAGAGAGAGAGAGAGAGAGAGAGAGAGAGAGAGAGAGAGAGGGATTAGAAGGGAGATCCCATAGGGAAGTTGGGGGGGAGCGAGAGAGTGGAGAGAGGGGGAGAGAAGGGATTAGAGAGAGAGAGAGAGAGAGAGAGAGAGAGAGAAACTACAACTTTTTATTTTAACAACTTTACAAAATAAGTTTATAATTTTTCATATTTTACATACTAAGGAAAATTGATGGTCCAAGTGATCTCTATGGGCATGCAACATGCTCAAAACTGGACCTTTGACTATTATGACATGGAGAATTTTATCCTCCCTTCATGATATCTCAATAAAGAAGTAAAGAGATGGTCTCTTCCAAGATTGAACAATTTTACTTAAAACTATGGCTTGTTCCGTACAAAATTATGCATGTAGCAATGGACTTACAATTTTGAATCATGAAATTTTGATTACCTACAATTCATGCATCATGTGATAGGCTGAGTGAGTTTAGAATTGTATTATCAAGGCATAGTTAGGAATTTAGAATGCAAGTCAATGGAGGAAATTGCTAGAGACTTATTGATTGTAGGTACTTCATCATGCAAACTAGCAGGGATCTCAATCACATGGAGGTTGCCCTCTAGCATTTGCACCACATCTATCATAGAAGGTCGTAGGGATGGGTTTTCTTGAATGCACCATAAGGCCACTTTGACAAGCAAGATTGCTTGCTCAAAAGCTAGGAGATTAAGTTGTTTGTGTAGGCGAGGATCAAATATATCATGGGGCAAACCCTCACTTAACTTCTTGAAGGCTAAGGTGGGTAGATGCCAACATTTAGAGTTGGAGTGTGAGTGGTTGATGACATGACATCTGCTTACCAACTCTAGGGCAACCATATCGAAGCCATATACATCAGCTTTTTTATCCACACCTAGGCTGCGAAGCCATTCTTGAGCAAGGTAGTGGAGGGTGCCCCTTAGGGTGGTGATAATTACATCGTTGGGGGCATCTCAACCAACACTTTTAAAGAGGCCGAAGTCGGCCACCTAGACCAATGTTCACAAAAAGCCTGGATTTAGTATCAACATGCATGCATTCAAGGATAAGTATAATTTCAAAACAAATTATCAAATTGAAAAACAAGAAGCTCTAAAGTTTTGGAGGTCTTAAATTTGATCAGATAAGTCCACTTTAGCTAGTATTTGATGCTATTGTAATTGGGATTGCTGCACAATAAAAAGAAACTTGTAAAATTCCAAAATCGGTAAAGCTATGTGCATTTTAGTCATGGCTTTGTAAAAAGGAAATGCAAAGTCCCACAATTGGAGAAATTTAACTATACAAGACCACTTTAGATATATTTTAAAAACGTAATGTATATACTCTATAAAAACCATTATGTTACTAGTTTTTTTGTATCTTATCATTCATCTTAATGGCACCGAGTATGTAAATTTTAATATAAGAAAATTTTAATACAAGATACGTTAACCAATTTAAGAAAGGCTAACCAAGCAAGACTAGTTCGTGGACACTAACCAACCTTGGCATGGAAATGCCGGTCGAGGAGGATGTTCTCGGGCTTCACATCTAAGTGGAGGGTCTTCTCTTTACACCCCTCATGGAGGTAGACGAGGGTCTTATGAGCGATGTGAGCTCCATGAGCCCTTACCTCACCAGTGATGTCGCGTGGTGGTGGAGTGCAGGTTGATATTGCACCATCCCGTGCCCGCTACCCTTGTGCCTTGCGCATTCACACCTTGCAATATACTCGGGCCCTCAAGAGGGGCCCTTCGTTTTTAGACCCTTGTATCTTGTTGTTTCCTCGTGCCATGTTACCATGATACCGTGTCGTGTTACCTAGCCCCGTTACGTGTTACCTTCGCTGCCCATTACGTGTTACGCTTTTGCATTCCGTGTCGGGGTGCGATACGCTTCCGCAATGCTGTGGAGACAGTGATTAGAGGGTGATCCCTCATGAGGCGGGTGCCACGGGGTGGGTCTTGCCTACCCCATGACGGCTCCATGGGAGTATCGTCACACTTGGTATTAGAGCAAACTCCTCGGTAGGTGTGCAATGACCCCCGAGTGAGTGAGCCTGGTAGAAGTAAAATGTCCCCTCTGCGAAAATCAAAGACTGCCATGAGAAAAGAAGAAATCGAACGGAGGTATGCCGAAAAAAGGCGCCTCCTAGTAGATTACCTGTAGATGGAGTCTCTAGAATCGGAGCTATGTCAAACCAAGGTGGATAAGCTGAATGGCAAAACAGAGCCCCTTCGAAGGGTGCTGTTGGAGCTGGACCGGCGCATTGAGAAGGTCCGTAGTGACCTGGACTTGAGCCAAAAAGAAGTGGAAGTGTTGAACACAAGTATTATGCAATATTGTGAGTATCTTGCAGAAGTGGGCGACGGGGATACCTTGTATCTTGAAAGCACCCTGAAGAAGGGGATTGCTAGGGACCTTGGGGCAGATGTTGCGGTGGGTGGTTTGCCAACGCCAAAGCTTCAGAAGGAAATGATGCCTAGTCCAACCGCATGACGGGTGGCCATGTCGACCCCAGCTACCTATAAGAGGTCAAGAGCAATACCGATCAGTCGCCAAGAGCCCAGCTCAAGCTCAAGCGACGAATGTTCCAGTGAGTATAGTGATAAGTCTGCGGAGTCCGGTGAGAATGAAGATGACTCTTCGGAGTCTTATGAGGATGGAGACGACTCTGAGGAGTCGAGTGGGAGTGAAGAGGACTCTCAGGAGTCAAGTAGCGATGTTGAAAGCGACTCTGTGGAGTCAGATGATGAAGAAGAAGATGAAGAGCAGAATGCAGATGATGAAGAAGGGGAAGAGGAGGATGAAGATGCTGAACGTAGGAATTCGGTCTGGATCGTATCACAAAGGACTGCTATGGCTAAAGTTAGGCTGCTATGGGATGAGACCCTGAAGGGAAAGAGGGGCCAGACGGAGCCGGATACGAGCTCGCTTGTTGGTGACTCTCAATATGGTACAGAGTCGGATTCAAACTCGCGTGGCCAATTTCGTGGTGGAGTGCAGGTTGATATTGCGCCATCCCACGCTCGTTACCCTTGTGCCTTGCGCATTCGCGCCTTGCAATATACTCGGGCCCTCAAGAGGGGCCCTTCGTTTTTAGACCCTTGTAGGTTGTTTCCTCGTGCCATGTTACCATGATACCGTGTCGCGTTACCTAGCCCCGTTACGTGTTACCTTCCGCTGCCCATTACGTGTTACGCTTCTGCGTTCCCCGTTACGCTTCCGCAACGCTGATTAGAGAGAGGTTGATCCCTCATGAGGCGGGTTCCACGGGGTGGGTCTCCCCTACCCCGTGACGGCTCCATGGGAGTGTCGTCACAGTCTCGAGGACGATGCGGAAGCGGGTGGGCCAATCGAGGGGCGACACATCATCAAACGCCTCTCGTTTAGGAAAGAACCACCTGTCGAGGGAGTTGTTGTCCATGAATTCGTAGACGAGAAGCCCAGGAGGGAAACCAGGTTCACATGGTCGATCCGGGAGATGGTAACCACCTCCCTGAAGAACTGCTTGTCGGAGGGCGTCTGCCTGCCTCTCCAGGCGCTTGGGCTGCCGACTCTGATCGCGCAGGAAACCAGCAGCAGTACGTCAAAGGCGACCAACTATTCCGTCAGCAGAAACTTCCAAACGGCTGTGATATATATCAGCAAGGACCCACGGTTTTTCACGGGTTTACCCGACGATTGGGTAACCAAACCATGGGACCCACAAATTAAAAGGTCCAGGGGTCATTGGTCTCGCCCACAGGATCAACCTTTGGGATTGAACCATGTACCGCCCATCCCACTCAGAGCTGCTCTAAACCACACACCGGCGAATAACTTTGATGAAAATATTTTATTTAGTTTTAATTTAATTAACAAAAAGGTTGCACAACCAGCAAGCAACCGGGAGTTACCGACACGTCCCCATAAAAGCGGGACCCATACCAAAAATCTATCTTCAGTGCTTCCAAACAGCGTCCATTCAGGAATGAGAGGTTGTGGGTGCATGCGTGAGAGAGAGAGAGAGAGAGAGAGAGAGAGAGAGAGAAAGAGAGAGAGAGCTTCTTCCACTCTTGTTTTTAAATTTTTTGGAAGTTAATATTTCTTTTTCTTTTTCCTCTTGAAATTTGAATCACCCACCTAGCCTAGTTCACCCTTGAAGTATTTCTTGGATTATTAGACTTTGTTTACTTTTAATTAAACGTTGCATTTCATTTATCTTTATTTGTTTAGCCTTTTTTTTTTGTGGTATGCTGAGCAGCTGAAGGTAAGTGTTGGATGTCTCTCTCATTATGCCCCACACGCCTTGACCTCTTGGCAACCTATTTGACTTAGGTTGGGTTCACACTAAGGCAATGGAAGTTCATCAATTTAGAGGAGTGTGTGGAAAGATATTTTTTATTTTATAAAAGCAACCAATCACAAAAGTTTCCATCAAGCTAATTTCTCTTCCACAGGTGTGAGGTTGGTAAAAGTTTTGGTGGGTCCAAAAGAAAACCACCTTTTTCTTTTCAAATGAAAAATACACACATAGGATGATACATCTCCCCTTTTGTCTTTTGTCCCCTTATGTGAACCGAATCTTAGACTCAATCTATTTGACTTTCCACCTCTTGCCTAAAGGCTAAGGGCCTTGTCACACTAGGGTTAATGGGGAGAGTGAAGTACCCCCCCCCTAACCGTGCGCCCAAAAAAAACCTTTGCTATGCAAGGCGGGGGTGAAGAGGGCTATCTTAATGCATTGCTTGCACGACTAGCACCCCTTCGAAGGGGGTGCCAATGTTATGCTAGTAGGGTGAAGTAAGGGGATGCAAGCTCATTCATTGTCTTACACTAGAAAGCCCAAAGTGCAAGTGCTATTTTTGTGAACGAAGGGTTAATTTAACATTTACCCCTTTAGCGCTATAAGTGGTAGGCTTGATGGGGCCCTAAGAGGGATTTTACACATAAATTGTGTTGCATCTCATCTACTTTTAATAGCAATCATCCTTTGTGTGGTTTTAGAGCATGGATACATTGCATGAACATGCTCAACCATTAACATTATTGTGTCATCTCATATGTTTAAATAAAAAAGTAAGTCACCTCTTTTTTAATAGTGTATGTGCATTTGTAGATGTTTTTAGAGTATGTAACACATTGCATGAACATGTGAATCATTAAAGTATCATATCATTTTATCTTTATCTTATTAGGATTGTGTCACACCGAGCAGTAGGAGGGTTAATGGAGGAGGAATTAACCCCACTCCCATTTGGTTGCATAGAGAGGGATTAGGGGGAATAGGGTTTGTTGACACCCCACAGACTTTGCTAAGCCTAACGAAAAAGGGCAGGTTTTGGAGAGTACTAGCAACACTAGCGAATAAGATCATGCAAGTGAGCAATAGCTAAAGATGCTAATCCTTGAAAAGGACACAACAACTAAAGGCTTGCTATAATGATTTGCATGGAGGACATCCTGCACATTGTAGGAAGTGTTATTTCTTGAAAAGGTAAAACCTTATTCGCTAATACTTAATACAATTCCACTTTGCCTTACATTACGCTTACTATTCTCAATAATTACTAGAAAACCTTCCAATATATCATGCATAAATAACACAATAATAATATGAAAATAAAAAAATTATCTACATCATGCTCTATACATTCTTCATCATAGTCACACCTTTCAAGTTCCTCAACATATACAATATATATGACTACAAATTAGCTTCCCTTTTGTATCGTCATAACTTTGCTTCTATATTCTCTATCCACCACAAAACTATCAAATTTGACAACAAAATATTGCACGTGTCTCACTAATTAAGACAACCCTTTTCACCCTGGCCTCACAAGGTACAAACAAGGGGAAGGGAGGACCATTTTCCTTAGCCTTTGGGCAAGTTGCTAGAAACTCAAATATATATGAGGTCAAGACTCAAGGTGAGTGAGGCATTAGGAGAGAGAGAGAGAGAGAGAGAGAGAGAGAGAGAGAGAGAGAGAGAGAGAGAGAGAGAGAGAGAGAGAGAGAGAGAGAGAGAGAAATGAAATACAAATTTTAATTAAGGCCGGGTTCACAATTAGCCAACAAAAGTTCAAGCAATATAGAAGAGATCCACCATGGGTGTTCACACTAGCAATGGAAGTGCGTTGAAATATAGTTTTTATCTATACTACTTCACATTTTTAGATCTACCAAAGCCAATCCCAGACTTGACACAAGCTGACAAGGCAGCATTCTAAGAGTCCTCTCTCCTCCAAGTTCATTGCACACACCAGTGGTGTTAATGTGCCTCTCTCTCTCTCTCTCTCTCTCTCTCTCTCTCTCTCTCTCTCTCTCTCTCTCTCTCTCTCTCTCTCTCTCTCTCTCTCTCTCTCTCTCTCTCTCTCTCTCTCTCTCTCTCTCTCTCGCACACGAGTAGTGTTAATGCCCCCCTCTCTCTCTTAGTTCCAATTGTTCAGGGTGTTGGAAACTAGGGTTTGCTTCTTCTCCTTCTCTCTCTCTCTCTCTCTCTCTCTCTCTCTCTCTCTCTCTCTCTCTCTCTCGCCGAAGAACCACCTTAAATCATCCACAAACCCTACATAGGGGGAGCCTTGATCATCTTGCCTCCCTCTTCTCTCTCTCACTTCCTTTCTATTGGCATGTATCATCCTCCCTCCCTCCCTCTCCTCTCCTCAAAATCGAGTGACAACAAGTGCGAGGGTGTGATGGTAGGACAAATGGTAGCACCTATTCTCAAAAACTGCTCACACACACACACACACACACACACATCTCACAAAATGGTCACGGCTTAGGTGAACTCAAGTGTAGCAAGTAGGCAGTTATGAGGAATAGGGGGTGGTTGGTTGATGTTTCTATTTGTGGTTTCACATGCCTATGCTAATGGACCTCATGGATAGCATGGAACACAACTTCAGTTTAGTTTTTCATTTCACTATCTCTCCATTGGTACGCATGGATACTACCAATCTTCTTCCTTGGAAAATATGATGTGAAGCCGAGTAGAGCATAGAGGAATCAATGAACGATTGATTTAAAAATGCTTAGCAGTCTCAGGGAGGTTAGTCATAAATATATGTATGCATCACATGGGTTCAACATACGGGATTTTTAAAATACAATTTTTACACTTTATGCATACAAAAGGGTCCCATATAAAGGGGTTACTTATAGATTGAATAGAAAAGGGTTATGTTTTATTAAGAAAAAACTCACAAATAATGATATTTATAAATAGGCCTTGAATGCACGTGATATAGAGGGTATACATATAGTAAGTCCCCTGGGTTACCAGTCGGGATGCTTCTCTATATGTCTCTCTCTCCACCCCCTCCTGGGATTGAGATACCCATATATAGCACATGCCATGGATGTTTTCAAGTAGCTGTCCAACAAACAATAAAACCCCCTCTTCCAAAATCCTTAAACCATTGACGGGCATTTGAAGATCCCAAATCCACCTCCATTCCCAATACCTTATCTCTAGTCATGCTTCTCAAGGTGCGATTAAGCTGGTCTCCATGGTAGGAGCATCATTTAGCCCTGACATGCCTTTGTAGTCTCAAGGTCTATGTGATTTTACTATGGAGGGAGGGGTATGAGTATTTAAATCTATGGCATGTATTATTTTCTTCACTCCACAGTTGGGATTGCTCTATCCAAAGTTAGTTCGTGCGTTTGGTATCGTCTCCTTGCAAACTACATAGAGAATCAATGATCATGGCGCCTCTCTCTCTCTCTCTCTCTCTCTCTCTCTCTCTCTCTCTCTCTCTCTCTCTCTCTCTCTCTCTCTCTCCAAGTTTCTTTGTGAGTTCCAACAAGAGAGTGAAGCAGGAGTCTAAGCACCATCTATGGCTATTTTTCCTCCTTGCGCATTGTGCAAAGGATCATCATCATCAATAGCTATTTTGTCTCCTCATAGGTCTCTTGTGAGAATAAATGAAGATAGATAAACAAAGGCTCAAAATTATCTATGCTGTAGTGGGCAGGAAAAACATGTACAATAGGCTCTAGTATAATGCCTAGTGTGCAAGTCTACTCAAATAGTAGATCTATTCGGGATAGTATCTCACATCAACAGGGCTCCATCCCGCGCAGAACTATGGTCTGTGATAGAGGGCTATTTTGCCTCCAAATAGATTGTGTAAACGATCAATGATATGACATGAATGTTGTCTTCTCTTTTTTATTTTGCAATGGTTTTAATGGATATTGCTACACAAGGATTCTTTGATGATACTAAGGGATCAATGGAGATCAATGAAATAACATGCATATTTTCTTCTCTTTCTTTGCAAAGGGTTATTGAAGATGTTTGCACCAAAGGTCATTGATAATGCGCCAAGGGGTCAATGGGCTGTTAAGAGAGATCGATTGGGTGTGCCAATTGACAAATCAGGTCTCTTTCTATCTCCAATGTAATAGGCATATTCTGGTAGGCACATTTTCTTCTATCCTTCATTGTTACAAAATTTGGGAAGGCTAATCAAGTTGTATGTGATACCAATAGGGTATGATGTAGGTTAGGGCATACGTATCAAGGGTAGCATGCATTTTGCCAACTCTTTCAGTGTGTAGGTGTTTTGATTTGAATTCCTCTATTTACATTATATATATGTATATATGTATATATGTATATATATATATATGTATATATGTATATATATATATATGTATATATATATATGTGTGTATATATGTATATGTGTGTGTGTGTGTGTGTGTGTGTGTGTGTGTGTGTGTACACAAAAAAGGGCATGATATAGGTTAAGGCGTACATATCAAGGGTAGCATGCATTTTGCAAACTCTTTTCAGTGTTTAGGTGTTTTGATTTGAATTCCTCTACTTACGTGAATGAGAGAGAGAGAGAGAGAGAGAGAGAGAGAGAGAGAGAGAGAGAGAGAGAGAGAGAGAGAGAGAGAGAGAGAGAGAGAGAGAGAGAGAGAGAGAGAGAGAGAGAGAGAGAGAGAGAGAGAGAGAGAGAGAGAGAGAGAGAGAGAGAGAGATGGATGATTGCCTATGAATACCTTTCAAAGGGAATCATCCATTTCTCTAATACAAACTTTTTTTGGTATTTTAGATGGGTGAACTCCTTGGTAAGTAGTCCTAATGGTGTGTTTGCGGTTCAAGTCCCCTTGAGTTCAAGTTTGTAATGGCAGAATGAAGTGAATTTATAAGGGATGCTTTATGTCCATTTAAAAGGCTCATTTTGTGTACATGTAGACCTATTGCAAGACTGCAGTAATCAAATGTGACTTCCTCTATATATTATTCATGATAGTGTATGGTAAAGTAGGTGTAAGGGTAAATCTTAGGCACACTTTATACCTTAACTCCATAGCTTGAAACCTTTTGTATATCCCATGCACTAATGAGAAAGCTTATGAGTGATGTTCTCTTGAGTGTTTCAAGACAATTTGTGGCAAGCTAATTTCCAAAGGGGTTGCAATTGACTACAGGCATAATAATAATATTTCCTCCTATTGCAACTCAGATATGTCCAATACCATTCTGTCTTAAAGTTTCATGTGTACTCTATGGAAAGGCCAAAACATCAATTTTTTTGTAGGAGTTTGTCATTAACATGGAAGAACATCATGGATGGTATAATGAAATTTGAAACCCTATCAACTTTAGGGCTCTTACATAAAATTCAAAGGAATATACAAAAAAGATATGGATGTCAAATTTTGGCTTGAAATGAATTTAACTTTTTAAGTGATCCTTAACATTGAGATTGCTTATTCAAGTACACATTGCTTTTAATAGCATGGATTAATCATTACTTTTAAATAATCTTTAACATTGGGATATGACACAAGGTAAATGCTCCAAAGTTAAATGTTTTAATAGAAAAGATTTACACCATGTTGGTTTTGCATTGACTAGATAATTAAAATGATAGAGTTTCAAATGTATTAGCCATGAACGTGTTTGTAATCATTTGGCTTTTGGGTTAGGATATATAGAATCATTAATGATAGCCCACATAATGAAACTCTTTGTAGAATTAATGGCAATATAGTCATGTTCTTTTTTTTTTGGGTATCTTTGAATTAGTTAATATTATTAGTCTCGATGTACATCGAAAACCTTATTAGGGGCTCACTATATGTAGATAACTTGTATTAGAAGCATTTAAGGGCTACTTTAAATAGCATATCAATGGATTTCTCATAAGTGAAGAATGCTTTTTCTATTCACTTGTGAATAGCTAATAACCCTTTTAAAAAAGTAGCCGATATATACATAGTGTGCTTTTTTTTAAATCTATATTTTACTATTAAATGTGTGTATGTGTGTGTGTGTGGAGAGAGAGAGAGAGAGAGAATATATCCTGTGAACAATCATTATGACACTCCAAAGAAAAAGAATGTGAGCAAGAATATAGATGAAGACCTTAACTTGTGAGAGTATTTGTCAACAAACACAAGTGCATTCATTTCGATTACATAGCATGTATAGTAAATTGACAAAATGCAAGCAAAAACCCACAAAGGAAACCTCAAAATGCTTGGTAAAACTCATATCTACCTTTCAAGAAAGAAAATATTTTCATGTAAGTGATTAGAAATTAATTTACCTTACAACCAACCAAAATATTTTCATGTAAGTGCTTAAAAACTAAGCTCATGGCACACTAATGACATGAAATTCCTATGTCCTTCACTTTTTGCTAGAAATGTTAACAAGAGACTGAGGTTTAGTGTCAAGTGAATTATTAAATTTAAAAAACCTTAAAAATATTGAAAAAATGTTTTTCCCTTTAAAAATATCGATTGAGTTAGTTATTATATGACCGAAGGAAAAACTTGCAAATGGTCAAGGTTCAAAGGTTTTTGTATGGGCAACAAAAAATTGCATAAAATGTTTGCGCTATTCAAAAAACAAAGAAGAAATGGCGAGGCAAAATTTTGAGCATAGAGGTGCTAAATATCCTCGGAGCATGTAAATATCCCGCAAAACCTTCTATCAATAAGAATATATAAATTTCTTTTTGCATTGATGCTATTCCCTTAATTCACAAATTACATCCATTTTATTACTTGGCAAATCGAGATATCATTATTTTTAAGATAATGTTGAATACGTGCATTGTCTATGACCACGTTGTGATAGTTTGAGATGCATTATGTGGTTTTGAGAAAGTAATGAGAGAGTCGTATGTTGTTTATATATTGCAACGAGGAAGTTCACGGTGTAGTGTATGGTCAATGGGGAAGGTATTAAGAGGGAAGGGGAGGAAGGGGGTAAATGCCATCTTTACTATTAGTTAAGGGGAGGTGGGGGCGGGTGCCATGTGGCAGCCCCCAACCTCCCCACAAAAGAACATGGGGGGGGGGGGGGGGGTGCCATGCATCCAGCACTCGCCCTCGCCTGCGAAAATGGCGCGCGAAGAATGCGCCCGTGCCGCGAAGATGACACCCGTGCCGCCCGCGACTTGCCTGTGCCTGTGATTTGTGACCACACCCCTACCCCCATTTCGATTTGTGAACCTTCAGATCTGCCACCACGCCCCCGCCCGCATTTCGATCTGTGACCACGCCCTCCTCGAGTTGCGCACGGCTGAACATTCCATCTCAATTTGTGAACCATGACCGACGACCCTCCCAGCTCCATCATCCATGGATCTCATAGGCTAAAGCTCTATATAAAGAGCATCCTCATTAGAAGGTTCTCCTTCTTTGCAAGCACTTCTTATACACCCTCCCTCTCTCTCTCCCTCCGTCATCATGACTCTCTCTCTCTCTCTCTCTCTCTCTCTTTCTCTCTCCACACCCTGCGAGGGCGTTTCATTGGTCGATTGGCGTTTCATTGACTCATTGGTGGTGTTCCCCTCGCCGTTGCATTCTCTCTCTCTTTCTCTCTCTCTCTCTCTCTATGTGTGTGTGTGTGTGTGTGTTATTAATGTGTGTTATGTGTGATTAATTAATCTGCGTTATGTTTATAAATAATGTGTATTATCAATGTATGTATATCATGTGTTTTAATATGAGCGTGTGTTAATATTATGTCTCAATGTGTGTATGTGTGTTATAAATTAATGTGTGTTATGTGTGTTAATAATGTATGTATGTTATGTATTTTAATATGAATGTGTGTTGTTAAATAATATGAGTTATTAATGTACGCATATCATGTGAGTGAGTGAGTGAGTGAGTGAGTGAGTGAGTGAGTGAGTGAGTGAGTGTGTGTGTGTGTGTGTGTGTGTGTGTGTGTGTGTGTGTGTGTGTGTGTGTGTGTGTGTGTGTGTGTGTGTGTGTGTGTGTGTGTGTGTGTGTGTGTGTGTGTGTGTGTGTGTGTGTGTGTGTGTGTGTGTGAAGAATGAGAGAGGGGGATGTGTGTAGGCATGTTAATAATTAATGTGCATTATTACATTGCCAATGTATATGATGCACTTAAATATATTTGACCTTACTCTCTAACATCATTTCCATTTTTCCATGCAGTTTTTGTACTTTTGCTTTTGTCATCAACTATACTCTTTCATCATCGTCAATACTTCTCAGGTGCATCTCTCTCTCTCACACACACACACACACACACACACACACACACACACACACACACACACACACACACACACACACACACACACACACACACACACACACACACACACACACACACACACATAAAGTTAATTAGAAAGTTGAAATTGTAGCACTTTGATCATGTATCTCATGTATGCACAATGATCATTTAAGTATTCATGTAGGCATCTCTCTCTCTCTCTCTCTCTCTCTCTCTCTCTCTCTCTCTCTCTCTCTCTCTCTCTCTCTCTCTCTCTCTCTCTCATACACACACACACACACATAAAGTTAATTAGAAAGTTGAAATTGTAGCACTTTGATCATGTGTCTCATGTATGCACAATGATCATTTAAGTATTCATGTAGGCATCTCTCTCTCTCTCTCTCTCTCTCTCTCTCTCTCTCTCTCTCTCTCTCTCTCTCTCTCAAAGTTATAAAAGTTAAAATTTAAATATTTTAATTTATTGCATGTTTAATTTTTTAACGTATGCATGTCATGTCTTTTGATATGAAAGTGTGTTAGTATTATTTCTTAATGTGTTTATGCGTGTTATTAATTAAGGTGTTATGTGTGTCATTACATTGTTAAGGTGTATTACGTGTTTTAAGTGTGTTATTAATTAATGTGTGTTATGTGTTTTAGTATAAATGTGTGATAACATTATTATGTTGTGTTAATAGTATGTATTCATATGTATATATGTGCTAATAATTAATGTGTATTATGCATTTAAAAATAAATGTGTGTTATTAAATAATGTGTATTATGCATGTTATTAATGTATGTATGTCATGTCTTTTGATATGAAAGTGTGTTAATATTATTTCTTAATGTGTTTATGTGTGTTATTAATTAATGTGTTATGTGTGTCATTACATTGTTAAGGTGTATTACATGTTTTAAGTGTGTTATTAATTAATGTGTGTATGTGTTTTAGTATAAATGTGTGATAACATTATTATGTTTGTGTTAATAGTATGTATTCATATGTATATATGTGCTATTAATTAATGTGTATTATGCATTTAATATGAATGTGTGTTAAGTGTGTTATGGAGAGGATGTGTGATAATATTGTTGTGTTTGTGTTAATGTTATGTATTGATATGTGTATGTGTGCTATTAATTAATGTGTATCATGTGTTGTCTAAAAGTTACAAAGTTGAAATTTAAATATTGTAATTTATTGCATGTAAAATGTTTTTCTTTATCGATACACACTTTGTCTTTCTCAAATACCTGTGGATATTCATGGTTTAATATAGAGTTAAAGATGTGTTAATGTTGATGAATAAAGTAATTAGATTGTTTATTAAAACTTAAAAGCTTAATATTTTGTTCATTTAAGTTTTAATTAATGCTTGAATACTTTAATAGTTTAATGCTTTTATGATGTCCCTCATGTGTGTATGGATATTCATGCTTTGATGTGGAGAAAAAGATGTGTCAAATATTTTATCGACATAGTCTCATTGTGTCTCTCTCATGTATGCATAAATATTTTAATACTTTGGTGCGCCTAGGTCATGAAAGTATTCAATTACTTTTTAAAAGTGTTCTCTCTCTCTCTCTCTCTCTCTCTCTCTCTCTCTCTCTCTCTCTCTCTCTCTCTCTCTCTCTCTCTCTCTCTCTCTCTCTCTCTCTCTCTCTCTCTCTCTCTCTCTGATCTCTTAATACTTTGTGTAACCATGGCAGTATGGAGCATGCTGAAATATCTGATGCAAGAAACAATGTCCATGTACCAGACATTGTTTTGTGTACTCCCAATGCACGAATGAATGTGCGTAAAGTCAAAGACATGGCTAGGAGGAAGTCAGTACGGCGTGCCTTCAAACATGTCAAAGGACACAACACTTTCGTCGTATCCCTAAAGCTCATGCATCGGTTGGATGCAATTGAGAAGCAAATCAAGAGTTTAAACAAATGTCAAAGAGCTTCAAACTCCTTCTGTCAAAACTTTGGTGATCGCCTTCAAAGGATCGAAAAAATCCTGGCAGAAAAATATGAAGGAGGCTTGGCTGATGGGATAATTTTGCAAGACGAGATAGATGAAATAAAGGGTTATATAGGAGAAATCTATGACTTTGTTCACAAGCATTGGTCACGTTGTGCTTTGGAAGACCATGCAGAAAAGCTGCGAGACCTTGCTAAGAGCAATGATCGTATAGAGGATGGAGTGTGTGAATTACTGGCTCAAAAGAATGCAAGCGTGCTTGCACCTGAGAGCATTTTCCTCGATGTGCATGTCACATCTCTAAAAGTTTGCCTCAATAGGTTCTCTGCAATGTTGAACCTATTGAATCGTCGCATGAGTTCATCATCCAATGCATAGTTCTCTTAGCATATCTAAGGATTTCAATAACTTTTTGTCAGATCCTCCAATAGATATTTCATTCTATTGTTGGGTTTGAGAATTTTCATGTGATTTGGACTTTTGTATCCTCCATGATAATGACATAATATGCTCTTTCAATTTATATTCTTGCATATGTAAGATTATATTGTTGCTTATGTGATGTTATAATCTTCAAATTTTATATTAAAATAGTGTTTAGAACAAATTTATCTTGAGGTATATCTTTGCCAAAGTCTTCCCTAAGAGATAGGAAGAAATTTTAGTATGCCTAGGTCATAAAAGTATGCAATTACTTTTAAAAAATGTTCTCTCTCTCTCTCTCTCTCTCTAAAAATACGTTGTATAACGATGACCATATGGAGTGTGCTGAAACATCTGATGTAAGAAACAATGTTCCTGTACCAGACATCGTTTCGTGCGTTCTCAATGCACGGATGAATGTCCATAAAATCTAAGACATGCCAAGGACGAAGTCAATTTGATGTGCCCTCAAAAATGTCAAATGACACAACAATTGTGTTGTATCCCTAAAGCTCATGCATCGGTTGGATACAATTAAGAAGAAAATGAAGAGTTTAATCAAACTACAAAGAGCTTCAATCTCCTTCTGCCAGAATTTTGGTGTGAATCGTCATACGAGCTCATCGTCCAATGCGTAGTTCTCTTAACATATCTAATTCCTTCAAGACTTTTTGGACAAATCCTCCAATAGATATGTCATTCTATTGCTTGGTTTGAGAAATTTCATGTGATTTGGACTTATGTATCCCTCATGACAATGACGTAATATGCTATTTCAATTTATATTCTTGCCTATGTGAGATTACATTGTTTCCTATGTGAAATTATAATCTTTATCATAGTATAGACTATAATAACGTTTCAAAAAACTTCACATTTGTAAATACTAATATCAAAGTACATTTTTCTTTTTATCTCAGGTTTTTCTCGACAATGGTACTTCCAACACATTCTGTGCCTAGAGATCGTGTATTACGTGCACGTAGGGAAATGCTCAAAATTACTAGATATAAACATAGGCACGTTGCAAGAGTTAGGACTAAATTACATGTTCGTGACCATGTAAGAGATATGTATGAACAACATCATGCAAATGGAAACAATATGGATGTTCAAATCCCAAATCAGCTATATCAAACCAATCAATTTCGCGCTACATCTTGCTCTACTACTCATGATTTGGTATCCTTTTAGGTTCAGATGTCCACCACAACTCAACAATACAATCCTAATGGTGGCTTGAGTGTGCGTAGGCAAATGCTTAATGTTACGAGAGCTGAACGTAGGGACATGGCAAGAGTTAGAATAGAATTACAACAACTGCATCATGCTACCATAGATAGAGATAGATACAATGGCATCCAAGCTACAAGTTCAACCACCTCCTATTCATCAAGAAGACAATGCAACTATCCACAATATAGATGTTGAGATGTTGGATAACCATGAATTGCTACCCTTCGAAGTGGGGGTACGTAGCACAAGTCGACAAAGAAATGGAAACACAAATAATCCAGATGGTGGATTAAGAAATTGTAGGCAAATGCTTGATGCTACTAGAGCTGAATGTAGACACAGGGCAAGAGCAAGAACACAATTACAACAATTGCATCACACTACAACAAATACCATTGATATAAGTGCTCAAATGCATGGTGCACCATTACTGTCCTTAGCTGTTCAATTGCCTCACATTATTCAAGAAGAGAATGAAGCTATCCATAATGCAAGTGCAAGTATTGAGATGGTACATGACCAATACAGGATTCAAGCTCCTATATTTCTACCTCAAAATGGTGGATTTTGTTCAATTCTCCATGACATGCCACCTAATTTGGATATTCATCCATCAGTAACAATTTTGCTCTTCCAAAAACCAAATTTTCATGCAATTGGTACCCTTTGCAAGGTTTGTCACCATTGCATGGCTAAGTTGTGGCACAGTGAAACTAAAACAATGCATACAACTTCGATTGGAAAGCATTGCTGTAGAGAAGGGAAAGTAATTTTACCACCTCTACAACAACCACCAAAACCTCTATGTAATTTGCTTGATGGCACACATCCACAAAGTAGAGAGTTCAAAAAAAATATGTGTGCTTATAATAGCACATTAGCTTTTGTTTCAATGGGTGCAAAAATTGATGAGCTTTTGCCTCAAAATGGAAATGGTTATACTTTTCGAATTCATGGATCAATATATCACTGAATAGGTTCCCTATTGCCAAGTGAGGATGGACAACAAATACCAAAGTTTGCACAACTTTATATTTATGACACTGATCATGAGTTATTGAATCTCATGGGGGTTTTACATAGGATTTTGCCAGACTTACTACAAGAGCTTCAACAAATGATGCATGATCACAATGCTTACGTACAGGCCTTTATAGCAGTTGGTGCAAGCTTGCAACGCAATCCATCAGTAGAAATAAGAATGTCCATTTTTCAAAATCGATCCACCTCTAGACGATATTCAGTTCCCACTGCAAGTGAGGTTGCTACGATCATGCCTGGACAAGGTGATGATGATACACTTGATCATCATAGCATTCAAGTTCACACACGACAAGGCCATTTGATTTATATTTCTAACTTACACAAGGCATATATGCCACTGTTATATGTTCTTTTTCCAAATGGAGAGGATGGATGGCATACTAAAGTTCCATATGCATTTATGGATGCTCATATTATGGAGAGGATGCTTTGTTGCCTGGTCAAACTGCACATGATCGACCAGATTTAACTGCTAGAGTTTTTCATTTGAAACATAAGGACATGATGCAGTCGATAGTGAAAAAGGAGTTGTTTGGTAAAGTTGTTGGATATATGTCCTCCGTCATAGAATTCCAAAAGAGAGGCTTGCCTCATTCACATACACTCTTGATATTAGAACCACGCTTTAAGCCACTAGAAGCATGTCATTATGATAGACTGGTGTGCATTGAGCTACCTGATAAGGAAAGGTTTTCGAAATTATTACTAAATGTAACATACATGGTCTGTGTGGTGAGTTCAATCCAAAAAGTGCTTGCATGGTGAATGGAAAGTGTATAAAGGATTATCCAAAAAAGTTTATACATACAACTACAGTTGATAAAACTGGTTATCCTTTATACAGATGCCGAGAGGATGGAAGGACTCATAATACTAATGGTAACCTCTTGGATAACCAATGGATAGTGCCTTACAATCCTTATTTGAGTTCTAAGTATAGTGCTCACATAAATGCTGAGGTTTGCTCGACAATTGCAGCTGTCAAATATTTTTATAAATATGTATATAAGGGCCATGATCGAGCAACCATTTTCGATTTACAAGTACGCGTGGTTCCAGATCCAATGATATTGACACAGAAAATATTGATGCACAAAATATTGATGAGATTGAGAGGTACGTAGATGCACGATATATTTCAGCTTCTGCAGCATGTTGGCGAATATTTAAATTCAAACTTCATGATGAGAAACCCGATATTTAACGATTGCAAATACATTTACCTGGAGAGAATACTATTTCCTTTCGTGACTCTGATAACATTTGTGATGTGGTGCAAAATGAAAATGCTCAAAAAACAACTCTCACAGAATGGTTTACATGCAATCGTTTGCACCCTAATGCTAACACAGTTCTCTATCAAGACTTTCCAATGTTTTGGGTTTGGAATGCACACAAAAAAATGGACAAAGAGAAAGCAAGGAAACACATGTGGTCGAATATACTTTGTTTCACCTACGTGTGGAGAAAAATACTATTTGCGCCTACTACTCACTTTATGCAAGGGGTGCACATCCTTTGAGGCATTGCGTACGGTTGATAATGTGGTATATTCAACTTTTAAGGAGGCTTGCATTGCAAAAGGAATGTTGGAAACATATGGTGAATGGCAAATGTGTTTGCGTGAAGTTGCATTGATGCAAACCGGTGCTCAATTAAGAAATTTGTTTGCATCCATCTTGGTATTTTGTTCGCCTGCCCGACCTGGGGCTCTATGGGAAGAGTTCTTAGTTCCGCTGATAGAGGATATAAAACATCGACTCTCCTTGCAAAATAGGCGAAATGTTGATATGCAAGATGATGCCAATAATCATGCGTTGATGCATATTCAAAAACTTTTAGATCAACATGGACGCGATTTGGCAGAGTATCATGGATTGCCTGAGGTGACAATGCAAGAGTACACAAATTCTTTAATCCTTGATGAACAACTATATAATAAGGTAGAACAAGAGAATACCTTCTTAACAATGCAAGCTATGTTGAATGATGGACAAAGAAATTGTTTTATGGCAATAATGAATGCTATTGATAGTGGTTTGGATAAACCATTTTTCTTAGATGGCCTAGGCGGTTCTGGAAAAACATTCCTATACAAATATTTGCTTGCAAAGCTTCGCAGCCAAGGTCGCATTGCCATAGCTACAACATCCTCTAGTATTACTGCATTGCTTTTGCCACATGGTTGTACTGCCCACTCAAAGTTTAAAATTCCATTGCAAGCAGATAATAATTCTACATGCAATATTCCTGTTCAAAGTCACCTTGCAGCACTGTTAAAAGAGGCAAGTCTTATTTTGTGGGATGAAGCTCCTATCTTGCATCGTAATACCTTTGAGGCACTAGACAGAACTTTAAAGGATATAATGCAGTGTGATATGCCATTTGGTGGTAAAGTTATTCTACTAGGTGGAGATTTTAGGCAAATATTACATGTTGTACCAAAGGGTACCCGTGAGGATATTGTCGGTGCTGCTATATGCTGTTCCAATTTGTGGCAATATTTCAATGTTTTGAAACTTACACAGAATATGCAGGTCGCATAAGATCAGGATCAGTTTGTTGCATGGTTGCAAGACATTGGAGATGGAAAAGATTTGACATATACTAATAATATATTGCAAATTCCACCTGCATTGTTGTTAAAGGGAGGATCTATTCAAGACTTGATAAATTTTGTCTATCGTGAAATGAATTGTGCAATTAATTACAAAACGTTCTTTAGTGAATGTGCCATTCTTGCACCTCGAAACAATGATGCGGAAATGATAAACAATCATGCATTGCAGCTAATGCCGGGAGAGGCTAAACAATACTACAGTGCTGATTCTGTGGATAGAACTGAGGAGAACTCATTCCTCTATTTTGTGGAATATCTAAATTCCCTTGACCTCGGTGGAGGTATTCCTCCTCATATCTTGCTGCTCAAAGTAAATGCTCCAATAATATTGCTTACGAACTTGAATCCTTCTAAAGGTTTATGCCATGCTACTAGGCTGGTATGCAAGGTTTTCAATAGCAAGGTCATTGATGCAGAGATAATTACAGGGACCAATATTGATGACAGAGTTTTTATCCCAAGGATAACTTTCATCCCAACTACACTAGAACTTCCTTTCTCAATGAAATGCTTGCAATTCCCAATCCGTTTGGCGTTTGCAATGACAATCAACAAATCTCAAGGCCAAACGTTATCATGTTTGGGGATATATCTAAAAACCCCAGTCTTTACTCATGGTCAGCTCTATGTTGCTTTCTCAAGAGTAAAGTCTCTAGACAGATTGAAAGTCTTGATTGATGAGAAAGAGGACATGGTAAATGGTACCATCAATATTGTATATAAAGAAGTTTTACAGAAAGTATTGTAACCTCTATTTTTTCAAAAGTGTAATCTTTGTTCTCTCATATTATATTTGCATAATATTTTTATTTCAATACAATCAAAGCCTTTTTTTCTTCTTTGTTCACATATCTATAAAATATAGTGTTGTACTTTCTTATGCTCTTTTTCAGTATTAAGTTCTTCGTCGATGAAAAGCAAGTTTGACTTATTTTCTGTGATTTAATACTGTAATGTTTTAATAATATCTCTCATGTATGGATAGATATTCATGATTTTATGTAGAGTTAAACGTATGTTTGTTTTACTATATGAGAACATAGTGTTTAAATTATTTCTACCATAAAAAGTTATTTGAACTTTCTATCATAAGTGTAATGTTTTTATTCTAATATTATATTTGCATAATATTTTTGGTGCAATATCATCAAATTTTATTTATTCTTTTTTAATCAGATATTTTCAGGAAATGAACTATTTTACTATCTCCTGTTCTTTTTAAGTATTAAGGTCTTCAAAGAAAAGTAAGTTCAACTTTTTTCCTTTAACAAAAAATGAAATGTTTTAATCTCTCATGCTCTTTTGAAATATTATATTCCTTGAATAAAACCATGTTTGACTTATTTTCTATGAAATTTTATTTGCATTTATACAAAAAGTAAGTTTTGAGAAATTATCATGTATAAAGTTCTTTTATACAATATGCATTACAAACTCTTTTTCTCTTCTAAATTGGTCTTCTAATTTCAATATTTTAATTTTTTTTCCTTTTTAAAAATTTGATCAATATTACTAATTTTTATGTTTTCTAAATTTTATTAATAGATGGCCCAAACAGTGTTCGAATATTATCGTGCCTCTCCTTATAAAATGAGACTTCAAGAAGCATTGCAAACTATTGCTACGGATGATATTATCCATAGAACTTTGGCTAGGGTAATCGAAAGATTACCCAATGATGGATTTACTAATGGAAACACTCCTTTATATGTAGAAATTTTATATTTTGAATGGATCCAATGCTACTATGTTGGACAGAGTACTTCATATCTCGGTGTCGTGCTACTATGCATCCGAGGTGTGGAATCCACCAAAAAGTTGTGTGTGTGAGATTTGTTACTTTGTACATACTTAGTCATTGTGTTTGCATTTTTGTTCCGCGTGGGAAGTATAGGGAGAGAAGGCTCTCCATTAGTATGATATTATGCAGCATGAGGGCCCTGTGCCAAACAAGTTCATATTGACATGTGTTCTAAAAGCTTGTAGTAGCATTGGGGCCGTAAGGCATGGTAGAATGATATACGATCAGATAATCAGGACAAAATTTGATTTTGATGTAGAAGTAGGAAATGCACTCATTGATATGTACTCTAAACATGGAGAACCTGCTGAAGCATATGGAGTGTTCAATGAGCTGGCAAATTCAGATGTAGGATCATGGGGTGCAATGATTGCTGGTGTTTTTCTACAAGGTCATGATCTAGCCAGTATTGAACTTTATGGATGGATGGAACAGAAAGGTGTGTTTCCCAACAGGGTTGTCTTTTTGTTCATCTTGAAAGCTTGTGGAAAGTGCTCTACTGGACATGTATGCAAATTGCACTCCTTGGAGGGTATGCTTACTATAGTGATTATCAGCAGGTGGTTGAATTCCTTTAGGACATGCAGAAGGAAGGGACAAAGCCAGATGTTGTTATCTTAACTAGTATTCTTACTGCTTGTAGTCATGCTAGTTACCTTGAGAAGGGTTTTTGGCATTTTAGGACCATGGGTGAAGATGGCAAGATAGTTCCAAGTATAACACACTATAACTCCATCATTGATCTTCTTAGCTGTTTAGGTTGTTTGTCTGAAGCTGAAGCTTTGCTGCAGACAATGCCACCATCTCCAGATATAATTGGGTGGAAGTGCCTCTTAACCAGTTGTTGTAAAACACATGGGAATATGGATCTTGGACAACGATGCTTTGATGAAGCTGCTCGACTAGATCCTGATGACTTTGCTGGTTATCTACTTATGTCAAGCATCTATACAAATGTGCACATGTGGGAAGAAGGCTGTATGGAAGATAGTGAGAGGAGAGTTACACATCTGGGTAAACAGAAACCATGTTGTTGCTCTGGACTATCCACAAGTCCAATCAGCTGCAGCAAGGGATCTGCAAGAGTCTTGAACAAAGGCTTCAACATACATGTTAGCAGAGTAAATGAGAGTAGTGCAACACCAAGACCAGAACATGGTGTAAGGAACCGTTCGGAGGAGGATGAAGAAAAGCCAAGTTCTAGTGGTAGGGTTGAATCTATATCTAGTGGCTCGTCTTTCCATTCGATAAAGAAAAACAGCTCCAGATTGGTTACATCTAACTCCATTCAGGAAGATGAGTTACTGGATATGATAGTGCTACTATACCACTTAGGAGTCGGGCCAAACTTCAAGCAGGTTGCTTATTACCTACAGCATAAGATACAGTGTATCTCACAACTAGACATGGTGTTAGACAGATCCACTAAGAGAAGACGTCCTAACTCTGGAAACTTAATCATAAGCTGACAAGCATACTTTCAGATTTCAGGCTGTTGGGCTTCCTAATCTCATAAACCTCATACATGAAAGGACTGACAAGTGCGAAATCATCCCTTCCTTGTGTATTAGAGGCTGCACAGGCTATCATAAATTGGCATTACTATGACTCCCAACATTCATCTTCTCAAGACAATTGTTCTAACTCCTGAGGATTACGAAGTTGCAGAATGGGGGAGAAGGCCGCTTTTTTTGATGGAACAAAAAGCTACTTTTCTGAGGGAAAAAGGAGGAGATTATTGTAGGCCGCTTGAAGAAAAAGTAAGGAACGGGAAAAATAGGGAAGGGAGCTATTGTGGTAGGGAATATCATCTATTCTAACGATCCATGACAAGATCTCAGAAAATACAGAGACTAGGACTGAGTAAGGATGCTGTAGCATCGATTTTCCTAGGATGGACATTCTTTCTGAGATCTATCAAGTCATCGATTTTCCCAGGGTGGACGTGCTCTCTGAGACCTATCAAGTCATCGATTTGTGATAGTAAACAAGGTGGGTGATTCCGAAGGTGAATCAGAGAAGGAGCGCTGATTTTGGAAAGGAAAGCATCAAGGAGAGACTTGGATCAGATCGAGAAGCTTTTGGATACGGTGGAAAGAAGCAATCATCTCAGCTGCCTTAGTGTGGGGTCTTCACCTACGCTATGAGATAAAGGATATATCACCACCTCCTGGTGTCTGACAAGCTATGAAAATGCAAAAGCTGAGAGGAGGAAGGAGAAGGATTAGTATGTGATCGGCATCAACGACGACAGAATTCCAGAGGAGCGTCGAAGGTTTTCAAATGCAGGAGAGAAGAAGATCATGTAAGGATATGGAAGTGCGTGGACGGAAGAGACAGAAGTCCCAGAGTATTGCATCTGAGAATGTTAATTTAGTGATGGACAAAACAAAGTTTTACTCTCACTGGGTTGGATGCATTTGCTAAAGCTGGATTTGAAGGATTGTGCAACAACCTCCAAGAAAAATGTCGCACATGCATCAAGTAGAGAGGAGGAAGACGAGAAAAAACGGACAGGTAGCGGGCTTTTAGGAGATCCGTCGAACTCTTCAAACCTTATAAGCTGAAGCTATATTCAACCAAAGAAGAGAGAAGCGCTCTGTTTTTTTTGGAGGGTCTTCTTTGTCAATATCATAAATTTTCCTGTAGAGTGGATTTTCATTACAGAGTGCAACTATAGAGGAGCTTTTCCATGTTATCTGACACAATCGAGCAAGAACAGAGCATACTCTGCATCAAGGAACAGAGCATCCAGCCTTCATTGCCCTCGGACTATTTCCACTACTTGGATGGAGCTGAATCAGCTTGGAGTATTCAGTTAAAGTCGTTCACAGATCATATATTATACATTACAGATTCTCCATACCACTAGAAAAAGCATTAACATTGCACGTGCAATCACTTGGTTCTCACTTTCAGTACTGTGGAGCAACCAAATTCAGTGCCTTTGACTGCAAAGGTTAGTCTCACAGTTGAAGATGTGCTTTCTCTTCCTGTTATCAATGCTGCTCAACAACAGCAGATCGAAGCCCTAGCAATGCAGATAGGTGAAAACCTGTTCAATTTTATGCAGTCTTTTTGTTCCTTTGGGAGAGACAGGCTGCTTATTGTTCCAATGGATATGTTGAATCAATGGTTTAAAAACAAAAAGTTCCAAGAGAAGCTTCATAGAGATTCAGACTACATGAAAAATTTGTTGACATGAGTTTTTGTCAAGACGTTTACTGGAGATTTTCCCAATTAGATGTAGCTGATTGTATGTTTCATATTATCTGAAATTGAGCTTTCAAATTGAATCTGATCTCGCTAGATTGATCTTCTATCTTGAAATTTGTTAAGGTCTTCTGTAGACGCGACTTAACTTTCGAGAAACCTTCGACATCTTTGGTGAACCCGACGTGAAAGCGTCGCATTTAAATTTCAAGATGGGAGATACTTCAGCATCCATTTCAGCCTCTTCTACGATTCCTGCTTTGTCCTCTACTTCAGCTCCATCATTGACTGCTGATTCAAGTACTTCTACGAATGATTTAAAGCAAATTTTTGCAGAATATGTCTATGTATATGCAGCTTCAAAATGAGCAGACACAATTGTATATGCAGTAGTAGCAGCAGTTGCATCAACAACAGTTGTCTCAGCAAAGGCAACTATATTCGAAGCAAGAGAATGCAATCAGCACAACTAAGGCGATTGAAGCAGTTGAAAATGAAAAGAAGCTATTTTATAGCCGTAATGTATTGGCTTATTTGAAGATGTATGAGATCAAGATGGGATTTTTTGGAGTACCAACAGGACTTATGAGCAAATATTTTATTCGCCTTGTCACACCCGCCTCGAGGGCAAAAGTGACTGATCTTTTCCTTCAAAATTCTCATTGGCAAGATTTTAAGAAGGCTCTGAAAGAGGAGTATTTTCTTGAGTACTTTGGGATGGCTACATGGTGATCATTTTGAGAGTGGGTCTACATGCTAAACAAAGGTCTAGCTGCTTCAAAATTGATACGAGAATTTGAAGAGAGGTATAGTCAGCTTGATGCCATTGAACAAAGAGCATTGGATGTTGAGAAAGTTGAGCTTTTCTTGCAAGCTGCAGATCCTGCTCTTCAGGAAGAATTAGGAGAGCTTCTTGAGGATCTCACAAAGCCTATGGGTCTTAAAATGGATTGGCATGATGCCCAGGATGCGATCTCGACTTTGACCAAGAGGAGGATATGGAAGGCCCGACTACAGAATGGATCCATGACACCGACGCCATCTTGTACTCCTATGCCTGCTTCTACCTCTATCATTTCTTCTCTTCCTCAACCAATTTCTTGGCCTATGCCAGTGCCTACTGTTTCTACTCCTCCTGTTCCAAGACCGATGTCGGCTCCTTCTACTCCAAAACCATCTGCTCCATCGGTTCCTTCCTCTCTTGAATACATAATCAAAGGCATAATGGATTTGACACTGGATTCAGTTAAAGTAAAATTGGTGGCAAAATTGAAAGAACAGTTTGCTTCAACTGCGTCTACTATTTCTTCTAGTGCTCCTACTGCACCTAGGAGTGATCCTAGTGCACCTAGGAGAGATCCGGAGATGTATTTGGTGTGATAGTACGAACCATCAGCATTGCAGGGATTGCGAATCTTTTCAAGATGCGAGGAAGAATTTGGTATTTTGGGGACAAGATGGCAAGATCTGGTTGACTGAAATAGGAGCTCCACTTGCTACCAATTTTGGGAAAGGCGGAATGAAGAAATTAGTAGATGATATGGCTGCGCATACTTCTTATGTGGCAGCTAGAGGAGATGCTTCTGCATATGGAGTCCAGATTGAGAAAGGTTTAGAGAGTCAGTCACCATTATGGACATATGCTTTGGAGATGGCAAACAAGGGGAAAATTCAGCAAATTGTTTTGACTAGTGCAGGTTCTAGCATCAGATCCGAGACAGGTTGGGATTCGCATGTTGATAGGTACACTATTTATGCCTACTTAGCTAAGTCTCAAGGAGTAGATGTACTTATTGAGGAGAAGCGTAAGAGGGATGAAGAGAATCCAAATGCAGCTAAAAAGACTAGAGGAGGTGAGTTTGTTACTCCACCTACTGCAGGGCTGTCTTTGAGACCAAGGCCAGAACGACAGATGGAAGATGCTCAAAAGAAAGAAAAGAGGCAAGAGCCTAGAGAGAGAAAGTAGCCAGGGTTTAGATTGATGTCCGATATTGAGATATCTACGGACATGAAGAAAATATTTAATGATAAGATACTTAGTAGTGAGGTGACTTTTACTATTTCTGAGGTTTTGGGCATCTCGAAAAGAGAGTTTCAAGATCAGTTCCAAGAAGTCCTTAAGAGAAAAAGACATGCATTTCCTACTACTATACACAAGGAGTTTTGATTGAAGAGTTGGATGAGGATGAGGATGAGGTTATGATTGAGAGTGCTTCTATTTTTCCGCAGACAGAGAAGAGGGTTCAGCCTATGCATTATGCTGAAACTGATGAGCCTATCTTGATACCGCATAGTCATTTTTTGCGGAGTCATTGGGCTAGGGCAACTACAGAAACAATGGTAAAAATTGGAGAGAAACAGGTCCCTTATGTTGCTTTGGTGGATCATGGTTCAGAGATTAATCTCATAGTTCGTGGAGTTTATGAAAGTAATAGATGGCCTATGGATGCAGAGCATGGGTGGCATATGAGAGCCGCCAACAACACTACAGGTGATTTGTATGCCGCATGTCCCAGTGTCAGGGTTTCTATTGGAGATGTAGAGGAGGATTTCCATTTCTTTGTGCACGATTCATGCTCTTAACCCATAATCCTTGGACAGCCATTCATCTCACAGAGATGCGCATGGAGACGAAAGTGATGGATGATGGATCCGCTTATGCACGGATTCACAGTAAAGATGGTATGAGAGCAGTCCAGTTTATGAATATGTGTGTAAACCATGCAAGAAATAGAGATACTCTTCGAGATGCACCTTTGCCTACTGTGAGGGATTCAGGTTTTCATTAGGTACCACTGTTCCGGGAGATGACGGTGGTACAGAGCAAAGGAGATTGGAGTTCTCGCCTCCTGGTAGCAGTGTTTTCTCCTCCAGTTTTGTTGGAATTTCAAACAGTTCGATGAGTTATCAGAAGATTTCTAAGTTGCCTAGAGCTGCCAGGCAGTATATATGCAGAAATGAGAAAATTTTGAAAAATACAGGTATTTTAGAGGATGATGAGCATATAGATGGGATGTATGATAGTATGGTTTGTGCAGATACGATGACAGAGATGGAAAATATGCTGAAAACTGATATGCAGAGTTATCACAGTAATGTATTAGTGTAGTCCCTAGACATGTTTCATGAAATTTCAGATTTTGTGTCACAGATAGAGTCAGAGGCTGAGGTGACTCAGCAAAAGGTGTTGAGTGCTGAAGAAATTCAGCAAACAGAGTTTTCGGCTGATTATAATCATCCTACAGAGACACAGAGGGCTGAAAACTTTCAGCCAATAGAGTTTACTGCTGAAATATTTCAACATCCAGAGTTTAGGGCTGTTCCTATGCAGTCCATAGAGCAGAGGGCTGAGGATATTCAGAGTGCAAAATTGCTGATTTACAGCATGATTTGAGTAATGTAGAGGATCATAATGAAGCTAGGGTTGACACGAAATACAAGTCTGTGGATAAGAAGGTAAAGTTGGTAGCTGTACCGCTTCCATCTGACAGCGATTAGTAAATAGAGAGGGCTGCCAAACAGCCAATTTTGAGGAATCCAGAGCATATAGGTCATAAATTTTTAGCAGAGACTCTTGCTGAATTAAAAATTGAAAATGGTGATTTCTTGCTACCCTCAAAGAAGAAATGCTTTTAGGATATGCTTGAGTGACATGGAAGGGGGTTTGCTTTTTTCTCGCATGAGATTGGATGTGTGAATCTGGATATTATTGCTCCTATGGTGATCTTTGCTATTCCTCATATTCCATGGAACCTCCAACCTATTCCAATGCCTAAGGCACACCTGCCAAAGTTAATTGACTTGTTGAATGAGAAAATCAAGATGGGAATCCTAGAGCCATCATCTGCACCATACTCAAATAGATGGTTTACGGTTCCAAAGAAGAATGGTACTCTCCGATTTATACAGGACATGCAGCCAGTAAGCAGAGTTACTATCAGGAATGTTGGTATAGGTCCAGTTGTGGATGACTTTGTAGAAGTATTTGCTGGACGTGCCATCTATTCTTTAGGTGATTTGTATTCAGGATATGATCAGTTTCAACTGGATTTGGAAAGCAAGGACATAACCACTATGAGAAATCCTATTGGGCTTGTCAGGATGGCAGAAAACCATCACCTGAGAAGGTGGATGTTATAGGCAAGATTATGGAGTATTATTCTACCACTTCAGAGGTACTGAGATTCATTGGAGCCTGTGTGTTTTATATGATTTGGATACCCCATTTTGCATACATAGCAGATTGTTTATATCAGCTGCTTCGAAAGGGGCAGAAATTTTATTGGGATGAGAGCCACACTAGAGCCATGCGGAAATTGAAGAAGTTATTGCAGATTGCTCCTACTCTCACGAAAACGGATTATAATTGCGGAAGGGCTATTGTATTGACAGTTGACACTAGTCCAATTGGCATAGGTTGGGCTATGGGTCAAGATGATGCAGATGGAAACAGGGATGCTATTCGGTTTGGGGCGAAAGTCCTAAACGAGAGACAGAGGAGGTATCCGCAAATCAAGAGGGAGTTACTAGGAATTGTTACGGCTCTCAAATGTGACAAGGAGTACTTTATTGGAGCCTCAGCTGTGGTAGAGACATATTGCTTGCCATTGATAGGTATGATTACGAGTTGCTCTACTTCGGATATAGCTATGCTGAGATGGATCGCATATATCATCATTAAATCCAGAATTTAAACACATAGCAGGGAAGGATAACCCAGTGGTGGATATGTTGTCTAGAGCAGATATGATGATGAGGAGACACTACTTGCAGAAGAGGATGATGCAAAAATTTCAGGCGCTATGGTTGATCATGTTTGTCATGTCTATGATATTGTGGCTTTCATAGAAGAACTCTATGTTGGAGATTGGTTTTGCAGATTGGCAAGTACCTTAGTACACTAAGCAAAAGAGATGAATGGACAGATGAAGAGTTCAAGAAGATCAGAAGAAAATCCTATGGTTATTTCCTCAAGGACAGATTTCTTTGGAAGCACCCGAAGAAAAGAGGTGGATTACCCTTGCAGGTTGTCTGCGATAAAGAGACCTAGTTATAGGTGATGAGGGAGTTTCATGAGAGTCCTTGGGCTAGTCATAGAGGAGTGTGGGCTACTTACGAGAAAATCAAGGAGAAATATTGGTGGAAAGGCATGTACAGAGATGTTTCTCGCTTTGTAGAGACTTGTAGAGACTGTCAGATGTATTCCGTAATGTGTCATCAAGATGAGCTTCATCCGACCTATCCGCTATGCATTCATTATAAGTGGGTAGTTGACTTGGCTACTATGCCTATGGGTCTATGGCAGATGAGATATATTGTTTTGGCTAGAGAGGATCTTACCAATCATGTTGAGGGCAGACCTTTGAGAACGAAGACCACTAGTGCAGTGTGTAAGTTCTTATTGGAAGAAATTTTCTGCAGGTATGGCTGTGTGAGTAAGATCACTACAGATCGTGGTGAATTGGATGCAGATGAAGCTAGAGAGTTTTTCTCTCAACTAGGAATCAAGTTGGCTCTAACCACAGCATATAATCCAGAGGGAAATGGAAAGAGTGAAAGAGGGCATCTACCGATAGTGAAAGCATTAGCCAAAGCATGCACAGGACGGATTGGAGAATGGTCAAGACTTCTACAATTCGCTTTGTGGGATGATCGTACGACTCATAGTGTTACCACAGGATATATGGCCACAGAGTTGATGTATGGTTAGAAACCGGTTATGCCGACTGAGACTTATGCTTTGACTTGGTCAGTATTACCTTGGCAGGAGGATTTGACGAGAGAGGAGCTCTTAGCTCTTCGGATCCAGCAGTTGGAGAGAAGACCAGAGGATATTCAGCTAGTTATTGACAGGTTGAAGGTTGCTAGACTTAGAAATAAGGACAGGTTTGACAGCAGGCATCGCTTGCGGCCTAGAGCAATAGAAGAGGGAGACTGGGTATTAGTCTTTGATAGCAGCCTTGAAAATCAGTATACTGCACTTCAGAAGATGGTGAAAAGATGGTTTGGGCATACATGTCTTTGACAATGCAACATATGAGCTAACAGAATTGGATGGGATAGTACTTAGAGTGCCTATTGTAGGAAAAAGAATCAAGATTTTCAAGAAAAGAGATGATGAGGATTATGCATTGGAAGAATTTGCAAGAGAAGAGTAACGAGAAGAAACTCCAATAGAGGAGACAGATGATATGACAGATAATCTTGTTAATATACCGAAAATATACAATGAAGAGATTGATCTGTTCGTGGATCTTGACGACAATGATCATGGGTAGCTGGCCCATTCGGAGGATGCGCAGGATCAGAGGGGGTGGATGTCATACTACTATGCATCGGAGGTGTGGAATCCACCAAAAAGTTGTGTGTGTGACATTTGTTACTTTGTACATACTTAGTCATTGTGTTTGCATTTTTGTTCTGCGTGGGAAGTATAGGGAGAGAAAGCTCTCCATTAGTATGATATTATATAGCATGAGAGCCCTGTGCCAAACAAGTTCATATTGACATGTGTTCTAAAAGCTTGTAGTAGCATTGGGGTCATAAGGCATGGTAGAATGATATACGATCAGATAATAAGGATAGAATCCGATTTTGATGTAGAAGTAAGAAATGCACTCATTGATATGTACTCCAAACATGGAGAACCTACTGAAGCATATGAAGTGTTCAATGAGTTGGCAAATTCAGATGTAGGATCATGGGGTGCAATGATTGCTGGTGTTTTTTTTACAAGGTCATGATCTAGCTAGTATTGAACTTTATGGATGGATGGAATAGGAAGGTGTGTTTCCCAACATGGTTGTCTTTTTGTTCATCTTGAAAGCTTGTGGAAAGTGCTCTACTGGACATGTATGCAAATTGCACTGCTTGGAGGGTATGCTTGGAGGGTAGTTACCTTGAGAAGGGTTTTTGGCATTTTAGAACCATGGTTGAAGATGGCAAGATAGTTCCAAGTACAACACACTATAACTGCATCATTGATCTTCTTAGTCGTTTAGGCTATTTGTCTGAAGCTGAAGCTTTGCTGCAGATAATGCCACCATCTCCAGATATAATTGGGTGGAAGTGCCTGTTAACCAGTTGTAAAACACATGGGAATATGGATCTTAGACAGTGATGCTTTGATGAAGCTGCTCGACTAGATCCTGATGACTCTGCTGGTTATCTACTTATGTCAAGCATCTATACAGATGTGCACATGTTGGAAGAAGGTTGTATGGAAGACAGTGAGAGGAGAGTTACACATTTGGGTAAACAAAAACCGTGTTATTGCTTTGGACTATCCATAGGTCCAATCAGATCTGCAAGAGTCTTGAACAAAGGATTCAACATACATGTTAGCAGAGTAAATGAGAGCTGTGCAACACCAAGACCAGAACATGGTGTAAGGAACTGTTCGGAGGAGGATGAAGAAAAGCCAAGTTCTAGTGGTAGGGTTGAATCTATATCTAGTGGCTTGTCTTTCCATTCGATAAAGAAAAACAGCTCCAGATTGGTTACATCTGACTCCATTCAGGAAGATGAGTTACTAGATATGATAGTGCTACTATACCACTTAGGAGTCGGGCCAAACATCAAGCATGTTGCTTATTACCTACAGCATCAGATACAGTGTATCTCACAACTAGACGATGTTGATAGACAGATCCACTAAGAGAAGATGTCCTAACTCTGGAAACTTAATCATAAGCTGACAAGCATACTTTCAGATTTCAGGCTGCTGGGCTTCCTAATCTCACAAACCTCATACATGAAAGGACTGACAAGTGCGAAATCATCCCTTCCTTGTGTATTAGAGGCTGCACAGGCTGTTATAAATTGGCATTACTGTGACTCCCAACATTCATCTTCTCAAGACAATTGTCCTGACTCTTGAGGATTACGAAGTTGCAGAATGGGGGAGAAGGCCGCTTTTTTTTATGGAAACAAAAAGCCGCTTTTCTGAGGGAAAAAGGAGGAGGTTATTGTAGGCCGCCTGAAGAAAAAGCAAGGAACGGGAAAAACAGGGAAGGGAGCTATTGTGGTAGGGAATATCATCTATTCTAATGAGCCAGGACAAGATCTCAGAAAATACAGAGACTGGGACTGAGTAAGGATGCTGTAGCATCGATTTTCCCAGGGTGGATGTTCTCTCTGAGACCTATGAAGTCATCGATTTGTGATAGCAAACAAGGTGTCTGATTCCGAAGGTGAATCAGAGAATGAGCGTTGATTTTGGGAAGGAAAGCATCGGGGAGGAACTTGGATTGGATCGAGAAGCTTTTGGATACGGTGGAAAGAAGCAATCAATTCAGCTGCCTTAGCGTGGGGTCTTCACCTGCGCTATGAGATAAAGGATATATCACCACCTCCTGGTGTCTGACAAGCTATGAAAATGCAAAAGCTAAGAGGAGGAAGGAGAACGATCAGTACGTGGTCGACATCAACGACGACAGAATTCCAGAGGAGCGTCAGAGGTTTTCAATTGTAGGAGAGAAGAAGATCACGTAAGGATATGGAAGTGCACGGACGGAAGAGACAGAAGTCCCAGAGTATTGCATCTGAGAATGTTAATTTAGTGATGGACAAAACAAAGTTTTACTCTCAGTGGGTTGGATGCATTTGCTAAAGCTGGATTTGAAGGATTGTGCAACAACCTCCAAGAAAAATGTTGCACATGCGTCGAGTAGAGAGGAGGAAGATGAGAAAAAATGGATAGGTAGCAGGCTTTCAGGAGATCCGTCGAACTCTTCAAACCTTATAAGTTGAAGCTATATTCAACCAAAGAAGAGAGAAGCGCTCTGTTTTTTTTGGAGGGTCTTCTTTGTCAATATCATACATTTTAGTGTAGAGTGGATTTTCATTACGGAGTGCAGCTACAGAGGAGCTTTTCCATGTTATCTGACACAATCGAGCAAGAACAGAGCATACTCTGCATCAAGGAACAGAGCATCCAGCCTTCATTGCCCTCGGACTATTTCCACTACTTGGATGGAGCTGAATCAGCTTGGAGTATTCAATTAAAGTCGCTCACAGATCATATATTATACATTACAGATTCTCCATACCACCAAAAAAAGCATTAACATTGTACGTGCAATCACCTGGTTCTCACTTTTAGTACTGTGGAGCAACCAAATTCAATGCCTTTGACTGCAAAGGTTAGTCTCGCAGTTGAAGATATGCTCTCTCTTCCTACTATCAATGCTGCTCAACAATAGCAGATCGAAGCCGTAGCAATGCGGATATGTGAAAACCTGTTCAATTTTATGCAGTCTTTTTGTTCCTTTGGGAGAGACAGGCTGCTTATTGTTCCAATGGATATATTGAATCAATGGTTTAAAAACAAAAAGTTCCAAGAGAAGCTTCATAGAGATTCAGACTACATGAAAAATTTGTTGACATGAGTTTTTGTCAAGACGTTTATTGGAGATGCTCCGAATCAGATGTAGCTGATTGTATGTTTCATATTATCTGAAATTGAGCTTTCAAATTGAATCTGATCTCGCTAGATTGATCTTCTATCTTGAAATTTGTCAAGGTCTTCTGTAGACGCGACTTAGCTTTCGAGAACCCTTCGACATCAGTCCCACACTAGACACATACAGAATGACTGGAGTAAATGGGAGTTTCAAGATTTATAATGTTTTGTAACTTTGCATCAATTTCATCCAAATTCCGCCGACTGCTCTACTAATGTTAGAGCCAATCATATCACGTCCCTAGGTAATACTTACTCACCATTTTTATTAATGTTTTGCTTTATAAATTTAATATTGTTATTTCTAAAGTTTTTTTTTTCATTTTTAGATGTTGCAGCACAATCTGGGGCGATGCGTGTCACAGCTTCGCCCACACATGTTCCCCATGCTAGATCCACTGTTGATAATTCATCCAAGAAGAGAAAGCTTTCTTTTTTATAGTTGATTTTCGACAATACAACTATCTTTTTGAAAACATTAAATACTTTCTTTTCCATTTACCTATTGTTATAGTTGGAATTCTTTTAGTGATATTTAAAAATCACTTTTGCTTCAATTATCTTTTCCAACTATTATGATTGAGATAATTAATGTTATTGTATTGAATTGTTAGATTTTATAATGAAGTTTAAAAATTGCAAGACTATTTGATTCATTACTAAGTGGAAAAATGTGTGAACAAATTAAAACATTGGTGCTTCACATTTCAGCGCGAAGCGCCGAGAGAAAGCTAGCGCGTAGCGCTGCTCGACGCGAAGAGCCGGGCTGAGTCTAGGTGCGGAGCGCCTAGTTACTATTACTTTACCAGCACCCTGAAGACCCGCACTTACACAGGTCCTCATTATTTAAAAGCAAAGCAACCAATCATACAAGTTTATACACACGTTTGTGGAATCAAATTTTGTAAAGATAAAAATCTTCCATCAGCCAGTTTTTTTCTTCTCGGAATGTGAAGTTGTGGTGGGTCTGGAAGAATCATCTTCCATCAGACCAGCCAATTTTTTCTTCCGGGCATGTGAGGCCGGTAGAAGTTTTGGTGGGTCCGGAAGAAAACGACCTTTTTGTTTTCAAATGAAACGTGAAACCAGCCAACTCATCCAAAAATCAGAGAACGACTTCAAGGGTGAACCAGCAGGAAGCGCGCTCGCTCTCTCCCTCAGAGATAAGGCGCCGCCCCCCCCCCCCCCCCCCCCCCGCTCCCTCTCTCTGGCTGCGCGCACGCACGTGCCTGTCCCGCTGTGTCTCTCCATCCGCCATAGCTCATCCCTGAATGGAAACCGTTTGGATGACTGTGCGGACGCAATGGTGTCGAATACTAGCCAGCAGCTTAGACTTGACGCTGCTGGTTTTCTGCGTGACCCGAACCAGACGATCCCACCTACGTGGCCTCGCCATAGCAGGGGTAGTGGTGACATCCGCCCTGTTACTCGCCATAGCAATACTCGCCCGCAAGAGGAACAGGAAGATGAAGAGGGAATTGGAAGCCAGGGTTGAAGCCAGGGTTGCGGTCGCTGCGGAGGCGGCACGAAGGAACGAGGAAGAGGAGCGGATTCTGCAGCATCTGGAGAGCTGCCTGCCGAGGAGGTTTACTCTAGAGGAGTTGCAGGTAGCGACGGCGGGGTTCAGCAGGAAGCTGGGCCATGGTGGCTTCGGGTCTGTGTATGACGGAACCTTAACGGACGGCAGCCGGGCCGCCGTCAAGCGCCTGGACGGTCAGGCGGACGCACGCTCCGACAAGCAGTTCTTCACGGAGGTGGCTACCATCTCCCGGATACACCATGTGAACCTGGTCTCCCTCCTGGGCTTCTGTACCGAAGGCCCTGAGAGGCTCCTCATCTACGAGTTCGTGGACAACTCCTCCCTCGACAGGTGGCTCTTTCCTAAACGAGGAAAGGCCCTTGATGACGTGGTACCCTCACCCTTCCCCCATGTGTCGCCCCTCGATTGGCCCACCCGCTTCCGTATTGCCCTCGAGACCGCCCGCGGCCTCGCCTACCTCCATGAGGAGTGTAAGGAGAAGATCCTCCACTTAGATGTCAAGCCCGAGAACATCCTCCTTGACCGGCACTTCCATGCCAAGGTTAAGTATCCATGAACTAGTCTCGGTTCGTTAGCCTTTGTTGTGTTGGTTAGCATTCACGAATCCAAAGACTATCCAAACTTGGAAATAGATAGGTGCAATAGTGGTTTTATACAATGCATGCGTTAGTTTTTAAAAGAGATGACTTATAAGATGCGGTTTCTAAGAACCAATACAAACACTTTCAACATCAAAATAGATAGATGCAGCTTAAGATTCGCAAAACCATGACTAAAATGCACTTAACTTTGCCAATTTTCAGCCTTAGAGGTTTCTTTTTCCTATTTAGCAATCCCACATACACTAGCAACATCAAAAACTAACTAAAGTGGACTTATCTTATCAAATTTAAGATCCCAAAAACTTCAAAAGTTCTTGTTTTCCAATTTGGTAATTTGTTTTGAAACTATACTTATATGTAACATCCTCAAATGCATGCATGTTGATACTAAACCCATGGTTTTTGTGAATATTGATCTAGGTGGGTGACTTTGGACTCTCCAGAAGCATTGGTCGAGATGCCCCTAACAATGTAATTGTCACCACCCTTAGGGGCACCCCCGGTTACCTTGCTCCAGAATGGCTTCGCGGCTTTGGTGTAGATAGTAAAGCTGATGTCTATGGCTTTGGTATGGTTTCCTTAGAGTTGGTAAGTGGACGTCGTATCATCGACCACTCACTCTGCAACTCCGAATATTGGCATCTACCCACATTAGCCTTCAATAAGTTCCGTGAGGGTTTGCCTCATGATGTATTTGATCCTCACCTATACAACCAACTCGATCCCTTAGCTTCTGAGCAAGCAATCTTGCTCATTAAAGTGGCCTTATGGTGCATCCAAGAAAACCCATCCCTACGGCCTTCTATGAGCAATGTGGTGCAAATGCTAGAGGGCAACCTCCATGTCATTAAGACCCCTACTAGTTTGCACGAAGTACCTACCATCAACAACTCTCTAGCATTTTCGTCCTGTGATGACATGCATTCTCTAATCCTGACTATGCCTCGATAATACAATTCTTGATATCACTTGGCAATTTCTTTTTTAGTTATTTATTCTTTGCAATGTTTCTCTTGTTGCGTTTGAGCAATATCTTATAACAAATTTTCACAGTTCCATTGCTACTCCCACTTTTCGATATGATAACTTGATGTCCATTTTAGGTCTTATCATGCTATTTTCTACTATTGCAAGTTTGTATTCACCCCTCGAGTTTTTATTTCACCTACTCCAAACTACTATACACATTGCGTTATCGTGACGCTGCGCGTCTGCCACTGCAAACTTGAGGGCGGAATTTTTTGCCAAAATTTTGAACTCTTAAGTCAGCGTCATTATGAGTTTATTTTCTGTTGTGTGTATCTTTTGTGTTTGAATTTGTATGTCATGGGAGCTTGTAGAATCCAGCAAAGGATTTATAACTTCGGTAATCAATGGGTCAGGTAAGATACTTATAATTACTATTGGCATGAGAACAGAGTGGGAGAAATTGATATCCAAGCTCAGTGAAGATGGAAATTTGGAGAAACGGTTACAGGTTCAGATCAATGTGGTTGCAACTACCATAGGGAAAATTCGACTAGCTTTTATTCTTCTTACTTTTATAGTCTTTTTTAGTACAATTTTTGATAGTAGGGTTTCAATGGAGATCCGAATAATTTTTGAAAATTGTAAATTACTTTGCAATTGCAGTTTCATTCCTGAGTGTTGCGGTTCTCGAGGGGCTTCCTCTTCCCATAACACTTAAATTTATGTTAAAGCTCTTGTTTGAAATCTAACAGCCTATGAGACAATGGGCTCAACAACATGCGTTTGCAGAAGAAACTCCAACAACAAATCATATGATCGTTGTAAATATATGTTATGATGAATTCCTTGGTTGGGCAATGGAAAGAATTAAGATCCCGATGTGAGATATTAAAGGTTGAACCCTTCAAATTCAGAGGAAAAGAGAATGATGGTATTGTTGGAATTGGTAAATGTAAGGTGGCATAGGTAGGAGATGGTCAATTAAGTGTGACTTGACAGCATTATGGGCAAGTTAATGACAAAAGCCTTGATGTCAAATAGAGGCCACAATTATTGAATGCTTTTTGAAGATGACATTAGAGATATTTTTAATTAAAGCTTCTGAGAGGAAAGCTATAAGCTTTAATGTATGGATGCGTGAGGATGACGCTAAAAAGGGAGGCACAATCAGTTTAAAAAGAAAAACGAAGATGATGAGAAGGTGTGCTCCAGTCGAGATATTGGAAGATGATAGAACGGACAGTCCTGAAGAAGGCGAGGAAGCTTCATCGCCAGCTACAGCGCCACTCTGAACCCCGTGTCGACTTGCATTAACTATGGAGGTTCGAGGGGGGAAATAACGGGGCTCGTAGTTGAAAAAGGAGACACAGGAGAGCTCGAAATGAAGACAAAGACGAGACTGTTGCTGCGACATCTGGCGAAGGGTGGAGGAATCGGCAGTTTCGTTGAATTGTGATGGTGGACTGAAGTTGCTATAGTACGTGAGGAGATTAAAATTGACACTCAGTTGTGGGTGATGAAGAAGCTACGAAGGAAGACTGCAATGATGGATGACACAGAGCTCGGCACGATGGTTGAAACAAGTCAAAAGGTGGTGATGACGACGACAAAGTGGCTGATGATGAACATCTGACAAGCGGAAGTGGAGGATGGAGATCTTCGACGAAAGCTGCAAAATTGGACATTTCTGAAGTTGTCGATTGAAGGTAACAACAAGAGAGGCTACACTTGATTTCTAAGCTAACTTCCCGCAAGGTTATTCATCATCGTCTGTAGCTGTAGGATGTGTCTATCAAGGACTCTCTGTCGTGAAGGACTGTCATGTGACATCCTAATAGTGAAGAAGAAGAGTAGTTGAAGACAATAAGGAGTTTGACGAAGCTAGCAAAGGACGATAAAGGTGGCATTGATTAATTAAGAAGATGGAGAAGAAGACTACAGAGAAAACTGTTGCTTCCAAAACTTCCCAAGCCATAAACTTGGCAGCCTCAATTTACAACAGCCAATCTGATGCATGACCCAGCACTGAGGGATGTCATTGCCATCGAAAATATGGCGACAAGAGTGAGGAGGAGTTTGAACGAAGACGAGATGTTGCAGAGCTGAAGGTGACGAAGGACGGGTCGCAGTAATGAAACGAGGCTGAGGGAAGCACCAATTTTGCACATCTACAAGTACGAGAAAGCTGCTGCCTGCCAACTTTGGAGAAGGTCGCCTGGACTCTGCGACTATAACTTGAATCACAATTGCTGGAAGCTGCTTGCATAGATCATTAGAACAGAGAGCTTTGGAAGCTAATTGTCAAAGACCTACGAATTGAAGGGGACTGCATGTCCTTTGGGTCATTAAAGTTAATTCTTTCCTCTCATATCACTTCTTCATCATCATACCATCATCTTTAGTTTTAGTCTTTCTTTAGAGGTTACAATAATGCCGGTTGTTTGTAGAGGAGAGGAAAAGAAGGAATAATCTCTCTGCCTTCACTTTGCTCTCTAAACTTCATCTTTAACAATCGAAACATCTTCGTTATGGTTTTACAGTAAGAATGATGGAATGAGATTTCTACTCATTCGTCTCTCCATATATTTTTCTTCAATTAAGTACTCTTGATCTATTATTCTCATCTCACTTAGTGTCCCTACGACTTGGGGGGTTCACTCATGAATATATGTATATATAACGTGAGTTCAAAATAAGGGATTTTTAAAATACCAATTTTATACATTTTTTACATATAGAAGGGTGTCATATAAAAAAGGGGTTACTTATAGATTGAATAGAAAAGGGTTGTGTTTTATTCAAGAAAAATTCACAGATTAGGATATTTATAAATAGGCCATGAACACACATTATAATATAGAGAATATATATATAGTGAGCCCCCCGAGCCCTGCGACGAGTGACATATTCACAAACCCCTGTGCGAATCCCGTGCGATATCTGGTGAACCTGACGTGAAAGTGTCGCTTCTGATTTTGATTGGCAAGATGGGAGATTCTTCAAATACTCCACCCACTTCATCATCGAGATGGGAGATGAAAAATCTATCGCAGACTCTATCTTTGGCTATTATGATGCATAACCAACAGATGCAGTTATCTATGCAGTAACAACAGCAGTTGCATCAACAACAATTGGATCAACAACGGATGCTACATCAAGCACTAGAGCATACACATGGAGCAACCAAAGCAATCGAGACTGTGGTAAGTGAACGTAAATTATTTGATGGCCGAAATGTCTCAGCTTATCTTAAAACTTTTGAAAGCCAGATGCATTTTTTTGGTGTTCCTACCAACTGGAGCAACTACTTCTTACGGCTTGTCATGCCTGCTTTGCGGATTAGAGTGACTGATTTATTTGTGTAAGATTCAAATTGGAATGTCTTCAAGAAGGCGCTTAAATATGAATATTTCTTGGAAGATTATGGCATTGCTACTCAGAAGATATTCAGGGAGTGGGTCTATCAGCCCAATAAAGGACTTGTTGCTTCTGAGTTATTGCGTGAGTTTGAAGAACGCTACAATCAATTAGATACACTTGAACAAAGAGCCCTAAATTCGAAGAAAGTGGAGTTATTTTTGCAGGCGACTGATCTTGCAATTCAGGACAAGTTGGGAGAGCTTCTTGAATAACATAGCCTATGGGACTGAAGACAGATTGGCAAGATGCTGTTGAAGCGGTCTCCACATTAACAAAGAGGCGAAGATGGAAGGTGCGTCTACAAAATGGTATGCAAACCCCCTAATGATGTTTACTCCTACCTCCACTTCTCCTACTGCTCCTTCCACTTCTTCTACCTCCCACCCCATGTCTATGCCTGCTTCTATGCCTATGCCTATGTCTATGTCTATTCCTACGGCAGTTGTCATGCCATCTGCCAAACCAACTGTTGAAGACATGGTGGAAGAAATTTCAAAAAACCTGAAGGATCTTCAGATAAAGATGGCCAGAAGAGATCATCATCCACTTAACCTAGCTCCGACTTCTGTTCCCTCTTCTTCCACTCCTATGAATTCTTCCAGAAATGATCGTGTTCATTGATGCATATGGTGTGATAGTCCAGACCATGAGTGCAAAGATTGTCAAGACTTCGAAGAGGTGAAAAGATTGAAGTTGGTGGTGTGAGGATAGGATGATATGCTTCGGAGACTCAGAGCAACCACTCAAAACAAATTTCGGCAAAGGAGGTATGAAGAAATTATTGGAAGAAACTCTTTTACATTCCTCTTGTGTAAAGCAAGAGGCAGCAAGAGAAGCTACAACCTATGGTCTTCAATTGGAGCAGTTACCGAAAGATAAGTCTCCTTTATGCTCTTATGCAATGCATGCGAAAAAGAAAGGTAAAGTTTTTTCATTTGAACTTTCATTCATAGGAGATATAATTAGAAAAGGAACCGGATGGAATGATCGTGTAAATGTCTTCTCTATCTATGCTTATATTGCAAAATCTCAAGGATTTGAAGCACTTGTTGAAGAAAAGCACAAAAGAGATAATGATCAACCAGAAAAGAAAGCAACTAGGAGGAGTGAGCGAGTTCTTTAGCCCTCTGCTTTAGGACCAGAGCAGAGCATGGCTAATGAGAAAAAGCCAAAGATATAAGAAGACAAAAAGGCCCCAAAGTTAAAGGATTTGAAGCCAAAGAAGCAACTTGGATTCAAGCTGCTATCTGACATCGAGTCTTTCACAGATTTGAAAAAGGTACTTGAAGATCGAATTCTTAATTGCAAGATTGAATTTACACTTGGAGAAGTTTTGGGGATTGCCAAGAGAGAGTTCCATGATGTTATTATAGACATCATAAAAAGAAAGTGCCAAATTATTGAAGAACCATCGCAAGATATGATCCATCGAGAGGTTTTAGCTGTTGTAGAGGCTATTCTCTATGGATTACAAATTGAGGAGGTTGATGAGGGATCTGCAGAAGGATCTCTATGTATGCAGTCTAAGAAGTCTCTTCAATCTTTACTTCAGCCCATGTAGTATGATGAAAGCGACGATGCGCCCAGATTGGTGCCTCGTAGCCATTTTTCTCAAAGTCACTGGGCTCGTACGACTACGGAAACTGTCGTCAAGCTTGGTGAGACTGAAACTCCTTGCGTTGCACTTTTGGATCATGGTTCTGAGATTAATGTAATTGTGCAAGGATTATATGATACTGGTAGATGGCCAGTTGATGTTGATCATGGTTGGTGCATGCATATAGCCAACAACATTGCACGGGATTTATATGTTGCTTGCCCAAATCTGAAGATTTCCATTGGAGATGTGGGTGAGTCCTATCATTTCTTTGTACAAAACTCTTGTTCTTATCCTATTATTTTGGGGCAGCTATTTATTGCTGAGTCTCGAATGGAGACTAAGGTTCTCGATGATGGATCTGCCTATACATGGATCCAAAGCAAGGATGGGAAGAGAGCTGTTCAGTTCATGATTGTTTGTATTAATCATCAATGGAATAAAGATTCCTTGAGGGATTCCCCTCTTCCAGCAGGAGAGCTGGATTTTTGCTAGGTACCACTATCTTGCGAGACAATGGTGGTACGAGTCAGGAGAAGCTCTCACCTCCTGGCAGCGGCAGTTTTTTCTCATGTGTTTATGGTGTATTCGCTGAAAGTACTTTGTGTTTTCAGCATATTTCTGATATGCCTAGAACTGCCATGCAGTATGTAAAAAGAAAAGAAAAAGAATTGATGATTGTAAGTGTTTTGCAGGAAGAAGACTAGATAGATGGTCTCTATGATGGCCTTTCATGCTGCTCAGATACCATGGAAGAACTTTTGGATTTGTTTAATGCTAACAATCAAGGGATGTCATATATCTTATAGGTTCATTCTCTGGCAATGTATTGTGAGATTGCTAATTTCATGCTTCAAAGAATTTGGGTGCTGAGGATTCTCAGCAAAAAGAATTTCTTGATGACATATTTCAAAAAAAAGATTTGGGTGTTGCTGCTTATACACATCCAAATTTGTGTTTGCTAGGGTATTTTCATCAAGGGGTGAAATCTGCAGGTTGTAGCAATGAAGCTAGAGTTCAGACAAAACATAAGACAGTTGACAAGAAGGTTCGACCAGTTGCAGGACCGCTACCTTTGGACAGTGATGAGATGATTAGAAGGGCTGCTATGCAACCTCCTTTGCGAGATCCTACAGGTATTGGACATAAGTTTTCAATTGAGACATTGAAAGAGATGAAGATTGAGATTGAAGGTTTTCTACTTCTTGAAGAGGTAAGATGTTTTGAAGAGATGCTATGCAGACATGAAAAAGCTTTTGCTTTCTTTCCACATGAGATTGGATGCGTTGATCCTAGGGTTGTGATGCCTATGGTTATTTTCACCATTTTGCATGTCCCTTGGAATCTACGGCTGTTGAGTATTGAAATGACTTGTTTTTTGGCTGATTTTTGTTGTTTTTGAGAGCTGAATGGTTGATTTTATGAGATGATTGATTGGTTTGGAAGTGGTTTGAGAGTGTTTTGGATGATATTGATTGTGTTTTGGAAGTTTATGATGTTTATTAGTGGTTCTATGATGTTTTGATAGGTTCTGATTGGTTCTGTATACCTTCTGTTTTGTTATGTTTTGTTCTGATTGTCTTCTGTAAGGAGGGATGGAGTATTGATTGATGAAGATTGAGATCTTGTGAAAGTTTATTGAATGGTTTTTGAGAGTTTGGGATGGTTTGAGTATGAGTTATGTGGGTTTGATGACCTTCTATAACCTTCTGTAGGTCTTCTGTAGAGCCTCTGTTTCTGTTCAGTTCTGTTCTGTACTGTAGCTGTTCTCGTACTGTTTTGTATGCTTCTTTATGTATTCTGATGGATGAGAGTGTATCTTGGGAAAGTTTTCTAGCCTTGGAAAGAGGTGAATACAAGTGCAAAGGAGCTGAAAGAAGTGAAAGAAGTAGCTGCTGAAGACTCAAGTGAAGATAGAGTGAAGTGACAGTAGTGAGCTATGAAAGGACACTGTAGTGGCTCTGGTGACTCTTCATATCAGGCATACCTCTTGGGAGGGATATCCACGATCTAAGAGGGATTATTGAGAGTGATTTTTGAGAGATTGTAGTGAGGATATGATGTATTATTGATGGAGAGAGAGAGAGAGAGAGTCAGATATAGCCAATTCTATTGAAAGAGAGTGATTGTATGTGAGAGATTGAGAGAGAAGACTATGAAGATATTGAAGATGAATACTATGTGATGTATTTCCATTCAAAGATGGTGTATTCCTTTGTTTTCTTGTTATATTGATGGATTTTATGAAGATATTGAAGAATATGGTTGATTCTATCAAATCCGTGGGAGATCTACATGATGCTATATGAAGATTTGTTGTGCCTGGTGTTCTTTTCTTCATTGTGATCATATAAAACCTAATAAACAAGCTTGTTGATGTTACAAGATAGATTTTCTTGCAAGAGAATTCCCTTTTCCTTAGTGTTCCTCTTGGGGCTCCATGTTTTTGGTGCGCAGCCGGGGAAACTTGCCATCAACAAGCACCAGAAGAGGCTGAAAATGAAGGAAATGGCATTGACAAGAAGAGAAGAATTCAATGGATGTTTATAAAGTTCCTTCTTCCACTGAAGAGTTGGAATTTCTCATAATCAAAGCCACTTTCCACAAGAAGTTCATCCCACAATGGCAGAAACACATCACCATCATGATGCATGCTCTATGTGGTGGACAATTTCCTCTTCCTGTTGAAGCAGCAGAAACTTGCATCTTGGTGGCAAACTGTTTGGGGACAAACTGAAGAGAAGAAACAGAGAGAATGACCATCCACGGAAGATTTGGCATTCATTGAGAAGTTTCCAGACATCATCAAGTGGGAGATTGTGAAGAAGCTTCAGGAGTCTTGGTCTGTGGAGGTTCACAGAGACAAGAAGGAAAAGAGTTGGAATTTGTTCGTGGATGCTCAATAGTAAGATACATGGGATGCTTGGTGCACTGATAATCTTCTGTTTATTCAATTGGCAACCCACTGGAAGTTGGTAGACAGAGTGTTCTTTACAACATACACTGTTGAAACCATCAGAAGCTGGCATTACTATGATGATGGCACGACCACCATGCTCAGACGTATGCATTTTGACACCTTCAGAACCGAATACCTTTCTCTGTGCAGTGGCATGAAAGCAGAATTCAGAGACGTTGAAAAGGAAGAAGGAGAAGAAATGTTGGCAAGACAGTCCTCCAGAGACTGAAGCCTTCTGTTAACCCTCTGTGGAGTACTAACAACATAGTGGAGCCAACCCCCTGATGAATGACGCAATAAAGAGGCAAGCGTTAGAACGAGTCCAGAGGTATGTGAGAAGAGAGAAATCAAAAATCAGAGCCGAGAACGAGCTTGCAGCAGAAGCTGCATTTGACGCCCTTGCGGAACTCTTTACAGAAGTCCCAATGGCACATCAAGCCCTTCCCCCTCCTGCTGGAGGTCCACTTCCAAGCCAGATCTGTCCTGGAAATATCGATGACAGGCCAGCGAATGTAGTCCCATTGCCAGTTTTTAAGGGAGAGTACAATGAAGACCCCGATCTTCATGTAGCAGAGTTTATGGTAGCATGTGTGGCTAACAATGCCAGAACCCCTGAGCATTGGTTAGCAATATTCCCCGCCACTTTCAAGGGCGCGGCGTTTCAGTGGTATGAGAGACAAGCAGCATGAACTTTTGGCACATGGGACGACCTAAAGTTGGCCTTCCTCACTACATTCAGGCGTGAAGATTTTGAAGAGCGGATGCGAGAGGAATTTATGAACCTAAGTCAGTCCTCTGGAGAAAGAGTAGAAGCTTATGTCTCACGAATGGAATCCATCCTGAAGAGATGGACTAACCATAATCTAGATGATGGCATTCAGAAGGGGGTGTTTCTCAGAGGATTACAACCAGAATTCCATAAGTTTATGGAGCTGCAAAGACCAGCCACACTGCAAGCTGCCAACAGAAGATGCAAGACTGTACGATGAAGTGGAAGCTAGATTGGCGATGAATCCAGGAAGAGGAGTCCTACCTCCTCTGATGCCAGGAATGATGTACCCACCAACTGCAGTCCCAGGGACTGTCCCCTACCCTTACCAACAGATGCCCCCAGTATCACAGTACAGTGCACTAAATCCACAGTGGCCACAATCCATGCCTCAAATGATGGTTCAACCACAACAACAACGGTCCCAACCAATTTCCTCAATGCCAAATCAGCAGCAATAGTGGAACCCTACCAACTGGAGCCAACAGCTAACAGTTCAAACAGGAGCTCTGAATCAGAATCAGAATAGAGATCCCTCTGCACCAGCCCAACCTGTTTATGCAGTGATTATAGAGACTCCTCAAAACCCTACTGCCAGTACCTCTTGAGGAGAAAGCTTGAAGGATTACTTATCCAACTCAGTCGCAAACATAAAAAAGGAGTTGATGGATGTGATTACAGAACAGCTACAGACGCTGAAAGTGAATACCGCTAGCATATCCAACGTTGTAGGAGCAGGAAGAGATGTAATGCGGTTAAATACTTGGTGTGGTAAGTGTCATCAAGCAGGCCATTTAGCCACTGAATGTACACGAAAACCAACCATCCCTAGAGCCTTCTGTTCCTACTGTTTGCGGAAGAACCATACAGAGGACATTTGCTCTCTGAAAGAGATGCATGATAGGAGAAGAAAGGATGAAGATGCAGGATTCAACTTGCTGGAATCCAAAATGACAACACAGGATATTGGACCCAAGCCTAGAGAGTTTGGTCCTAATTTCGGACCCAGAAGATTTCCTTCTCAAAGTTACAGAGGAAGACAGTCTGGCGGTGGTCAGAGAACAGAAGTGGAGTGTTACAGATGCGGAAAAAAGGGACACATTTCACCAAATTGTCCAAATCCCAGAAGGTCAGTGGATTACAAGCCCTTATGCAGTCGATGCAAAGGAGAAGGCCATACTGCAAAAGACTATCCAAGCCCAGCCCCAGTGAAAAACAGTGCTACTGACAATCCGGCTAAGGCCCAAGAGCCTACCTCCAATTTAGTGGAATTAGAAGTTGCTGCCATCACACGTGCAAACAAGAAGGAACCACCTATCCAGAAAGAAAATAACTCTCCTGCCAGAACAGTGAAGTTCAGAACAGAGCTTGACAATGCCGTACAGAGCACTACAGTGCCACAGAGAGTTATAGAGACAGGATCAGAGGTCCAGGAGACAGAAGAGGCGGAGGTGCCGCAAGTGGCAAAAGAAGTTTCCAAGATGCCTCTGTTGGAAGAAAGAGGGAAAATGAAAATGGGTGTTGCCCCATTCCCTAACCGGTTAGAGAAGCCAGTGGATCCCATTAAGGAATATGATCTGGTCAGAGATCTAGATACCTTTAAACCAAACCTTACATTTCGACAACTATTAATATTGTCTCCTAGTTGTCGAAAAAGGTTCAAAAGTATACTGACAAGAAGACGTGGCTTAAGGATTGCTCCTTCAACAGCAACAAAGTCCAACAAAGCTCCAGAGCCTGTAAAAGAAGTGGACGTAGCTAACGCCTTCCTAGATCCGGGTACCCCAGAGACTGGCGTGTGGATTGAAGGCTGCTTCATTGCAAATGCACTGATTGATAGAGGTTTATCAGTGAACATTATGACGGATGTAACAATGAAGGATCTAGTCCTACAAGGTGTGCAACTAACCCAATGGCTCATCAGACTGGCAGATCAAAGCAGAATCAAGCCTTTGGGCATTCTCCCATATGTGAAGACTACAGTGGCTGGAAGAGATTATTGGCTAACCTATCTGGTGGTGAAGCCAAACTCTTATGGTACATCCTACCCTCTGTTACTGGGTAGACTATGGCTTTTTGAAGCCAGAGCAAGGATGGATTGGTTCAAAGGAACCTTGACCTTGGGTAGAGGACCCAATAAAGTGGTGCTGAAACTGTATGGTTCTCAAAAAGGACATGGATCCACCTTCTTGGAATTATCTTCTGACTCGCCTAATGAGGCTACCGATGGAACATCCGCGGACGAAGATACTGTCAAACAGATCCTTCCCAAGAAAACAGTGGCACGTTCCTTAACAGTGGATACTGTAAGCCAACTCCCAAAAGATGCAAAGCCATTATCAATGGGTGAATACTTCTTGCCTGAACCAGGAACGATTTTCGAAATCACTTTTGACAGTGAGATAGAAGCATGGATGTACTGCTCTCCCTGTTACATGGCCATAGTAGAGCCGGAGACAGAGACAGAAGATGAAATAGAGAACCTGTTCTTCTCTTACAGAGTTCCTACAGAGATAGAAGCAGAAGCAGAAGTAGAGCCAGAAGCAGAAGCAGAAGCAGAGACAGAGACAGAAACAGAAGTAGAGACAGAGACAGAGACAGAAGAGGATGGAGATGATATGGACGAAGAAGGTTATGAAAGTGAGCCAGAAGAATCTATCCCATCCGAAGAGGATACATTTGGAGAAGAAGTTTCAGAAGCATCAGAAGCAGACGAGCTCATGCTATGGGACAGAATGTCGATGGTACCATTTGGTCTGGTAAATGGATCTTCTCATGTGCAAAATCTTTATAAGAAATGGATTAAGAAGAACAAGCCATCTTTCAGCAGTGGCTCTTGCCGTCCTCACCCATCCTTGCCAAAGAAAGATGATGATGATGCACCGTGCCACCAAGCACCAGTCCCACAAACCCAATAGAAATTAGAGGGTCCCTATTATGTGACGTTCCTGGATGGGTCATCAGAAGATGAGTCTTCCAGCCAAGAGGTAATTAATTGTGAAACCAAACCCGAAACGGCTCTAATCCCATTTCAACATCTCAAGGAGCACCCTAAGTCTCCAGCAAAAGAAGAAGTTGGTTCTAGTGGGACATTAGAAGAGGATACCACTCCCTTGAAGGAGTCGGATCTGTATCCAAAAGCAGTCCGCGGGACCTTCATCCATGAAGTAGAAGGTGAAAGGAAGTTAACCTTTGTGGATGCAGAAGGCATTGAACGCCACTTGAAGGTGGGTAGCAGCCTCCCAGATGAGGAATTGTCAACCTTGTACAACTTGTTGAAAGAAAATTTGGACGTGTTTGCATGGTCCTACAAAGACCTAAAGGGGATTGATCCCACAATATGTCAGCATCATATTGACTTGGAGCCTGATGCCAAGCCAGTACGGCAACGACAGAGGCGAATGAACCCGAATTATTCCACATTGGTGAAAGCAGAGCTGCTGAAGCTTCTGGAAGCCGAGTTCATCTATCCAGTGGCAAATAGTGAATGGGTTTCACCCATCGTGGTGGTACCCAAGAAGAATGGAAAATTGCGAATATGTGTGGATTTCCGCAAGTTGAATTCCAAGATGAAGAAGGATCACTTTCCTATCCCTTTCATAGACCAATTGTTGGACACAGTGGCAGGACATGAGCTTTATTCCCTTCTAGATGGATTCAGTGGATATAACCAAGTGCAGATAGCAGAAGAGGACCAATCCAAAACAACCTTCACCACAGAATGGGGGACCTACGCTTACCGAGTGATGCCGTTTGGGCTCTGCAATGCCCCTGCTACTTTCCAGCGAGTCATGATGGCTGCATTCCAAAATCATCTGCACGACTTTATTGAGGTATATTTGGATGACTTCTATGTCTATAGTTTGATTCGTGAACACTGGGGACATTTGGAACGATGCTTTGATCGATGCCGGGAGTATGGGATTTCCCTCAACCCCGACAAATGCATCTTTGGGGTCTCTTCTGGAGTTTTGTTGGGCCACATTGTCTCTGCACAAGGGATATCAACAGACCCTGCAAAGATAAAAAAGATCACAGCTCTGACAGCACCTACCAACCTCAAACAGTTGAGGGGATTCTTAGGCCATGTGGGTTACTACAGAAGGTTCGTAGCCCATTTTGCAACAAAGGCAACCTCCTTGCACAAGCTTCTGAGAAAAGATGCAGAGTTTACTTGGACGGAAGAATGTGACAAAGCCTTCCATACTCTGAAGCAGTGTCTGATTGAGGCACCCATTCTGCAACCTCCTGATTGGACGAAAGAGTTCCATGTACACACTGATGCATCTAGTGAAGGCTTAGGTGTTGTCCTATGCCAGAAGGGCTCCTCGAAGCTGGATCAACCGATCTATTATGCAAGCCAGAAGGTCACTGATAGGGAATGGAACTACACAGTGACAGAGGTGGAGTGCTTGGCAATGGTGTTTGCCCTAGAGAAGTTCTGCCACTATCTCCTATCCACCCACTTTAAATTTTATATGGATCATGAGGCCCTGTCCTTCCTGATGAACAAAGCAGATATGAAAGGACGAATGATGAGATGGCTCCTTCTATTCCAGGAGTACGACTTTGAGGTAATTACTAAGCCTGGTCATTCCCATGTTCTAGCTGATCATCTGTCGCGTATCCCACAAACTGCAGATGAGGAGCAGGATGATCCAAACCTCCCTGATGCTTCCCTATTCTTCGTAGAAACTGTAACTCCCTGGTATGCAGACATTGCCAATCTGCTGGCAACCCAACAGTACCCTCCTGGTATTTCTAATCGAGAGAGAAAGAAGCTTATGCTAGAATCAACCCCCTACACCCTGTTAGGCAGTGCATTGTATAAGAAAGGCAAAGATGAAGTGCTCAGAAGATGTGTTGCAGGAGATGAGATTGGGATTGTTCTGAAGGCTTGCCATGACGAGCCATGTGGAGGTCACTTTGCAGGAGAAGCTACAGCCAGGAAGGCTCTGCTAGCAGGATACTGGTGGCCTACCCTTCATAAGGATGCCTATGATTACTGTAAAAGATGTGATGCTTGTCAGCGAATGGGGAAACCCACCAAGACAAGTGCCATGCCACTGCAACCTATCCTTCCCCTAAAGCCGTTTGAGAAGTGGGGCATCGACTTCGTAGGTCCAATCGATCCTTCTACCAGAAGGAAACAGAACCGATACATCCTCGTATGTACGGATTATGTCACAAAGTGGTGTGAAGCTAAAGCCCTAAAGCGGGATGATGGTAACAGCGTCGCCCTGTTCATGTACGAGAATATCATCACCCGTTTTGGCAGTCCCTTAGAGCTGGTAAGTGACAGAGGCACTCATTTCATTAATAAAGTCATGGAAGAGTTGACAGAGCTGTATAAGATCCGCCATCGCAAGTCCACTGCTTATTATCCCAGAGCCAATGACCAAGTCGAAGTCACCAATCGCATCTTCTGCTCGATTCTGATAAGAACAATTGCCGCACATTGTCGTGACTGGGATGATCGACTTACAGAGGCTCTCTGGGCGTACAAAACCTCCCATAAAGCAGCAACAGGACAGACACCCTTCCAGCTGGTGTATGGTACAGAAGCTGTTTTTCCTGTTAAACTAGAATTATCCTCTTTGAGAGTGGCTATCAAAGAGCGTTTGGGGGACGATGATTCACTGCAATGTCGTCTCCTGCACTTGGAATGTTTGGGCGAAATTCACAGGATGGCTCTACAGTGCATGGAAGCCACGCAAGCTCGACGCAAGGCTTACCATGACAGCTTCATCAAGCATAAGGAGTTCAAAGAAGATGATTTGGTCCTAGCTTATGATTCACGATTTGGCAAGTTTCCTAGCAAGCTTCAACAGCGGTGGATGGGCCCATATAAGGTACTTGCCGTCAACCCTAATGGCTCTGTCCAAGTGCAGACCGTTGATGTCTCTGATGATCCCTTCTTGATTAATGGATATCGCCTGAAGAAGTACTTCCCTTCTTGGGGATCTTGACAATCATGGTCATCTGATCCTTTCCCTTGTTGGCGCGGCACTGTACTTCTTATGATGCTACTTCTGATAGCCGTTCTCCAGCCACTCCTGATAAGGTGGACACAACCCTCTGTCCCCTCCACCCCACCTTCCAACCTTGATCTCTTATCCTCTATTTTCCACCAGCGACAGTGGCGAGATTGGTTCAGATACATGGTCTTTCTACCATTCCCTTGTTTAATTCGAAGAGAAAATAAAACAAAAGCAATAAAAACAAGAAAAAGAAAAAATATATATCGGTCATGGGAGAAAAGGACTTAGGTCCCTGTCATGCCGACCTATTCTTCGAGAAAAGGTGGAAACACCCTCGGGAATAGGGGAAAACAAGAAAAAAACAAGAAAGAAAAAAAAAACGAAAACAAGAAAAACAAAACTGTTATGGGAGAAAAGGAAGCAATTCCCTGTCATAGCAGGCCTCGTTCCAAGAAAAGGTGATAACCACCCTTGGGCGAGAAGCTGGCTGTGGAAAGGGTGGCAACACCCAGCAGTCCAGAAAGTGGATTCATCACTTGAAATTTCCAAGATCCAGTTCCGAAGCTGCCTCCCTTGGTACGCTGTGCCCTGGGTCTCTCTGCAGAGCGTCTAACTGTCCTTTAACAGACGCCATGTTCTATTCAACACAATGTTCGATTTGATGGCTACCTCCCTGGGTACGCCTCTTCAGCAAAACTGACGATGCGATCTTCATCGACAAATAATCGAGTGACGTGAGCTTTCATCCTAACCGGATGGGGAAGTGAGTATGGGTTGTCCTCTGTAACTATCAACAACGAGTGAGACAGAGGGTGGGGCGAGTGACCAATCTTTTTCCTTCCAATCAAATGAGAGGTGAGGAGTATGAATGAAGTGTTGCACGCACAGGATGGGCCTCTCAATGCACAAAGCACGATTTATTTTTGTGCACTGCACTATAAGGCTCCCTGGCCTTCCTTCTCGCACTGTATGCCATCACAGGGCGGGATGCACAGTTGCACCATCGAATGCACACAAGGCATACAACCTTTGCACAAGTGACTGTGAGGATTACATCAATGGGTTTCAGGAAAGGGATGCCCTCCTGTATCTGTCAACAGAGCATGAGACAGAGGGTGGGTTGAGTGTGACTGGAGTTTCTTCAATCAATTACCGAGAGGTGAGATTGAGGGACGTTACGACATTTGGAGTCAGGTATGTTCCCGTTTCCCTATGCACCCACGGGATGGGTCTTTGCCGTCATCACAGGACACATCACCCTGTTCTGTACATTGCACTGTAAGGCTCCCTTGCCTTCCTCCTTGCACTTATGCCAGATGGGTTCGACGCACTAATGCACCATCAACTGTGCACCGTGGCATACTCCTTCTGCACCATCCCCTTGTTGATTCCTAAACTGGGCATGAGATATGGGTTTCAATCATTCTTCCTCGAGTGATATTAGTCATGGGGCGCATGACTGTTCTTTCATTCCATTTGAGTGACTGTGAGTTGAGTGCAATATCCTTCGATATCGAATACACTGCGATTCCTTCCATCACCTACCTCCCTAGGAACTGCCGTGTGGTCCCTGCCATGACGGATGTGCGTTGAGAAGATGCCTTGGTACCTCCAGCAGGCTGACAACAACACAGGACGTGCCATCGACACTCAACCTTGATTCTTGACAAAATGGGCCAAGTTCTTCTAACCCTACACCTTCTATTTCTCAGTGACGTTCATGTTTTAAATGTGGGGACATTAGTGGATGGTCTGTGGCGTGGTCCTAGGTCCCTGTTGCTCGGTTAAACCTATCTGTTAAGGTCTTAAGTGTGGGGACGCGTCCCTGCGCGTTTACATTGCATACCGCTCTGCATATGCCTCAACTTGCTCATGCCTCTATGCCATGACTTGCTGTTACCCTAATGGGGTCCCTTCCTACCTATTCGTTCATTTTTCACCCACCCTTGGGGCTGTTCCCTTGTAGTTTTCCTTCATTCCCTGATTTGGAGGTCTTGCCATGTGAATGCATCCTACGTTCACCGAAGTCCAAATCCAACCTTATAGCCCTGTTCCTCCCTTTGAACTGACCATTTTTCCTTTTTACCTACCCTTGTTCCGATGCACGGTTTTTGAGTTATTAATTTTTGAAGTATTTTACGCAAATTCTCCGATTTTCCATGTGAACACGCTTTTCTTGCTTCGGAACTGTGATATAACATCATAGCCCTGACAATCACTTTTCCCCTGACATTTTTCCTTTTTACTCCATGTCATTTTGATGCACGGTTTGTCCAATATTAATTTTTCGATTTTTTAAGACTTTTTCGTGCGTCTTTTTGACATTTTTCCCTGTGAACCTGCCCTGTTTGCATCGGAATTCCAATTTGATTTGACAACCGTGTCCCCCGTGCCTTCCCCCACCTTTTTCCTTTTTTCTCCACCCTCTTTCGACTTCCGTATTTTTAATTATTAATTTTTCAATGAGCTTTCGGGCGTATTTTTGGTGTCTTTTGCATGTGAACCCCTCCTACTTCAACCAGAATTGTGTTTTAACGTGACAACCCTGTGCCATCCCTTCCTGCGGACATTTTTCCTTCTTACTGCATGTCATTCCGACGAACGGTTCGTCCAATATTAATTTCCGATCCCATTTTAGGGTTTAGTTTTTCGGTTTTTCCCATGTGAACGCGTCTTATCTCAGTCGGAACTATGTTCTGATGTGATGAGATTGTCGGGCACGTCTTTTTGTACATTTTTTCTTTTTTGTGCACTTTGTTCCGATGCACGCATTTTCTGATATTAATTTTTAATTGCGTTTTTTGATACGTTTTTTGTGTTTTTTGCACGTGAACGCCCTGTCTTTCTCCCGGACCTCCCGTTGCACATTTTCCCTATCTTCCCCCTTTCGTCTTGCCCACTTTTTGTTTTTACGCCCTTTCGTTTTGACGTCCGAATTGGGAGTTATTAGTTTTTCTTTATTTTTTATGTGTTTTTACGTGGCCTGTCCTGCGCATGAATGCGCCCTTTTTCGATTTTATGCGTTTTAACGCGCCCTGGTTGCATCCCGTGTCTCGTCCCCGTATCCGGGCGCCCTTTCCATCCCGTCACGGCAAATTCTTTTACCCCCGCCCCGCGCACGAGCGCAGGACGGGGGGGGTACGCCTCTTCTTTATGGGACCCCCCGCCCATTTTCCCCCTTTGGGCCCCTGCCCATCTTCCTACCCTACCCTACCCCCCTTCCCATCCCCTGGGCACCCCGCCCATTCCCAACCCCTAGGCACCCCCCCTATGGACCCCGCCCATATCCCTTTCCACCCCCCCCCCCCCCCCCCCCCCCCCCCCCTCCCCATGTCCTTCTCTATCCCCCCCCTTCCCTCCATCTCCACCTCCCTCTCTTTCCCTTCTTCTCCTCCTCTTCTTGTTCTTCTCTTCTACTTCCTCCCTGCCATTTCCCCTCCTCCTCTTCTTGTTCTTCTCTCCTCCTTCCTCCCCTCTCCTTCCCCTCCTTCCTCTCCCTCTTCCCCTCGTCCTCCTCGCCCGTTGGAGCTGCCCGCCCGCCTGAGACGCCGCCCTGCGTTCACCGTTGGAGCGCCTTAGCCGCCGCCTTGTATTCACCGTTGGAGCCGCCCGGCTTGCTTCGCCAGTCGGCCGCCCGGTGGCCCTGCGCCAGTCGCCCATCGCCGCCTGCTCCACCCTGTTCGAGCCACCCTACTCCAGCCTCCTGGTCGTCCGCCGAGCCGCCTCCTGTCGCCATCGCAGCCGCCGCCAAGCCTCGTGCCGCGCCGCCTTGCTGCCGTGTCGCAGCGCTCGTTCACCGTCGGAGTCGCCCGCCCTACGCCCGTTGCAGCGCCCGAGCCGTCGTGCAGCGCCGCCCTCCAGCCCGGCCCACTTCGCCAATCGACCCCCGCCCTCCGACGCGTCGCCCTCGTCTTCGACTGCCTTGCCAAGTCGTTCCTCCTTCGCCGGCGGTGCTCCAGCACCGCCCGCATTCCCGCCCAACCCCCCATTCAAATCCTTCCCACCCACTAAACCTACCCCCCCACTAGCCCCCCTTCGCACCCCCCAGCACACCCACTAAACCTACCCCCCACTAAACCCCCTTCCCACCACACCCAAAACACCCCCCCACTAAACCCCCTTCCCACCACACCCAAAATACCCCCCCACTAGCCCCCCTTCCCACCCCCCATAACCTTACCCCCCACTAGCCCCCCTTCCCACCCCCCATAACCTTACCCCCCACTAGCCCCCCTTCATACCCCTTCATAACCCACTAACCCACTAAACCCACTTCCCACCCCCATACCCTACCCCCTCTACTACTCCCTGTTCCCACCACCATAACCCACCCCCACTAATCTCTGTTTCTACCCCCAGCACACACAACCTCCCTCACTCCACTAGCCCCCCTTCACACCATATAACCACACACTCCCCACCACCCCTAACCAGGCCCCCTTTCCCCCTACCTTTTGCACACATCCATCCCCTACCCTCTGCCAGCCTCCCGTCCCATCACCAATACACCCACCTCCGTCGTACCCCTTCCCAAACCCCTGTTCTCGCGTAGAAACCCCGCCAGACGAACCCACCGTCCCCCTTCCTCAGCCGCTGTTCCCCCACACACGCCGATCACCTTTTCTGTCCTTTGACACGCGCACGGGTGTGTACACGCGCGTGGGAGCTTGTGGTTGATCGTGCGATTGTTCGTGCGCGGCTGCGGGACTTTGATCGTTGATTGCTGACACGCAGCTGCCACGCAGCCTATTGCTGGGTATTTTCCCAGATTTTTAATTCACACACCCGTAAACCCTTTTAAAATTAAAAAAAAAACAAAAACATTGAAAAATACAAAAAAATCATTAAAAAAAACACTTTAAATTCTGAAAAAATTACAGACAAATCTAGAAAAATTTCATCCTATTTCTGCAACCCATGGCTATATTTTTCTATACCTGTAAATTTCAGAAAAAATATTTTTGTGCATTTTAAAATTCCAAAATCTTTTAAAATACACTACAAAAATGAAAAAATTCATTAAAAATGCTTAAAAATTTCAAATTAATTTCTAAAACATTCCTAACACTTTCTTTAATATTTTTATTTATCTTTGGCATATTTTTCTAAGCTGTCATAATATTTTATTTTCCACCTTAATTCCTTAAAAATACAAAAACAATAATAAAAACACTCTTTTTCATTCCACACACCAACTAAATATTTAGAAAAAAAAACCAAATATTTTTGGATTGTGGAGAGCGCATTCTTTGCATTTTTCCTTTTATTTATTTGTTATTTTTTTTCAGCTACCCCACAACCCACGGTTAATTCCAAACTTAAAAAAAAACATACACCACAAACCAAAATTAAAAAACAAAAACAAAAACAAACAAACAATTACTAAAAAAAATTATGAAACCTCAACACCACCATGGCACGCGCATTCGCGCTCAACACACCATTTTTTTAAATTAAAATAAACCCGTCGTTCACTTAGCACGCGCTAAGTGCGCTAAAGAGGCACTTTAATAATTTTTAATTAAAATGAACCAGCCGTCACAAGCGCACGCGCTGGCAAAAAAGCGCTCCATATCACCTTAATTTGTAATCAATGAACTTGCATTTAGAGACTCAGTCTGGGTATCGAAGTCCGGGTTTCGCATTAAAGCACCATTTTCACCTAATAATTGGTAATTAAATTTTTTAAGAAGGAACCGCCGTTTTCTTGCTAAGGTTGATCACTTAATAAAAATTTACCAATTCTTAATAATTTATTAAAATAAACATTTCATTAAATTAATTTTCCTCTCACTGTACTTAATTCCCCTTTTTAACGAACCGATTTCATGGGATGGGTATGCGCAGTCATTGGAGTTATTTCCATGGTCAACCACTGGTTTATCCACGATGTAGTCTTGATATGTCTAGGTTGTGGTGATATTTTGATTTAGTGTCTTTGTTACGGTTAAGGGTACGGTGTGTAGTTTTTTCTTTTATTGCCTGATACGGGGTTCTGGGTATTTGTATGATGCGTAGCATGAAGCTTTCGGTCGCATATGTCTAGAGGTCATGTCGAATTTTTTCTAGGTTGTGGTTTGCTTGGGGTTAGTTGGTCGAGTCACGTTTTATTGTTTTAGTTATTCTCTTATCCTTGGTTTTTTGTCTGTTGCTTTGCAGGCATTCTCCTTGATTGTCTGTGTTTGTGGTGTGTGTGTAACCATCTGAATGGCGCATTCTCACGCTCCTCCTCCTATCCAGTATGTCCCATTAGTTAGTAGGGATTACTCTTCCCTACTCACTTTTAAGTCTCTCACGAAGGCGGGACTCGCTGCTTTTATGGCTACTTCCTTTCCATTGCTTCCAAAGGATCCGTCGTTATGTGATGAGTTTCTGGCCTCCTACAGCAAGAAGACAGGACTAGTCCAGGGAATTTCTATGACTTTGACACCTCAAGGCCTAGGAAAGGCTTTGTCTCTTCCCTCCAAAGGTGAACCCTTTGTTACCACTCGTCAGCTTTTCTCTAATGAAGAGATTCTGAAGCTGTTGCAAAAGCAAACAAGGGAAATGCTGGATGTTAAGAAGGTGATAAACTCTTCAGGAGTTTCCTTTTCTATGATCACTGATCCTGTATGGAAGATGGTCTGTCAGTTTTTTCAGGACAGGTTTATGCCTGCCAAAACGCCATCCCAGTACTTGTCCAAAGAGCTTTTCACAGCTTCCAGAATGGTGTTGAAAGGAGTTGCTATTGATTGGAGCACTTACCTCCTCACTAAAATGGATCAACATTTCGTCAAAGTCACCAGGGGTAATGTTACCAATGTCACATATGGATCATACTTGTCTGTCTTCTTGACCTATTCAGGTTTCCAGAAGAGTGTGCCTCCACCTCCTCCATCAGATCCAGTTCCTCCTCCTCCACCTTCAGATGAGTCCGAATCTATTGACATAGAGGATGATGATTCTCTGCCTCCCCTGGTCATCCAGCGCAAACGCTTGAAGCGGGTAGCGGATAAAGCTCATTCCGTACTTCCTTCAGTGCCCATTCCTGCTACCTCTGGCAGTGATCTCCCTGGGTATCTCACTTGTAATAACCTGTTCAGAGCACATCGAGAAGGTTCATTGGATATATAAGTTCCCTCACTGAACAATCTAGTCTCAGGAGATGCAATTTCTTTCCTCTGTAAAGATATTCAGAGTTCCATTGAATTGTCAGTGAGAACAGCCTGTGTTCAACAGCTGTACGCGTCCTTTTATGAAGAACTCATGTAGTCTAAGGACCAGTTGCATAAGGCAACATCCGAGTTAGCTTCTGCTAAGGATACCCTAGCAGATTTGTTTAAGCAGATGGAACAACAAACCCAACTGGTTGCCACCCAAAGAGATGAGATCTCTTCTTTGAAGATCCAGTTACTCGAGGCTCAATCAAAGGTTACTAGCCTTTCAAAGGAGAAGGAGAGGATGTCCAGAGAAGCGCAGGAGTTCCAAACTCTCTTAGATGACAAACTTTCAGCCTTACAGACTGCTAATGACACAGTGGAACCCCAAGCCTCCCAAATCAAGCAGTTGCAAGATCAACTGGCAAAGTCACGGTTTGTTCCTCCAAGCCCTAATGTTCACTTGATTCCTTCTCTTTCACAGCAGGACTTGGCTGCTCTTCAGAGATAGGCTACCTTGTGTCCTCTATTCCAAGATAAAGTGGAAAGATTGCAGTCCCGAATGGACTTGTTATGGTCTACATTTGAGCAGTTTTAGGAATATGTTCCACCAGACCATTCTTTCTTTGTCCACTACCAATTACAAAAGTTGGCCTTCTACATGAAGCTTTCCACGATGGATTTACCTCTTCCGGAGGATGGATGGAGTGGGGCTTGGTCTGCTGAGTTGTTGACAGAGGTAGTCAGGATGGTGTTTGAAGATTCTGTCATGACATATACCATGTTGATGTCATACATGTATCTACGAGGAGACTTGTTAATTCCAGATGAGGTGGATATGGCATGGTATGTGGGAGATGTGGTTCTACAAGCTGTTTTGTATGTCAACCATTTGGAGTTGCGCATAGCTGATATGTTTCAGGGTTACTCCTCCAAAGTGGCTGATTGTCATGCTAATTCCTGGCATACCATGATTGATTCGGTGGTCCTGAATCAAAGACAAAACACTGCTCCTACCTATGCCTAGAGTACTAATCAACTGAGGATGGATCTCTTAGCCTATCTTTCAAAACATAATCCGTTTGATTCTATCTTCTTTGATGCCTATCATAGACGATCTCTCTTAGGACCTTCTGTTCCTACCCTCTTATATTACCAACAAATGGCTCACCGATATGATCTATATCTTTCCCTTTGTCAATCTAATTCCACAACTATTTTACCCCTTCTTTTCCAACCTTCCTCTTTCCCTCAAATTTCCATTTTTACATACTGTTCCTTTATTGAGGATAGAGTATTTTCCCCTTCTCCACCCTGTCCTTCTCCATCCATTCATGTACCTTCCACATTTCCTATTTATCAGTTAACACCCTTCCTTAGTGATTCCCTACAAATTTCTGCCACTCCTTCTTTAAATCATTCTTTCTTTTATGATTTTTCCTATCCCTCACTTCATCCACTTTTCCTTATTCCACTTCCCTCTCCTAACACTTCTATATCTCAACCACCTCAGTTGGTTAGTGACTATGATGGGTTTGATCATTAGATTTCCAGAAGAAGGGGATGGAGCTCGCATGATTCCCTTACAGGACCTCAGATCAATTGGCCAGTAATTCCAGGAGAATGGACAGCTACCAGTCAAGCTTATCAGAACTATATTCATTTTGCTCAGTTGTATTCACAGTCTGCAGATCCTTCCGTGCGATTAACTGCTCACTTTGCTTGGTACCTGGCGTATATGCATAGGCACTCTCATAATGATTCCAAGCCTATTCCAAAGTTATGCATGAATGTCAATGTGAGCATTGATTCCCAGCAGTTGGATATATTGTATTTTCATGCCCTTTGTTTGCCTAGCAGATACCTGGTCCTGTTGGAAAGGATGTGCTGTCTTCAGTTTTTTCAAATTCCTCCCAAAACATTTGTAGATGAATCCTTGTCTATGGATCGTTTCCGAAATCATCAATCTTTTAAGAGGGATCATCTTCATTGATACCTTTCCAATGTATGGTGGATGCTTTTTAATGAAAATCTCTCTTTTTGGAGGAGTCATTCAGATGGTTGTGTTGTGTGTAGTATTTGTGTTGTGAGTTCACTTATGTAATACGAACGTGGTGGTTGCCTATTGGATTGGATTTTATTGCGAGCTATATTTTGAAGAATTGTGGTGTTGGGGTCGTGGTTGGAGAGTTGAAGCTGATACTGATGAAGAAGAAGAAAACTCTTATATCCTTTATAAATTTATTGTGATTTTTAGTTTGATAAGAAGTGTTAATGTATAAAGGGTTTTCCTTTCGTTGTATTTTTATATCAGATATAGGTGATAAGTTGGGGTCGTGGTGGATGGATTGTTTTTGAAGCGATATTGAAGATTAAAGTTGAGCTTTTACCTGAACTTGTATTCCCTTTTTCCTGGGTCGCGAGGACGCTTCCTTATTAAGTGTGGGGATATGTTGAGTATTGAAATGACTTGTTTTTTGGCTGATTTTTGTTGTTTTTGAGAGCTGAATGGTTGATTTTATGAGATGATTGATTGGTTTGGAAGTGGTTTGAGAGTGTTTTGGATGATATTAATTGTGTTTTGGAAGTTTATGATGTTTATTAGTGGTTTTGTGATGTTCTGATAGGTTCTGATTGGTTCTGTATACCTTCTGTATAGCTTCTGTTTTGTTCCGTTTTGTTCTGATTGTCTTCTGTAAGGAGGGATGGAGTATTGATTGATGAAGATTGAGATCTTGTGAAAGTTTATCGAATGGTTTTTGAGAGTTTGGGATGGTTTGAGTATGAGTTATATGGGTTTGATGACCTTCTATAACCTTCTGTAGGTCTTCTGTAGAGCCTCTGTTTCTGTTCTGTTCTGTTCTATACTGTAGCTATTCTGGTACTGTTCTGTAGACTATTCTGTATGCTTCTGTATGTGTTCTGATGGATGAGAGTGTAGCTTGGAAAAGTTTCTAGCCTTGGAAAGAGGTGAATACAAGTGCAAAGGAGCTGAAAGAAGTGAAAGAAGTAGCTGCTGAAGACTCAAGTGAAGACTAGAGTGAAGTGACAGTAGTGAGCTATGAAAGGACACTGTAGTGGCTCTGGTGACTCTTCATATCAGGCATACCTCTTGGGAGGGGTATCCACGACCTAAGAGGGATTATTGAGAGTGATTTTTGAGAGATTGTAGTGAGGATATGATGTATTATTGATGGAGAGAGAGAGAGTCAGAGATAGCCAATTCTATTGAAAGAGAGTGATTGTATGTGAGAGATTGAGAGAGAAGACTATGAAGATATTGAAGATGAATACTATGTGATGTATTTCCATTCAAAGATGGTGTATTCCTTTGTTTTCTTTGTTATATTGATGGATTTTATGAAGATATTGAAGAATATGGTTGATTCTATCAAATCCGTGGGAGATCTACATGATGCTATATGAAGATTTGTTGTGCCTGGTGTTCTTTTCTTCATTCTGATCATATAAAACCTAATAAAAAAGCTTTTTGATGTTACAAGATAGATTTTCTTGCAAGAGAATTCCCTTTTCCTTGGTGTTCCTCTTGGGGCTCCAACGGCCTATTCCTGTGCTGAGGGCTCACTTGCCCAAACTGGCAGAGCTCTTGAATGAGCAGATTAAGATGGGAATTCTAGAACCATCTTCAACTCCATATTCCAACAAGTGGTTCACAATTCCTAAGAAGAATGGGACACTCAGATTTATACAGGACCTAGAGCCAGTAAACAAGGTCACTATTGAGAATGTTGGTGCTAGACCTATTGTGGATGAGTTTGCTGAAGCTTTTGCTGGATGTGCTATCTATTCTTTTGGTGATCTTTATTTCAGATATGATCAGTTCCACCTTGCCCTTGAAAGCAGATATTTGACTACAAGGAAGACACCTGTAGGCCTTGTCCCTATTGTGGATGAGTTTGCTGAAGCTTTTGCTGGATGTGCTATCTATTCTTTTGGTGAGATGAGTCTTTGTATATAGGAGAGTATTTGCAGATTGGTCATTATTTGAGCACAATGTCTAAATAGGATGGATGGACTGATGTGTATTTTAAGAAAATTCAAAGAAAAGCTTATAGTTTCTTCTTGCGAAGTGGGCTACTTTGGAAGCATCCATGAAAGCGAGGAGGACAGCCATTGAGAGTTGTTTGTGATAGAGCTTCATAGGTGCATATCATGAAAGAATTCCATGAAAGTCTTTGGACTAGGCATCGAGCTCTTTGGGCGACCTATGAGAAGATTAAAGAGTGTTATTGGTGGAAAGGAATATATAAAGATATCTCACAGTTTGTTGAGACATGTCCTAATTGTCAGTTGTTCTCTTCAATGAGACATAGAGATGAGCTTCGTCCTACCTACCCACTATGTATTCATTACAAGTGGGTTCTTGATTTGATTACTATGCCTGTTGGTTTATGGTAGATGCGCTATATTGTTTTGGCACGAGAAGATCTCACAAATCAAGTGGAAGGAAGAGCATTACGAGCAAAGTCTACTTAAGTGGTTTGTAAGTTTCTATTGGAGGATGTTTTTTGCAGATATGGATGTATTGGGAAAGTTACTGCAAATAGAGGTGAGTTGGATACTAATGAGGCTAGAGAGTTTTTCTCCAAGCTTGGCATTAAACTTGCTTTGACTTCGGCATATAATCCAGAAGGCAATGAAAAGAGTGAGAGCGGAATTTTGGTGCCGAGAAGTGCTTAAAAATAGCTAAAAATTATGAATATCAAGGGAAAAATATTCAACGTCAAAGGCGGCGGCTCGATCTAGGACGATTTTAAGCGCCAAAGTGCTTTAAAGGCGCCCGAGCGACACTTGTTGATTTTTAATAAATTTTCAGACAGTCGTGCAGGTTGACACAAGTTACCGGCCAATGCGGGATGCTGAGCCGGACGCCCAGGATTTTTTAGAGCTCAATTCCGAGTCCGGACGGGGAAATGGTCACAAAATGGTCAAGATTTGAAAGGGTGGCCACAACATGGACCAAAGGGGGGGGTGCCCTTTGGGGGAATTTTAACCCCCCCAACCAAATGACACGCAAATGAAGAATCGTGGAGAGAGAGAGATGAAGAACACGTGAGGAAACATGGCACCGAAAAATGCGCCCCATTGTTGATCAATGGAGCATGGCTGCTGCAAACAACCCCCATCACTGATCATTGCCCTTTCTTCCCTCCTGGATGCTGACTCTATCGCCGCCTCTCGCCCGTCAAATGGTGGTCTCTATGAAGATCTCTGATTTCAGTCTTTCTCTCTCCTCCCTCTCTCTCCCCTAAAGGCAGATTCATGTGGTGAAGAGGAAGAAGAAGAATGGATGATGGATGCTTGTCCAATGAAGACCGGATTGCTCCATAGTACAAGAAGATTGAAGATTACTGAATGTGGACTGTCACGAGCAGTAATGGTGGCTAGAAATCAGTCCCGAGATATGGCAAATAAAAACCCGCAACCCGCAAAAGAACGGTAATCTCATTTTTACAAAGGAAAATGGTGTTTTTATGCAATTTGCTTCATGCATTATAATGTTGTCTTCAATGTCTTTCAATTGTTTATGCTCAGAAAATCAGAAAATCATAAGTGTTGTGGATGAAATTAGTAGTGAAAAACCCGTAAATATGCAAAATATGGAAAAATTGGGTGTTTTTGAGACATCAATGGAAAGTATCATAAGACACACCAACTAAACTTGTCTTTTTGCTGCAAATGAACCTAAGGGCCACAACCCATAACCCATTTTGAATTTTCAGTCATTAAATATTTGAAAAATACAAGGAAAATAGGGAAAATAAGAGAAAAATGGATTTTGAGTGTCGAAAATTAAGGAAAAATAAGAACCATGTTTGTGGATGTATGGGGGGTCTGAAGTATGAGATTTAGCCTCAGTTCAGCCCTACCTCTATGTTCTAGTGAGTTTTTATGGCTTTTATGCAATAAAAATGTGAAAAATGAATCCTAAACCTATGCAATATGCACAACCTAAACGGGTGAGAGGGGTTGGAGTGTATAAAAAGCGTGTAAATGTTGAATGAAATGATGAAAAGCTTGCGGTTTTTTTTTGCATACCATATAGATTGAACAATATTTCAAGATTAAGAATCTAGTAGTACGAGGGTTTCTCGGTGCTAGGTTCATGCAACGCCGTATACAAGCGATAGTTAAATTCATGGAAAGAAATATTTTCCACATGTGTACAAATACTGATTTTCTTAATTTTTTGAGCACGTGGATATTCGCAATTTGCATGAAGCATGAAATTTAAAAAGTATCAGATAATACCTCCTGGATGCATAGCAATTACTTTTTAGAGGAATATGACCAACGTTGAGTGAGTAAGGCTGTCCAAGCTGTAGGCTAGGCGTTGGGTCTAGGGGAAAGAAAGTGAGGAAGCATGGTATATCTCCTGGAAATACGCGAATCATAAAAGAGAGAAGTTTGTGTTCGTATGTTATATATGTTTAGCGACGCATCGAGGGGCCAATCCCCAAGGTGTAGGAGAGTCGTAGTGAGGTAGCGGCATTCAGCCGTTGGAGGACCTCCTATGTTTGTGCTTCGTGCTATTTGGCAATGTGTTGGGACTCCCTCTGAGGAGTGTTAATTGGGTTAGAGTTGGACTACAAGACGTGATACAAACGCAAGATGTTTAGGAAGATGGTGTATATGTCATCCACGCTCCTGGCCACGAGGCTGTGGGCTTGATGAGCGCATGATAGAGGTCCGGCTAGTGCATGAGCCAGTGCCGGCCCATTTTAGGTCCCATCAAAGAGCGAAAGAGGCCATTTGCCAATTGTGAAAGCCTTGGCTAAAACATGCGATGGACGAGTTTGGGAGTGGCCTAGGTTGTTGCCTTATGCTTTAAGGCCGATCGCACTACTCATAGTGTGACTATAGGATATATGCCAACTGAGTTAATGTATGGACAGAAGCTAGTCATGTTTACAGAGACTTGCACACTTACTTGGAGTGCTATACCGTGGCAACAAGAAGAGATGACTAGGGAAGATCTTTTGGCTCTTCGTATTCGTCAGTTGGAAAGAAGACCTGAAGATATTGAGAAAGTAATTCAAAAGCTCAAAGAGACCAGAAATCGCAACAAAGAGCACTTTGATAGCAGACATAGATTAAGGCCTAAAGAGATAAAAGAGGGAGATTGGGTGTTGGTCTATGACATCAATCTAGACAACCAGTATAGTGCCATCCACCACAAGGTTTTGAGACAATGGTTTGGGCCCTATTTAGTGCAGCATGTCCATGACAATGCTACATATTCTTTGGCAGAACTTGATGGTACTGCCTTGTGGATTCCAATTGCAGGAAAGAGAATCAAACTCTTCAACAGAAAAGATACTACAGCTTATGCAGTCGAGGAATTGGATGATGCAAATTACAATGGACTTGAGCTAGGAGAGGATGAAGATGAAGATATGGACATTGAAGATGCTTTTGCAGAAGATGAAGAGATAGCATTAACCGTCGAGCTTGGCGGTGATGAGGATGGGTAGTTGTGGCCCATCCGGAGGATGTGCAAGTTTGCAGGGGGCCGATGTCGTGACACTGCGTGTCTACCACTGCAAACTTGAGGGCGAAATTTTCTGCCAACATTTTGAACTCTTAAGTCAGCGTCACTATGAGTTTATTTTTCGTTGTGTGTATCTTTTGTGTTTGAATTTGTATGTCATGGGAGCTTGTAGAATTCGGCAAACGATTTATAACTTCAGTAATCAATAGGTCAGGTAAGATGCTTGTAATTACTATTGGCATGAGAATAGAGTGGGAAAAATTGATGTCCAAGCTCAATGAAGATGGAAATTTGGAGAAACGGTTATAGGTTCAGATCAATGTGGTTGCAACTACCATAGGGAAAAATGGACTAGCTTTTATTCTTCTTACTTTTATAGTCTTTTTTAGTACAATTTTTGATAGTAGGGTTTCAATGGAGATCCGAATAATTTTTGGAAATTGTAAATTACTTTGCAATTGCAGTTTCATTCCTGAGTGTTGCAGTTCGAGGGGCTCCCTCTTCTCATAACACTTAAACTTACTTATGTTAAAGCTCTTGTTTGAAATCTAACAGCCTATGAGACAATGGGCTCAACAACATGCATTTGCAGAAGAAAATCCAACAACAAATGATATGATCGTTGTAAATATATATTATGATGAATTTCTTAGTTGGGAAATGGAAAGAATTAAGATCCTGACATGAGATATTAAAGGTTGAACCCTTCAAATTCAGAGGAAAAGAGGATGATGGTATTGCTGGAATTGGTAAATGTAAGGTGGCATACGTAGGAGATGGTAAATTAAGTGTGACTTGATGGCATTACGGGCAAGTTAATGACAAAAGCCTTGATGTCAAATAGAGGCCACAATTATTGAATGCTTTTTGAAGACGATATCAGAGATAATATTTTTAATTAAAGATTCTCTGAAGCTTTTCTGAGAGAAAAGCTATGAGCTTTAATGTATGGCCGCGTGAAGATGACACTAATAAGGGAGGCACAACTAGTTTAAAAAGAAAAACGAAGATGATGAGAAGGTGTGTTCCAGTCGAGATATTGGAAGATGATAGAATGGACAATCCTAAAGAAGGTGAGGAAGCTTCATCGGCAGAAGCTACAGCGCCAATCTGAACCCCGTGTCGACCTGCATTAACTATAGAGGTTCGAGGGGGGAAATAACGGAGCTCGTAGTCGAAAAAGGAGACCTAGGAGAGCTCCGAATGAAGCTAAAGACGAGACTGTTGCTGCGACATCTGGCGAAGGGTGGAGGAATCAATAGTTTCGTTGAATTGTGATGGTGGACTGAAGCTGCTGCAGTACGTGAGGAGATTAAAATCGACACTCAATTGTGGGTGATGAAGACGCTATGAATGAAGACTGCAATGACGGATGACACAGAGCTTGGCAGGATGGTTGAAACAAGCCAAAAGGTGGTGATGAGGACGACAAAGTGGCCGACGATGAATGTCTGACAAGCAGAAGTTGCCGATCGAAGGTAATGACAAGAGAGGCTACACTTGATTTCTAAGCTAACTACCCGCAAAGTTATTCATCATCGTCTATAGCTGTCGGATGCGTCTATCAAGGACTGTCTGTCATGAAGGACTGTCCTGTGATGTCCAATAGTGAAGAAGGAGAGCGATTGAAGACGATAAGGAGTTTGATGAAGCCGGCAAAGGACGATAAAGGTGGCGCTGATTAATTAACAAGATGGAGAAGAAGACCTACGGAGAAAAATGCTGCTTCCAAAACTTCCCAAGCTGTAAACTTGGTAGCCTCAATTTACAACAACCAATCTGATGCATGATCCAGCACTGAAGGATGTCATTGCCATCGACAATATGGTGACAAGAGCGAGGAGGAGTCTTGAATGAAGACATATGTTGCAGAGCTGAAGGTGACGAAGGAGGAGTTGCAGTAATAAAACGAGGCCAAGGGAAGCACCAATTTTGCACATCTACAAGTACGAGAATGTAAACGCCCCCAACAACGTAGTATGCTTAACAATTATGATATTCGCTTGTTTTTTAGATTTAATATAAAAAAAGAATGAACACTTAAAGCTAAAAATAAAAATTACTCACAAAATTACAGCCATGAAAATGTAAAAGTAATGGAGACAAGATTGAGGGTTGAAGATGGGCAACCCCCTCCCCCCAGCCCCAACCCCCCTTCCCCCCCCCCCCCGAAGGAATGTATTTCAGCTCAACCCAAGTCCCTTAGAGAAGAGCTCAGTTACAATCAACCTGAGAGTGATGAGAAGTAATTCTCACTCTCACAAGATCATGCAAAGATGTACAAACACACATGCATTATCATTATCCAATGATAAGAACTGATTTCTTTACAGTATGAGAGAAGAAAGAGGGAAAATCAGCCTTTCTTTATCGTTGATCAGCAGTACATGGATAGGGCTTGCTTCTTGTTGCTAAAATGGAAGAAAGAGCTCGAGAAGGAGGTGCTATAATGAATTTACAGGCTTGTTGTCCTATAAAACAGCAGTGTTAGAAGAGGGAATATGGAGGAATTTGATAATGGAGAAGTGGGGGATGATGATGGGGATGGATGGGCCCAGTTTCTGGCTATCTGTGGGGTGCTGTACATGAGTTTACAGTAAAGAAAAATGATGTTGAATGAAGAAAAACGAGCTCTTATTTATAGGAGAGGAAAGAGCTAGTACAAAAGGGGAAAGTGAAGTAGCACAAGACAAGTGTCCAGCCACATGTCATGAGATGTGACAAGTGGTGGGACACTTGGAAACTTGTGTGACAAGTGTCTTGACACTTGTCTCTTCTCTATGGCCTTCCTTTTTGGACTGAATACTGTTAAGAATATAAACAACCAAATTTAGTAAGCACAGTCAGAGTATAGAATTTACTATTTTTAGAATGACATTCCTATTTTTTAGGGCTAGCATTTTTAGGCTAATTCGAAGCTCCTAATATTTAGGAACCCCCCAATATGGGTGTCATATGAAAGCTTTTTCCATGTACATCGCAAAAATGGTATCATAATCTTCATGTGACTTTCCTATGCAAAGAAATGTGCATTTCAAGCTTTCAGCCCACACATGCACATTGTACAAGCATTTCATGATCATGCCATCTTGTTGATTGTAACTGTCTGTTCTGGTAGATCTAGCCCACACTTCAAGGCATCAATCCTTTCTGTGTGCGAGTCTAATCCTGATATGCGTGAGTTCTGGTCACAGGCGCCCAATCAGGCCATATAGGTGGAAGTGTGAACTCTCTTTTCTCTAACCCACTGCGTGGGTCCACCATAACCTGTGACCACTCATCAGTGGCCAGCTCCAATGCACTTTTCTTTATATCTAATTAATGCAAAGGAAACAAATTGAATAAATTATTATATAGACAAATTAATGAAAAAGGATACAAATTCTGTTTCTATAGAGTTGTGACAGCCCTCTGGCTTTTATTCAGCTGTCCTCAGTTGAAAAGCTTCTTGATATGGCTGAAGAATGTCTGGGTAATCCTTCATGAATTTTTCATCTATCCACTGTGCATCTATTGTGGGTAGATTCTTGAATTTTAGTAAGAATTTTCATGTCACAAGGCCACTTCTCGTGTTTTGATCCTTGTGAAACAAAATCTGTTCAGGTTTCAAGAGTTGCTCTGTTTCTTCAACTTCTGGGGGATCTTCAGTAATGGGTTCCTTTGGTTCTGGTCCTATGTAAGGTTTTAGCAAACTTACATGAAAATTATTGTGTATTTTCCAATGAGCAGGAAGCTCAAGTCGATAAGAAAATTCATTTATTTTCTCAATCACTTTGAAGGGTCCAAAGTATCTATTGGAGAGCTTTGGAAAAGATGAATTTTGACTGGAACCTTGTTTGAGCCTACTTTTATCAAACTTTAGCAAGGCATATTTACCTTTTTCAAAAGCCAAAGGTCTTCTTCGTTTATCTGCTTGCTTCTTTTGTCGCTCTTGGGCAACTTTGATAGTGGCTCAAACTTGATCCATTGCTGTTTTTAAATCTGAAGCAAACTCATCAGTAGCAAAAATCTTATCTTTAGTGCGAATAATTGGAGGAGGAATCACTTTAGCTTGTACTATTTCATTTGGAGCTTTCCCTGTGGATGAGTGCACTGTATTGTTGTAAGCAAACTCCAATAATGGAAGATATTTCTCCCATTGTGACTTATGCTCACTAACATAAGCTTTCAACATATCCAAAAGAGTAAGATTCATCAACTCTGTTTGGCCGTCAGTTTGAGGATAAAAAGCTAAGGAGAACTTTAAAGTGGTTCCCATAAGTATTCTTCATCGTTTGAAAATCTTCATGATGAGCCACTGTAATAGTTGCAATGCGAGGCACTCTAGAAAGTGCATTAGCAACTACATTTTGTTTCCCTGGAGTGTACATAATTTGAAAATGAAACATAGACAAGAATTTTTCCCATCTTGCATGTTTCTCCTACAAATGATTTTGAGTCTTGAAATACTTCAAGCTCTGATGAGGATCCGTTTTAATAAGGAATTCATTGCCTAAAAGATAATGTTTCCATATTTTCAAAGCATGAACCACTGCTAAGAGCTCCTTTTCATAAATGTCATACATTTTCTCCACATTAGATGGCAGCTTTCAAAGGCTATGGCATGGCCTTCTTGATTTAGCACTGCACCAATACAATCACCGCAAGCATCTGCTTCCATCACAAATGGTTTTACCAAATCTGGAATGATAAGAAGAGGTCCAGAAGTAAGAGATGTTTTCAGCCTTGTGAAGGCTGCCTTCTCTTTTTCCTTCCATTGGAAAGAGGTCTTCTTCTTTGTAAGGTCATGAAGTGGAGAAGCCATATGTGCAAAATGCTTGATGAAGCGGCGGTAATAAGAGCATAAGCCAAGAAACGATCGCACCTCATGTACATCATGAAGATGAGGCCATTCTTGGATTATCTTGATCTTTTCAGGATCCATCTGAATCCCTTCAGAAGAGATGATATGCCTGTTGAGATATCGAGCTCCACTCGTGATATGCCAGGGTGACCGTTGTATATTTATGTCACCGACGTGTCAGTTGCAGATGCGGTTGGTACACCGCCCATGAATAATAGCTACATGATAGCTATCCTTATCTACTCTAGCTCGTGGCTCAGTTAGTATGCCACCTTAGTTAGTTGAGTTTGGTTTGAGACCCATATATAGAATTCTTCTATTTCTTTGTATGTGAGTTCTTTTGGCTTACACAACTAAGAAGAGGAAAACTGTTTTTAGCCTCCATCCTTGTGCGTATTCCCCCATTCTGCAAGCAAGAAAGCTACAAGTGAGACTCCTTCCTTCTCTCCCACAATCTTGACATGGTATCAGAGCCTTGTTCGTGGTAAGGAGCTCAAGAAAGCAAGCCAAGCTCACGGTGTTCTGGTAAGAGGAGCAGTGTTGCTTTCATTTTCTGTTTTGGGAGCAGATCTCTGCAGGTAGCACAGCCGGAAATTGCAAGAGTGCATTGTCTCAGGTTGAGACGCCCTTCGCGGTGAAGCAAGAGGGCAGTATATACTGCGGGAGAGGGCTTTTGCCCTTGGCGACCCTGTTTTTTTTATTTGAGGCCATTTCGGGGTCTGTTTTGGAGGCGGACGTTTTCTGCACGCACTTAGGAAAAGGCCCAGTTTTATGCTGTGCAGCCACTGTTCTACAGGTCGGTGAAAAGTTACTGTAGGAATTGCATCGTATGCCTGTGCGCAGAGACATTGGGGGTTACAGAATCATCCCTGTTGCCCGTTGATGTAAAATCGTCACTAGGAAGTGACTGTGTGGTCAAATACCACTTTTGTCAGTTTTGCAGATTTGCCCTTGTGAGGCTGAAGTTGTGTTCTTTGCAGTGACAGAATTTTTTGCAGTGTTCTTTAATGGCGTCTGATTCTCTTTCACAGATTGTAACTGAAAAGCTTGACAAGAACAACTTCCAAGCATGGAAGTTTAGAATGATGAATTTCCTTATGGGAAATGGATATTGGGAATTTGTTGCAGGAAATGAAGAAGAACCAGTTCTTCCTGATGTTCCCAATCAACAGCAAATGCAGGCATTCAAAGCATGGCATGAGAGAGCCAGGAAAGTTATGTACTGGCTGTCTATCAGTATTTCAGACTCTATGATTGTGCATATTCAGGATGCAAGTACGCCAAAGGAGGCGTGGGATACTTTGTCAAAAATGTATAGCACAAATACGCAAGCCAGGAAAATGCAGCTCAAGCAAGAGCTGCATAATGTGCAAAGAGAAAGTATGAGCATCAATGACTACCACATGAAGGTGAAGAAGATTGCAGATGCACTTGCTTCCATTGGGTTGCCAGTGGAAGATGATGATTTAGTTTCTGTGACCTTGAATGGTCTAGGAAAGGATTATGCACAGTTTCGGACATCCATTTCAGTTCGTGAAAGATTTCCTGATTTTGAGGAGTTGATTGCTCTTCTAATTTCTAAGGAGCAAAGAAATGGTGGTGCATCTTCTTCAGGAGGAACTTCAAAAGAAACTGTCTTCTACTCAAATGCTGGAAGAGGTAGAGGCAGAGGTAGAGGAGGCCGATTTGGAGGCCATGGTAGAAATCAGAATATGCAGCAAACTCAAGAAAACCAGTCCTATGGAGGAGGACGTGGTAAATCTAGAGGCAGGGGGAGCCAAAGAGGTCATGGTGGATGGCAAAGAGGCCAAAATGCAAACAGCAATATTGAATGCTACTACTGTGGTAAAATGGGTCATATGGCTAAAGACTGCTATAAAAAGCAGAATGACATCATGAATGGGAAATTGCAACAAGGGAATTATGCATCTTCTAATAGACAGGGTGATGACAGAAATGAGCATTTGTTTATGGTGCAGCACATGAACAATTCTGTGACAAGTGTAGAAGAAAGCAACGATGTATGGTATGTTGACTCAGGTGCATCAAACCATATGACAGGTCATGCAGAATGGATGGAGGATGCAAGGAAAATGAAAAAACCAGGATTTGTGGAGACTGGTGATGATACTGCACATCCTATTGTGCAGATTGGAAAAATTCCCTTGTCTATGCAGGATGGGAAAAAGAAATACTTGTCCGATGTATTTCATGTCCCGAATATCACCAAGAATCTGGTTTCTATTGGTCAAATGGTTAAGCAGGGCTTGCAGGTCAGATTTAATCCTCATGGATGCTTTGTTGAGGATATGAAAAATAAAGGTCGCTTGATAGCAAAAGGAAAGAAGAAGGGCAGAATGTTTACGTTGGATGCAGACATGTCTGAATTAAGTGCAGCAATGTTTGTACATGGGACCGGTGTAGTTGCAGATATTGATATCTGGCATAAACGCATTGGTCATGTTAATGTACAGCGACTTAAATCAATGCAGGCCCAAAACATTGTTGCAGGATTGCCTAAATTCAAGGTTGCAGAAATACATAAGGTATGTGAAGCCTGTCAGTTTGGAAAACAGGCAAGGAAACCATTTCCTAGACATGTTCAAGAGAGTAAGAAGCCATTGAAATTAATCCACTCTGATGTGTAGACTACTAAAGCTGCATCTCTTGGAGGCTTTCATTATTTTGTCACTTTTATTGATGACTATAGCAGAAAAGTTTGGGTGTATTTTATGAAAAAGAAAAATGAAGTTTTTGGGCATTTCAAAACTCTTAAAGCTATGGTAAAAAAAGAAACAGACCTGCAAATAAAATGCCTAAGGTCAGATGGAGGGAGAGAGTACATCTCAAATGAGTTTGCAAGGTTCTTGCAGGAGCATGGCATAAAGCAGCAATATTCATGCAGTCATACCCCACAACAAAATGGAATTGCAGAAAGGAAAAATAGGCATATTGGAGAGGTATCTCGTGCCATGCTCAATGAAAAAGACCTGTCAGATTTCTATTGGGCTGAAGCAGTTGCTACAGCAGTCTACATAATGAACAGGACTTCCACTGCAGCAATACATGGGATGACTCCAGAGGAGAGGTATACTGGTAGGAAACTAGATATTTCTCATTTGAAAATTTTTGGTTGCATTGCCTATGTACATGTGCCAGATGAGTTGAGATCCAAGTTGGATCCAAAAGCTGAGAAGTGCATCTTTCTTGGTTACTCTCTGCAGCAAAAAGGGTATAGATGCTATAACCCTTCTACTCGTAAGTTTACAGTGAGCAGAGACGTTGTTTTTTATGAGATGAGTAGCTGGTATAAACCAGTAAATGTGATTGATGATGTAGATGCACAAAATGGTAATGCTGCACAGAATTCACAGCAGCAGTCACAAAAGATGAGTGGACCTGGAGCGTCCTCTAGCAATGGTTCACATTCTTCGCCATGGACAGGCAGATTGAGATCAGGAGAATCTTCTCAAAGCAATGCAGATAGTGGTATGCAGGTATCACGAAAAGGAAAAGAGAAGGTTGATCAGCCCATGTTTGATGTGAATGTAGGTCACTCTTATGGGGATGGTGAATCCAGTGGCTCAGAACAGAGCATTGATGATGAGTTGGGTATTCCTTCTATTGTTACACCTGGAGTAAGGAAGACCAGGGATGTTTTGAGAGCACCTAGGAGTGAACCTATTTTGCGTAGGTCTACGAGAGCTAGGTATCCTGTGGATAGGCTGAAATATGATGGATTTACTGCCATTCACTATGCATATATGGTCAAAGTGATACAGGAACCAGAACCCACTTCTTTTGAGCAAGCCATGGGAAAAGAAAAATGGGAGAAAGCCATGGATGAATAAATGGATGCCTTGGAAGCAAATGCTACATGGGAATTGGTACCTTTGCCTAAAGGTAAGAATGCAATTGGCTGTAAGTGGGTTTATAAGGTGAAGCACAATGCAGATGGTTTTGTGAACAGATACAAGGCAAGATTAGTAGTCAAGGGGTATGCACAAACATATGGCATTGACTATGAAGAAACATTCAGTCCGGTTGCAAGGATGGCAACCATAAGAGTAGTCGTTGCTATGGCTGCATCAAAGGAATGGTCTTTACATCAGATGGATGTAAAGAATGCCTTCTTGCATGGTGATTTACAAGAAGAGGTATATATGGAGCAGCCACCAGGTTATGTGCATGCTGTTCATCCAGAGTTTGTTTGCAGGTTGAAGAAAGCCTTGTATGGCTTGAAGCAAGCACCTAGAGCATGGTCTGACAAGATAGGACAGTATCTTGTCACTATTGGCTTTCAGATTTCCAAGGTAGATTTCTCACTTTATGTGAGAAAAACAGAGAAAGGTATTATGCTACTTGTCATTTATGTTGATGATTTGATTATGACAGGTGATAGTGATGAAGATATCCTTCATGTGAAAATGCTATTGAAGCAGAAGTTTGAGATGAAGGATTTGGGAGAGCTGCGTTATTTCTTGGGCATCGAGGTGATTAGATCACCAAGTGGGATACAGCTCTTACAGAGGCAGTATGGATTGGACATGCTGTCCAAATATGGGATGACAGGCTGCAAGCCTATTTCAGTTCCTTTGGAGCAGAATGTGAAGCTGAGCGCATATGCAGGTGAGCTTCTGGAAGACCCTACTATGTACAGATGCATAGTAGGAAGTTTGATTTATATGACTATTACCAGGCCAGATTTGAGCTATGTTGTTGGATTGGTAAGTCAGTTTATGCAGGCTCCAAGGAAACCGCATTTGGATGCGGCTAGACGTATACTCAGGTATGTGAAGTCCACATTGCAGTATGGACTATTTTATGAGACTGGGGTTCAGATACAGTTGCATGGATACACTGATGTTGATTGGGCTGGTAGTATTTCTAATAGACGATCTACCAGTGGATATGTGTTCTCTTTTGGGAGTGCTGCAGTCACTTGGAGTAGCAAGAAACAGCCTACAGTTGCCTTGTTGAGCACAGAGGTTGACTACAGGGGCGCAGCAATGGCTGCATGTGAGGTAGCTTAGTTGCATAAGCTACTTTATAATATGTATCAGCCTACGGATCGGCCAGTTGTCATTTATTGTGACAACATGAGCAGTATACACTTGGCAAATAACCCAGTATATCATGCTAGAACAAAGCACATTGAGGTGCATTATCACTATGTGCGGGAGAGGGTTTTACGAGGTCTTATTGATCTAGTTTATGTCAGCACAGAGGATCAGGTAGCTGACATATTTACGAAGGCACTGGGTGCAGAGAAGCTGCGCAAGTTCAGAGACCTGCTTGGTGTGTAGGAATTGGGATTGAGCTCGAGGGGGAGTGTTGAGATATCGAGCTCCACTCGTGATATGCCAGGGTGACCGTTGTACATTTATGTCACCGACGTGTCAATTGCAGATGCAGTTGGTACACCGCCCATGAATAATAGCTACATGATAGCTATCCTTATCTACTCTAGTTCGTGGCTCAGTTAGTATGCCACCTTAGTTAGTTGAGTTTGGTTTGAGACCCATATATAGGGTTCTTCTATTTCTTTGTATGTGAGTTCTTTTGGCTTACACAACTAAGAAGAGGAAAACTGTTTTTAGCCTCCACCCTTGTGTGTATTCCCCCATTGTGCAAGCAAGAAAGCTACAAGTGAGACTCCTTCCTTCTCTCCCACAATCTTGACAATGCCCAAGGTAATTTATTTTATGCATGAAAAATTCACCCTTTTTACCATTTACCAAGAGTTGATTTTGTTGAAGTAATTGTAGAACAATCTCCAAGTGCTGATGATGCTCCTCTTCATTCTTGCTAAAGACAAGAATATCATCAAAGAAAGTACCGACATATTGTCGATGCTCTCTAAAGATGTGCTCCATCATTCGATTAAAGGTGGCTAGTGCATTGGTTAATTTGAAAGGAACCACCAAGAATTCATAAAGACCATATGAAGTGCGGAAAGCAGTTTTGTGTACATCTTGTGGTATTACCTTAATTTGATGATAACCACTCTTTAGATCTCACACAGATCATTAGAACAGAGAGCTTTGGAAGTTAATTGTCAAAGACCTATGAATTGAAGGGGACTGCATGTTCTATGACTGGCTCATAATTGCAAAGGATGACGCTAATGAAAATAACAACTCGCTGATTGGAAGAGGAAGCAAACTGTCAATCGTGGAAAAGAGGTCTTCGTCAATTATGTTGTGTAGTGCCAGCGAGCTTTAGAGAAGGGAAAGGATTTTTGTGACCTTTCTCACAGTTGATGCACATCATAGTGTATGTCGGTTGCAATTATACAAAACACTAAGAGGAAGGAGTGTCAACCCGTGCATGAAAGTGATTGCACAATCTTCTATGAGTGGAGGCAACTTATACAGGAAGGGAGTAAAATTGATTTGAAGGGATCATAGTAATCATCAAAGTGGTTGAAAAAGGCAAGCTTCATCTGAATCATCCTTTGGGTCATTAAAGCTAATTATTTCCTCTCATATCACTTCTTCATTATCAGACCATCATCTTCAGTTTTAGTCTTTCTTCAGAGGTTACAATAATGCCAGTTGTTTGTAGAGGAGAGGAAAAGAAGGAATAATCTCTTTGCCTTCACTTTTCTCTCTAAAATTCATCTTTAACAATCGAAACATCTTCATTACGGTTTTATAGTAAGAATGATGGAATGAGATTTCTAGTCATTCGTCTCTCCATATATTTTTCTTCAATTAAGTACTCTTGATCTATTATTCTCATCTCGCTTAGTGTCCCTGCGATGAGCATTCACGAACCCCTATGCGAATCCCGTGCGACAGTGTTCAAGCTTGGGCGACCTTAATTTTGCCAATCCTACCTTGCCAATCTGCATCTTGTATAGTTGAATCCATGTTTACTCTTTCTGCATCTGCTACCATCATTCTAATTGCTACATGACCTAATTTTTAACCTACTATTCTACATTTATCCTACAACTGTCTATGTTTTTAGGTTTTGGCACTCTGCAAGGCTAGGCAATGGTGTTTTCAAGATTCATAGCCACCAAAGTAAGCATTTTATGACCTACTGGTGGATGTGACCGTTTGATCTTTCTTTTATCTTTCCTCTATTCTTTGTGCAACTATCACCTACATTGCATGAACTGAATAATACTTTTTGGGCTAAGTCTTAGCAATATTTTCTCTCAATACATGTTGTTTACTTCTTCTCTCCTTCTCTAAAATGTCACCTCCTTGCTATTTTAGCAGTGATAAGCTTAAAGAATCCAACTATCTTAGTTGGAGTTTTGTGGTGAAAGATTAGTTTGTGAAAATTCAAAAACTATCTATGGCATATTGTTTTACGAGCTATCATACATCATGAGATGCAAGATCCTATTCTAGCCGATTGGGACCAAGACACTTATGAGGAGGCAATTCATAATTGGGAGGCGAATGATGCTCATGCCTCTATATTCTCAAACGCATCTCTAAAGAGGTCCTTTTGATGGGTTGCCTCCTTCAGGGTAGCGTCAAAAGTGTGGAAAATGCTATAAATGTTGTATGAGACTATGTCAACCATGTTAGCTATGACCCTCAATGGTCACCTATAGATTATTAAGTTCAAGCAAACTAGTATGCTTCAATCTTTTCTCCTTCAGATGGCATAGATATAGGATCAACCTCGACACATGCAAAGCATATCTTGTGGGGGTTATCCTCTATTAGCTTCCTTTAGAGTATGATGGTGTGGCCACACTTTACGATCAAGAGGCATATGCAACTTTAGAGAGGGGTAACATGAACAAGAAGACAAAGGCACATTGTTACCACTATGGTAAGAAGAGGACATCTCTGAAAGGAATGCAAAGATCCAGTAGCATTATAGAAGGAGAAAGTGAAGAAGAAGAAGAAGAAGAAGAAGGAGAAGGCCTCCTCTAATGAGTCATCATCCACTTTTGATGCGCATAGGGAATTCAAGACATCTAGCCAAGGCAAAAATCAAGGCTTTGAAGAGATCATCTTTTACAGAGAAGGAAAATGCCATTGGAGAGAGAGAGAGAGAGAGAGAGAGAGAGAGAGAGAGAGAGAGAGAGAGAGAGAGAGAGAGAGAGAGAGAGAGAGAGAGAGAGAGAGAGAGAGAGAGAGAGAGAGAGAGAGATTACGTAGCACTTGAGGAATGTCCCAAACTAGTTGGAAAGCAATTATAGACATGTACCAACTATGTACTACACTTAGAATTTAGGTGATGAGCATTGGCCCTTAAGCATCTCTAGATCAAACACAATCTAAAATCCCAAAACAATGTTAACAAAAGTAAATTCTCAAATACTATATAAAATCTAAGAGAGATAACAGACCATCTAATGCATTACAAAGTATCACATTCACTTCAAGTCTACCCTATATAGCAAACATCCTCATAGATTCTTCAATGAGCTTGTTGTCCTATGGGAAGACATATTTCTTTTCAAGTGCATATTTTTAATCCAAAACAAGTTGATCAAAATAACCTCATTTGTAATGTGCCCACCTATCGGCTATCCAAGCACATTTTTAGCAGTCCATCTAGAGATGAATCTAAGTGACGCTGCCCAGCACTCCCATGGAATGTTATGAGGTTTATCGCCTAGGGTTTCTCTAGTCCACCTCACAAAGGAATGTTCGCGACCGAACCCATTGGGATCGACCTGAAATCTGGGTTCTTACGAGTCAAGGTCTTCTGACATCATTCTATGTCGCGGTCATGGACATCCTACTTTACGTAGAGATACCCAATCCGAAGTAGATCCATGCCGCACTTGGTTCAAAGAGAATGGGAAATGAGATGGATGCATCACTCAATCTCCCTACCCGTAGGGCATAGTCCCATTTTGGTCCCCTAAAATGGCATGAATCGGGGTTCTAATCTAACAACTTCTAAGGGTCAGTAAAACCTTGTGCGAAGCCTCCTAGTTCTCTGGGACCACCTTGTCGTAGGACAGACCTGTCGGGGGCTCCGCCCATCCACTTTCCTCAATAGGTGTTCTTTATTTATCTAATTAGGTCCTACCACAATTAGGATTTTTTTTGAAATAATTCAATTATTTAGGGGGGTTCCTATACGAGGGGGCGAGGATATTACATCATTAAAATACTTGGAGCCTTTGTTATTGTGACATACTTGCTTGAGGCACCCTTAGTGGTACGATTTATTGGTCCATCTAGATGATTTTTTTCCAGGCAATGCCAGTCAGTAATCTTTTGAATAACATGAGATTTGGTGCCTAGACTCTCTCGAGTCCACTTTCACAATGGAACGCCTTGGTGATTCTCATGAGAATCGACCTAAATTTTGATTTCTAGGTAAGTTAAGGTCTCCTATTTGGGATTAACTAGCATTGGTCTTTGAGCAACTACTTGCACTAGATTGCTTGAACCGAAGTAGAATCATGTCGCACTTGGTTCAAGGAGAGTGAGAAACAAGGGGGAGTATGAGAATGTCGACTCCTTTGCTTGTAAGGCAAAGTCCCACTTTGTTTCCCTTAAACGATATGAAGTCAAGGTCCTAATTGATTCTAGGAGTTAATTTTTACTATATTCCAACGCATCAAATTTGTGCGAAGCTCTCAGCTTACCAAGACTACCCTATCTTAGAGAAAATCCATGAGAAATTATGCCCTCTTGCTTCCCTTGATTGGATAGTTTTAGTTATCTACTTACCTAACACATTTAAGTTGTACATATAAAATGAGCTTCCTTAATTAATCCTTTTAATCATAGTGTTCATTCATGTAATTTAAAATCACAATGCATAAACAATGAAAACAAACCTTTTGAAAGACAACTTCTTTATTTAATAGAAAATTCTTATACAAGTATTCACCTTCTGCCCGTATAGAAAAATGGCATGAATTCCTTTATTTCTCTTATATTTTTTCCCCTAACAATTATCGAGGCCTCAAGAAATCTATATTGAGTCACATAGGAGCTTGGACGGTGGTTCCTAGGAGTCTAATAGTTTACTGGCAAGAGCCTCCCTGGAACCCTCAACTCCTCTTGCCTAAGGATTCCCCCACGGAGTGATCTCTTGCCATTGGGATTGACAGTCCAAAACTCTTTGAGGTGGCAATTTGTTTCCCCTTAGAGAAGGGACCTATAACTAGCCTTTGGGAGAGCTCTAATATGCTTTTCTTTTTATCCTTTTGCAGACTCAGTGTATTAGGATTTTTTATTATTCAATCAATTTTTAAAGTGCATCAAGTTAAACTTGTATGTAGTTGGTTTCCCTTATGATCAATGAAGAGAACAACATGCAGAGTGAGATATCTGAAAGAAGTGGTGAACAGGTCCAAGCTTTCTACTCCACTTCAAGAAGGGGATGTGGCAGGTTCTCTTCAAGAGGCCGTGGTACATGATGTGGTAGTGACAACCAGCAAAACAGATTGAATCAGCAATTTGGCAATATGCAGGTTTCAGGAGATTGTGGTAACTTTAGAGGTAGGGGAGCTTTAGAGGAAGAGGTGGATGGCAGAACAGAGGTTCTAACAACTCTAGTATTGCATGTCACTACTGTGGCAAAACAGGTCATATTGCAACCCAATGTTATGCTAAGAAAGATGATATTCGCAGTAATAAGTTGCAGCAAGGAAACTATGCATCGTCTTCACGACAGAATGAAGACAAAAATGAACGTCTGTTTGTTATGCAGTATATGCTGAATGTTGTTACAGGAAAGGGAACACATGATGATGTTTGGTATGTTGATCCAGGTGCATCCAACCATATGACTAGCCATGCAGAATGGTTTGGAGAGATGCAGGATTTGCAAAATGCAGGTTATGTGCAGACGGGTGATGATTCATGCCACCAAATTTCACACATTGGAGAATTTTCCTTGTCCTTGCATGATGATAAGACAAAGAGTCTTTCAGATGTATTACATGTGCCATCTATTACAAAGAACTTGGTGTCAGTCGGTCAGATGGTAGAGCAAGGGTTGCAAGTCAGATTTAATGCAAAGGGCTGCTTTGTAGAAGACTTCAATGACAAGTGCATGTTAGTTGCAAAGGGAAGTAGAGTTGGACGTATGTTTACTCTGGATGTGCTAGAATTCCTACTATGAATGCTGCTATGTATGCTAAAGGAAACGGTGTTGTTGCAGATATTGAAATTTGGCACAAACGCATTAGACATACAAATGTACGAATGCTGAAATTAATGCAGTCCAAAGGGTTGGTTACAGGTTTGCCTACATTTAGAGTTGCAGAATTTCATAAGGTATGCGAAGCATGTCAGTTTAGTAAGCAGGCAAGATAGCCCTTTTCACATGACAGAGATATAAGCAGAAATATCCTTGATGTTGTGCATACAAACATTTGGGGACCTACACAAAATGTATCTCTTAGAGGAAATTCAAACTTTCTCACATTCATTGATGATTGTTCTAGAAAGCTGTGGGTATATTTTATGAAGGAAAAGAGTGAAGCGTTTGAGCACTTTAGAACTTTCAAGGCTACAAGAGAAACAGGCTTGAAAGTAAAGTGCTTGAGGTCAGATGGAGGGGGAGAGTACCTCTCGAATGAGTTCAGTGATTTTTTGAGGCCTCATGGGATAAAGAGGCAGTTCACATGCAGGTATACCCCACAGCAAAATGGGGTTGCAAAAAGGAAAAACAGGCATATTGCAGAAGTTGCACACGCCTTGATGGCTGAAAAGAATATGCCTAAGCATTTTTGGCATGAGGCTGTTCATACTGCTATTTATATTATGAACAGAACTCCCATAGCTGCAGTTCATTGGATGACTCCTGAAGAATGCTTTACTGGCAAGAAGTCTGATGTATCGCACTTGAAGGTATTTGGCTGTGTTGCATATGTTCATGTGCCAGATGAGCTATGGAAGAAGCTTGATCCAAAGGCAGAAAAATGTGTCTTTATTGGATACTCTTTAGAACAGAAAGGGTATTGCTATTATAACCTTGTCACATGTAAGTTCAGAGTGAGCAAGGATGTCATCTTTGATGAAATGAGCAATTGGTATGCATCTAGTGGTGATGCATTGGATGATGATGATGATCATGACACTCATGTGCAGGCTGAAAATCAAGAATCACGGAATCTTAGTGGACCAGAGACATCATCTGGTAGTCCTTGGTCTGGGAAACTAAGGAGTAGCTCTACATCTTCAGGTGCATCTAGTAGCACTACAGGTAAAGACAAAGGAAAGAATAAAGTGTCAGATGGCATTGATGCAGTTCTTGATGGAGACTCCAGTGGCTCAGAGAGCTTGGATGCTGAGCTTGGCATTCCTTCTGTCAAGACACCAGGTGTACAAAGAGCTTATAGTAATGTAAAGGCTCCATTGAGTGATCTGGTGGTATGTAGATCTAGCAGGGTCAGATACCCTGTTAAAAGATACAGCTCACCATTATGCTTATATGGTGAAACTAGCTGAGGATGTTGAGACCACTTGTTTTGAGGATGCTATTGGTCATACTCATTGGGATGTAGCAATGGATGAGGAGATGGCTGCATTAGAGGCCAATAAGACTTGGGATCTAGTATCATTGCCGAAGGGCAAGAAAGCTATTGGATGTAAGTGGGTTTATAAGATTAAGCACAATGTAGATGGTTCAATTAGTAGGTACAAAGCTAGGCTGGTTGCAAAAGGCTATGCCCAGACATATGGCATAGATTATGATGAAACCTTTAGTCCAGTTGCTAGGATGGAAACTGTCAGATGTGTGATTACTTTGGCAGCAGCCAAAGGTTGGAGGTTGCAGCAAATGTATGTGAAGAATGCCTCCTTGCATGGTGATTTGCAGGAAAAAGTGTATATGGATCCAACCAGCAGGTTATGAAGATTTAGAGCATCCCACGTATGTGTGCAGGTTGAAGAAGGCACTCTATGGGCTGAAGCAAGCACTTAGAACATGGTCTGACCAGATCAGAGAGTATCTTATCAATATTGGCTTTTATGTTTCTGATGTTGATCACTCACTTTATGTGAGAAAGGGAGATGTAGGTTTGGTTATCATAGTCATCTATGTGGATGACTTGATTATTACAGGTGATAGTGATAGTGGAATTGCTGAAGTCAAGGACTTTTTGAAGAAGAAGTTTGAGATGAAGGATCTAGGTGAGCTAAGGTACTTCCTTGGCATTGAGGTGATCAGATGTGATGATGGTATATGGCTGTCCCAAAGACAGTATGGCTTGGATATGTTGTCCAAGTATGGTATGACAGCATGCAAACCACTTTCAGTCCCATTGGAGTAGAATGTAAAGTTGAGTGCTGATGTTGGGGATGAGATAGAAGACCCTACTATGTTCAGGAGGATAGTGGGGAGTTTGATTTACATGACCATTACAAGGCCAGACTTGAGCTACGTTGTTGGTCTTGTGAGTCAGTTTATGCAAGTACCTAGAAAGCCACATTTGGATGCAGTCAGGTGCATATTGAGATATGTGAAGTCCACATTACATTATGGAATTTTCTATGAGGCAAGTATAGATGTACAGGTGTTTGGATACCCAGATGCAGATTGGGTTGGTAGTATGTCTGATAGAAGATCTACCAGCGGATACATGTTCTCTCTTGGTGGTGCAGCAGTTACTTGGAGCAACAAAAAGCAATCTATAGTTGCTTTGTCGAGTACAGAGGTTGAGTATAGAGGTGCTGCTATTGCAGCATGTGAGGTAGTATGGCTGCAAAAGTTGTTGGATGATTTAGATGTGTAGGTGGAAGGTCCAATTGTCATTTATTGTGACAACATGAGCAGTATACAGTTGGCTAGGAACCCTGTGTTCCATGCCAAGACAAAATATATTGAGGTACACTACCACTTTGTGAGAGAGAAGGTACTAGCAGGTGAGATTGACTTGGTGTATGTCAGCACACAGGATCAGATAGCTGACATCTTCACGAAGGCATTGGGTACAGAGAAGCTTCAAAAGTTTTGAAGCTTACTTGGAGTTGCAGAGATGCAGTTGAGCTTGAGGGGGAGTGTTGAGATGACAAGCTCAACACATGCGGACATTAATGATGGACCAGCTGGTTAGATGGGTCCACATCTCTACACTTAGCACGTCGGTGTCATTATGACTCTCACATGTCCATTGACTCATTACTTATTATATTCAGGTTGTTACACCTATTTACAGCTGGCATAGTTATAGCGCCAGTTGACTAGTGTAGTCGGTTATGCATTGTTTGACTTAGTAGGCCACTTTCCTTTATGTTGTGTCTTATCTATACTTTGTGTACATTGTAAAGAGCATGGAAGAAGAAGAAGAAACCAGCAAGTAAACGTTTTTGGCATCCATCTCTCTTCTTATCTCTTGAGTGAGCTTCTCCTTGTGCATCCTGTGTGTGTTCGGCACAGCATCTTGAGCAAGTCCCCCCACCATGCAATTCTTGACAAGATGGTATACTCCCAACCATACAGTCACATGGCATAGTCAGTGATTAGACTTTAGTCACATGATGAAGTAAATTATAAATATATAAAAGCAACAAAAAATGAGACATCTAGAGTCTCTCCAAAAAATCCTCTCCCTTAGCATAATATCAGTCCACATGCAATGGTGGACAAACACTCCCTATAGAGTATATCGCCTAGCTTTAGACACATGGAATGTCTCATATCCTCTACATTGGCTTACACCAAATTATCACACCTTGGAAATACATCCAAAACATAGTTGTAGTGCTCCATAACTGTAGCCAATAACCACCTAACCATATCATCAATCAAGATATAAAAAGTTTATGGCCATGCAAGTAGAAACAATGAAAAGACCCCCACAAGGCAACCTGAGAGTAAAAACATTTAAGACTACTTACTAATAGAAAAGGTGAGACCACTCCGCCCTACCTCTAACAATGACACTACCAATGTGTGTGGGAAAGACACAATCATCTATCAATGTGTGTGGGAAAGACACAATCATCTAGCAAGTAGCTATGATATGCTGAAACAATCTCTTTGAAATCTTCCCCCTGGCCTCTCTATTGTAGTAGAGTACAACAAGGGTACAACATGACTAGCACGATGCTAGAGATACACAATAAGATCAAGTACATATTCATGAGTATAAATAGAATAATTGCTCCAAGTTTATGTTTAAAGTACACAATACGAACCTTGTTTATAGCATACAACAATATGTTTAAAGCATCCAACTTTGTTAACTTGCCACCTCTCTAATAATAGGATGCCAATAAGCCTTGGAATCACACATGAGCATCCAAGTGTGGTGAAGCATAAGCCCCACTCTACTGCAACTACAATAAACTCACATATATACTCTGCCAAGCACATAGTGACCAAGAATCCCTCATCGGTCAAATATTGTAGCAAGTAAGATCCATACAACCCATAACTACACACATTGAGAATGTGTTCCACTTGGGAACAATCATGCCATTTAAAAGAAGCATTAGGGTCATGACATATGAGAAGTGATTTTTTATGTAAATCTTGTATGAGAGAAAAAGTAACTTACCCAATGGAGTGGGACCTAGAATATGTCAAGAATCGTGTGATGGGGGGATGTTATTGAGCTGTTGCGCCAAACACACACTGTGTACACAAGAGGAAGCTCACTCAAGAACATAAGAAGAGAGATGGAGGCCAAAATGTTTTCTTGCTGGTTTCTTCTTCCACACACTATACAATGTACATAAAGTATAAATAAGATACAACATAAAGGAAAGTGGCCTTCTAAGTCAAACAATGCATAACCGACTACACTAATCGACTGGCGCTATATCTTTGCCAGCTGTAGGTAGGTGTAACAAACTAAATATAATAAGTGATAAGTCAGTGTCCATGTTAGTATCATAATGACCACCAACATGCTAAGTGTAGATGTGCTGACTCGTCTAGCCATGCGGTCCATCATCAATGTCTGCATGTGTTGAGCCTGCCATCTCAACACTCCCCCTCAAGCTCAACTCTATCTCTGCAACTCCAAGTAAGCTTCAGAACTTTCGAAGCTTCTCTGCACCCAATGCCTTTGTGAAAATGTCAACTATCTGATCCTGTATGCTAACATATACCAAGTCAATCTCTCCTGCAAGTACCTTCTCTCTCACAAAGTGGTAGTGCACCTCAATGTGTTTTGTCCTAGCATGGAATATTGGATTCTTAGCTAACAATATGCTGCTCATGTTGTCACAATGAATGACAACTAGACCATCTCCCTGCACATCCAAATCACCTAATAACTTTTGCAACCATACTACCTCACATGCTGCCATAGCAGCACTCTGTACTCAGCCGCTGTACTCAATAAAGCAACTGTAGGTTGCTTTCTATTGCTCCATGTAACTGCTGCACTACCAAGGGAAAACATGAATCCACTTACAGATCTTCTATCTGACATGCAAGCAGCCCAATCTACATCTGTGTATCCAAAGACCTATACATCCTTACCTGCCTCATAAAAAAGTCCATAATGTAAAGTGGACTTCACATACCTCAATATACGTCTAACTGCATCCAAATGAGGCTTTCTAAGCATCTGCATAAACTGACTGACAAGGCCAACAACATAGCTCAAGTCTGGCCTTGTGATAGTCATGTAAATCAAACTCCATACTATCCTCCTGAACATAGTAGGGTCTTCTATCTCATCCCCAACATCAACACTCAGCTTCACATTTTGCTCCAATGGTACTGAAAGAGGCTTACATGCTGTCATACCATACTTGGATAACATATTCAAGCCATACTACCTTTGGGATAGCCATATACCATTATCACATCTGATCACCTCATACCAAGAAAGTATCTCAGCTCACCCAAATCTTTCATCTCAAACTTCTTCTTCAAGAAGTCCTTAACTTCAGCAATCCTATTGTCACTCTCACCTGTAATAATCAAGTCATCCATATAGATGACTATGATGACCAACCCTGCATCTCCCTTTCTCACATAAAGTGAGTGATTAGCATCAGAAATACAAAATCAAATATTGACAAGATACTCTCCAAACTTGTGCAGACCATGCTCTAGGTGCTTGCTTCAGCCCATAAAGCGCCTTCTTTAACCTGCATACATATGTGGGATGCTCTAAATCCTCATAACTCCATATACACTTCTTCTTGCAATTCACCATGCAAGAAGGCATTCTTAACATCCATTTGCTGCAAGCTCCAACCTTTGGCTCTACTGCCAAGGCAATCACACCCCTAACAGTTGCCATCCTAGCAACTGCACTGAATGTCTCTTCATAATCTATGCCATATGTTTGAGCATAGCCTTTTGCAACCAGCCTAGCCTTATACATGCTAACTAAACCGTCTGCATTGTGCTTGACTTTGTAAACCCACTTATAGCCAATAGCTTTCTTGCCCTTAGGTAAGGGTACCAAATCCCAAGTCTTATTGGCTTCTAATGCAGCCATCTCCTCGTCCATTGCTACATCCCAATGAGCATGGCCAACATCATCCTCAAAACAAGTGGGCTCAACATCCTCAACTAGTTTCACCATATAAGCATAATGGTGAGCTGCATAACCTTCAAAACCAGATCTTTTAATAGGGTATCTGACCCTGCTAGATCTGTGTACCACCGGATCACTCAATGGAGCCTTTACATTACTATGAGTTCTTTGTACACCTGGTGTCCTGACTTAAGGAATGCCAAGCTCATCATCCAAACTCTCCGAACCACTAGAATCTCCATCAAATCCCAAATGACTGGTAGATACTGACAAGATTATGGGAGAGAAGGAAGGAGTCTCACTTGTAGCTTTCTTACTTACACAATGGGGGAATACACACAAGGGTGGAGGCTGAAAACAGTTTTCCTCTTCTTAGTTGTGTAAGCCAAAAAGAAAGTCTAGTACAAGAAAATAGAAGAACCCTATATATGGGTCTCAAACCAAACTCAACTAACTAAGGTGGCATACTAACTGAGCCACGAACTAGAGTAGATAAGGATAGCTATCATGTAGCTATTATTCATGGGCGGTGTACCAACCGCATCTGCAACTGACAAGTCGGTGACATAAATGCACAACAGTCACCCTAGCATATCACGAGTGGAGCTCGATATCTCAACACTCCCCCTCGATCTCAATCCCAATTCCTGCACACCAAGTAGGTCTCTGAACTTGCGCAGCTTCTCTGCGCCCAATGCCTTCGTAAATATGTCAGCTACTTGATCCTCTGTGCTGACATAAACTAGATCAATAAGACCTAGTAAAACCCTCTCCCGCACATAGTGATAATGCACCTCAATGTGCTTTGTTCTAGCATGATAGACTGGGTTATTTGCCAAGTGTATACTACTCATGTTGTCACAATAAATGACAACTGGCCCATCTGTAGGCTGATGCATATCATAAAGTAGCTTATGCAACCAAGCTACCTCACATGCAGCCATTGCTGCACCCCTGTACTCAGCCTCTGTGCTGGACAAGGCAACTGTAGGCTATTTCTTGCTGCTCCAAGTGACTGCAGCACTCCCAAAAGAGAACACATATCCACTGGTAGATCGTCTATCAGAAATGCTACCAGCCCAATCAACATCAGTGTATCCATGCAACTGTATCTGAACCCCAGTCTCATAAAATAGTCCATACTACAATGTGGACTTCACATACCTGAGTATGCGTCTAGCCGCATCCAAATGCGGTTTCCTTGGAGCCTGCATAAACTGACTTACCAATCCAACAGCATAGCTCAAATCTGGCCTGGTAATAGTCATATAAATCAAGCTTCCTACTATGCGTCTGTACATAGTAGGGTCTTCCAGAAGCTCACCTGCATATGCGCTCAGCTTCACATTCTGCTCCAAAGGAACTGAAATAGGCTTACATCCTGTCATCCCATATTTGGACAGCATGTCCAATCCATACTGCCTCTGTAAGAGCTGTATCCCACTTGGTGATCTAACCACCTTAATGCCCAAGAAATAACACAGCTCTCCCAAATCCTTTATCTCAAACTTCTGCTTCAATAGCATTTTCACATGAAGGATATCTTCATCACTATCACCTGTCATAATCAAATCATCAACATAAATGACAAGTAGCATAATACCTTTCTCTGTTTTTCTCACATAAAGTGAGAAATCTACCTTGGAAATCTGAAAGCCAATAGTGACAAGATACTGTCCTATCTTGTCAGACCATGCTCTAGGTGCTTGCTTCAAGCCATACAAAGCTTTCTTCAACCTGCAAACAAACTCAGGATGAACAGCATGCACGTAACCTGGTGGCTGCTCCATATAGACCTCTTCTTGTAAATCACCATGCAAGAAGGCATTCTTTACATCCATCTAATGTAAAGACCATCCCTTTGATGCAGCCATAGCAACGACTGCTCTTACGGTTGCCATCCTTGCAACCGGACTGAATGTTTCTTCATAGTCAATGCCATATGTTTGTGCATACCCCTTGACTACTAATCTTGCCTTGTATCTGTTCACAGAACCATCTGCATTGTGCTTCACCTTATAAACCCACTTACAGCCAATTGCATTCTTACCTTTAGGCAAAGGTACCAATTCCCATGTAGCATTCGCTTCCAAGGCATCCATTTCTTCATCCATGGCTTTCTCCCATTTTTCTTTTCCCATGGCTTGCTCAAAAGAAGTGGGTTCTGGTTCCTGTATCACTTTCACCATATATGCATAGTGAATGGCTGTAAATCCATCATATTTCAGCCTATCCACAGGATACCTAGCTCTCATAGACCTGCGCAAAGTAGGTTCACTCCCAGGTGCTCTCAAAACATCCCTGGTCTTCCTTACTCCAGGTGTAACAATAGAAGGAATACCCAACTCATCATCAATGCTCTGTTCTGAGCCACTGGATTCACCATCCCCATAAGAGTGACCTGCATTCACATCAAACATGGGCTGATCAACCTTCTCTTTTCCTTTTTGTGATACCTGCATACCACTATCTGCAATGCTTTGAGAAGATTCTCATGATCTCAATCTGCCTGTCCATGGCGAAGAATGTGAACCACTGCTAGAGGACGCTCCAGGTCCACTGATATTTTGTGACTGCTGCTATGAATTCTGTGCAGCATTACCATTTTGTGTATCTATATCATCAATCACATTTACTGGTTTATACCAGCTACTCATCTCATCAGAAACAACATCTCTGCTCACTGTAAACTTACGAGTAGAAGGGTTATAGCATCTATACCCTTTTTGCTGCAGAGAGTAACCAATAAAGATGCACTTCTCAGCTTTTGGATCCAACTTGGATCTCAACTCATCTGGCACATGTACATAGGCAATGCAACCAAAAATTTTCAAATGAGAAATATCTGGTTTCCTACCAGTATACCTCTCCTCTGGAGTCATCCCATGTATTGCTGCAGTGGGAGTCCTGTTCATTATATAGACTGCTGTAGCAACTGCTTCAGCCCAGTAAAAATCTGGCAAGTCTTTTTCGTTGAGCATGGCACGAGATACCTCTCCAATATGCCTGTTTTTCCTTTCTGCAATTCCATTTTGTTGTGGGGTATGACTGCATGAATATTGCTACTTTATGCCATGCTCCTGCAAGAACCTTGCAAACTCATTTGAGAGGTACTCTCCCCCTCAATCTAACCTTAGGCATTTTATTTGCAGGCCTGTTTCTTTTTCAACCATAGCTTTAAGAGTTTTGAAATGCCCAAAAACTTCACTTTTCTTTTTCATAAAATACACCCAAACTTTTCAGCTATAGTCATCAATAAAAGTGACAAAATAATGACAGCCTCCAAGAAATGCAGCTTTAGTAGTCCACACATTAGAGTGGATTAATTCCAATGGCTTCTCACTCTCTTGAACATGTCTAGGAAATGGTTTCCTTGCCTGTTTTCCAAATTGGCAGGCTTCACATACCTTATGCATTTCTGCAACCTTGAATTTAGGCAATCCTGCAATAATATTTTGGGCCTGCATTGATTTAAGTCGCTGTACATTAACATGACCAATGCGTTTATGCCAGATATCAATATCTGCAACTACACCGGTCCCATGTGCAAACATTGCTGCACTCAATTCAGACATGTCTGCATCCAACGTAAACATTCTGCCCTTCTTCTTTCCTTTTGCTATCAAGCGACCTTTATTTTTCATATCCTCAACAAAGCATCCATGAGGATTAAATCTGACCTGCAAGCCCTGCTCAACCATTTGACTAACAGAAACCAGATTCTTGGTGATATTCGGGACATGAAATACATCGGACAGGTATTTCTTTTTCCCATCCTGCATAGACAAAGGAAATTTTCCAATCTGCACAATAGGATGTGCAGTATCATCACCAGTCTCCAAAAATCCTGGTTTTTTCATTTTCCTTGCATCCTCCATCCATTCTGCATGACCTGTCATGTGGTTTGATGCACCTGAGTCAACATACCATACATCATTGCTTTCTTCTACATTTGTCACAGAATTATTCATGTGCTGCACCATAAACAAATACTCATTTTTTTTATCACCCTGTCTACTAGAAGATGCATAATTCCCTTGTTGCAGTTTTCCATTCATGATGTCATTCTGCTTTTTATAGCAGTCTTTAGCCATATGATCCATTTTACCACAGTAGTAGCATTCAACATTACTGTTTGCATTTTGGCCTCTTTGCCATTCACCACGACCTCTTTGGCTCCCCCTACCTCTAGAGTTACCACGTCCTCCTCCATAGGACTAGTTTTCTTGAGTTTGCTGCATATTCTGATTTCTACCATGGCCTCCAAATCGGCCTCCTCTACCTCTGCCTCTACCTCTTCCAGCATTTGAGTAGAAGACAGTTTCTTTTGAAGTTCCTCCTGAAGAAGATGCACCACCATTTCTTTGCTCCTTAGAAATTAGAAGAGCAATCAACTTCTCAAAATCAGGAAATCTTTCACGAACTGAAATGGATGTCCGAAACTGTGCATAATCCTTTCCTAGACCATTCAAGGTCACAGAAACTAAATCATCATCTTCCACTGGCGACCCAATGGAAGCAAGTGCATCTGCAATCTTCTTCACCTTCATGTGGTAGTCATTGATGCTCATACTTTCTCTTTGCATATTATGCAGCTCTTGCTTGAGCTGCATTTTCCTGGCTTGCGTATTTGTGCTATACATTTTTGACAAAGTATCCCACGCCTCCTTTGGTGTACTTGCATCCTGAATATGCACAATCATAGAGTCTAAAATACTGATAGACAACCAGTACATAACTTTCCTGGCTCTCTCATGCCATGCTTTGAATGCCTGCATTTGCTGTTGATTGGGAACATCAGGAAGAACTGGTTCTTCTTCATTTCCTGCAACAAATTCCCAATATCCTTTTCCCATAAGGAAATTCGTCATTCTAAACTTCCATGCTTGGAAGTTGTTCTTGTCAAGCTTTTCAGTTACAATCTGTAAAAGAGAATCAGACGCCATTATAGAATACTGCAAAAAATTCTGTCACTGCAGAGAACACAGCTTCCAGCCTCACAAGGGCAAATCTGCAAAACTGACGAAAGTGGTATTTAACCACACAGTCACTTCCTAGTGACGATTTTGCATCAACAGGCAACAAGGATGATTCTGTAACTCCCAATGTCTCTGCGCACAGGCATACGATGCAATGTCTTGCCTGCTTACCAAACTAGCATGCTTCACAGACTTTATGCAATTCTGCAACTCTAAAAGAAGGCAACCCTGTAACCAATCCTCTGGACTACATTAATCTCAGCCTTTGCACATTTGCATGTCCAATACGTTTATGCCATATTTCAATGTGTGCAACTACTCCTTTTCCTTTAGCATACATAACAGCATCCATTACAGGAATTCCAGCATCTAAAGTGAACATTCGGCCAACTCTACTTCCTTTTGCGACCAACCTGTACTTATCATTAAAGTCTTCTACAAAATAACATTTTGCATTGAATCAGACCTGCAACCCCTGCTCTACCATTTGGCCAACAGATACTAGATTCTTTGTAATTGATGGCACATGTAATACATCTGTCAGACTCTTTGTCTGGCCATCGTACAAGGATAATGGAACCTTTCCAATGTGTGAAATTGGGTGGCATGAATCATCACTCGTCTGCACATAACCTGGGTTTTGTAAGTCCTACATCTCTCCAAGCCATTCAACATGGCTGGTCATATGATTAGATGCACCTGAATCCACATACCATACATCATCATGTGTCCCCTTTCCTGTAACTGCATTCATCATATGTAGCATAACAAACAGACGCTCATTTTTGTCTTCATTCTGTTGTGAAGAAGATGCATAGTTTCCTTGCTGCAATTTACCACTGCCAGTATCATCCTTCTTTGCATACCAATGGGCTGCAATATGGCCTGTTTTGCCACAATAATGGCAAACAATAGCAAAATTTCCAGAACCTCTGTTCTACTATCCACCTCTTCCTCTAGAGCTCCCCTTGCCTCTAAAGTTTCCTCTGCCTCCAGAAACCTGCATTTCACCAAATTGTTGATTGAACCTGTTTTGCTGGTTATCGCCAGCACGTCCCATACCACGGCCTCTCGACGAGGATCTACCACGTCCCCTTCCTAAACTCGAGTAAACAGCTTGGACCTATTCACCATTTCTTTTAGATGAATTACCCTGCATATTGATCTCTTCGAGAGAGATTAGCTCATCAAAATCTGGAAATGGCTTCCGTTCATATACTGAAGTAACAAATGATTTCCATGCCTTCTCATTGTTAAGGCCACTCAAAGTGGATGAAACTAAATCATCATCATCCGGCATTGCATCAATCGTTGCTAAAGCATCTGCAATGCTTCTCACCTTCAACACATACTCATTGACATACAATTTTCCCTTTCTTCAAGGCATTCAACTCTTGCTTGAGTTGAATCTTTCGTGCCTTTGTATTATGGAAAACATGCTCTCAAAAATTGTCCAAGCTACATGTTAAGTCTCTGCATTCCTGATAATATGTCCCATCATAGTATTACCAATAATTGTAGATAGCCAATACATCACCTTTTTGTCTTTTGCGTTCCATTCTTTCCATGCTTTTAACTAATCTACAATTGGAGGGATACCCAGCTCTGGCTCCTTTTCTTCACCTGAGACAAACTCATAAAGGCCCTTTCCAATGAGGAAGTTCGTCACACAAAACTTCCATGAAGGGTAGTTGTTCTTGTCGAGCTTCTCAATAATGGGATTTCCACTATTCTTTGCCATTATCACGAACAAGGATACAACACAATAAGCTAGTCTTCTGCAATCTTTCACAATAGGTGCACAGTAATACATCAAGCAACCTATTTCACTGATTGCTCAATAGTATATGTAATCTGCAATCTATTTGCAGATAAACCTTATGTTTGCTTTCTACAAACGCCTTAAAAATTACAGATTCGCAATCTGTAACCTGCACACCCACTTTTGGTCAATACAGCCAAAATCATAGTGTACCCTAAAACTGTTGTCCGCAACCTTGCAGCTCTGAAATGGGGCCTAAAATAGCCTTTGACGCCCAAAATAACTGCGAGCAAGCCTAAATGGCGTATCTATAGAATATATAATGATTTGCTTGCACACCAAAACTCATAGCAATCTGAGATTTTTGCTCGACCCTGCTTCCGGTGCCTCCACAAGCACTATCCAAGAGAGAGAGTGGAAGAATGTGAGAGCTTCATACCCATTGCTTGATTACTCGAACCTTGCTTCTTCTCCTTCACTTCATCCTTCAAAATCAGCCTCTCTCAGTGGCGCAGCTTTGATACCATGTCAAGAATCGTGTGATGGGGGGATGTGCTTGAGCTGCTGTGCCAAACACACACTGTATACACAAGAGGCAGCTCACTCAAGAACACAAGAAGAGAGATGGAGGCCAAAACTTTTTCTTTCTAGTTTCTTCTTCTTCTTCTACACAGTATACAATGTACACAAAGTATAGATAAGATACAATATAAAGTAAAGTGGCCTTCTAAGTCAAACAGTGCATAACTGACTACACTAATCGACTGGCACTATAACTTTGCCAGCTGTAGGTATGTGTAACAAACTAAATATAATAAATGATAATTCAGTGGCTATGTGAGTATCATAATCACCACCAATGTGCTAAGTGTAGACGTGCGGACTCATCTAGCCATGCGGTCCATCATCAATGTCCGCACGTGTTGAGCTTGCCATCTCAACAGAATATCCACAAGCTACAACATTAAAGACTATAATAATGCACTCCTACAATCTTCAACTATAGCAAACTACAATCTCCTCTTCTTGGCTTTCAGTCTCCTAAATCTTTTGTAATAGATAGTAACGTTAGCCATGTGCCTACTATCCCAACTCTTAGCTTAAGTGAGAGTAGAGGTATCACTATCTAGCCAAAATATTCTTCACATTTTGGAGAAAGGATTTATATGCAAGGAAATTGACATTAAACCAAAAAGGGGATGGACATTTTTCAATGCTACCATAGCATATTATATTGAGTGTCAAAATGATAGGTTTATTGTCCGACTCCATCCATTTAGAAAGCATCTAATACCTATGCCCATTTAGCATTATGAGATAAATAAAATCAATCCAATAGAGCTCCACTTTATGTCTCCTCAAGGTGCCTATTATGCCAAGTTACACATTTACAATCCCTTCCCAATACCAAGTTTGTGGCATCTACCATGCCCATCAAAGATGTCAAATCACTCTAGGCCCTCCTAATCATGTTGTTGAGCCCATACAAATGATTACTCGAGTATGCAGTCATGCTCCAATCTCCAAATAACACAGAGAAATCCCCATGTAATTGTGAGCCAATCCACCTCCATCTATTATCCTGGAGCTAAGAGACATTGGGGGCATACACCAAGATGCAGTTTAGCTCCACCCCTGAGATTGATACACAAACCCTAATCACATTACCACCAACATCTTCAAGAATTACCCTAGCTTGCAATGATTTCTTCACAAACATTATGAATCCTCCCTTTTCTCTCTCACAAGCATTAGGAAAGCATACATATTCTAGAATGTTAATTTGAGATGCTTCAAGAGAGTCAAGTTTCACTTCATGTATTCTAGCAATATCTAGTTTGCATCTACACACAAGATGGCTTACAATGATCTCTACCTTTCCCTAGAGCATAATCCACAAGCATTCCAAGATAGGATTGACTTTTTTTGGGTTGAGGAGAGTTTGTAGCATCCAAAGGTGCATATAAATTAGTGAATTCATGTCTCTCTCTAGCAAGTTTCTTGATGGAGATTCTCGAGCCTTTGTGTTAAACTTCTGTAAACTTATCTTGATTTTGGTTCTCATTTCCTTCATTCTTCTCACATTTTCTCTTATTCTTCCTGTTGGGATTCAAAGGTTGAAGAACCATGTTAGCATACATGTGATCCTTTCTCCTATCAGCACAATAGCGGCCCACCATAGAGAGTTGGCTTTTGCCTTCTTTGTGTGAAGGATCACTTGGGTGTTTTTGAAGTATCATCACCTTTATCACTCACATCCTTAGCAACTTGCTTGAATAGGCTTTCTAGATCTTGTTTCTTTAGGGGTTTTGATTGAGCATTTTGTAGACCAACCTTGCTCCCTCTGTATGTAAAATCTTTGGAAAAATAACCAAGTTGATTACACACATAACATACGATGGGAAGGTTAGAGAAATGTACTTTGCAGAGGATATCTAGACCCCTTTTGTCATGTATTTTGAGAAGAAAATACATGCTTTTGTTTCTCCCCCTTAGGATTTCTAGGGAGAAGAGGAACATACAAAAATATGCTAAGGGCAGAAGCAAACAGTGTGACCTCAAATTTCTCAAAAACTACACGAAGGTTGGGGAAGGAAACCCACATTGGACATTCTGAAAAGAGGACCTCATCAAGCAAGAATGAGGCATGCCAAGGAAGGTAATGAACAAGGTTTCCTCTCATCTTCAAAAACCCACCAAAATCTGATAAAATCCCTTCCCCATGAATTTAAAATATACCAAATTTTAGTGTGCTTGATAGGTGCTAATAAATCACCTCCAAAATTCTTCATCCATGGGCACTCATCCCATAAAGTAGAGAAACAACCCAGTAGTAGAAATATCATAATACTTCTCACATAGGTTCGTCCTAGATTATGAGATAACCAAAAAGGGAGATATAATTCTCCTTGGAAAGAATAAAAGGCTAAAAATTCCTATGGAGAAAGTACTCGCTATGTCAACTTGCATAATCTGCAAAGAGAGCTCATGATTCCAAGACTTGATTAATCCTTGCAAATTAAAATAAATTCTAGATTCATAATGAGGTCAAGCGACCAATCTTGACAAGGAATACGAGTAAATATTACAAACAAAGACTAATAATAACCAAGCCGTAGAGGCCTTTTCCAATAAGGAAGTTCGTGACACGGAACTTCCATAAAGGGTAGTTGTTCTTGTCGAGCTTCTCAATGATGAGGTTTTCACTATTCTCTGCCATTATCACAAAACTAATACCAAATAGCAAGTAAATCTTCTGCAACCCTCGACCTGTAGTGCATAGCAATACACTAGACAGCCTTTTTCACTGTCTGCTCAACAATACATGCAATCTGCAACCAGTTTGTAGATAAACCTTGTGTTTATTTGCTGGTAAATACCTTTGAACTTACAGATCTGAAATCTGTAACTTGTGCACCTGTATACGGCAGACATAGCTAAAATTACAGGGTATCTCGAACTGCTATCCGCAACCTTGCAGCTTTAAAACGGGGCCTGAAATGACCTCGGATGGCCAAAATAGCAGCGGAACAGCCCTAAAGGGCTAACCTGCAAAATACACAGCGCTCTTCACGCACACCAAATCTCACTGCAATCTAAGATTTTTGCTCTGTCCTACTTCTGGTGCCTCCATAGGCACTGTCCAAGAGAAAGAGTGGAAGAATGGGAGAGCTTACCCGTGGCTTGCTTGCTTGAACCTTGCTTCTTCTCCTTCACTTCAGCCTTTGAAATCAGCCTCTCTCAGAGATGGATGCCAAAAACGTTTTCTTGCTAGTTTCTTCTTCTTCTTCCACACTCTTTACAATGTACAAAAAGTATAGATAAGATACAACATAAAGGAAAGTGGCCTACTAAGTCAAACAATGCATAACCGACTACACTAGTCGACTGGAGCTATAACTATACCAACTGTAAATAGGTGTAACAACCTGAATATAATAAGTAATGAGTCACTGGCCATGTGAAAGTCATAATGACCACCGATGTGCTAAGTGCAGACATGTGGACCCATCTAACCAGGCGGTCCATCATTAATGTCCGCATGTGTTGAGCTTGTCATCTCAACAATCCAACCTTACTACATTGTTTAGTCTGATGTTTTGCTTCATAATCGGGGTTGTATTGATACCGTACCATTCAACTATGTGGTTGGCATGTGACTATATTGATTTTTCTTTCCCTATCATTACTTCGCCTTCAACTCCACATGGAAGCCCAAGTAAGGGTGGTCGATATGTCATGTTGAAAAATGTTTGCTAGCACTAGGAGATTACCTAAGAGATTGCATGCAGTAGGATAGTTGATTTGATTGGTTATGTTGAGAATATGCCATGTTAGTTTTGTTTTCTTGTTGTGCCATGTTGACTATGAATTAGTAATCATGCTATGAATCTATGTGTGCAATTCATGTATGACCTAGGATACTCCCATGTGAAGGTTTGTTGCATAGAGGTATCTATTCGTAGAATCAGTGCCTTGCACGAAAAAGCTTTAAAAAAAGGATTGATTGCAAAATAAAAAAAATGAAACCTCGTAAAAATAAAATTTCCATTTTGGTGAGGCCATGAGTAGATCCTCATCTTCCTCATCTATTCCTACATGAGACACTTCACTTGCTCATATATAGTATCTAAACTTTTCACAAATTGGTATGAGAGAGAATAGAAGAAGTGTCTTGAGGAGCCATTTTTTACTATTATGAGGGCATAAAAAATCCATGACTGGAGTAACAAGCTTGCTTTAAGGTATGTTTATATCACAACAAGGACCATAGGTTTCTCAGGATGATAGTGTATTGTGGCTTTTTGTAGGGATGATGTTTCTAAGTAAGGATGAAGCTTGTAAGGGAAGTTGAGCAATTTAATAGGTAAGATGACGATAGTGAACTTTTAAATTTGATGGCAACCTCCACCCATTTGTATATTACAATTTACAAAAATTTGTACCTAAAAATGTGTTTCAAATGTATTGAAATTAGAATGGCTATACATTCATTTGACTGGTAACATTTATTATAGATTCTTTGGCAAGTTGACACAAATTTTTATGAGTGATTGGCATTGATTGCAATGATTTTATCTTTTACTATTATCCATCTATAATTTTCGAATCCTTAAGTTTAATTGTTTGTTATGTAAATATTGATGTTAATTGAATGCTCATTTATATCTAATAGAATCACAAATCATGATCCAACTTTATTTGCTACATTAAATGAGTCATATAATGTTTTTTACTCTTTTCCATCTCAAATGAGACCCATTTTTTATCTTTATAAAAGTCTCACAAAACCCAATAATCCCATTTTATACCTCCTATTGCAAAATCCCTTGCAATCATAAACATTTCCTCTTTTTGTGCATGTGGTAAAGATCCCCGCATGTTGTTGTCCACAACTCCATTGTTGCTATGTTGTAGTGTCACCTTTTATTAATGCAACTTGTTAAAGGAAACATTCAGATACTTGTTACGTCTTTAACTAGTATTAGTTAATTTAACTAGTATTAGTTAAATGTATTGTTCATGTAGTTCAAGCATAAACACAAGCTAAAGCACACCATTTGATTTGTAGATTAGGAAACATTAAATGAACCTTTTTTACCAAATTCAATTCTTTTTACTTTTTATTATCATTGGTTATGCTTTCTTACTCATACTTAGGATTATAAGAAGAAAATTAACATTGAATTTGTTAGGCTCAAATCAGAGAACTTTAACTCCTTTCTTATTAGGCTCAATTTTAAAATTGAGCCTCTACGATGTCTTTAGTATCTCTCTACTCAAGTTCAATATGAAAATTGAGCCTCTAAGCCTCCATGGTGACTCAGCTAAAACCTCTCAAAGATCTCTAACTTGTCTCTTCTCAAGATGAAGGTTAAAATTCAATCAATAAGAAGCCTTGTTCAAGCTCAAATTTAAAATTGAGGTAGCCTCTCAAATATTTGTAACGCTTCTCCTTGGGGTCAATTTAAAATTGAGCCTCCAAGAGGACTCCAACTCTCTTCTTTAGGCACGATTTCAAAATTGAGCCTCCAAGAAGCATTTGGCTTAATTTCAAATTTTGTTGAACCTCTAGTTATTCTTCTTAGGCTAAACATTTTGATTGAGGCTATAATTCCTTGCTTAAGCTCAATTTCAAATTTCAACTTCCAAGTGGAATCAATCTTCTCTCTTCTTAGGCTCAATTTTAAAATTGAGCCTTTAAGAGGTCTCTAGCCTTTCTCTCCTTAGACATAATGTTAAAATTGAGGCTAAGAAGCTTATAAAGTGACCCTCCAAGAGGACTCTAGCACTTGTCATTAGGCTTAATTTTGAAATTGAGTCTCTAGAAGATCTCTCACTTGTCTCACCTTAAGCTCAATGTCAAATTGAGTTTCTAAGAATTCTTGTGCAAGTTCAAAGTTAAAATTGAGCCTCTCTTTAGGCTTAACTTTAAACCCTCTAAGAGGACTTATACTCCTTTTTTTATTTTTATTTTAAAATTGAGCCTCTATGAGCCTCTAACTTCTCCTTCTTTAGGATCAATTTCAAAATTGAGCTTCCCCAAAGACTTAAGCTCAATTTGAAAATTTGGCCTCCTCCTCTTTAATATTAATTTAAAAGGTTAGCCTCTAAGAGCCTTAGGCTTTAAAAGTTAAAGTTAGTTTTTATACTCTTTCTCATCAAGTTACACTTATTAGGCTTAATTTTGTGATTGAGTTTGCAATGCTTCTCCTTAAATTAGGCATAATTTCAAAATCAAGTCTCTAAGGTGCACCTCTAATTCCTCTTTCCTCAAGCTCAATTTTAGAATGAGTCTTAGATTTATTATAGCCCCTCTTTCCTTAGGATCAATCTCAAAATTAAGCCTCTAACAAGCTATCTTACATCCCCCTCTCTTTAGGCTCAATTTCAAAATTGAGCCTCTAAGATGCCTCTAGCTCAATTTCAAAACTAAGCTTTCCACTCCTTGTAAGAAGCTGGGAAGAATAGTTATTTAGTGTGGAAATAATAGTAATACCATGTCACACTGGCATAGGTATAAAAGGGAGAGACATGTAATATTTCACATCTTTTGGAAACATTAATACATTATAGTATCTTTCCTCATTACCTTGCTCACAGCTTCTATGGCTTCTCACCTCTTTCTATCTTTCTCTCTCCATTTCTAGTCTTTCTCTCTCCTCGTCACTCTCTTCTCTCTCTCCTACACTCCTCTCTCTTTTGCAGTCTTCTCACCTCTCTCCAGTCCACTTTTTGACAAGTGGTATCAAAGATTTGGTCTTTGATCCATTTTTCTTCTATTTCAATCCAATTTTTCACCATAAAAACCGATTTCAAATAAGTACTACAGGTATAAGACATGGACAGTGGCTTGTAGGACATCTACAATAGTTGGAAGAAGATGATATCTTGAGATTTTTGGAATAGATATGGCGGTGGAGGGACAAAATAGCATGTCATCATCAAATTTTCATGCAATTTTGAAGGTAACGTGGTCAATTAGGAATTAACTGGACTTCGAAGGGAAACAAACTCTGGTTACTTTTCAAGAGAGGGTTCTGTTTCCCCTTTCTTGGAGCTGCCTATAGGTTTCATGGAGTATGCTACCAAGATCTTCTTCTATCTTTCAAACCCTTACTCCTCTTGACAAAGCAACACTTGGTCAAGCTTCCTTGCTTTAGAATCTTCATGTTGATAACCAATATGCCATAGAAGAGCTCAACTATAGAGCACAAAACATGCTTGAAAAATGTGGTGCATTTTTTGGCCTAATTCTAGCCTGATTCATAGTCCTATTGCTCATCCCCTAGGCCAAGGTGTTGAAGTTGACCTTTGGCATGCTGAAGCTTCCATAAATTCTTGGCAAAGTTGGCATTCTCCTCTTCTCCCATTTCTAAGAAACCCTAGCCATGGACAACCATGAAAGCTTTATCTCAAGCTTTCATTTCTCTTCAATTTCCTGAAGATTCTTCATCATTTCAGCCCATGGATTCATTTCAATAAGAATTCTTGATAAAATTGCAAGGATTGAGCACGAATGGCCAATGATTGAAGCTCAAGAGCTTCTATGGAGTCAAAAATTGGGGTAAACAGGCTTAATGCTTCAATCTTAAGCATCTGAAGCTTCAGGATTTCTTCCAAGCATTAAATACACAAGCATTGAAGATTATTTCAGCAACATTGGGCAAATGGAGGCTTGATCAAGCATTTGGGGATCAATCAAGCCTTCATCAAACATATAAAAGTTATTCCTATTCAATTCTTAATCTTTCTCATTCATCCAATTGCGGAGCTTTATCCAATTGATTAAGAGATTAAAGAATTATATAATTTCCATCAAATCTCAGCTAACATTACTTAAATCAACCCATTCATGTAATGCAATGTTTACTTGACGCATATTGGATCCAATGAGTGAATTAGAAGCTTCTATTTGAAAATTCTAGCATTGCATTCAATCCAATTGATTATGCCCCATTAATTGATAATATTGCTTTTTCTAATCCATTGAGTCTAATCCATTGATTTGCTTATGATTGTTCATTCATGGAAAAATATATCATGATCCCATTGTAAAAGGGTAAGTCAGTAGTAAGTCACCGCCGGGTAAGACCCTCTTTCCATCCATTTTACCTAAATTTCAATTCTATTGCATTTCATGAAAAGATCTAAATGGACATTTCAGTAATGCTTATTATGCTAATTGATTACAGTAGTATGCCACTGCCATGTTGATATCCCCACTGAGGAAAAAGGTGAATGCTAGGGGAGATAGTGAGACAAAAGAGAGGCGACTCTCCCTCACTATTAAAGATCTCGAAGGGGTGTAACCAACCAACCCGGGGGGGAACATTGCTCACCACTTGGTGATTCAGAGCCCATATAGGGAGCCTTCATGTGGTTTAATCCCTCACACAGGTATAGTGAGTGCAGAATTGAAGATTGAAGCACTTCCAAAGACTCAAGTACCTTTAAGAGAAAAATAGGGCAAAACAAGGGATTTATAGGACACTATAGGGTATATACAGGTCATTAAGGGTAGCATCTTCATTATTGAAGTATAGGTGTAGGTACTAGAGAATGCCCATAGGTCCTATCCAAATTTCTACACGGTTTGGTAGCCACTAAGCACTATCATTTTGCTCTTATAGGTGGAAACATAGTACTTATAAGTTAAAATAGGGTGGAGGCCTCGACAGTTTAGCCTTAGAGATTTAATTGCAGAATTTTCTATCCTAAACTTGTTATGAAATGCTATACCTCATCTTGCATAGGGCATTGTTGCCTTTGATTTGAATCAAAAAGTTTGGGAATCAGAATTTTTGCTTAAGGTATAGCCAATTTCTTGATAAGGGATACTGTAGGATTGCACTACTATGGCATGTCATAAAGGAAAAAGTAAGGCCCAGGATGAGTATGCACAACAAATTAGAGATTCCATACTGGATTATACACCTCAAGAGAGCCTTAAAGAGCCTCAAATGCAAGGTGAAATCAGTGCACTCAATAATACCATGTGTGAACATGAGAGTAGGCATGCTCAAAGGCATATGGAGTTGTTATCTAGACTGGAGTAGATGGTATTGTCTACTAATCAAAATAATTCTTCCATTGAGAAGTTAGTGGATTCTACTATCCAAAAGAAGGCTTCAATTGACAAATTAGTAGAATTTAATGCTCAAATAATGGCTTAATTTTCCCAATGGATGTAAATGAAAATGGGAACCAAGGAAGCTACGGAGAAAGCTCATTCAAACAATGAACCTTCAATTCCACTTTAGCCACCTAACCAAAATGTTCAAGGTCATGGTATCATTGGAAAAAGGGGTATTCCCAATAGTCAATATGAAGTAGGTGAGATATCACAAAGGCATGAAGACTATTTGGGTAGTTTGAATGGTGCTAATTTCCAAGCTTTTGGGTTGAATACCCATCTTCCTAGAGGTTCTCTACCAAGGAGAAGGTTTTATACTAGCTCTCAACCACCTATTGAGAGAGTACCGTATTATTTTGGAGGTTCAATGCCAAATAATCACGAGCAGTCCATTTTGGGATAGCAACCCTTTCATGAAAGAGAGCTTACGGATAAGATCATTTTGGTAAATTACAATGGTCAATCATCTTCACCATTTGATCTAGAGGAATGTTCAAAATTGGAATCTTTCTTTGATATATTTCCTGGAACTGATGATATGAAGATTCATTTTGCATCTTTGAATTTGGAGGCATTTGTACATACTTGATGGAGATACATGAATAAGGAGAACATACTTATGGAGAATTGGGATGCATTCAAGACACTTACGGCTGAGGTATTTGTCTCTCCTCTTGTGTTACACACATGTTATAGATCAAACAACCCAAAAAGAACTAGAGGAAGACCAAGGAATCCCAAGTTAAAAGGTGAATAAAGAAGCTCATTTTGCCTAGGTGAGAAAAGTGGAAGAGAAGGCAAGCTAAAAAAAGACATAGGAAAGCATCAAATATTCCAATAAGGTGCACGGAAGATTCTAGCAAGGTGCACCAAATATTCTAGGGAGGTGCACATAATGCTCTAGCAAGGAAAGTGCAGGACGCAACATAATTTGTTTTATAAAAGAACACTAGGCTCCCTCCTGTGAAAATTGTAAATGTAGAAGTGCAAGAGCAAAAGAACCATAAAAATAAGAAAGACATGAGGAAACAAGACTTTGGCTAAGATGGCCGGTTATGTAAAAAAGGGGATGGGTGCCCAAAGGGATGAGGGCATGTATAAAATTCTAAAAGTGCCCAAAGGGGATGGGTGCCCAAAGGGATGAGGGCATGTTTAAAAGTCTAAAAGTGAATGGAGAAGCTCATTCTTAGTGTGTGACTAAAGTGGCTTCCTTCTTCTCTTCTCCTTGATTGTGCTTGTTCTTGTGTTTGAGAGAGGGAGTGTGAGAGTGTGAGGAAGTGAGTGAGTGAGGGTGAGGGACTGTGGTCGAGAAGCCCTCCATCTTCCCCTCTCTTATTCTCTTCTCTTGTCTCACATGCGTGGCTATGGAGGAGGATGGAGCTTGGAGGTAGAGGATTAAGCTTGCTTAAGCTCGCATCTTGGATCATGGAGCTATGGGAGTGCTTGAGGGAGGAGGTTACTCAATTGGACATCAAGGTAAACTCACTACACTCATAGGATTGAGAGCATGTATGACTATGTGAGAGGTGGCTATAGCATTTGGCTTGAAACGCTTGAAGGAATAAGTAGTCCGTGGGTCTTGGTGGTCGAGCGAAGGCTCCCACATTTCATTGTGTTGCCAAGACCAATGGATTCAAGCTTTCATTGCTTGCACACTATGAATTGAGCATTGAAGTAGGGTTTTCCCTAAAACCTATGCTTGAGATAGGTAGGAAGTGAGGGAGTTGAAGAGGTATTCAATCTCCTTTGCAAGTAAGTTTTTCTATTTTTTTGGATTTAGGGAAGTAGATTGGAGTAGTGTGAGTTGTTACTTGTGATTTGAATGCATTTAGGAAGTAGATTGGAGTAGCGTGAGTTGTTACTTGCGATTTGAATGCATTTAGATAATAAAAAATCAGAGAAAATAGAGAAATACATAGCAGGGTGTCTACTGTAATAGCAAGCTCAAAATAGGGGAAAAAAAGGAAAAAGAGAGCTTCAATGCATAAGAGAGAAGAAGTGGAGTGAAAGATTGAATAACCAAGCATTTAAGAGCCCAAGAGGGTAGAGAGAGAGCTCATTTGTGTGCATTCTATTGAGAGAGAGAGAGAGCTATAGTGAAGGAGCATAGAACTATGCATTGATTAGCATTTCCGCATTCCCAAGCCCTCCAGGTATGTTATGAATGTTGTTTGAGGCTTGTTAATTAGTGTCAACACTTTGGTTGCAATCACTGATAGGGCGTGATTAGGGTTTCTTAGGATTTTCTATCATTCGACAACTCATCGCCACACTCAAACAACAACTGTAGGCTTCAGATGGCTGAGACCCTTGAGCAAACTTGAACGTTTGAGTCACTAGTGTCCACTTGGAAAACTCGGCTTAGGATGGCCACATTCGGACAAGACTATTTGACCTTGGATGGTTGAGTTTGGACGGCCACCTTCGGACACTCGGATACTCAAATTCGGCCCCCTAGCCATGTGTCATTCAAATAGTGTAGGACTTGGCGCTTCGGCCATTCAACCCACCATGTGTATTCAACCTGCTCGGTTTGAGTCTAGGACTCGAACATCCGCAATTTGGACCACTAGAGCCGAATGTGAAATTAGGAAAAATTGACATCCTTAGACCCTAACAAACTTGGATCCAAGCTCGACAAACCCCAGAATCCAGAAGCGATCATTAGCTAACCCATTAGCTATCTGCCCTTGCTTAGTTTCCCAAATTGACATGCTGACCCTGATTACACCCTGACCAAGCTGAGAGATGTAGTAGAGACTCTAATCAACCCTTAAGAGTAGCCAACAATCATGTTTATAGTCATGTTTGGCCAAAAGTGGAATGAGAGGAGAGCAAGAGCTATATTGGTTATCTCACATTTACACCTCACATTATTTTAACACTAAAAATGCACTTGAAAGTTGAAAGCCTGATTTTGCACAACATATAGAAAAAAGCACCATGCACCCATAAGTTGAGGGTTGTTTACAATAAGAAGGAATACACCAAGACATTAATAAGCGAATAAAACCCACTAATAGGAGTGCAACCTAGGAAAATCAAGAGAAAACTAGAAAACCAAGGACAAAGACATGAAGAGAACTAAACTATCACGTCGTCAGGTGAAGGGGAGACTCACTAGGATTAGGAATATGACCTTGGCCGATGATTTATTTGACCTCATAGATGCTTCAGTGGGTCAAGAGGCAGAGGAAACCACCATAGTGGGTACTAGCCTAGATGAGAACAACCTAGACCTAGACCTTGACTCAGTATGGCTAAGCACCCCGATGACATCTGATGACTTGTCACATAGTACAACTAGCAAACAAGGATAGCACATCACAGAAGGTCACTAAGCAGACATTGTAGCCGACTTTTAGGAAGAGAGGAGACTAGCACGGATGGCATTACAACGCATGGGAAATTATAGTCAAGAGGAAAAGGCTCAGAGGTAGCATCATGAGAGAGGGAACTCAAGGAGATTCATATGATCTTGGCCATATCAGGGAGGAATAGAACAAGAGGTAATGGCAATAGGGAGAGAATTCTAAAATTCAATCTTACACTAAGTGAGCTACTCACCAAGAGATTACTAGACACTACTAGCATCGAGCAAAGTGGTGTAGTACTAGTAGTATCATTGCTAGCTAAGTTGGGAGTCACCCCAAATCCTAGAAGCCAAACAAAAATACCCATGGTGGCAAAGTAACTTGATAATACTAGGCCAAGAGTGACCCCTAAAACTTTGTTGAGAAATTTGACCAAGTGTGCAAGGCAAATAATCTCATGGACCGCACTCAACAAGCACAAGCATCCGGGCTGTGCCTAGGAGACAATGAATGGACTTGGTTCACTAGCCTAGATAATGCTAAGTGCAATGAGTTCACCCAATTGAAAGATCTCTTCATCAAGAGATTCTCAAAGGCAAGATAAATTGATAACCTTATCGTAAAGCCAATGAACATTAGGTAGAAGGATAAGGAGGACATATGATACTACATTACCCATGTGAGGAGCCTCTATAGGAGGATACCTTTAACCAAGTGACCCAATGGGAGAGTGATCTCAACTGTGTTCATTAACGAGATCCACAATGAAGAGCTATATAAGGCCGTGGTAAGCAACTCAAACATGTAGAGAGACGTACTTGTTGCGAGAGTCTTTGAGGAAGCTATCCGAGTAGATGACTTGCTTAGGGAGAGAAGCTCTCCGATGGCACATCAAGATAGTAATGCAATTAGGAACATTGAGGGAGTGGTAGCAACTAGTGAAGGAGTAGTCATCGATGAATGAGAGAAAGGAAAGAATATTGACCAAACCCAAGCTATAGTCAATCTGAAAGTGGAGGTGGGTAGACTGCAAAAGTGAATGCAAAGACCTATGCGACCCCATGTGTAGTGTGTACACTATGGAGGAAATCACCCACCATCTAAATGCCCCAACCCCAAAACAAGGCCTTGCACCAATTGTGGAATATTCAGGCATGATGCCATGCATTGTTTGTTGCCAAGACAGTTGCCTTACTAGCAACCTTACATGCAACTTTACTATCTAGGGGGTAGACAACCCTATTTAGGAAGGGGAGCCCCCTTGGCACTCCTCGCACACCCAATGACTCAAAGCAAATTCTGCAAGGATATATATTAACCCTACAGGGATCCCTAGACCTCATGCACACATCATTACCCATCCACAGCAAATCCCCAGTGCACTTGGTGGAAGAACACCTAGAGGAAGATCCTTATTTGAATCCTTATGTTCTTACCAGCGAAGAAGGCAATCCAATATTGATGGACTACAGACCAATATCAATCATAGCCTTAGGTAGAGGAAGAGGAAGAGGCTTAGAAGAAACTCATAACCAGGGACCCATAGCATGTTAGACCTATGGCCATCCATGGTACATCTCGTCTTGCTGCCCAGAAAAGGAGCAAGCAAATAGAGAGAAAGCTGGTTTGAGATGCCCCAAATGCAGAGTTATGCATATATTTGCTGATTGCCCTAGCGAAAGCCCTCCATCAGCTCGACAATTGTACCATTTGTGCCACTCGGGCTCTTTTGTGTCAAGACACATGACACCAATGCCACACCTATACCCTTGAAAGTCATGACACGAGCTTAAACAAAGTAGGCCAATATCTCACTACTAGGGTCTAGCAACTTAGGTGCATCCTCTATAGGAAAGAAGAATCAACGACAATGGAAGAAAAGAATTGAGGGAAAAATAACACTCAAAACTGAGAGTGAGACCACATTAACCAAAGGTAAGTGAGTTGGGGATGCTGAAGCAGAAACATCTGCTCCTAAGATGGAAGAGAAGGGGAGTGCTAACGTTGGAGAGTACCTTAACCCCAACTAGGAGCTAAAAGTTGTAGATAAAATCAAGGAATGGATAAGGGAAACCCAGGTACACCTTCAAGATACCAAGCCTATAGTTGAGGAGGAGGTTGAGAAATTCTAAACCACAATCCCACGAGCCTCACCTTGATACTTGAGGGCAAGAGAGATAGCACCACCCTATGAGCAATTGCATGGGTAGAGTGAGAGGACCAAGAACACACAAAGAGTTCAAGAACATTGGCAAGGAATCCATGAAATTGAGAAGGGAAAGAGGGATAGTGGCTTTCTAGCAACACTCACAATGACTCCTATGATAGTGTCATTGGGAGAACTGCTCAGGCAAAACCTTGCACTTTGTTAAGAGATTTCCCAAACTGGTGAATGCCAACTTGGATCCCCGATCTCAAATCCCATAGATTAAGCTCCCACAACATCAATTGAAACAAGAGAGGAGAGGAATTGAGGCAAAAGGTGCTCAATCCTTGAGCGCTCGAATGATCTACTGACCTAAAGCGCATCCTGGAGTCCAAGCTCAACTGAACAAAGTCCTGCCTAAAAGATCTAAGATAATCACCAAGGCCCCTAGCACCTATACATTAATGGAGTTGCAACCCTCACAATTTGAGCATGCTACAACCACTACAGATCTTTCAGGGGAGGGACCACTAGTCAAATGGTCCTGCCCAACCAAACCCAAGCCACCACAACACCTTAGGTTGCTGTCGCTAGGATGATCTATCCTTGAAATGGCATCTAACATGGCCATGGCCATGCGGGATGATTTGGCCACGTGCATTTGATGACTAGATTCAACCTTCGCACTATTTGCTAGAAGGTATGAACCTTTAGACCTAAGTCTACTTAAAGAATCCATAGTAATCGAGGTACATTCCTTATCGTGTTCTTGGAAAGATTACAAATTCATCTTCATTAAAACTTCGCTATTGAAAAAGAGATTATCATCAATGAAATCTCACAAGAGAAGGCCAAGAGCTTGGGTCTAATCACATCTTATCATCATAAAATTAAAACTTCCATGCCACTCTAAACTCCAACGACTTGTTGAATCCATAACTTCATGTGCAAGTGGTATAATTTGTGCCTTTCATGGGGCCAAGAGGGACATAAAATCATGACCAATGTGGAAAAAAGGCATGCCGTCAAAGCCTCGGCCACTATTTTCTTATCTTTTTTGTGTATTTTTTAAATTTCATTTTGTTTTAGTTTTATCTTTTAAAAAATAATCAACTTTCTACTCTCTTTCTCCCAAATTCAAATTCTTGTTGCACTCGAATGACTAACTCCCTATTATATTTAGACATTTTTTTTTCTCCTTTCTCATTCTACTATGTCCTTCTCTTAGATCTCGCAAACTACCATTTGATGTGTATTCTATCTCTAGACCTATTATATTCACACTTGAGACCTAACTTGCTTCACCCATGCTTGGATAAAATTATAATACAGGAGTAACTCCACCTTGTGAGTCAGCTGGACTCAGGTGACCTCTTAACTGACGTATTGATGTACATCACACAAGTAGGGATTCGTCCACATGATCTGGACCGCTATGCAACCCTTGAATATAACCCCAAATTCTATGACTGGTTCTTGAGATAATAAGGCACATCACACACACATTGAAGGCCCATACACTTTGATTCCCACAAGCCTAGGAAGTATTTTCATCTTTCTAGGGGGAAGGTGGGGTAATGGATGAAACTCAAATGATGAAAACTCAAAATGAGTTTTCAATTGTTATGAAAGAAAAGAATGAAGGTATGGTTGACTAGTATGCGAATTCTGAACTTGCGGGTCTTTGTGGGTCATATTCTTTGTCATATGAGAGTTTTCACTTTCAAACATTGAACTTCCTAGTCAGCTTACTTTTTGTGCAAGAGTCACCCTCTAAAGAGAATTAATGGTGGATGTTATGTGGCAATAGGAACCTAAATGATAGGACAATAAGATAAATCCAACAAGCTTCCCTTTTCAGAGGAAGAGCATAGAAGATATGGACTAGCCATGGAAATCTGGGCTTTCAACCAATTAAAGTATCATAGCATCCACAACCTTGTAGGAGTGGTGACCCGCTGAAGGGGCGGTGGCCCAGATGATGGAACAATGCAACTTTATCAAGTACCTAGAGAAAGTGTGACAAGAAATAGACTACAACAAGTGCACTAAATTCCTAAGGACTTTGGATGTTCAAAGGAATAGTGGCATAGTGACGGTTAGGCACTATGCCATAGGGCAAGAATTCTAGAAGTGTAGTAGTCTTCCTTAGCCTAGAATTTGTAGAAAAGGAATTGGGGCTAATAAACAGGCCAAAAAGAAGACCCAAGAGGGATGTGTATGGAATGTTGGGGATGGACAAAAGGAGGGTCTACACCAATGATAGCATTAGTCCAAGCAAATGTCCTAGATCCTACCATTCATTTGAAGGCAAAGATGATCTCTACACTCTTTTCAAGCCGAAGATAAAATGCTCTCATGAGTAGAATTGGGGTGCCCTTTACTAGAAAGCCTCATAGCCAATGCCCTAGACGAGGTAAACTAGAATGCCTACATTCGAAGAATAATATTGGCTTTGGCAAGGGTGCTAGCTGCAACACCAAGGATGGTAGGAGGTGAGTCCCTAGCAACCATTGCAGAATCTGAGAGGAAGAAACCTACCTTCAAAGGCTTGACCATAGGTTTTGGAGGAGTACTAACATCCATCATCCACGAAGCGCTACAAGAGGTAGAGAGGGAGGTGGTGGAGGAAACCTTGGAGTCATCATCTATTCACCAAGAGCCATCAATAGTCTATGAGGAGCACCAATCCCCCACCCCAGTGAGTCCAACCATTTCAATTTTAGGAGGCAAATAGGAGAGAGAAGAAACCTGCAAGGAGCAACAGGATGTTGTAGCAAAGGTCATTAATGGAAAAGACCATGACCAACCACCTCAACACCAAGAAGCCTCGAGTGAAGGAATGATTAGTGAGCAGCAAGGCTCAGAGTGCTCAAGCCAAGGGGAGAAGGAAGATTACAAAGGGTAGAAGAGGAGTCAAAAATACTAAGAAGAAGAGCACTGAAGGAGGCAAGAAGAGGAAGAAAGGCTAAGGAAACAAGAAGAAGAAGAAGAGATTGCTTTGGCCATTCAAAGATCCGTGGAACAACCATCTTGGTCTCAGGAATTAGCAACGATAAGCCCAGTGAGAGAAGACATGCCCAGTACAAGTGCAGCAGCAACAGAGGAAGCTAGACCAAGACCTGTGGTAGAAGGCAAAGGAAAGGCCCCAATACACCCCACACCCCACCAGTCTTGGTTGCACCAAAAATCACCCCAACACATGGTGCTACATAGGGAGTGTTCAATGAAAGCAACCTGATAGCCTGAGTGTAGTATTTAGTTAGAAAGGTACAAGAGATTGCACCTGCACCCAGTGAAGGAGCCCCTTTGGTAGGAACCAAGAGACCAGCTTCTACAAATGCACAATCACGCCTAGGGCCAAAGCTACCCCACTAGGAAGTCTCAACCACTTTGGTACCTTTGGTCATGCGCCATAATGAAGATCAAAATGAGTTGGTGGAAGAATTACAAAACCACCTACACAAGGCAATTGAGGACAAGAAGGCCGCCCTTGCCGAGCTCGAGAAAGAAAAAGCTGCGTTTGTAGACTACAGGATGGAGCAAGCAAGGGTGATGACAATCATTAATAGAGAAATGCTTTCATTGAAAGAGGCCTTGAAATCAAGACAAGGGGAGGAAAGTATCAAAGAACTATATGATGAAGAGAGGGAAAACAGGATCTCCTTGGAAAACACTTGCGCCTTCAACTCCCATGAGAACAAACGGTTAGAACTGGAAATGAAGGAGCTAAAGAGGAAAAAAGAGCAAGCTATGAAGGAGCTGCAAGACGTAAAGAACCAACGTGATGAGGAGAACAAGAGGAAATTAATGGAGTTGCACAAGTAGTTAGAAGCAGTTTTCCATGAGCAAGACATACTCAAAGAGCAAGTAATGAGGAAAACCCAAGAGCTCGAGTAAATCAATACAATGTGGCAAGAGCAAGAGCAAGTAATTGCCTCTCTAGCCTAGTGTCAAAACCAAGGAGTAGAATGTATGAAGGAAAAAACAAAAGAGTGGACAGCCAAAAATTAAGACCAAGTTAGAAATTTAGCCTACAAGCTTACCCATGTTGAGAGTAAGTTCCTCCTAGTAGAAAGAAAAGCAATGACCAAGTTAGAAATTTAGCCTACAAGCTTACCCATGTTGAGAGTAAGTTCCTCCTAGTAGAAAGTAAAAATGAAGACCAAGTTAGAAATTTAGCCTACAAGCTTACCCATGTTGAGAGTAAGTTCCTCCTAGTAGAAAGAAAAGCTATGACTGTCGAGACGAGGATGATGGAGAAACAATGCACATTCCTACAGACAGTGTTAAATGTCACATAGCCAAGAGGAGAAGAGATAGAGGAGTAGCTTAGGAGATAGTTAGAATTGCCAAGGAGGGCCCTAGACCATGGACTACATGATAGGGCACCCTAGACTACCACCAGTTTGAGACTAGAAGAGCAACACGCTCACCTACTCTCAACTAGCTTAGCCACACAAGAGCTGATCATATTGGGGCTTGAGGGGCCAGAACTACTGATACAACCACCACAACAAGAACTATTAGAGATAGTCCAAGAGGAAGGACCTAACTTCGAAGCAGATCTTCAAGAGGAGGAGCTAATGCAAGAATCAAACCCCCCTATGCCACCAAAAGAGCAACCAAAAGAGCAAGTGGAGGAAGCAAGGCCACTCGAACACATGGTGGAGGCAAGGCATAGGCACATGGAGCAAGTAGAGTAAACTCGCACAAATTTTCAAGTTAGGACACTGCAAGTTCCTCAAGTGGCCATCCCTCAAAGTAAGGAGTGTGATCTCGTCAATTGGGACCAAGAACTTGTGGTGTGGGAGCAATGGGAGAATCACAACCCCTTCAAGTTCTCTTTCACCTTCCCTTGCTCATTGGATAGAGTACTATCTCTTAGGGTGGTGGAGGATGTCATCAAGCTCTTAGCTAGAAGGAGATGGCTAGAGGACCAAAGGAGCACCCCACTAGGTGGTGGTAGCAGGAACCTGCCGACTATTGGGAAGACAAGGTAGTGGAGGTACCTCGGAGGGTGGAGGCATATGAGTCACAACCAAGGTGGCACCGGAACATCTAAGACTCTAGCTTGGAGGCTTGGATTTCTTTCTGCAACACACTATATTATCAATGGGATGATCCTATCTACATGCCCTACCCAAGAAGAATCGGAGTGTATTTCAACTCGGAGGTGTAAAAATTAGACGGCGTAGCAAACAGAATTTGAGAAAGAGATAGAGAGTACACAACACATAAGAGGAGAAAAACAAAAAAAAAATATTTAGCTCCCCAAAAATGACTCTCATGAGGTTTGTTTGTGAACCTACTCAAAACACCAACAACAAAACTAATATTTGGTCTTGTGTTACATAAGTAGATTAGACCAACCTCTTGTACCTCCCAATGTCTGATAGTACTAATGTATCTTCAATGGATAAGTTTGCATTCACCTCCATAGGTGTAGCTATCTCCTTGCACTCCGTCATGCCAAATGCCTTCGAGATCTTCCATGCATACTTCTTATCAGAGATAAAGATCTTTCCATGCTCTTGCCAAACTTCAACCCCCAAGCAATAGTGCAGCAAGCCCAAGTCTATCATTTCAAACTTAGAATTCAAAGCCTTTCGAGTTTGGTTGATCATATCTTCATAGTCACCTGTAATAAGAAGGTCGTCCACATATAGGACAATCACTACAGACTTTTCACCATCCCTATAAACATACAAGTTAGCATCTAAGGCACATCCTTTGAAGTTTAAGCTTAAAAAGAACTTATCTATGTGCTAGTACCATGCTTTGGGGGCTTGTTTCATCCAATACACTACCTTCTTTAGCTTACACACTTTGTTCTCAGAATGGGGGGCCTTAAACCCTCATGGATGAAGCCATGTAAACCCCCTCCTTGAGGTCACCATTTAAGAACACTAGCTTAACATCCATTTGGTAAACTGGTCACTGCTTGTGGGTGGCCATCACTATAAGTATTATGTGAATAGTGGTCATTTTGGCAATTGGGGCAAATGACTCTTGAAAATCAAACCCTTCAACTTGTGAAAATCCCTAGGCAACTAGTCTAGCTTTGTATTTTCTAAGATACCATCAGCCTTGTACTTTACCTTCCAGATCCACTTGGTGACCTTCCACTTTGTTGGCCGATCCACTAGCTCCCAAGTGTTATTCTTCATTATGCTGTCATATTCAACTTACATAACTACCTTCCATGATGGATTGGCAAGTGCTTCTTCTAAGTCAGTTGACTCCTTTACTTCTCTCATAATCTCAGCCATTGACTATGTGAGCAAAGGCCCTCCTTTGCTCCTCTATTCTTTGAGACCTCCTTGGTCCCCATCTACCTTCTCCTCAACAGATGTAGGCATAGGATTATTGTGGTCATAGAGTTGCTTCACCTAAACATGGAAATGGTTTTTTTGGTGGGGTGATGTCAGCTTGGTGAACTTTTTCATCATCATCTGAAGACGATGCTTCCTCCTCCTTAAGGATAAGGATAGCTCTCGAGACACGTTCATAGTGGACTACTTCTTCGCTTGATGATAAAGTGGAAGAACTTGCATTCTCCTCCTCTACTATATGCAGCTACTCCTTGAACACCATATCATGGCTTGCAATGATCTTCTTTGCCTCTTGGTCATAGAATCTGTAAGCCTTCTGCTCATCACTATAACCCAAGAAGATACATTTTTTGCTTTTTGGTTTTAACTTATTTCTCTTCTCATCTCAAACATGTGCATAACATTCACATCCAAAAATTTTGAAATGTGAGATAAATGGTTTCTTACCACCAGTGTATGCCTCACGAGGTGTTTTTCCCTTGAGAGACTTTGTATGGCTCTGATTTAGAATGTAGACTGCAGTATTAACAGCTTCAACCCAAAAATGGTTAGGCAATCCCTTGCCCTTTAGCATGCAACTTGCCATCTCCGCAATGGTGTGATTCCTATGTTCCACAACACCATTTTGCTGAGGTGTGTAAGGCATTGTCAATTGAAGTTTGATCCCTTTGCTCTTGCAAAAGGCTTCAAACTCCTTTGAGTTGAACTCACGACCACCATATGTTCTAAATTTCTTCACACTTTTCTGTGTTTCATTCTCAATAAGTTTTAGCCACTCTTTAAACTTACCAAAAGCTTGATCCTTATCACGAACGAAGTACACCCACATCTTCCTACTGTATTCGTTGACAATCAACATAAAATAGGATGATCTCCCCAAGGCCTATGTAGGCATCTTATGGCACAAGTCAGCATGCACCAACTCTAGAGGAGCCTATACTCTATTCTTGCTTTCCTATGGAAATGCCTTTCTCTATTGCTTTCCCATCACATAAGCTTCACATGGTTCCTTCAATTCAGTCATTGCAAGTAGGTGAGCAACCATACCTTGCTTGTACATCTCCTTCAACACTGCAAATCCAATGTGTCCAAACCTTCATACCAAAGCTTACTTGTGCCCACTCTAGTGGTGGCTATAAGAGCACTTAGCTCATACAATTTGTTCCTTGTTTCTCCTTGCCAAAAACTTTGCTAGCACTATCAAGAATTTCTACACCTCTCTTCTTGAACCTCACTTCATGGCCAAGGTCAGTTATAGCAACTGATAACATATTTCTCCCAATTTTGAGAACATACAAAACATTTGAAAGCTTTTTTACTTCACCATTTGCAACAAAAATAAAATAGTACCTATGCCCATAGTAGGGAATTTTGCATCATTTCCAACCATCACAATGATGGATTCTTATAGAGGTTGCATAGAACTGTATAGACCTTTCTTGTTGGCCATGTGATGGGAGGCCCCACTATCCAACACCCATGAGTCAATGGTAGATTATTCTTGCGCCGAGAAGCAAACTTCCTCAATGGTCGCCATGAATAACTCCAACTCTGCTTCAGTCATGTTGGTTGTTTTCCTTTACTCTTAAGGGTACCATTCTTTTCATTTTCCTTCTTGAAAATGACAATCTGCGATTGCATGTCCTTTCTTCTCACAGTAGAAGCACTCTCCTTGAAACTTCTTCCAACCACCCTTCTTTTTTTCACCATCATTTTTGGTGGAGGAACCACCTTTTCCTTTTGCATTGTGGTAGAGAATGCAACATCTTCATTGTTGCTTCATTCTCGAGCTTTCACCCTCAACTCCTCCACCATCAATAATGCAAAAAACTCCTCAAAAAACCAAAGCTTGAGGTCTCACTTGAGTATTAAGGGCAAGTACTAGTCCATCAAACTTTTGTGGACAAATCTAAAGACACCTCCAAGCTAGCTTTGAGCTAATCTTTTGTATCCCAGCACCGCCAAACATCTAGTCGCGCAAATTCTTAATTCGAGTGATGAATGCTTCAACCGTGTCTCCTTCAACAAACTTCTCCACTGCTAGTTGATTCTCCAAGTTTTGAATCCTTGTTTGGTTTTGCATTTCATACTGACCCCTTGGTACATTATAAGCCTCTGATGCTTTGGTTATATGTTGAATCAAAATCAAAACACTGTTAGAATAGCTTGTAACTAAGGCACACAATGCATGTTTCCAAGCTCGTAGAAGACCTACATTCAAAGGAATCATCACACTAGAATTTGATGGGCCAGGGGTAGGATGTGGTTCTACGTCAGTCCCTAGCACAATCTCCAAAAGCTCATAAGAATCAAGGATAGTTGTAATTTTGAACTTCCACAAGGTTTAGTTTGTACCATCCAACTTGTCTTTGCTAAAGGTTGGTGGATAAATCCTCAATGTTTGAATAGCGAGTATAGCAACACCACCTCTTGCATCGCTTCCTGATGTGCCAAAACCACTTTGGAAAGATGACATCGTTCCTCTTTGTTGTTGAAGCCTTTGTCTCTTGTGCACTCTTCAATCCCTAGAGCCCCCTGGGCTTTGATACCATGTAAAAATTACACGGCACAACAAAGAGAATTTGAGAAAGAGATAGAGAGTACACAATAGATAAGAGGAGAATAACAAAAAAAATTCTTTAGCTCCAAACATCTATTACAAAGATGGCTATGTCCACCCATGTGCTTCCGCTATGAAGCTTAGATGGTGATCTAGACAGAAGATAGGTGAAGAGCTTAAGGCTAGCTAGAATAACTCACGAAGGATTCACTAGCAGTAATAAGGAGATGTCACCTGCGTGCAAGAAATATATGAAAATACCCCTTATCTACTCCCTATTTATGGGACCTTACCTTATAAAATGTACTTTCCTTCCCTTAAATAATCCCCCTCCCTTACACTCACGTGGTACTATATGGTAAACCCTAGTGGACCCCCCGGGGAACAACTCTGACTGGGTGAAAGATTGATCATAGATGGATGCGAAGGGGTTTAGCTTTTATAGCCCGTGAAGGCAGTTAGGCCTGATTGACCTACCATATGAGAATCCACTAGTCGGCCAAGGAATATTCCAAGGAAAATAGGTGCCCTTGATAACTCCATTACCTCACAACTCGATGCAATGTGCCTTGAGTAGCTACCCACTTAACTACTTCGTCTAACCCAAAGGTTAGACGCACAACGGTCACCTTTTTTCCATCCGATCACATAGACCTCATCTAACATACAAGTTAGGACTTAACCAATATCTAGGCTCACATATGGATTCTCCTCATAATGGGGGCCTTACAATTTTGAGCACCATGGATCATTGGTGGCACCTTATGAGGGTGGGGCATTGAGCATATCTAATAGAAGGTGCATGGTAGATACGACTTCCCATTGATCTATAATGTAAACACCTCAATCCATGAAGAGAGTCTAACTTTTATTGAAAGGAATCTCCACCTCTCCATAAAAAATTTTCTAAATGAATTCTCCTCATGCCCTGACCCTGCCTTCATCACCGCTTGTAACTACCTCTGTCTAGTTCGAGTACTATTAAAAGAAAAGCCTACTACTTGCAGAGGAAGACCAGCTAGCACCCCTATTTTTTGACCTCAACGTTGGGATTCATAGTTGTGCAATGGTGCGCCTCATGATGAGAGCCACCCTCCTCCCAGCATTTTGCATGAACCTCCTAGAGGACATGAGTGACAATAGATTCATCAGGTATAACCACCCATTTTTGTCATCTCTTCCACTCAATGTCAAAACTAGCTTAAAGAGGTATCTACAAAGTAGGGCATTCCTCAGCAAAGCCCTCAAGCCTATTGAGAAATAACAAATGATGTATGCTCCAAGAAGAGATGTCCTGAATCCCATATGCATGATGAGGAGAGTGGAGAAGCTGAAAAGCTATAAAAACATGTACTTGGTTCACTTTTCATGGAATGCTATTTGTACTTTGTACTTTGTACTTTGTACTTCATTTTATGTTTGTGTCATGGTTAGCTCAAGATTGTGTTTATGAGTCCAAGCCTACATCTTGGAACCTAATTCACTCGAGCAATAGTTTTTCTTCTTGTCTATGTTACTATGAGTCTTGTTACCGACTTCCATCCTCCATAGTCAGCAATATGCTTTGCATCCATATTTTCTCACATGGTATCAGATCTAGTCAAGCATGGCACTACTCCAGATTCATTTCACTCTTACCTATCTTAGCTTGAGCTCAAACTACAACTCAGGACAAGTCTAGAACCCCAATTCCTACTCTTTTTTCTTATTGCCCTACTTGGCAGCCATAACGAGATTGCACCTACCTTCAGTTGAGCACTTAGATCTCATCATACAGGTTTTTTTAGCTCTTTATTTCTTCATCAAAGTTACTTTTCAGCTTAAGGGCCTCCCTGCTATTACATCAGACAACAATCTAGGCAGCCATCATAGGGCAATTGAAGCCCAGTACCTAAGATTTCTTCTCATCAAAAAACGTCTGAAAACGATGGTGTATACAACCCACATAGAGTGAAAAACTAGGCCCCTATCCTAGAACCCTAACTGGCAACCATAGCTAAAGCTTGGAAACTTGATTTTTTCTCACTATTCCTTCTCACCACTGAAGCCTTTGCCAATCAAACCTACTCAGATTCTAGCAAGATTTCCTCTCCAAGCCAACAAGAAAAAGCTTCAAGAAGAAGATTAAGCATCAATTCCCAACATTGAGGTCCAAGATAGTATCTCCTTGATACTCATGTAGTGTTGTTAAACACTAATCATCCTGTTTCTCTTGACACATTGAGATACAACTTCTTTAATGGTTATTTGAAGCTGATTGTTGTTGGTCAAAAATGGTAGAGCTTGAGCAAATAGCAAAGTTTAATGGGGAAGGCTTTCATGCATGGAAGGAGAAGACCATGTAGCACCTTATGCGGAAAGATTTGTGGGACTTGTTTGAAGATGAAGAAGAAGATATAGATGACAAGAAAGAAATGCTGTAGAAGACCAACCTAAAACAAAGGCATGGAAGAAGATGAACAACAAAGCTCTAGGTATTATTGCCTAGGGTCTATTAGATGATGTATTACACCGCATCTCTGGCATCAAGGATGCAAAGAAGGCATGGGAAGAACTTGACGAGATCTTCGGTATACACAAGCAAAGAACTCAAAGGTAAAATTACTTATACAGTTTTATAAGTTGGATGTAAAAGACAGTTCATCTATGACTATACACATCAATAAGTTCAAGAGCCTTAAAACTCAGCTAGCAACTCTTTAAAAAAACATTGATGAGGATGAGGCAATAGCAATGCTACTTGCCAGTGTTAATCATGAACCATATGAGAACCTTATTTAAACACTAAGTAATGTTCCCAATCTCTCACTCAAAGACATTGAGCACTCACTGCTTGATGGAGAAAGAAAATTTAAAAGCAAAGATGTAAAAGAGACCAGATCAAGGGAAAATATCTTATACACCAAAGGAGCTACTGGATCCAAGGGAAGAGATCGAGGATTTATCATCGACAAAAAAAGTTGGATGACATGTCATTATTGTGGTAAGACTGGCTATATTGCTAGTGAATGTTTCCATAACAAAAGAGCATAGCATAATGCAGAATGACCACCACCAAAGTCAATTCATGAATGAAGAAGAAGAAGAAGATGCTTCTGCTACCATCAACAACTCTGATAGATTGTTTTAAGGAATTTTTTTCCCATAGTGGATGTAAAAACCCTACCAAGAATGTAAAGTTTCAAGCCTTAACTTGACTAGGCTGCCAAGGAGCTAGTCTCCTGGTCCATGTTTACATGTAGGGGGGCAAAAGCCAACAAGGGTAGGAACTCATCATTTGAGGGGGGTGTTGAGAAATAACAAATAATATATGCTCTAGGAAGAGATTTTCCAAATCCCATATGCACAATGAGGAGAGTGGAGAAGGTGAAAAGCTATAAAACATGTACTTGGTTCACTTTTCATGGAATGCTATTTGTACTTTGTACTTCATTCTGTGTCTCTGTCATGATCAACTCAAGATTTTGTTTATGAGTCCAAGTCTACATCTTGGAACCTAATTCACTTGAGCAATAGTTTGTCTTCTTGTCTATGTCACTATGAGTCTTGTTATCGACTTCCATCCTCCATAGTCTCACTGCTATGCTCTAGATCCATATTTTCTCACAAAGCCACCACACAGTTTGGCTCCGGCACTGCAACGGGATGCTTCTTAGCATGCTACCTCATTTTCATTGTTTGTTCAAAAAATAAAAAGAGAAAAAGAGGTTTAAATGAAGCCAAATAAAAGAAATGATAAGAAAAAGTATAAAGACAAAAGCAAGGAAAGTGTAGGATGCAACGTAATTCATTTTATAAAAGAGCACCAAGCTCCCTCCTATGCAAATTGTAAATGTAGAAGTGTAAGAGAAAAAGAACCATGAAAAGAAGAAAGACATGAGGAAAAAACACTTTGGCTAAGATGGCCAGTCATGTAAAAAAGGGGATGGGTGCCCAAAGGGATGAGGGCATGTATAAAAGTCTAAAAGTGAATGGAGAAGCTGATTCTTGGTGTGTGGCTACAGTGGCTTCCTTCTTCTCTTCTCCCTATTTGTGCTTGTGTTTGTGTTTGAGAGAGGGAGTGTGAGAGTGTGAGGGAGTGAGTGAGTGATGGTGAGGGACTATGGTCGAGAAGTTCTCCATCTTCTCTTCTCTTCTCTTCTCTTCTCTTCTCTTCTCTTCTCTTGCTCTACACGGCTATAGAGGATGGAGCTTGGAGGTAGAGGATTGAACTTACTTAAGATCGCATCTTAGATTGTGGAGCTACCAGAGTGCTTGAGATAGGAGGCTAATCGATTGGGCATCAAGTAAGCTCCCTACACTCATAGGGTCGAGAGCACGTATGGCTATGGTGGGACCTAAAATGGGTCGGCACTAGCTATAGCACTAGCCGGACCTTGTGACATGCATAAGACAACTCCACGGCCTCGCAGTCAGGAGCGTCTACATGACAAATTGCCCTACCATCATACGTATATTTTTCATTTGTATCATGTTTTGTAGTCCAAACCTTAACCTTCTCAAAATCCTTAGAGGGAGATCCTACACATTTTGGTGTAATTCACCACGTAGAACAACATAGGAGGCACCCCTCGGCTGATTGCCGCAGCCCCACTGTGACCCTTCCTTGGGGATTGGTCCCTTGATGCGTTGCTAACATATATAACACATATGAAATAGTCTCCACTCTTGGTACCAATATTATATCGTTCTAGGAATGTACCAGTCCTCACTTACTTGTCTCCTTGGACCCACCGTCTAGACCTACAGCTTGGGTGCCTCATTCTCTCTAGTGTGGGTCATTTATACTTCAACCAATTGTTGTGCATGCCAGGAATAGATACCATGTGTATATGATTCATACAAAAGTTAATGATTGTGCACAAACAATTATGGTTTAAAATCAGTCTATATGTTGTGTAAAGATAGTCCTTTTAATGAAATTCCGTTAATACGCAATGCTTCGTTGTAGGAACCTAGCACTAAGGCAAACCTCGTGCTGTTAGATCCATTATTTTCAAATAAACCGCATCCTAAATGTTATGCATAAAGAGAATAATCAAAATTTTTTATTATTTCAGCATTTAAACCATTGTATAACATCATCCTCCCCCTCACCGTTTAAATTTTGTTGCGGTGCATAGGTGTAGGGGGTTTTTATGTCATTTTTTGTATGTAAAAGTAATAAATACACACTTTAACACAAAGGACAAGGGCCAAAATGAGGCTTAACCTCATTCTTCAGCCTTGTTAGACATTCATATACATAGATCTTATTTTTTCTTTTTTTTCCAACACAAGAAACTCATTTTTTCCTATTTTTCTCTATTTATTTTTAATAAAAAATAGGTATTTTTTGGGTTTTTTTCTGATGACTAATCATTGAAACTAAAAATCAGCATTTTCCCTTATTTTATCCCATGGCCACTCATTTATCTCCACTCAAAATAAAAAAATTCACCGAACGTCATCGAGTGGGTCTTTTAAGCACTTTCGAACATTACCGCTTAAAATCGTATTGATTGCAATCATCGCCTTCAATGAAGTCTATTTTTTCCCAAAATTTTGGAAATTTTGGCTATTTTTAAGCAGTTCTTGGCATAAAAAATCACATGTCATTGGTGACCACGGGATATGGCGACTCAGCTCCTCGAATTCCACGAACAGATTTGCTCATAAACACAACCACATAGAGCATCAAGCTGATACAAAATAGATACACAATAAAGCACATCACAACTCTCACCCTACCCCCTGTCAAAACCAAGGCATGAAATCCATGAGGAGTAGGTCTAGCATAATTTGACAGAAAGTCCAAAGCTAGTCACTAACCAACTGCTCCAACACAGCCAAGCTAAAAAGAACTATCAAAGAGGTCATCCTAAGTGGTGGTCTGATCTACCTACCTAACTAGTGACAACTCAACTAGGAGCTTCTACTAGGTGAGAACTCCTATAGCATGATCAACAAATATTATCTTTTAGTACATGGGATCTTTTAGCCTCTTATTTTCCATACTCGGGCGTGTAAAAAGGAGGGACCTGAGCGAAGTGACCCAAGGAGAACAAGGCATCGGCCCCAAGTCGTGTCTCAGTACCCAAGAACCTACCAAGCCCTCGCAAGGCGACACTGAATCCATTTCTAATGCTCACTTTTATTTTCGCTCCAACCTTCCTGTATTCTTTGTTTCTCAGCTAGATGCCACCCCTCGGAAGACAAGGCATCGGCCCCGAGTCTTGTCTCATCCCCAGGAACCTAGCATGCCTTCGCAAGGTGATAAACAACAGCTCAAAGATTTTTATTTCGGTCATTTTCTATTTTTATAGGGGTTAGAATCCCTTTTTACACACCTCCGTATATTCATATATTGTCTTTTAGATATTTAGGGTTTTGCTTCTTTCCATCATTATTTTAGTAGGCTTCTCTAACTACCTCACAACTAATAGAAACTCCTAGAACGGCTGCCTAGTAGGTCAGCAGAATAGGGTCACTAGAATTGCCTTCATAAACAAGTCTTTCAATGCCTAACAATGCCTTTGCAGGAGGCAATGACTACTCAAACCTCTCCCAGACATACAGAGCCTAAACCTAGGACTTTATGCCTCGAGTGTCGGTCCCCAACAAACAAAAGAAAGTAACCATTGCATGCACACATATCATTAATTGCTTAAGAGAAAATAACCAGAAAGGGGACGAAACCACTTGGAATGGCCACAAGAAGCTCCTTTGTAGCAAAGGCTCTCTCCAGCGACTTCGTCAACCTATATGATGCAATCACTACAACAAAAAACTGTACCCGCACCAAACAGACATAGGGTCCTCTTGGCCTAAAGAAATGGCACATTTCACTGCAAACTAGCTGGCCCTCTTGGCCTAAAGAAATCAAACATGACACGACAAAACTAACTAGCCCTCCTAGCCTAAGGAAATAGATCATGAAAATCTTAAAACAGCTAGCCCTCTTGGCCTAAAGAAATCAAGCAAACTAGCTCATATAGATCCCTCCTTGGAAGAATGTAGATATACGAAAATACGCTCCATTCCAAGGGAAAAAAATAGGGCTCTCAGCCCTAAACTAAATGCATCAAGTTGTGACCCATACCTCCTACATATATAGCAAGAGGTGTACGCATAATATGTTGTCTGATCAACCTATAGGTCCAGGATAATAGTAGTAGATGGTTCTTGGCCACTCTTCGCATTACCCATATCAACCATCGCCTGCCATATAACACATGGTCTAATAACATTCCCCACAAGCGACCAGGTCCCATCTTGTTATCAAGAACAACATCTGAACTAGGACCACAGTTGAAGAAGAGGTCCTCTTCATAAGCAAAACGAGCTAAGGAATCCGCAAACTGATTCCAATAACGTGGAATGAGCTGAAGAGATACACTCTCAAATTCATTAAGTAGGGTTATAGCAGTGTGATGATACATATGAAGAATGGGATTTTGGACTGTATATGTCCCATTGAGTTGATTTAAGATTAGCTAGGAATCCCCCTTTACCAACAACTGCCGAATACCACCTTTCTTGGCAATATTCAGTCCCATAATCAAGGCTTTATACTGTGCCATGTTGTTAGTGAATCCTACCCCGAGATAAATAGCTAATTTCATTGCAACCTTACGTCGAGGATCTTAGATAACTACTCCAACACTCCCTTTTTTATTAGGTCCCCAGGACGCTCCATCAAAGTATAACATGGACGTCCATAATGGGTTTACACAGCCAGCCATCAAGAACTCCCCCATTCATAATTATGATAGTCAAAATTCAAGATATTTAGAGAACGAACTGATGGCTCCATCCCACCTTCTTCATTAAACTCAACAAGGATGCTTGTCAAAATTTGTAAATAGTGATGGCAGAAAACTTTGATCTCCCACACAAAGGTACCGTCTTCTTGCTCAATCACTTTGTATCCTTTGCTCCACTAGATAAGCTTCCCCTGATGATATCTTTGCTCGAGATATGGGTGCTCCAAATAAGGGAATAACCACCCCATCAACTAGTTTAAGCCCTCCTGAAGGTCTCAAATCAACCCCAGCATAGACTTGCAATGCATTTAGCACGTTAGCATATTAAAAAATAATAAGGTTTAATCTAATTAAGATTAACCTTATTCTTGAATTCCACTCCCTGTAGATCAGCTAACAAAGCCATGAACTTATTTTTACCTAACCGAACTATCTTGTAAGGGCCATCCCATCTAGGTTCCATCTTTCCTAGAAATAGCTCCCTATGCGCATCCCCTACACGCATCGTAGTACAGAACTAACTGCCCTTTCTTAAAGGTATATGTCTTCACTTTTAGATCATGCAACCGCTTCATTTGACATTTAGCCACCTCCTGGTGCAACAGACTCTGCAATTTAAGTTCATCCAAGTGGGCTATAGTCGTAAAAGGCTTGAATAGGGCATCTTCATCACCCAAACAATGATTGATTGCAAATCTTATAGTCGAAAACTCAATTTCTAAGGGCAAGACACACTCCTTTCCATAAACTAATTTGAATGGGGTGTGGCCAATGGCTTGCTTGAACATCGTGTTATACGCCCAAATTGCCACATAATTTTGTATCCCACTCTTGCTTCTTTTTGGAAACTATTTTGGATATGATACCCACAAGCTGGTTATTGGTAATTTCAACTTATCCATTGGCTTGCGGATTATAAGGGGTCATCTTACTATGCTTAATTTTCCATGCTTGAGTCCATCTTTTAATTACCTTATTCAAAAAATGGGTTCCATCGTCCGATACTATTTCCTTTGATGGACCAAAACGGTAGATAATCTGCTCAAGTAGGAAACTTGAAATCTCTTTTGCATTGTCCCACCTCATCGCCCGTGCTTCTAACCACTTTGTAAAGTAATCAGTTGCTACTATAATGAATCTTTTCTGAGTAGTAGATGATGGGGTAATAGGTCCCACAAAATCGATGCCCCACTTCTCAAATGGAAGGGTAGCCATAATTGGCATAAGTGGACGCTTTCTATTCTCTCTACTATCATATCTTTGACATGTATCACATCTCTTAACATAGTCAAATGAATCTTGGAAGATGGGCGGCCACCAATACCTAGCTCTTAAAGCCTTCTATGCCGTTAATCACCCAGCAAAGTTCCCTCCACAAGCGGAGTCATGACACTCTTCTAGTATAAATGGAGCCTCGTGAGGCATCACATATCGGTGATAGATATCATCAACACCATGCCGATATAGTGTTCCTGCGATCAAGGAAAATTTCAATGCTTGCTATTTAATTTTCCTCTTCTCCGATTTGATAAAGTAGCTCCAGTCTCTCCCATAGAAAGATAATGCGTTATAGCAACATACCAGGAGGGAATAGACATTGTATCAATCTTGAACAAAGTTTCCAAATCACTTCCTTCAGCCGAGACCTCTTTTGGCTCTCCGAAATCCACAAGACATTCTACAATGTCCTGAAGCTTCGACGGCTTGCTCTTAATCTTGTAATCAAATTCCTGCAAAGTGATTAACCACTTTGCTAAACAATCAGGCGGCTGTAACTTATTCAACAACAATCGAAGCCCTTCGACCTTCATATAAAAGACCACCTTCTCATAAAGAATGTAGTGCCTGAAGTTTTTGGTCATAAATACCATCTCAAGGCACAACTTCTCCATATAGGTGGAGTTAATTTTCAATATACCCAATTTCCGACTAGCAAAAGATATCGGATGGTACCACTTCTCCTCCCAAATTTTGGATAAGCAATAGCTAATACTATACATGGTTGCTGTTGAAAATATATAAAACATTTTTCCCTTTTTAGGTTCTTTTAAAACAGGTGCTTTGGCAAGCTCCTGCTTCACATCGTCAAAAGATACTTTGCAAGCATCACTCCATACAAAGTAACAGTTAAAGGACAATAGGTTCATCAGTGGCAACGTTTTTTCTACCAGGGCATTGATAAACCTTCGATAATACCCTACCGATGATAGAAAGCTATGCACTTCTTTTGGAGTACGTGGCGGACTCATGGCGACTATGACCTTGATTTTTTTAGGGTCAGTCGCAATCCCTACCGAACTGACCACATGGCCTAACAATAGCCCATAAGGCACTCCAAAGACGCACTTCTGCAGGTTGAGAGCTATGCAAAATTGTCTGCAATGCTCGAAACACTTCCGCAAAATAATCAACTACCTTTCCCTTACAGTGGCTGCCCCCAGGTCATCAATGAATACTTTTAACTCCTCTAGGGAGATTTCACCAAAGGTCTTGTTGGTTGTTATTTGCCATGAACTAGGTGCATTACATAACTCAAATGCTATCACATGGTACGCAAAGGTACCAAAGACAGTGACAAATGTTGTTTTCAGCTTGTCTTGCTCAGCAATCGCCATTTGGTTATACCGTGCAAAGCAATCCATGAACGAATATATTTCCCTACCTGCCAATTGATCCAAAATTTGGTCAATAAATGACAATGGGTAGTAATCTTTAATAGTCTATTTATTTAGCTCTCTAAAGTCTACACAAAGATGGATTTGATTATTCTTCTTCTTTCTAATTACAACTAGCAAACACCATTCAGTATGCTGAACTGGGAAGATCAAACCCGCCTTCCACAACTTCTGAAGCTCTTCAAACAGCCTGTCCCTTAGTTCAAAAGGCATACGCCTTACTTTCTGATGTACAAGGCGGGTATCTTCCTTTACAAGAATGGTATGCACAGCCAGACTAGGAGGAATACCCCTAAGTTCGTCAGAGCTCCAAGCAAAGATGTCGCGGAACTCCTGAATCAAGGACACATAGTCCTCTCTCTCTTTTGAACTGAGCATGGAACCTAATTTGATTGGCCGCAAATCATTAGGCATGCCAAGGTCCAACTCAATAATGTCCCCATCTCTTATTCGATCTTGAGGCTCTATCGGCTCATTCAAGGTTATCTGATAAATATCCTCTTTAGTGGACCCTTCTTTAGATCCATCACTTGATGACGTCTCACTACTAGATGGATCATCTACTATTTCTAGTTCAATGGAGGATAATGGAGCTCTCTTACTCTCAGGAGACTCAAGGTAAGCATCCACTATTACACGATGGGCACGTCGACCTAGAATCACTCGACTAATGGGTATATCGACTTGATAGTCTGTCTGTAGAATCCATGGCTTGTCTAGCAAAACTCGATAGCTAGGATGTCTTGCAAACCTTATCACCCTAAAGTCCAGATAGCATTCCACGCTCACAACTGTAACATGTACCTTAGTGATGCAACCTTCCAGTTGTCTTAGACTATCATCAGTCCACAACTGTAATGTGGACCTTAGTGATGCAACCTTCCAGTTGTCTTAGACTATCATCAGGCATCCTAAGAAGTGTGGAGCCCTCTTTTTGGATCTCTAGACCTAACCTCTCCATCAAATCTGAACTCATGATACTGACAGAGGATCCAGTGTCCATAATAGTATGCTCCACTAATATTCCATCCACATACACTGGAACCCTAGGGCAATGCTTTTCAGCATGATTGAACCAATCTTCTCCCACTCTAGTTATGCCCAAAGTGTAATATCTTTGCACAATAAAAGTTGGTTGGTTAGTTTGAAAGTTAGTTAGTCAACTAATAAGTTAGTAAGATTACTAACTAAAGAGTAACTAAGGTAAAAACTGACTAGTATTAAAACCTCATAATTTTCATTCAATTAAAAAAATATATTTAAAAATTTTGAGAGTCATAAATTTGATAGTTTTCTCGGATTGATAAGGACCGTATCCACCCTTCACGAAAAGTACAATGTGAATGGGAGTTATGAGCCATATTAATCACTAGTATTAATGTGTATAGTTTGAATGGTCCAAAAATATTAGATTCTTGGGGAAAAAAAACTATTATATTTTTGGTATTATCCTAAAAAGATAGAACTAAAAGTCATTTAAAAGAAAATACAAGTGATGTTTTAGTTAGTTTTGGAGGTTTTATAAAAAGAGAAATAAAGAAAAGTGATTTGCGAAATCGTGCATGCCGCGATCACTTTTCTACAAGTAGTAGACAGCACTTCGAATAGAGAAAAGAAGGAGTGAACTAAGAGCTTTCTAACCAAGTGTCTTGGGGTTTTCAAGTGTCTTGGGGTTTTACCCCCCTTTTGGAGCCAATGCAACCATTAGATTTATGATCTGAGCATCAGATTACTGAGTCTTCTAAGAGCCCCTCCACTCTTGTTCTTAGACTTATCCCCTCCTCTCTAATTCATTATAAATAGGAGGCATGGGAGAGGCATAAGGAGCATAAGGAGACCCCGAAAGGATACAAGAGAGAGGGAGAGAGAGAGTATACCCCTCCAATATATTGTGAGATAGAGCGAGAGAGAGAGAGAGAGAGAGAGAGAGAGAGAGAGAGAGAGAGAAGAGTTACCCTGAGAGGCTGCACAATTTTCCTCTATCTCGATCCTCGATTTAACCATCTTCTCTTTCGCTCTCCCATCTCGAATCTATTCCACCTTCTCAATCTCTTGAGTCTACTTGTGGACAATGGCCTCCAAGCGAGGAGTGTCGTGCATGCAGATGACAATCCTACAACCAGCAACGAAGCTTTGAGCGAAGGTATCACCGCCAATCCAATTGTGGTACCGGTCGTAAGTAATGTATTTCCAAATTGATAGATACTTGTTTTGATTCTTATATGAGATACGTTAGGCCCATACTATGATGCATGAGTATAGATAATTTCATCTCACATATTTGTAAGATGGAGCTTGTGAAGTGCATATATTAAGGAAAGTTAATTACACCTAGTTGCATGTGGCTTATTCGTTGATAGAGTAATTACAAGGAAGAATTGGGCAAGGGTTATGAATAGCATAATCATGACATTAAAAATTGTGCATACAAGTGTTAAGTAAATTTTGTATAGAATCGCTCGTTGATCCCAAGGGGGAGAGTAAATATATGATGAAAATGTTATATCATCTATTCTTGCATTGGTTGGAAAGAATGCAATTGGTTTTGTTGGTTGATCGAACAACATCCTAAATGCTTTTACATCCAACTAGTTGTTAGTTATTGTTTGGATGATTGTTCCAAGTGCTTGTGATTTATGGTAAATGCATGGCAAGGGTCTGTGATGACAAGTCACCATGGGAATAAATGAATGTTTTCTTGGAAAATGATATTAGGGCTGAATGCCTTGTTTGTGCTTGAGTCTTAAAGGATTTAATTAAGGAAGGATATATTGCATGGGTGGATCACCTCCATGATCGCACCGTGGATCCTGAGAGGGCACTGCTCGATTCATGGGCCGAAGGTCGAGTGGTGAAAAGGCCAACCACGGGAATGATGTTTCGCTCCTAGATAGCTTGCAGGTCAATTGGAGCTCTGGATACCCCTTGCTAGGTCTAGAATGGAGTTGAAGACCTCCGTGAGCCCAACATTTGGGACGTTGGAAGATCCTATTCTAGATAAAGGATGGAAATTTCGGTGCCATGAGATTTGGACTGGGTACTTCTATTGATAGAAGGGATACATAATTCTCCTATATGGGTAGGAGACAAAGATTAACTTAAAGATATGTTAAGGAACTTGTTTGATAAAAGGACTCCTTGTTTTGTTTTTGTGTATGTGTTGTAAATTACGTGATCGAACTTTGTGGCCTAAAAGGCTTAATTAATGAAGCTGATATTAAATGTCGCACATAAATGTGGTAGGACCTAATTAGACAACTAAAGCTATCAAGGGAAGTGGGTGGAGGGAATTCCCTGATGGATCCATCCTACGACTGGGTGGTCCCAAGGAACTGGGAGGCTTCTCACAAGGATTTACCATCGGATGACTTTAGGATTGTTAAGTTAGAATGCGATTCATACCATTTTAGGGGACCGGAATGGGACTATGCCTTATGGGCAGAGAGTTTGAGCTTCGCATCCCTCTCATTTCCCATTCTCTATGAACCAAGTGCAGCATAAATATGCTTTGACTCTGTTGTTTCTACTCAAATTGGGTCATCTAGAGCTCGACGCTAGCTACTTCCTAGAGACTTGGCTGATAGGAAAGAAAACCTGACTTCAGGTAGGTCCTAAGTGGGAACGACCGGATACTTCCACTTCTTCGGGGCAGAATCAGGAAGACGTAGATTGCAAACCATGTGACATTTCTTGCAAGTGCCAGGCGGAGCTTTCTAGACTCCCCTCCCGATGGGTTGCTAAGACGTGTCCCACAAGTGGTCAAGCGGACACGTTACACAAAGGTTCTACAATATACCCTATACGTAAGATTTTCTTAAATTCCTTGCATACTCTTGGAGAAATTTTAATGAATTGTAGGAGATTTAAGTATGGTTTAACTTCGCAAAGAGAACTTGCTAGGTCAAAGTCGTGGTAGTTAGCCAAAGTTCTCTTCTCGCGCCAAACCATTCTCTCCTTTGGTCTTTCAATCGGCTTTGCTACCTCTTTTTTAGCCTTTACCTTCTTTCTTGGCAATCCTTTATCCTTCTATGGATCAACTTTACTACCAATAGGTCTTAAAGGTCCAGCTTCCATATTAGGATTCAGGACTTGCTTTTCCCTAGCATCTTGCTTAGGGCTTCCCTCAACAGGTTTTACAATTCCTTTGTCACCCTCTTTGATCTTTTGACCTCTTGTTATGGCTTGTAGATTAGAAGTTTCAACATAATTGACACATACGGCTTCAATAAGGCTGACTCCACTGCCATGAGGCAACTCCTCTATAGTATCCTTTCCTCGTTGCAGTATTTATCTTGGTCCCTCATCTTGCTGGAGATTATTCCCTTGTGCGTGATGGTTAATTGGACCTGGTTGTTTACTCCCTTGTTGGAGACAACTGATCTTACTCCAACAGGTAGCAGCTAAGTGGATAGACTTTTCGCAAATATCGCATTTGACATTTGGACAATTCCTAGGGAAATTTTGGCCACCACACCACTTACAACTAAATCTTGAGGGGGCACCCTCTTCAGGGCGTCGACTTCCTATCAAATTCTACTGCTTCTTAAGAAAATTGACATCCACAGCTATTTTTCTATATTGTTCAGAGATCATATCTGTATAATGCTTCATCATGTCCTTAACTTCACCAAGGACATTAGAGGCACTCGATTCATAGCTGCGATCGTCAGTCTGTCGTCCCATCGGCCTAACTACTTGATTAGGAATTGGCTGCTGACCTACTGGGACAACATTAGGATTCATTGTTTCACTTCCACCACTTAGTGGGTCCATCTGACTAGCCATAGGCATATTCATGCTAGAAGGAGTGAGTAACATAGGAAAATTTGGCATGATACTCCCTCTCCCATTCGCATTTAACATAGGATCATCTTGACTCCCATTGGTCAAGGCCAAATTATTACCATTCCAATTTATCCTTGCTGCATAAGCCGCTTGCAAGCATGACTCTACTCCTTCTGCTTGGGTAATAGCAGTGTCAATGTCGGCCAAAGCGACACTACTAAGCTGCACCTAGATATTAAAGTCCAATCCATGTAGGAATGGAAATGTAAGTATTAAGTTTGTGAAGAACTTGCTTAAGTTTCTTGGCATAGGCCTGGACATTCTCATTTGGCTCTTGATGTGTTACATTCAAGACATGCAACGAATACTACCCACCCTTTTAGGACCAAACTCTCTATGGCAAGCCATAAAGAATTGGGCACTATTAGTTATGGTTTTGGCTTCTAGACCGTGATACCATACTGTCGCTCTTCCTTTTAACGTCATGTTGAAGAACATCATTAGGTGTCCTTCTTCTTGGATTCGATAGTTGAACATGAGCGTTTGAAAGTCCTTAATATGGAGTTCTCCATCTTCTTATGCTAACCCATGAAAAATGGACAAAGGTGCTCCTAATGCCAGTAAGTCCAGTATCTCTACTGGAATTGTGATGGGTTATGCCATGGCTACAACTGGATTGACAACGAGAGTTTGTGTAGGTACAACTACACCCCCACTTGAAGTGGGTTGATTAATTGGAAGACTTCCACTTGCACTCAAAGAGCTACTCGTAACACTTAGGTTAGTAGAACCACTACCACTAATGTGTAACCGGCTGCTCCTTTGAGGGGAATAGCGTCTTACAATCTCCAACCGCCGTCTAGCCCTCTCAGCATGTTCTACTTTTTGAATTTCAGCTTGACGGTCCTTGTCAGAGGACATAAACCAACTATTTGGTTGCTAAAAACCCTAGATTCGAGAACCAACACTTGTTGGCAGATCCTGGCAGACGCACCACTGATGGGATCTAAAATGGGCCACTACTGGCTATAGCACTAGCTGGAACTCTAACATGCATAAGAGAACCCCACGGCCTTGCAGTCAGGATCATCTACAAGACACATTGCCCTGCCATTGTAAGTATATTTTGCATTTGTATCGTGTTTTGTAGTACAATCCTTAACCTTCTCAGACTTCTCAGAGGGAGATCCTACACATTTTGGTGTAATTCACCACATACAACAACATAGGAGACACCCCTCGGATGATTGCCGCGGCCCCACTGCAACCCTCCTACACCTTGGGGATTGGTCCCTCGATGCGTCGCTAACATATATAACACATATGAAACAGACTCCACTCTTGGTACCAATATTATATCGTTCCAGGAATGTACCAGTCCTCACTTACTTGTCCCCTTGGACCCACCATCTAGACCTACAGCTTGGGTGCCTCATTCTCTCTAGTGTGGGTCATTTATACTTCAACCAATTGCTGTGCATGCCAGGAATAGATATCATGTGTATATGATTCATGCAAAAGTGAATGATTGTGCACAAACAATTATGGTTTAAAACCAGTCTATATGTCGTGTAAAGATAGTCCTTTTAATAAATTTTCGTTAATACGTAATGCTTCGTTGTAGGAACCTAGCACCAAGGCAAACCTCGTGCTCCTAGATCCGTTATTTTCAAATAAACCGCATCCTAAATGTTATGCATAAAGAGAAAAATTAGACTTTTTTATTCTTTCAACATTTAAACCATTGTATAACATTATCCTCTCCCTCACCGTTTAAACTTTGCTGTGGTGCATAGGTGTAGGGGGTTTTTATGTAATTTTTTGTATGTAAAAGCAATAAATACTCACTTTAACACAAAGGAAAAGGGCCAAACTGAGACTTAACCTCATGCTTCAGCCCCATCAGACATTCACATACATAGATCTTATTTTTTCATTTTTTTTCAACTTAAGAAACCCATTTTTCCCTATTTTTCATATTTATTTTTAATAAAAAATAGGTATTTTCTGTTTTTTTTCTGATGACTGATCATTGGAACTGAAACTTAGTATTTTCCCTTATTTTATCCCATGTCCACTCATTTTTTTCCACTCAAAATAAAAAAAACTATCAATTTCCATCAAAATTAGTGTTTTTTTTGGGTTTTGAAAATTCATAATTGTTGCAAATCAATACAGGTTCTGCATAACAGTGATTGCAGCCCTCAAACATAATGCAAGGAACATTCAAATAAAATTTCAGCCCATATGCACACCATTTAGACCATGAACGATTAAAAACAAGCAAAATTCTTTCATAAAATAGAGCATGCCACCTTTTTGTGTGTTTCGGTTTTTTTGAATATTTAATCGGGACTGTGTATCAACCCACCAACCATGGATTTTAGCATAGATCTTCAACCTTTAGCCTTCAGCCTCCTCATCCTCTTGGAACAATCCGAAGCCTCCTGGACAAGCATCCATCACCCGATTCTCTTCTTGATTCTTGCCACATGAAGTGCCTCTATGCAGGAGAGAGAAGGAGGAGAGAGAAATATTGAATTCTAATCTCCACCACTAGGTAGCCAATGGAGGAGTGGAGATCAGTGATTGGAAGCGAAGATTGAGTGTAGGCAAGGCATCCGATCAGTTGGAGGGTTTGCTTTTAGCCCCCATAACCCATCTCCTCCAATCGTGGATTCATGGCGCCTTCATTCTCAGTCTATGTGGAAAACAAATGCCCCCCCCCCCCCCCCGCCAATTTGATTTTTGGTTGGGGCTCCCAAATGGAGCCCCCAAAAGTCATGTCTCTTGGGCCCCCTTTCCCACTTGCCATTTTGGGCTTGGTCTCCCAGACATCCCCATTTCATCACTCGGTACCCGATTCTTAGTCCAAAAAATCCTAGGCATCTATCTTGAAGTCCTCCACTGTCGGGAATCTCCTACGGTCTCGTCTGACATGCCAAAAATTTATGAAAATTCACCGACCATCGTCCAGTGGGTCTTTTAAGCACTTTCAAACATTGCCACTTAAAATCGTACTGATTGAAACCGTCACCTTCGACGAAGTCTATTTTTCCCCAAAAATTCAAAAAATTTAGCTATTTTTAAGCACTTCTTGGCATCAAAAATCATCTGCCAAGCTATGTGAGTGGTAGCCATAGCATTCGGCTTGAAACACTTGAAGCAGTAAGTGATCCATGGGTCTTGGTAGTGAAGCAAAGGCTCCCACATCTTGAAAAAGAGAAATTGCCATGGAGATTGTATGGACTAGAGCAAAGAGGCCTAAGTGTACCGAAGTACACAAACCAATTCCTCAATCTTACCATGTATTTAGAGAGCATTAGTGATGAAGCTAAACTCCACAAGTATATGTATGGTTTAGAACCTTCTTTGTCATCTGATGTTATGGTGCAGAACCCTACCAATCTCTTCAATGCTATTGAGCTTGCGGAGTGCTATGGAAGGAAAAATGTAAGGGAGTCCCCATTTCAGCCTAGTTATGGATAGCCAAGGACTGTTTTAAAATAGGGACAAGTTGGCAATGTTTATGGCAGCAATCATGCACCAAGTGAGAGCTTAAGAGTGCCAACTTATCCATCATTCAATGCTTCAAGTCCTCAAAGCAAGTTCAGGACAGCAAACAGTCCAAGAGCAGATTTTAAACTAGGGGACAACAAGTCTAAATCTATTTTCAGCCAATATGAATCCAAAGTCTATTCCTATGGACCTCTACAAAGAATGAAAGGAAAAAGGCTTATGCTTCAAATGTGGGAAAAATTATACATCTAATCATGCCACAAAGTGTGTATACAAAAATACAAAAGCTAAGGTTCATATCATGTTAATCTTTGAGGATTTTGAAGATGACATTTATGAGGTCAATGCATTTGTATCTACCTACTGTTGAAAATCAAGATGTTGAGGAAGAAGTTGGGCAATAATATTTTTATTACCTTGCCAACACTTTTCCTTTTGATTCAAGTGGAAGTGTTCCTTTTGATCCGGAGAAACTCTTGATGAGCCATTTGCTACCACTAGTTGTTCTGTTTCCATGGATTCTTGGAGAGGTTGTAAGAGCCCTAATACACTTCATATGAAGGGTAATATTCATGGGAAGGATGTGTTTATCCTGGTGGATAGTGATAGTACACATAGTTTTGTGAATAATTCTATTATGGATAAGCTGAATTGTCTTCCCACTGACTTACAACAACCCAAAAGCGTTTAGGTAGCCAATGGTGAAGAAGAAATCATCACTCAAATATGCCCACAGGTTTCTTTATAGCTAGTTGAATATTTTAAAGAAAAAGTAAACTTGATAACCTTGGCAATGGGGCCCATAGATATTATAGTCGGGTGTGACTAGTTGATGACATTGGGAAAAATTGCTACGGATTTCTCACAGATGTTTATGGAGTTTACCCTTGATGGGCAGCTCATCCATTTATAGGGAATTCCTAGTAAATTAGATTTTCAGCTTATCACCATTCAACAACTCAAAAAGAAGTACAAAAGGTGCTCACTGATCTTTGTTTTGCACTTGAATAAAGAGATTAAAGATTAGTCCACAAAATCAGAAAATCATCCAGCTTTGAAAGATATTCTTGAGGAGTACATGGATTTATTTGAAGTGCCTACTTCATTGCCTCCCAAGAGAGTAGTAGATCACCCAATTGATTTGGAGCCCAACTCAAAAGCCAATTAATAAGCCACCTTACAGATTGTCCAAGTGTGAGCATGAAGAAATAGCCAAGTAAATCAAGGAGCTTCTTGAAATGGGATTCACTGAACCTAGTTCTTCACCCTATGCATCTCCAGTCTTATTAGTTAAAAAAGAAAGATGGATATGACGTGTATTGATTATAGGGATATTTACAAGATCACAACGAAGAATAGATACCCAATATCCAAAATTGATGATTTGCTTGATGAACTCAAGGGGGCTAGATGCTTTATGAAGATTGACTTGAGGTCAAGGTATTATTAAATTCGTATGCAAGAGGGTGATGAAATCAAGACTGCCTTTAGGACTGGATCGAGGGCTCTACCATTTCTTAGTGATGCCATTTGGGCTTACAAATGCTCCACCTACCTTCCAGAGTCTGATGAACAAGATTTTATAGCCTTTCCTCTTTCAGTTTGTCGTCCTGGTCTTCTTTGATGACATTTTGATTTATAGTAAGATCCTTCAAGACCATTTATCACATATGAGGAAGGTTTTTGATGTATTAAGGCATCATAGACTCTTCATTGAGGAGAAGAAATGCTCTTTCATGTAGATTGAAGTGGAATGCCTGGGACATATTGTTAATGAAAAAGGGATCAAGGGGCTGACCCCAAGAAGGTGCACTGTGTTAAAGATCGATCAACACATTCTACCACTACTTTGCTTAGAGGGTTTCTTGGTAGCCTTTACATACCTCATAATCCTTCTCACTACATCTAAATGAGGTTTCATTGGCCTTTGCATGAACTAACTCATCAACCCAATTTCATAACTGAGATCAAGTTGAGTAATGGTAAGATAAATAAAGCTACATAATCACATTCTCAATCTCATTTTCTGTATCAGCTATCAACTTGACATTCTGCTCTAATGGAATATCCATGGGATTGCACTCCAGCATACCACACTTTTCCATCATTCATATTATGTGCATACTACTTTTGTAACATCCAAATTCCTTGAGATGTGTGTATGACCTCAATACCAATGAAAAATTTCAGCTTTCCTAGATCTTTTATCTCAGACTCTTTCTGCAACATAGATTTGATCTCATCAATCCCTTGTGTATCATCACCTATAATAATCAAGTCATCTATGTAAACCACCAAAATCACATAGCCTTTTGTTGTCTTCTTAGTAAACAAGCTATGATCATCTTTGCCCATCTAAAAACCAAGTCTTTATAAGTACAAGCTATCTTTTACATTTTATGCTTGCGGTGCATGTTTCAAACCATACAATGATTTCTTCAATCTACAAACATAAGATGGATATTCAACATGTGCATATCCTTCTAGCTGATCCATATTTTTCTTCCATCATGTGAGCATTTAGAAAAGCATTATTTACATCCATCTGATATAGGTTCCAACCTTTGGATGTGGCTACAAGACTAAATACTGCCATCTTTGCAAAACAAGACTAAAGGTCTCTTCACCCATACTGTTAATCATAACCCTTCACAACCAATTTGGTTTTGTATCTTTCAAGTGAGCCATCTGATTTGCATTTGAATTTGTAGACCCACTTGTATCCAATAGACATCTTGCCTTCACATAGCTTAACTAAATCCCAATTTCTAATTTTACGCAAATAATCATACATTGCATCCATTGCTTTATAGTAGTTCTCATCCTTAAATGCTTCTACAAAAGACATGGGTTCTTTGTACTTCATTACTTATGTCATGTATGCATAGTGTTTAGCTAAGTATCCACTGTAAGTAAATCTATCAATGGGTTTTCTCTCTTTGTGATCTTCGTAGCTGTGGTTCACCATGAAATTCTACTCTCTCATGAGATGGTACATATCTCTACTTAACATCAGGTGTAATAATTGCAAGTATGCCAACTATCCAAGCTATCAATGGAATCATATCCCGATATCAATGGACCTGTTATAGCATCAAGTGCCTTCTCTTTACCTTTATCCATGTCCAATCTCCCCCTCATGAACACATCCGTGTCAGTGGAGTAAGATCCATGACTGTGTAACCTTCCTGTCTTCAAGGAATCACACTAGTAGATGCATCATGCGTAGATCCACTAGTAGTAGCATCCTATATTCCATTTTTAGCATAGGTACTTTGTGAAGAGTCGTCATGAACTATTACTTTCTTAGCACCATATCAAGATACTAGCTCATCAAATACCACACCACGAATGATCAAAGTCTCATGAGTAAATGGAACGTAGCACTTAGTACCTTCTATTCCTTTGAGTAACCAATAAAGACAGGCTTCACTGCTTTTGAATCAAGTTTCTTCCATTGTTTATCACATATGTGCACATATGCAATGCTGCTAATACTTTAGGCTTATTATCAAAAAGTTTCTCGTATGGTATCTTCTCATGTATGCCAGTTGTAGGTGTTTGATTCATGACATCAAGAGTAGTTAGAACTACTTCAATCTAGTAAATAAGAAAGAGGGATATCTTTCTCATTTAGCATTGCCCCGGTTGCTTCCATAATGACCTTGTTTTTCCATTTAGCCACTGCATTTATTTGTGGAGTATAACTACATGTCAACTGTCTCCTCATCCCATGCTTAGTCAAGTACCTAACTAGATGAGGATAGTGATCCTTCTATCTACCTCTTTGATTTTCTTGATTTTTCCAACATTCTTTAGCAATGTTGCCATACTTGCCATAGTAATGAAAATCCTTATCCTCATTTGCATTATTATGTGTAGTTTGCAATTGCTGGGATCCTCTACCCCTAGAGTTGAATCTCCTGCTTTATCTACCACCTCTAGCATTATGACCTTATTAATTTTGCATATGCTAAGATGCATTTTGCTGAGTCCCTTGACCACAGAAAGAACCCTTGCCACAACTACCACTACCTCTCTGATTAGAGTAGAAAACTACATCTCTACCTTTCAAGCTACTTGAGCTAATAGCCAAACCCAGTTTCACTTCCTCATGAATAAGCAATGAGATTAGCTCATTAAAGTCAAGCATTTTAAATCTCACTAAAATGGATGTGTCAAACAACTTATATTTAGGTCCAATACCATTCAAGGTCACCGCAACCAAATCCTCATCTTCTACTTCACTTCCAATAATTGCCAATTGATCTACAATGGTTTTGATCTCTGTTACATACTCCTTGATGGAACCTAAAACGGGCTAGCACTGGCTCGTGCACTAGCCGGACCTCTATCTCACGCACTCAACAACCCCACGGCCTCGCGGCCAGGAGCGTTGATGACACATACATTGCCTTCCTAAATGTCTTGCGTTTGTATTACGTCGTTTGTAGTCCACTCTTCTCTCACCCACTACTCCTCAGAGGGAGTCCCTTACACATTGCCTAATGGCACGAAGCACAGACATAGGGGGTCCTCCAACGGCTGAATGCCGCCACCCCTCTGCGACTCTCCTACACCTTGGGGATTGGCCCCTCGATGCGTCGCTCAACATATAAACATGTCGCACAAAATCCACTCAAGGTACCATTTAATCGTATACAGGAATGTACCATTGTCCTTACTTCTCTTTCCCTTAGACCCCACGACTGGCCTATGGCTTAGGGTGTCATGTCTCTCACTCAACGTGGGTCAAGATCCTAATGAAAACAATTGTGTGCATCCAGGATTTCTGATACCTTCAAATATTTCCATGATTTATGCATATTGTGGATGCTAAGTGCTCAAACAATTATGAAATCAATATTGTGCACATGCAGAAAACATCCTTTCAATGATTTTCAACTACCGTTCTTATGTGGCGTTGCACAAACCTAGCACCGAGGAAACCCTCGTGCTACTAGGCTCTTATTTTATAATTATTCACCGACCTATATGGCATGCAAACAAAAACCAGCAATCTTTTCATCATCTTACTTCGCATTTAGACACATTCTAACCACTCTACCCTCCCATCGATCAAATGTTGCATTGTGGTATGGATTTATAGGGCATTTTGCCATCATTTTATGTGTAAAAAGCGAGAAAAACACACTAGAACAAGAAGGTGGGGTTGAACTGAGGCAAATCCTCATGCTTCAGTCCCCACAAACATTCCCAAACATCATTCTTAATTTTTATTAATTTTTCGCACCCAAAATGCATTTTTTCCCTATTTTTTATGGTTTTTCTCTATTTTCTGTGTATTTTCCCTTATTTTCTGCATTATTTAATTACTAAAAATTCAAAATAGGTTATGGGCTATGGCCCTTAGTTCCTTCTTGCAACAAAAATGAAAATTTAGTTGGTGTTCCTATTCATTTTCCCATTTTTATGCCCAAAAATATCATTTTCCCTTGATTTTCCATATTTTACGTGTTTTAGTGTATTATTTTGAGTCACAAGATGCATATTTTTTCTGATTTTCTGATTATGATCAACAAGTACTCATGGAAAGCAGCAACATAAACAATTTTTATCCCACATGAACAACATTTTATCAATTAAAAGCCATGAAAACTCAAATTTCCTTTGAAAAAATTGAATTATCGCTTATTTGCGTGTTTCGGGTTTCATGTCCATGGCTGCAAATCTGAAAATCAGCAGCACTTCATGCTCAACACAATCACAAGTCACCATTTCTAGCCTGTGGAGCAATCCGATCCATGCCGGACAAGCCTCCACCATTCTTTCTTCTTCTTTTCTCTTCCCACGTGAACTTGCCTTTAGAAGAGAGAGAGGGAGGAGAGAGAAAGACTAGATTTCTATGTCAGCATTCAGGCCATCAATTGACGGGCGAAGGGCGATGATAGAGTCAGTATTCAGGAGGGAATGAAGCCCCATAATCCATTGGGGGGTTGTTTGCAGCAGGCAAGTTACCTCTCTATCCTCCATGGTGCATTTTTTGGGTGCCATCTTCCTCCACGTTTTTTCATCCCTCTTCATTCTCTCTCCATGTTTTTTGCTTCATAAGGTGCATAAAATTTTTGGGGGGGGATCCAAACTCAAAAGGCATGCTCAAATTTGGCCTCCCAAGTGCTACTCCGACCTCCCTCAGACATACTTAGCCAAAACCTGGAACTTCATGCCTTGGTTGCCGGTCCCCAACAAAAATATATCCCCTCGACAAGTACAAATACACATATAACAGGAAAGAAAGGTACTCCTAAAGGAGAGGTATCACCTAGACTGGCCACAAGAAGCTTCCATTGCAGCAAAGGCTCCACCAACATTCACGAACATGAAACCTGTCCAGCACAACACTTAAAACAAAAACCCGATTAAACGCACCCGCACTAGATAGGGAAATGGCCCTCTTGGCCTAATGAAATAGAACACTTCACTATAAAACTGAATCGGCCCTCTTGGCCTAATGAAATAAAACATGACTACGCATAACATCCTCCTGGAAACAACTATGATAGACATCAAAGCATACCATTCCCAGGGGAATAGGGCTCGTAGCCCTAAACTAGGTGCATTAAATTATGACCCATCCCTCCTGCGTATATTGCAAGAGGTGTTCTCATCACATGTCGTCTAATCAGTCTGTGGGTCCAAGATAATAAAGGCAGATGAGTCTCGCTTACCCTCTGCATCACCCAGATCAACCATCGTCTGCCAAATAGGGCATGTTCAGAAAGCATACCCCACAAACGACCAGGTCCTGTCTCACCATCAATAGATATATCGGGACAAGGGCCACAATTAAAGAAGAGGTCTTCTTCATACGCAAAATTAGCCAAAGAATCGGCAAACTGATTCCAATTCCGTGGAATCAGCTGAAAAGACACTCTATCAAATTCGTCTAGTAGGGCTATGGCAGTATGATGGTACATGCAAAGGATGGGATTTCGCACCATGTACGTCCCATTGAGTTGATTTAAAACCAACTGAGAGTCCCCTTTCACCAATAACTGACGGATACCACCCTTCTTTGCAATATTCAAACCCATAATCAGGGCTTTGTATTCGGCCATATTATTGGTAAAATTCACCCCGAGATAAGCAGCTAACTTCATGACAATGCGTCGTCGGGGGTCTCGGATGACAACTCCTACACTTCCTTTTTTGCATGCACCCCTGGACGCTCCATCAAAGTACAAGGTGTACGTCCATAAAGGGTTTACATATCCCGCCATCTTGAACTCTACTCGTAATTATGATAATCGAAATTCAGCATATTCAACGGGTGGACTGTAGGCTCCATCCCTCCATCATCATTGAATTCAACAGGGATGCTCGTCAACATTTGTAGGCAGTGATGGCAGAAGATCTTGATCTCCCAAATAAATGTCCCGCCTTCTTGCTCAATCACCTTATATCCTTTGCTCCACCAAATGAGCTTTCCCTGATGATACCTCTGTTCTAAATATGGGTGTTCTAAATAAGGAATTAGACGACCCATCAACCTCTATCACGATTTCCTTGCAGATATTTGATCGATCTCTCCTAGACCTACAAGGCAGTCATAGCATTAGTGCAATCAGAAATCATAAGGTTTAATCTTATTAAGATTAACCTTATTTTTAAATTCTATTCCCTCAAGGTCAGCTAACAAGGCTGTGGATTTATTCTTTCCTATTCTAACGATCCTATAGGGCCCGTCCCATTTGGGCTCTAGCTTGCCTGAAAATAATTCACGTCGTGCGTCATAATATAGAACAAGCTATCCTTTCTTGAAGGTGTATTTCTTGGCTTTAAGGTCGTGTAGCTGCTTCATTCGGCGCTTCGCCACTTCTTGGTGCAATAAGCTCTGCAGCTTAAGCTCATCTAAATGTGCCAATGTCATCAAGCGCTCAAAAAGTGCGTCTTCATCACTCAAAGAATGATTGATGGCAAACCGAATAGTCGGCAGCTCAATCTCTAAAGGCAAGACACACTCCTCCCCATATACTAACTTGAACGGGATATGGCCAGTGGCTCGTTTGAAGGTCGTATTATAGGCCCACACTGCCATGTATAACTTTTTATCCCAATCCCGTTTCTTTTTCGATACAATTTTGGACAGCATGCCCACTTTGCTTGTTGGTGCTTTCAACTTGCCCATTGGCTTGCGGGTTATATGGGGTTGTCTTGTTATGCTTGATTTGCCAAGTCTCTGTCAAACCTTTGATCACCTTATTCAGGAAATGGGTTCTGCGGTCCGACACTAATTCTTTCAGCGGACCAAAACGGCATATTATCTGCTCTAAAAGGAAACTAGTAGTTTCTTTAGCGTCATCTTTCCTTGTTGCATGCGCTTCTGACCACTTTATGAAGTAGTCAGTTGCTACAATGATGTACCTCTTTTGCGTAGTCGACGATGGAGTAATAGGACCCACAAAGTCTATTCCCCACTGTTGATAAATATCGCATCTCTTAACATACGCAAACGCATCCTGGAAGATGGCAGGCCACCAATAACCTGCTCTTAAAGCCTTTTGTGCTGTAAGCCGTCCTGCAAAATGGCCTCCGCAGCAGAATCATGGCACTCTTCCAAAATGAATGGCACCTCATCAGGCATCACACATCGGCGATAGATGTCATCAACCCCTTGCCGATATAATGTACTTGCGATCAAGGAGAACTTTAACGCTTGCTGCTTAATTTTTCTTCTCTCAGCTTTAGATAATTCGGATCTTGCCTCTCCCGTCGATAAATAATGCGTTATTGCAGCATACCAGGAGGGAATAGATGCCGTGTCTATTTTAAATAACAACTCCATGTCACTACCTTCAGCCACAGATTCTTTCGGCTCCCCAAAGTCCACAAGACATTCCACGATGCCTTGCAACCTTGGTGGCTTACTACGGATTTCATAATCAAATTCCTACAAAGTGATTAACCACTTCGCTAGACGATCAGGCGGCTGTAGCTTATTCATCAATAGTCGAAGCCCCTCCGCCTTCGTATAAAGCACGACTTTCTCATAGAGAATATAATGCCTAAATTTCTTGGTTCCAAAGACCATCGCTAGACACAACTTCTCCATGTAGGTATAATTGATTTCGGATACCCCCAGCTTCCGACTAGCAAAAGCAATCGGGTGATACCACTTTTCTTCCCAAATTTGGGCTAAACAATACAGGTGGCTGCCGAAAATATATAGAACACCTCACCTCTTTTAGGTGCTTTTAAAATGGGCGCTCTTGCTAGCTCTTGTTTCACATCCTCGAATGCTACCTTACAAGGGTCACCCCATACAAACGAACAGCTAAAGGACAATAAATTTGTAAGCAGCAGCGTTCCTTCTGCCAAGGCGTTTATGAATCTACGGTAATAACCAACCAAAGACAGAAAACTATGAACTTCTTTCGAGTGCGTGGTGGACCCATGGCAACTATAACTTTGACCTTCTCGGGGTCCGTTGCAATTCCTACCGAACTGACCACATGACCCAGCAATAGTCCATAAGGTACTCCAAAAACACACTTCCGTGGGTTTAGAGCGATGCAGAATTGTCTACAGTGCTCAAAGCATTTTTTTAAAATGATCAGCTGCCTTCCTCTCGCGGTGGCAGCCCCTAAGTCATCAATAAACACCTTCAACTCTTCAGGGGATATGTCACCGAATGTCTTATCTGCTGTTCGTTGCCACGAACCAGGTGCATTGCATAAACCAAAGGCCATCACATGGTATTCAAAAGTACCAAATACAGTAATAAAAGTTGTTTTCAACTTGTCCTCTTCTGCAATTGCCATCTGGTTATATCCTGCAAAGCAATCCATGAACGAATATATCTCCCTACCCGCTAATTGATCCAAAATCTGGTCAATAAATGGCAACGGGTAGTAGTTCTTAACTGTCTGCTTATTCAGCTCTCTAAAGTCTACACATAATCGAATTTGATTATTCTTCTTCTTTCTGATCACAACTGGCGAACACCATTCCGTGTGTTGCACAGGAAAAATCAAACCCGCTTTTCGAAGCTTCTGTAACTCTTCAAACAGCCCGTCCCTCAGTTCGAAAGGCATACGCCTTACTTTCTGCCGTACAGGACGACTGCCCTTTTTCAACGGAATTGTATGAACAGCAAGACTAGGAGGAATGCCTCTCAACTCATCATAACTCCAGGCAAAGATATCACGGAATTCCTGGATCAGGGCCACATAGTCCTCCCTTTCTGCTGTGCTGAGCATAGAACCTAATTTGATTGGCCGCGAATCATCAGGCATACCAAGGTCTAGCTTCGATAACATCTGCATCTCTTATATGATCTTGGCCCTCTTTCGACTCGTTCAAAGTAATCTGATAGATGCCTTCCGTGGTGGATCCCTCTTTGGACTCATCACTCGATGATGTCTCACTGGCAAATAAATCTTCTAATGTCTCCAATTCTGTAGAAGATAGAGGAGCTCTCTCACTCTGCAGAGACTCAGGATAAGCATCTACCACCACACGCTAGGCACCTCTGCCGAATATTAGTCGACCGGCAGGTATATCTACTTGGCAGTCCGCTTGCAAGATCCAAGGTCGTCCAAGTAATACTTGGTAACTTGGACGGCCTGCAAAACGAATCACCCTAATGTCCAACAAGCATTCTACATTTGCAACAGTGACATGGACTTTAGTAATGCAGCCTTCCGGCTGTCTCAAACTATCATCTGCCATCCTGAGGATTGTGGAGGTATCTTTCTGGATCGCAAGACCCAACCTTTCCATCAGTTCAGAACTCATAATGTTAACAGATGATCCCGTGTCGACAATGGCATAATCTACTAATATCCAATCGACATAGGCTGCAACCCTTGGGCAATGCTTCTCAGCATGCTCAAACCAATCATCACCAACTCGCGCAATACCCAAAGGTTCTACGATATACCCGGTACGTAGGATCTTTCTAAATTCCTTGCGTACTCCTGGGGAAAGCTTAATAAGTTGTAAGAGGTTCACATCCGGCTTGACTTCACAAAGAGAGCTCGCCAAATCAAATTCATGATAGTTCGATAGAGCTCGCTTTTCACGCCAAACCATCCACTCTTTTTTGTCGCTGCACCGGCTTTATTGCCTCTTTCTTAACTTTCACCTTCTTCTTTGGTGGTTCCTTATCGGCTTTACTTTCCACGGGCTTCAAAGGTCCCCCTTCCATGGTAGGATCCAAAACTTGCGTTCCTTTGTCGCCTTGTTTAGGGTTTCCGTCGACAGGCTTATCCTTGTCAGCTTCTCTACCCTTTTGACCTCTTGTAAGAACAGCTCGCAGATTAGAGGTTTCAGCATCATTAACGCGTACAGCCTCAATCAAACTAACCCCACTACCACTAGGTAGCTCCTCTACTGTAGTCTTTGGTCGTTGGAGTATTTGTTTAGGCCCATCTTCTCGCTGGGAATCATTTCCTTGCGCACGATGATTAATAGGCCCTGGTTGCTGACTACCTCGCTGGAGGGAACTGATCTTACTCCAGCAAGTAGCTGCTAAATGGCCGGATTTTCCACAGATGTCGCACTTAACATTTGGGCAATTTCTTGGATAGTGTTTCCCACCACACCATTTGCAACTAAACCTCGAAGGTGCACCCTCATCTGGGTATCTACTTCCTATCAAATTTTGTTGTTTTTTAAGGAAGTTGACATCAACAGCTATTTGTCAATACTGCTCCGTAATCATGTCGGTATAATGCTTCATCATGTCCTTAACCTCGCCAAGAACATTGGAAGCGCTCGACTCATAGCCTTGGTCATTACCATGTCATTCCATAGGCCTAACAATTCGATTAGGTAATGGTTGTTGAGCCATAGGCATGGTATTAGAATTGACCACCTGGCCTCCACCATTTGGAGCCATTTGACTGCCCGTAGGCATCGACATGCTAGGGGGAGCGGGTAATAAAGGGACATTCTGTATCATGTTCCCTCTCCCATTAGGGTTAGCCATCGCTATCCCTTGGCCACTACTGCCATTGGCCATCGCTAAACCCATATTCGAATTACCTCGAGAAGCATAGGCTGCTTGTAGTCGGGATTCCACCTCTTGTGCTCGTGTAATGGCAGTATCTATATCCCCCAAGGGGACACTACTCAACTGCAATTGGATATTAAAGTCCAAACCATGTAGAAAGTATTGTAATTGGGCAGCTGCGGGGATAGGAATAGAGGTGTCCAACTTACGGAAAACCTCTTTTATTTTCTTCGCATAAGCACGAATATCCTCGTGTGGTTCTTGACGGGTCACGTTAAGTACACGCAACCAATATTGCCCACCCCTTTCAGGGGCAAACTCCCTTCGAAAAGCTCCATAAAATGAATCAATATTCAATATGGTTCCGGCTTCTAAACCATGATACCATATAGCGGCTCTTCCTTTGAGAGTCATATTGAAGAACATCATTAAATGTTCTTCTTCTTGAATGCGACAGTTAAACATCAGCTTTTGAAACTCCCTAATGTGGAGTTCCGCATCTTCCTCAACTAGCCCATTAAAAATGGGTAGCGGGTAACCTAGAGTTGGCAAATCCGTCGTTCCTGCTGGAATTGCAATAGGCTGCGCCATGACGAGGATTGGATTTGCACTAGGAATAAGGGACGGTGGGGTTACACCTCCCGCACTTGATATAGACTGACTTATGGAAGAAAGGGAAGCACTAGAGCTTCCACCTTCTCCTAACTTACTGCTTGTGGCCCCAAGACCACTAGATCCACTCCCTCATAAGGGTTCACTACCGCTACACTTAGGGGAATATCTCCTAAAAATTTCAGCACGTCGCCTAGCTCTTTCATCTCTCTCTTGCTTTTGGATTTCTGCTAGACGATGCTTATCGTTAAATAACGGATCAATCTCAGTATCCTTTGGCATAAACTGCTAGTTGGTCCCTAGACAACTAGGATTCGAGGACCGCCACTTTTAAGCGGCTCCCGGCAGACGCACCACTGATGGAACCTAAAACGGGCCGGCACTGGCTCGTGCACTAGTCGGACCTCTATCTCACGCACTCAACAACCCCACGGCCTCGCGGCCAGGAGCGTTGATGACACATACATTGCCTTCCTAAATGTCTTGCGTTTGTATTACGTCGTTTGTAGTCCACTCTTCTCTCACCCACTACTCCTCAGAGGGAGTCCCTTACACATTGCCTAATGGCACGAAGCACAGACATAGGGGGTCCTCCAACGGCTGAATGCCGCCACCCCTCTGCGACTCTCCTACACCTTGGGGATTGGCCCCTCGATGCGTCGCTCAACATATAAACATGTCGCACAAAATCCACTCAAGGTACCATTTAATCGTATACAGGAATGTACCATTGTCCTTACTTCTCTTTCCCTTAGACCCCACGACTGGCCTATGGCTTAGGGTGTCCTGTCTCTCACTCAACGTGGGTCAAGATCCTAATGAAAACAATTGCTGTGCATCCAGGATTTCTGATACCTTCAAATATTTTCATGATTTATGCATATTGTGGATGCTAAGTGCTCAAACAATTATGAAATCAATATTGTGCACATGCAGAAAACATCCTTTCAATAATTTTCAACTACCGTTCTTATGCGGCGTTGCACAAACCTAGCACCGAGGAAACCCTCGTGCTACTATGCTCTTATTTTATAATTATTCACCGACCTATATGGCATGCAAACAAAAACCAGCAATCTTTTCATCATCTTACTTCACATTTAGACACATTCTAACCACTCTACCCTCCCATCGATCAAATGTTGCATTGTGGTATGGATTTATAGGGCATTTTGCCATCATTTTATGTGTAAAAAGCAAGAAAAACACACTAGAACAAGAAGGTGGGGTTGAACTAAGGCAAATCCTCATGCTTCAGTCCCCACAAACATTCCCAAACATCGTTCTTAATTTTCATTAATTTTCTGCACCCAAAATGCATTTTCCCCCTATTTTTTATGGTTTTTCTCTATTTTTCGTGTATTTTTCCTTATTTTTTGCATTATTTAATTACTGAAAATTCAAAATAGGTTATGGGCTGTGGCCCTTAGTTCCTTCTTGCAACAAAAATGAAAATTTAGTTGGTGTTCCTATTCATTTCCCCATTTTTATGCCCAAAAACATCATTTTCCCTTGATTTTCCATATTTTACGTGTTTTAGTGTATTATTTTGAGTCACAAGATGCATATTTTTTCTGATTTTATGATTATGATCAACAAGTACTCATGGAAAACAGCAACATAAACAATTTTTATCCCACATGAACAACATTTTATCAATCAAAAGCCATGAAAACTCAAATTTCATTTGAAAAATTTGAATTACCGCTTATTTGCGTGTTTCGGGTTTCATGTCCATGGCTGCAAATCTGAAAATCAGCAGCACTTCATGCTCAGCACGATCACAAGTCACCATTTCCAGCCCGTGGAGCAATCCGATCCATGCCGCGGACAAGCCTCCACCATTCTTTCTTCTTCTTTTCTCTTCCCACGTGAACTTGCCTTTAAAAGAGAGAGAGGGAGGAGAGAGAAAGACTAGATTTCTATGTCAGCATTCAGGCCATCAATTGACGGGTGAAGGGCGGCGATAGAGTCAGCATTCAGGAGGGAATGAAGCCCCATAATCCATTGGGGGGGTTGTTTGCAGCAGGCAAGTTGCCTCTCCATCCTCCATGGCGCATTTTTCGGGCGCCATCTTCCTCCACGTTTTTTCATCCCTCTTCATTCTCTCTCCACGTTTTTTGCTTCATAAGGTGCAGAAATTTTTGGGGGGGGGGGGGGGGGGGGGGGGGGGGGGGGGGGTCCAAAACTCAAAAGGCATGCTCAAATTTGGCCTCCCAAGTGTCCACCTTTTCATATCTTGACCATTTTGTGGCCATTTCCCCGTCCGGACTCGGAATTGAGCTCTGAAAAATCCTGGGCGTCCGGCTTGGCATTACGCATTGGCCAGTAGCTCGTGTTAACCCACACGACTGTCTGAAAAATTATGAAAAATCAACAAGTATCGCTAGGGCACCTTTAAAGCACTTTGGTGCTTAAAATCGTCCTAGATCGAGCCGTCGCCTTTGGCGTTGAATATTTTTCCCTTGATATTCATAATTTTTAGCTATTTTTAAGCAATTGCCGGCACCAAAATTCCGCTCTCACTCCTGAATAAAGCGTCCTTACTTGTCTGTAGTATTGAACTTCTATTTCATTTGTATCTTGCTTGCACTAGTGGTAGTACCACAATATTGTATCAAGATATTCCATGCATCTTGTGGTGTCTTGCAGTTTATAATTTGCAATACCATGGCATCTGAAATACATAATGATATCCAATCTAAAACTCTACATGCTCTCTCCATCCAAGCACTATGTGCCCTTAGCTATTTAGTAGATGATGCTAGAGTCTTGTCAAGAAGTTTGGGCTTAGCTTCAACACCTATTACCAAATCCCATTGGCATTTTCTAATGAGAAATTTCTCCATGTGAAATTTCCAAATAGCATAATTGTTATTATCCATCTTCTCACCCACTATCCGTGTGATGTTATTTGACATTTCAACAATTGCCATGATCATAGCTCTATGCATTTACTGCAGTTTTAAACAATTAGTACGTGACTCTTTGCAAACCAAGTTAATATTTCACTTATCAAGATGTTTGTGTAGCATCCAAGTAACACCAGTACATCTATTTTTACTCTACAATCAATTTAGTTTAGCTCATCTAAACATGATGCAAACATGGGAGTCCCAAAACCTTCATTCAAGTTACATAAATAAATCATTGTTGAAGTAAGAAAGTTTGAGTCCACTAACTTTATAATAGTAAATTCTTTGTATCAGCTAGTAATTTTCATCTCAAAAGGCATCCTTCAAATTCTCTAACAAACAACAACCTGTAATTACCAATAGCATAAACTTTGCTAAAAATGAGATTATTCTTGGCTCAAACCAATCGTGACCACAATAGATATGTAGCATCACCTCTAGGATCAGTGTTTAACCATAGAAACATCTATACTTGTTCATTCTCCAAGTAACAGTGGTAAACAATTTTTCCACAACCTTTGTATATCCTACATAGTCATCAAAACCAAGCATTTAATGGCTTATTGCATCCACAAAATATCCCACAAGCATGTGGCATTACCCAAGCATTAGTTGGTGGGTATCAAACAAGCTTCAAGATTCTCTAAAATTTTGTGTAATCTATGGAATTCTAGGACACATTTTAGCCTAGAAGTACATTCCAGATGTGAAAATGTAATGCTCACAATAGCTCCTCACGGCATCCCATAATGATGCACCATCATCATAGCATGAGTAGACACCGGTACATAATTCAATGAGCTCTAAATCTCAACGTACAAATTGTCTCAATGTTATGATAGAAATATGCTTACTATAATCTATTTGTAAATGAAGCTCAATAGCTACCACAAGTACTCAAACAATTATCAATATTAATATCGGCTATTTTCACACTACTTGGGTGAGGCATCAAGCAAGTATAACACTACTAAAATCAGGCATAGAACCAGTACTATTCACGTCAAATATTTAGGCTGAAGTAGGGGATTGCTACTCCTATTCTTGATGCTGGTAATAATCATGCTCCATTACCTCCATAACATGGGCTATATGCCACATACTTTGAAGGCTCAAATGCTTGCCTTCCTTGCCTTGTTTAATGCTTCCCCCACTTCTTCACTCAAAAAAAGGGCACAATATATCAAACCCACACTAATTTTTTGCAAAGATTGTTGGTCCTAAATGAGCTCATCAGCAAGCTCTAATACATGCCATTGACCCTCTTTGCAAGACTCATAGGCTCTACCAAATTCAAGCTTTGAAAACTTTGATACATACAAGTCCACATATGAACTATGGCTTCCATTGTCCTTCTACTACAAGGATTCACTCTCTAGCTCCCATGATGCCAATGTCAAGCTCACAAGGTCTCAGGGTCTCAAGCTCTGAAATGAAGCAAGCTTAGAGAGGAGAGTACTCTTTGTTGTCTTCATCTTCATTATCTATCTTTCACACTCTATAATTGTGAACTAACAAAGATGAGTCTAACTAGGTTATAACTAACCATAACAGTAACTAGAGTTAAGTCAAGTTTGCCCAACTTATTCATCGCACACACATGCTAGTGATAGATAATGTCTATAGGTGTCATGTCAAGATAATAAATAAGCTTGATTCTTCATTAAAAAAATTGCAAGAAAATCTGTCATGTCATACCAATAAGCTTGTTCTTCATGCTTCAAGAAACCACAAGGGGGGGAAAAAACACCAAGAACATGGTCTCTTTGCACAATATCATAGTAAGAATCTTCGACGAATATATCACAACTTATTCTTCAACATATCTTCATTATTATGCATCTACAACTAACAAAATATAAAAATATGCTTGATCTTGAATGGAATTGATCACATTAACTTCATTATTCATGATGCATAGTCTTCTTCTTTCAATCTCTCATAGATACAATGTTTTGGTATAGAAAAATGGTAATCTTTTTTAATCACTCTCTCTCTCATACTCTCAATCACTCATATATAATAATCCTCATCCAAAACAATAGAATAAAACTTAGTAACTCTCTCTTGGTCATGGATACACCTCTCAAGAGGTATGCCTGAAGATGCACTAGAGACATTATAGTGTCTGTTAGAGGATAGGCAAACCCTAGCTTGGCAGAGGCTATATAAACAACCTATGGGTCACTATCATGTGTGGGAGAGTGTACCCAAGTTGTACTTGTAAGAAACTTATTAATAAACAAGATATTGTTATTGTACTTTGAGCTCTCTCCTTCCTCTTGTGCACACTTTCCAATGCTGCAACTCTATTTTTTCACATGGTATCAGAGCCTCCTTTGATCCCCTCAGCTTCCTCAAATCTCAGCTCCACTAAGTGCACAAGACAATCTCCATCTCTCTCATTTTAGACCTTTAAACTCCATAGCCAATGAGACCCCCTGACCTTGGAGGAGCTGGTGTGGGCAATAGAAGGGGTTTCAACCTCTGGTTTCTTCTAGAGATCTTCTCCTAAGCACTGGGCAATTCAGCATGGCATGTCAATCTCTGACATTGGACGTCGTGGTGAGCAGCATTGTCAAAATCGTAGAAAGAGGCGCAGATCTGCAGGCGAGACATTGCATGCTGCTGGGCATGCTGACAAGGGTGCATTGAAGGCAACCACCATAGGGCTTTTGTAGCCGCTCTAGTGGGCCATCTACTCCTAAGAGGTCTATGGGAAATTTAACCTCTATTGACTGCTATAAGCCAAACCCTAACTGTCAGTCTCACTGGCAGCCATAGCCAGGAGCTTCAAGCTTCTTCCATCTTCAAAATTTTTCAATGTGTGGTCATCAATAGTGATTTTAATCACTAAGTGAAATCTTCAAAGTGTGTTATGAACCTGGGACCTTCATTTTAGAGGTTCCTCTACTCAAAGGGTCATCATCAAGCTCATTAAGACCAATATATCCAATCTTTAGCAACATGAGCTATATGAGTGCTTGTAAGCACTAAGGCACATTGCTTAATCATCATTGCTACTAATACTTACATAATCCGAATGTTTTTCATCAAGAAAATAAAACAACTAAGTACCTTTCTTCAAGTTGTAAGGCTATGTGTACAACTATAAACACATAGGCCATCATACACTAGAAGTGTATTGCATATCTTGAGTGATTTTTTCTTAAGTATATTGGTCAATGAAATTAGAGGGATGAGTATCATTGTACTCTCCTCAGAATCATAGACCATCCTTTTCCAACACAAGGGTCATCCACTGAGTCATACCACAAGGAGGAGCCCGAAGTCTAGTCTAGGTTCAAATCATTGAAGCCTAAAAAGACCATTAAACCTCAAAAGAAGATTGCTCCTAAGAAAGGACCACCAAAGTCATATTTTGAAATATTACATATGTATGATTTTCAGCCTTTCTCCTCATTACAACTTTGAATTGCTTCCGCATTTAGTGGAAAAATTGTAAGAGACTAGACACTACCCTTGTTATAGCAAGTGGTAAGACCTTCCTAATGGCCACAACATATGCTAATATCCGTCCTCAAATTCAAAAATTTGATGGCAAATATTTCCACCCATGGTAGGTACTTATTAAGTATAAGATGATGGAGAAGGGTATTGGCCTCTCATTCAAGGCCTTAGAGCTGTTAACTCTACAAATCTAGTTGATATAGAGGATGACCAACATGCCTAGGAAATCATTATGTTACACTTAGATGAGTCATCGATTCATCATGTTGATCAACTAAATACTGCTAAAGAAAAATGGGATGAGCTTGAAAAGCTCTATGGAGACACTGGTAAAAATACTAAAATCTTCCTTAAAATTGAATTCTTTAGCTTGGAATATCAATCAAGAGAAGACTTGGGAAAATTCATCTCTCACATGAAGGGACTTATGGCACAGTTTGCATCAGTACAAGCTCCAATACATGAAGAAGATGCTATTGCTATTCTCCTAAAAGATGTAAAACAGGTGTTTCCTACTCTTGTAGCCACTCTTACCAACATTCCAGATCCTACATTGACAAGTACCATCCAATCCTGTTTGGATGAAGAAAAGAGGAACCACAAAGAAGGCAGCAACAATCAGGCATCTTCAACTTCCCATGATCGAGTATTGGTACATATAGTTCTCACTAGATGTTATTTCTGTAAGAAAAGAAAACATCTTGTAAACAACTATTGGAAGAAGTATCCCGAGAAAATGAAATGTAACAAATGCAAGAAGATAGGTCATATCACTAGTAAATGCCCTAACACTCCTGATGTACCCAAAGAACTCGTGGCCAATTATGCCTCCAATTCATCTGAAGATCGACTTTTTTGAGTCTTTAAACCATCTACCTAAAAACACTCTTGTAGCCTGATTTATAAAGGCATCCCAGTTGTTTAAAGGGGGGGACATCTCACATGCCTTGTAATCCAATGCCACCCTAGCATTGAGGGGGGTGGTTAGAAGATAGGCACAGGAACCCACTGTAAGCAAGGGTGCATGAGGGCAGATGGGTGTGAATAGCATTAGGGGTAGGGGAAACCCTAACCCTAGCTTAGCAGAGGCTATATAAACAGCCTATGGGTCATTATCATGTGTGGGAGAGTGTATCCAAGTTGTACTTGTAAGCAACTTAATAAATAAGATATTGTTCTTGTACTTTGAGCTCTCTCCTTCCTCTTGTGCACAGATTTCAATGCTACAACTCTGTTTTTTCACAGTGTCCCTTTAGAGCTCATTAGTGTCAGTGTCACTTCAATCTCTACTTTAATTCTTCAATAGCTACATCTTCCTTCAAGCTAGCTATTTTTGAGATTTTATTCATCCCGTTTTTCAACATTGAAAAGCATCCCCAAGCTAAACATTCATCCATCAAAACACTTACATAAGCATATAGAGGCTTATAGAAGACATACATATCAAAACATCACAAAATATTAACAAAAAGCATCAAAATTATATAGCTCAAACCAAAACCAACCAAATCCATAAAAAACCATTCAACACATAATCAACCATATTGAAACCCAATAATTCATAATCTCAACCTCTCAAATAGAAATAAAATAGATCAAACCAAAACATGCATATTAGAACCAAATAAACCATAGAACCTAACATAACATCACAACTCAAACAAAAGATCAATATGAGCTTCTCAAATACAATTAATCCTTCTCAAAACATTCAAAAAAACTTAAACACCATCAATTCAACCACAAAATCAATCATTTAGCACCCAAAAAACAACCAAAAAATCCAATCATTTCAATCCTCAACAATAGTAAGTTGGAATGGAAAATGGATTGAAATAGAATGAAAATGATAGGGATTTTTCCCTTTTTTCCATGACTCATTGCATTACAAATGTTTTCCACTTACTAACTTGTATGCTTTTCTCATATGACACATCAATCAAATCAACCAAACAAGGAAGGTCAGTTTTAGGCATCAAATGATAGCATTGAGTCAATGTATAACATCAATGGGGCAGAAGCATTTCATGGATAGGATAAAGAAATTAAAAGCATAGCTTCAAGCATTCCTAGATTGGTTCTACATGCTGCCCAATATGCAATTTAATCATGGATTACTCCTAATCCCTCTTTTAGCAATAGGATATGCTAAGCAAGAGGATTGAAGAGAGAGAAATTGTTGAAGATGTTTTTTGAAGCTGAAATGGTCAATCCACCACTTGATTAATCACTGCTCCATGTGTGCTCTTGCTATAGGTAATCAAGCCCCCCTCGGGAGGTTCACTATATATATATATTCTCTATATAACATGCGTTCATCCTAATCTGTGAATTTTTCTTGAATAAAACACAATCCTTTTCTATTCAATCTGTAAGTAACCCCTTTATATGAAACCCTTCTGTATGTAAAAAATGGTATTTTAAAAACCCCTTATTTTGAACTCACATTATATATACATATATTCATGAGTGACCCCCCCCCCTTCCCCCCTGAGTAATCAAGATTGATCAATGTCACTGATGAAGGCTTGAATCTTGATTATAGGTCTTCAATGAGAATTGAAGTATCATCCAAATCCGTGATAAAATCTTGATTGCTAATGAAGAACCAAGATTTTAATCCAAATCTTGAATAATCCTTGTTGTCCTATATTCAAGATAGTAAAAAGACCAAAAATCCAATCATGACTCTTCAATGTTGGCCAAAAATGAGTTGTTAGAGCTTCTACTCAGTTCCAGGAGTGGAATAGACCAAAAGCCTCACGATTTGAATCATTATTAACCATGATTTCTATAAAAACTCATGATACCCTATTTTCATAGAGTTTGAGAGAGATAAATTAAAGATACTTTAAAATCTTTGCTAAATCATGAAGGCACAATGAAGAGAATGATCCTTGAAGTGATTAGAGTCAAAAGCCCCTTGAGATAGACAAGATTTAGTCAAAACTCATGCTACCCTATTTATTGCAACCAAGCGGAAAGAAGAATCAAGCTTCAATTATGTAAAAGTAGAGTATATCTTTGAGAAAGGCTCAAATATGCCTTAACATCAAAGGAAGCAAGCGTAAGATGTGTGCAATGGCTTCAGTAATAGAGTGTTTATTTGTTGTCTTGAAATCTCTTTGGAGAAAAATCTTCATCCCTAACCTTATAATGCTTGAAAGGATGCTAGAGCGTGTATAATCTTCATCTCATAATGTGGAGACTAGGACATCGAAGCCTTAGAAGCATGATGATTGTTGGTTGCTTGGGACTAGTCTACCTGCATTTTGCAATACAAACTATGCTATTCACTACTACTTATCCATGTGGCTATGCTGGTTCAATAGTAGGCAATGTGGTGCTCCCTTAGCTCCTAGAGATGCAAGGAATGTTGTTTAGTAGGTTGGAGAGAGAGATCAAGTCCAAGAAAACTCCATGGAAGCTTCAGCCTTGAGAATAAGGTAAAGTGAAAACCCTATATCTCAAAAGAAGAGGCACCTTAGTTGTCTCCAACTCCAATCCCTTTTTCTTTCGAGAAGAAAGGTTCCAAAAATGGCTTCAGTTTGATGATGGCATGCTAGAATAGCAAGAAGACTGCCATTTCTTCCAGAATCTCATCAATAATCACCAAAATTATCATTGTTAGTTGTAGTAGACCCTATCTAGTCATAGTTATAGGAATTAACTAGGCCTTATGACTAGAACTGGTGCGCAAATCAGATGCCGGATGTGTATTAGCGAGCACCGGAAGGTCCCCAAGAACAAAGAACTCTACTTAAGCTCAAAAAACAAGAAAGAAGGTTTGCACGACATGAGGCAAAAAGACCAATTGGATACAATCTCCCCCCATGCCTTATGTGAGCACCTCACAAGGCATGTATTTATAAATTTATTCATTTCAAAGCTCAAAAAATAGCACAATTTTACAATAAGCATGCTTTAGCTTTTGTGTTTGCTTTTGTCCAAATAAAAAATAAAGCGATTGGGCACCCCAAAAGTCAAGTTGTGCCTAAATACAATGTCCAATAATGAAATATTTAAACCGTGCACCCATGCACATACAAAATAATAAATATTTGTCAAGCACTTCAATAAATAAGCTTGCCTAAATAAATATTAGTGGCATGCCTTTAATAATAAGATGTGCATCCATAAAAAATGATAATTTATTCTAGATAATTTGAATACACACTATCGTCCCCAGTGCTTCACAATGCCACCACCGCCTGCTCTGCACATCAACTAAAGCATTCACAATTGTTAGAAAACAATAAAATTAAACCGACAAAAGTGAGTACCTAGCCGTCTCCAGCTACAAAATAAATAAATAGGTTGGAACTCTGTCCTAACCTTAATTTAATACAAGTGCACTCTAAACTCATAAACGTCCATTAATTTAAATATGTATTTTGCAGAATCACCTATTGTGGAGTCACCCACGTGCACATTAAATTAACATGATGCTAAAAAAGAACAAGTGTCCCCGTCAACTTCTCGCACAAGGAATCCACCTTGTGTACGAGCCCCGGCAAATAGTTTTACGGAATCCACCACAAAATGTCACGGAATCCACCGTGGTCTCATGGAATCCACTATGGAATATGCCTCATGGCATCATACCCCTGGGGTGGGATAGAAATTGACCTCAATTGCTATTATCTCAATGTGGAGCGAGCAATGAGGGGTAAGGACTTAGGTCGCAGGCGTGCATCCATTGGGCCCTTCAACAGGATGATTTTTAAACTTAACCAAATATCTAGAATATCTATGGCTAGTTCTAGTGGTCATAAAATCAGTGTCTAGAATAGTTTCAGGTTCAAGAATTTCAGTTTCTTCTTCTAACAAATGAGGGTTTTCATAGACAGGAGGGTGAACAGGTAATTGGCCTCCAAAAGGGCGTAACAAACTAATATGAAAAGTATTGTGGATTTTCCAATATTGGGGTAGTTCTAATTTAAATGCATTGTCATTGATTTTGTGAATGATCTTGAAAGGTCCATAAAATCTAGGGGCTAATTTAACAACAAGGTGTTTCTCAACACTTTCTAATCTTCTCTTTTCAATGCATAACCAAACATAATCATCAACTTTGAAACTCATAGCTTTTCTTTTCTTGTTAGCTTGGTTAGTGTATGATTGCTGGGCTTTCACAATCGTGTCTTTGACTTCAACAAAAATAGTAGCATGCATATTGGCAATATCATCAGTAGCTTTAACTTTGTTTGACAATGATGTAACAGGTGTAGGCAATCTATGTCCATAAATGATTTCAAAATGTGCTTTCTATGTAGTTGTATGGGGTGTATTATTGTATGCAAACTGAAGTAAATGCAAGTGTGTATCCCATGTTTGTGGTTTTGAAATTGTATATGCACGTAAAAGATTTAAAATTGTAATGTTAGTAGATTCTGTTTGCCCACTTGTTTCACGATGAAATACAGATGAGAAATCAATATTTGTACCTAAATTAGCAAACAAAGTAGTTCAAAAATTACTGCAAAATCTAGAATCACGATAAAAAATAATAACTTTTGGCAAACCATGGTTAGTGAAAACAGTTCTAAAAAACAATTGAGCAGCTTAGGATGCAGTTAATGTTTTCTTGCATGGAAGGAAATATGCTTGTTTGCTAAATCGATCTACAATAGTCCAAATCATATCATGATTAGCTTGGGTGTTAGGCAAACTAGTTATAAAATCCATTGAAATATGTTCCCATGGTCGTTCAGGAATCGGTAAAGGAATTAATGAACCATATTGCTTACCATGGTGTCCCTTAACTCTTTGAAAATTTAAACACTCAAATACAAAGCTAGAAACATCAGATTCCTTCTGTGGCCAGTAAAAATCTTCAACCAATGTACGTAAAGTAGAAATAATACCTCTATGACCTTGATATGGGGGACAATGAATTTTGTGCAACACAAATGATCTAAATGGAACAGTTACGCACAACCTTTTGTCATAAAACATAAATCCATCAGAATAAGACAATGAATCTATTGGAATCCAGTTATTTGCAACTATTTATTCCAATTAGCTTGAAAATTGGGGTCTTGATCATAAGTATCTTTCATAGGGATAAGGGAATCAAAAGATATAACCAAGATGTTATGGATACTTGGTCTTCTACTTAAGGCATCGGCAACAACATTCTCTTTTCCACGTTGATATTGGATAAGTGGATGAAAACTTTGAATAAAAGCAACCCATTTAATATGATGGTCAGAGATTTGTGGGGCTGACTAAGAAGATGTTTGATACTTTGTTGGCCAATTTTGATCATGAATTCAGATCCTAATAAATAGTGTTTCCATTGTCGTAAAGCTTGTACTACAGCTAACAATTCATTATCATAGGTAGAATACTTGAGTTCAGATGATTTAAGTTTGTAGCTGGAGTAGGCTATGGGATGTGAATCTTGCATAAGGAATGCTCCTATTCCAGATCTACTAGCGTCAGTGACTACTAGGAAGAATGGTCTATTAAAGTCAGGTAATTGCAATACAGGGGCATGTGTTAAGGCATGTTTCAGTAAATCAAAAGACTTTTGCTGATTATCAGACCAATGATACAAAATACCTTTCTTTAATAATTGTGAAAAAGGCAATGCAAGAAATGAAAAATTTCTCACAAATTTTCTCTAAAAGCTAGCAAGACCTAAAAAAGAACGTAATTCATGCACATTTTTAGGAATCGTCCAATTCAAAATTGCTTTTATCTTTTTAGGATCAACTTTAATACCATCAGAAGAAACACTATGTCCTAAGTATTCAATTTGGGTTTGGAAAAACTCACTCTTTTCAAGATTAGCATATAATTGATTCTCTTTCAATAATTTAGATACCAAAAATAAATGTTCAGAATGCTCATTCTCATTCTTACTGAAAACCAATATGTCATCAAAGAAAACAATTATACAATGCTGATGCTTCAAAAATATATGATTCATTATACGACTAGATGTGGCTGGTGCATTAGTTAAACCAAAAGGCATAACAAGGAATTCATAATGACCAAATTGAGTTCTAAATGTAGTTTTGAAAATATCAGGTGTATCCAGTCGTACTTGATGATATCTAGATTTAAGATCTATCTTGCTAAATATTTTGGCCCCTTATAGTTTATCCATGAGGTTGTCTACCCTAAGAATTGGATATCTATTCTTAACAGTAATCTTGTTTAGGGCATGATAATCAATGCACATCCTATAGGTGTTACTTTTCTTCTTGACTAACAGGATAGGTGCACCAAAAGGAGAACTACTAGGCCTAATGAGTCCGTGGATTAATAATTCTTCAACTTGGGTTTGACTTTCTTTTTGTTCAATTTGATTATGTCTATAAGGTGCTTTACATGGTGATTGTGAACCAGGAATTAAGTCTATTTTATGATCTTTAGGACGTGTAGGTGGTAAGCCAAGTGGTAAGTTAGCAACAAAACAATATTTAAATTGTGAAAGAAATTGTGTGTATGTAGGATGCATCTGATTTTTCTTAGCTTCAATTTCATTCACCTATACTAAATATGATTTGCTACCTTTTCTTAATGCACGTTTAGCATGTGTGTGACTAATCAATGGAAATTTATCTAAAGTGTGTGTGCCATGTACTGTGGTTTGTTTCCCATTAGAATGAATCTTCATTGAATGCCTGGAATAATCTATATCAGGACTGTATTCATGATGCCAAGGCATTCCTAAAAAAATACCACTAGATTGCAAATGCACAACTAAGAAATTTCTGCGCTCAACATAATCATCAATTTTAATTTCTAAGTCATGAACTTCTTGTGTGCCATTGTATCTAGTACCTAAGAATGCATCCTTTATACAATAATGAGTTGGAATAGTATGTAGATTCAATTCTTTGATCAATTTTGTAGAAATAAAATCATGTGTGCTCCCATCATCATGCAAAATAATTTTTTCTTTACCATGCACAAGATATTTCATCGTTAATAAAGAATGAGGATTTGGCATACCTGGTAAAGTATATGAAGTAGTACCGATATCGTCATCGTTTTCTATAAAATCTGGCATTTCTTCATCACTATAACAAAAAGACTCCATAGACACGCTTGTAGACGCAATATTTGAATTGTGTTTAAAAATATCAGACACATTTATTACCGTGTCTACTAGCGCGTCTAAAATTTCGCGTCTACAAGTGTGTTTATAGTGAAAACTACACACACATATAGACGCGCGTATTGACGTGCTCCGTAAATATATAATCATATTTATAAAAAATTAGATATATTCATATTCTACGTCTATAGATGCATGTAACTGCGCATCTAAAAAGACGTGTACTCTGTAATTTTTTGACGATTATAGACGCACATTTTTCCTGCAATTTAGATGTGCGGATAAACGCGCAAAATAGAGGTATGAAAAAAAAAACTAGAGAGCATGCTCTCTAGTTTTTTTTCCCCATCAAATTGTATGCTTATGAAAAATAGAGAAAGATTATTATACTGAAAGCAAAAGAATGTGGAGAGCCAAAGTCCATATATTGATAATAACACATGATGAGCGTATTGTGCTGAAACATTTGTACATATTTCGAAGATTTTTGTACTGAAAACAAATCAATGTAGAACACAAATTTTCATATATAAAGATGAAATGTCTTTACATGACGAGTTCTAGTGCTTGTGACCTCAAGCATGGTCATGGTCGCAAACACTAGTTGAAAGTAATACACATCAAAAATGAAAACTACAAGGCCAAGGGGAGGCATGCATGCATTGGGTTCCTCTACATCTCCTGAGAAGAGGCATCATCGTCACTACCACCACCGCTGCTGTCAATGCCGATGCCACTGCCGCCACCACTACTGCTAGTCCCCCCTTCATTATCCTCGACTGCATCAGGGTTTGCCTACACAAAGAATTAAGGTATATAAATACCATTATAAACAATAAATTAGCGTTATCTATACTTTTCATGTTTGAGGATGATCTCTATAATACCTCAAGGAAAAGGAAGGAGCAAAGTGCCAATGAAAGAGGAACTTCGTCAGTTAAATGTATTTTGTGTGCTTAACAACGAAGTAATGAGCAAATGGGTGACACTATATAAAGAAGCAAGGGCAAGAAGAGTAAGAGAAAGGTAAGCATTTTGTGCTAGACATGGACGTAATGTCTTATATCCAGAACATTTAAGTGCGCTTCCGCGTCATATTGATATAGATTGGCTACATGAAGAAATGGAGAAGATGGAAAAAGAGGAGGCGATGGATACATCGCAAGAGGAGTGGGAATACGCACGAGGTTGCTTATCAAAGGTGAGACATACTTATAATTAAATTATCTTTAGTTATATATGATATAATAATTTCACATGTTTCATCTTTAACTAAATCATTAATATGATCTCAACAAGGTACTACTAGTGCACATTGTTCAATGCTATTTGGTGTGAAGGCAAACATTTTCGAACTCAACGTATAGATGATAATAGAAATACCCAGGATTGTGGTATCCTTGCAAACTTCAAGGATACCAATGGCACCATGGAAGGTTATTGTGGCTTGATCCAAGATATTTTGAAGCTTGACTTTAGGCAAATTTTTATATATATACTAGATGTGAAGTGGTTTAAAGAAGTAGTAACAACGGGTGAGCTTTGCACAATTAGACATCATCCAAGTGGTTTTGTAGTGATTGACTCTACAAAATTTCACCAAGGCAAGAATGACACATTCGTACTACCTCAACAATGCGAGCAGGTATATTAGAAGCTATTTATTTTCATATATATTACTTCTTGATACATTCTCAAAATACAATAAATATCTAAGTTGCTTACTTTTTGTTTTTTAAATGCAGGTTGTGTATCACCCAATGGTAAACAATAATCGATGGTGGCACGTCATCCCCATATCTAATCGTTCAAAACCAATATATGTCAATGCTACCAACATAGAGATAGTTGATGACAATCCAAAAATCAATGATGATGCATATGATAATGCCATGATCGATGATATACATGATGTAGTGCAAGATAATCCCCGCTAGGATGTTCAAGGAAGCGCAGAAGAGGATAACAATATGGTTGCAGATGATGATGAAGAAATTGAGCATAGCAATACATCTGACAGTGGGATAGACTTATTTGTTTCATTGCCTATTGGTAACATAGACCTAGAGGTAGATAGTCTAGCAAGGGCCGATCTCATTAAAGATGAGATTGATCATTCATTGTAGCATATAATTAGCTTTGAATGATTGGATGTATATTTGTAATACTCAAAAAGAAGTAAAGTTGGTAATGTATTCTAAAAAATACTAGCTGTTAAGATGTTTGATCATATTTAGGGACTTTATGATAAATGAAATATATGTGCGTTTATTTTCGCATCTATAAGCGTGTTTAAAAACGTGGCTATATAGACATGTTTTTCGCGTCTATATACTAGCGCCAATAGATGCACTGATAAACGCGCCCACTATTTTGCATGTACAGTGCATGTCTATAGGGCCTTTCTCTTGTAGTGCATGGTCTTTATCTTTAGTCGCTCCCCAAGTAGTTGATGTGAACAGTTGGCTTTTTAGATTGACAATACACAGCTAGATGTCTAGGTTGATGGCACTTGTAGCAGACTATGGGTTTGGCTTTAGAACATTATTGGTAATGGATGGGAGTTTAGGTATGTTGGAATTTGGCTGGAAAGATAGCTTAGGATTTGGATTTTTGTTTGATGGTAAAGCAAGGGATCATGTCCAGGATTTACAGAAAGAAGATGGAACAAAGCAGTTTTGATTGAATCTTTGAAAGTTAGAATTGAATTGCTTTGTACCAAAGTTACAGTTAGTTGGGAATTGTTGTGGTCACTTCTCTCGTCCTCGAATTTTGTCTTCAGCATCATGGGCCAAAGATATCGCATCCTCCAGAGTCATTGTATTGAACATGTTCACCTCCGCATAAAAAAAACCAAGCAAACCAATCATGAACTTGTGCTTGTGGATCACCTTAGGTACATCTTCAAGCATTCAAAGTTGCAATAAGGCATTCCAGAAACACTTAGTATATTGTGAAATAGGCTCACGATCTCTTTATTGTAGAAGATCCCAATACTTGATTGCTTTTTCGTGGAATTGAGGTGGAAGAAAATTTTGCAAAAATTTCTTTTGAAAAGTCTCCCAAGTAGTAGGACAATCAATACTTTTGCGGACAACAATCCACCATAATGATGCTTTGTCCAGTAACTGGTTAGTGACACACTTGACTTTTTCTTTTTCGGCATACTATTCTTCATGGAAATAATAATCAAACTAACTAATAAAAACAAGAACAATCTTTTCATCACGTAGCCCATTAAAAGTACAAAATTTCAAATTTCTTTAACTTATCTTAGCTTCTTTCCTGATAGATTGTGCTTCGAGTGTCGCATCGATCGTACGTCGTATAACATCGTCGGGTTGCGGTCCATGTTGATCAACAGTAGATCGTTGAAGAGTAGCCAGTTAAGCTTGCAAAGTTTGACGTGCTCTTTATTCCTCTTGAAGCTGCATCATAATTAGGTTCAATTTTTGCTCCACTGTTGGTTCTTGTAAATCACCTTCGGCCATCAAATCTTCCATATTTTGATTGGACATCCTGCAAAATCCCAAACAACCTCACACACTCAAAATCTTGTTAGCGGGATGAGTGTAGCTCAAAGTTGGGTTTACAAGGCTTGCTTCTTTTTTCAAAACAAACGGCTTTTTTGCGATTTTTCTTCTTTTTATAAATACGAAAATTGATGAAGTCCTTCTTCCAACAAATACTTCATCCGTATAGATTGCATATAGCAATCTGTTTGTTGAAAATTGGCTCTATCAGAGTGCAAGTATGAATAGGGGCTTGCTGAAGCTTTCAAAAGTAGTTCAGGAAGAGTTTGGTGCGAACGCCTACTGAGAAGAAGATTTAAAAGTAAGGTCTTTAAGCTTTAATAAAGCTTAACCTTAAGCTTTTTAAATAAAATCTTTGACTATTTGATTGCTAGCGCGTAGGACAGAAGTATTTCATCGTCAGTTTCGACAGCGATCAGTGCATACTTCCGTCGGAGACGCTGAATTTTAAGGCCTTAAGCTTCTTTTTTAAAGCTTATTAAGATTTTAAGCTTCAATTAACTTATCTCCCTTCTTTGCTAACTCTGAGAAAAAACATGTTGATGAAGGAGATTTGGAAGTGGTCCTCTCATCAAAGAGTGGTCCTTTGCAATCCAACAGCACAGTAGGGGGTTCTTCATCGCCAAGAATACGCTGGTATTGACAGTTTTGACTATAGAGCCTGTTCGTTCCAAGAGCTTTGCCTTCGCACGAGATGGTAAGCGATTGGAAGCCAAATCAGATGCCAAATGTGTACCTAGTGAGCGCCGGAAGGTCCCCAAGAACAAAAAACTCCACTTAATCTCAAAAAACAAGAAAGAAGATTTACGACATGAGGCAAAAAGACCAATTGGGTACAATCTTCCCCCATGCCTTGTGTGAGCACTTCACAATGCATGTATTTATGAATTCATTCATCTCAAAGCTCAAAAAATGGTCCAATTTTACAATAAGCATGATTTCGCTTTTGTGTTTTCTTTTGTCCAAATAAAGAATAAAGCGGTTGGGCACTCCAAAAGTCGGGCTCTGTCTAAATACAATGTCCAATAATGAAATATTTAAATCGTGTGCCCATGTGCATAAAAAATAATAAATATTTGTCAAGCGCTTCAATAAATAAGCTCGCCTAAATAAATATTAGTACCACGCCTTTAATAATAAGACGTGCGCCCATGAAAAATGATAATTTCTTCTAGATAATTTGAATACACGCTATCGCCCCCAGTGCTTCCCAATGCCACTACCGCCTGCTCTGCACATCAACTAAAGCATTCACAATTGTTAGAAAATAATAAAATTAAACCGACAAAAGTGAGTACTTAGCCGTCTCCGGCTACAAAATAAATAAATAGGTTGGAACTCTGTCCTAACCTTAATTTAATACAAGTGCACTCTAAACTCATAAACGTCCATTAATTTAAATATGTATTTTGCAGAATCACCCACTATGGAGTCACCCACGTGCACATTAAATTAACATGACGCCTAAAAAGGATAGGTGTCCCGTCAACTTCTCGCACAAGGAATCCACCTTGTGTACAAGCCCCGACAAATAGTTTTACGGAATCCACCGCAAAACCTCATGGAATCCACCATGGTCTCATGGAATCCAAAGTGGAATATGCCTCCTGGCATCAAGAATCTAATTATAGTCCTATGTGTTATTGTCTACAACTAAATACATTATTGAAAATGACCATAGATATGATCTAGCCTATTGCTTTGATACCAATGAAAAGGACTACTCTCACTAAGATTAATCTAACAATTAATGCTAGGAAACATGGAAACTAAACAGAAAATGATAAACATAGACATGACATGGAGGAATTTTTCCATTAATCCATAACACAATGGAGCCATGGTTGCTATAGGAATTTCAAGAGACAACTAATGCTAAAACTAGAGCTAAGCTAAAAATACTTGATAAATTGCCAAATGAGCCAAAAAGTGTTTTCAATGCTAAGGCCTCTTGTATACTCTTGAAGTAATGCTCTAAATCACACACTCTCTCTATAAGAAATTGTATTCCCTCCAATTTAATAATGAACCTTGAAATAGTATTTGATGAGCATTTTTCCTTCATTACAAGTAAAATTCAACTTGCTAATCTATCAACTAATTGAGGCTTGTTGATTAGGAATAATAGGGCCTAATGATCAACATGGAAAATGACTTGATTCCCCAATAAATTATGTTAGAACATTTGTAAGGAATATACAATCCCCAATGCTTCTTTCTCTATCACAAAGTAATTCTTCTTTGTACTACTAAGTCTCGTCCTAGGATAATATATTGGCATGAACCAACTTGGAATCTTTTCTTACATCAATACAACTCCTACAACCAAGTCTAAAGCATCGACAAAGACATGGAAGGGTATGTCCCATGCAAGTTGTGGTAGAATAGTAGCTAAAACCAACATCTTCTTAAGTATCACAAAAGCCTTTTCTTGATCCTCCCACTATACAAACTACATGTGTTTTTTAGTGAGGTAGTGAGGGGAGAACAAATATGGGAAAGTTATCTTGAATAATTGCTATGTCACTTAACCTAGCATATAAATCTCATAAGTTCATAAACATTTGTTGGAGTTTAGCCTTTTGAACAGCATATATCTTCCTATTGTCAATAGTCATTCCCTCTTTTGACAAAATATGACCCAACAACACTCCTCTCTTAGCTACAAAACTGATTTAAACAGGTTTAAGGACATTCCTAACTTCCTATATCGCTCAAAGCATAATCTCAAATGTTCTAGATGGTCCTTCTTGCTCCCAAAGACATAAATGTCATCAATGAAGACTCTCATAAAAATTGTCAGGTGAGGATCAAAGGTCTTATAAGTATCTCCCTGAAACTCCAAAGGTACATTCTTCAATCCACAGTTCATGACAATGTGCTGATATAAGCTCCCCGTTTACTGCGAAAAGAAGTCTTACCCATATCCTCTAGATACATCCTAATGTAGTTATAACCTATAAACCCATCCAAGAAGCTATATATCTCATGTCCTACTATATCATCAAGAAGGGAATCAATGAATGGGATTGGGAATGAATCGGGAATTGTTGCACCATTTAACTTCTTATAGTCAATACAAACCTTAATATTCCCATTCTTTTTTGGCACCACAACTATAGAAGACAACCATGTCATGTCATTGTCAGGTTTGATAAAACCAACTTGCAAAAGCTTATCAATCTCCTCCTTAACCTGCTTGTTTGGCATCTATCTTTATGTTAATCCTATGTTGTCATAATGTTGAATCAAAGCCTTTCATATTGGTGTAATCCCATGCAAATATATCTTCAAATTCTTTACACATTTCTTTGATCGGTTTAGACTCTCCTTCTTCATTCAAGTTAACTTCTTGCACTTCATCCTATACAACTCTTACAAACTTTCTCATGCCAGTAGGTACATACCTTTGTTGAGCCTAATTGATAGCTCTATGTCTTCTTCATCCCAAACATTCAAGCTATCCATAAGCTAAAATTATTTAATATCTTGCTTTTGAGATTCCCTTTGTTGTTTAGGATTAGGCTACATTGCTCCAAATATTAGGAAATACAAGGGAGATATATGGACTCAAAAAGGGTCTTTAGCTTAAGAGTTAATGACTCTCCTAATGATAAAAGATTTGAGGTTGGACCAATGAGAGAGGGGGTGGTGTGGACATTTTATCCACTCATTTTTTCCCCTTGGGCCCACCAAAAGTAGGCTTATCCCCCTATCTCCACTTTTGCTCCCCCCTCCCCCCCTAACTTTTATATTTGATAACCTTGTATCCTATCCTAGGTGGGCCCCATAGGGCATCCAAAAGTTAGATGCACCTTGCATTTTCTAATGTGATTGAATGACTAAATGTGGATCTAGATAACCAATTGAACATTCAAACAAGTTGGCTAGTTTTTCTATGACCTCCTCCATGGCAAGTATTCTTAAAATAGGCACCCATTCCTTGTGTGCTCCACATATCCAAGGACCCATACTTGTCCAAATAGTATGATCCATGGCCATACAATATATGCTACAAAAATATGGCTTATTAACATTAGATTTACAACACTAAATTATACTCACAAAATAAAGTACAACAAGATAAGTCAATTTGGTACCATCTAATGGGTGATGTTCGTTTTCCCCATGCATTGACAATAGATTTTGTAAAATCATTAACTACTTGATGGAACTTTGATCATATTGAAGGATTTGTTAAGGGTTTCAGCATGATGGACACTAGTTTATCAACGAAATGCCAAACTTTGGCTCTCGAGCATTCCTAATATTGGAATTTCTTTATGAGTCTGTACTACATTGACACAAATCTTTCCAAAGCTCCCACTTTAATGTTGATGACTTGCTAGTTATGTTACTTAGGAATCTTTTGGCCTTTGCTTTGCTCATAGATATCTTTTGGGCTACGTTGAGTTGGCCTTGATGCCTTTTGGTCCTTTTGGATCTTAACCTTGCTTCTATGCATGCCTATGGATGCCATTGCCTTAGTATCACAAATCAACATATACTTGAGTGTTTTGAGATCACCGCCCAAGTGCATGTTGGTATTAAATTCTCCAATGCCTTCCACACAAAGCTTCTTACTATTTGTTTACCTAGAAATTGTGTCAAGATAAAGGGTTTGCTTAAAAATCTATGATAGCACGTTGTGTGACTCCTTAGGCACCTTAGCTAGTGCTAGCTACCAAATTTTCTTTTTTGACTACATGCTAAATGGAGGAATAAGTGTTTTATCTTTAGCATAGGCCATTCCATAATTTATAAGGAAGGCCAACTCTTTTCAACTTTTGTCCTTTTACAATCACATCAAACTTCAAAGTTGTGTGATAAGCATACTATATTATAAGCATATTACAATATAAGTGCATTGGATTGTATTATTAATATTATATCACAAATCAATACCTTGTGTGCATGGCACCTTGTAATAACGAGTTGTTGTTGCACACTACAATTTAATTAGGTCAACAAAAATATTGTCAAAATCATCATACTTGAAGGAAATAACTTTTTCAGGTTTGTTGCCTTCCACTTTCCTCCACTCTAGAATTAAAAAGGTATTGCCCAATTGACTCTCCAGATGATGCATTTCATGTTCATCACATGGATCTTAGTTGAAATGGACAAGACAAGACCATATGTTTTATCTTGTTGCAAGCTATTGCATTTGATATCAGGTTGTATATGGCCTCATAACCTTGTTGACTAATCCCAGCTATATCACATGCGATTTGAACTTCTTTCACTGATAAGCTATTAAGAACATCCTTAAGAATCTCCTTTAAAGTAGCAAGATAGAGGGCTCGATGTCAAGGGTCTCTCAAGATTGCAATTAGATGCTCACGTTTTAAGAATGCCTTTAAAAGCTCCAACTACTAGCTCTCACCTTGGCCTCCAACATCATCAAAAAATTTCCTTTAAAGAAGGTTCAAATTATTAAGGAATGTAGTTATTTCTAAATTGAATTTTAGTCAACAAGAGATCACAAACCTTAATGCTTGCACATGTCTTTTTCATGCTCCACTGTTAATGGGTGGTGACAAAATTGGTGCTAGTCGACATCTTCTTTCCTTATAATCCACGGGAGTTTTCTTACAACTTTGTAACTTTGATTCTACAATGTTCTTATCCTTGTCCATTTTCTCCAAACATGATTTCAATAAATCACTCTTCTCCTCCAAGGTCAAAGCTCATTGCGTGTCCTGTGTCATCTCTTGTTCCTTGTCTTTGCATTGCTTCAATTCTTCTTCAAGTCTTTGTACTTTGTTTTCATGGTCTTGAAGGGCTTTTTGCAATACATTTAGGGATTGGTGAGTGTTATGTGACATTGATTAATAATATTGATGCAATTGAAGATTACCACACAAGTGTTTGCAATATCATAGTAGACCTTGTTCACCATCTCCAATAAAAATGAGTAATGAAGAAGTAAAATTAAAAGGTGGATTTAGCCTAGTGCTAGGGTCGTTAATTAGGATACAAGCAATCCTCTACCCAAAGATCAATATTTTTATTTTCCTCTGAATGATATTGGGAAGTAGATGTTGCATTTAGGCCATGTTTGTTTTAAGGGGCCTTTGTAAAAGCATACTCTTCATCCACTCAAATATGCAAATCCACTTTTCTCTTACAATTATTTATGTCCCTAAGTGGTTCCATTAGGAAATGCAAGTTAGGTGGGAGAATGGAGCAAAGTAAGTTCATCACAATGATAATGATTTAGAATGATCAGAGAGCAAAACAATACATGAAAAATGCTCAGATGTGTATATAATATGGACAGGCACCATTAGAGGTGAAAAATACCAGTTTTTGAGAGGGGAGAAAAAAAGTCACTTTTGGGATTATAATTAATCTGCCTTGCTGGTAGTATTAAAGTATGAACTAATTTGGAAGTTATTCAATGCAAAAAGGTATATTAAAAAGGAGTATTTCAACTTGCATTATGATTGGAGACATTTTGAGGAAATAAATCCATTTTTTGTGAGAAATTTAAAATTTTATTTTTTGAAAAAAAAATAAATCTGAGTGGTTGGAGGATAAAAAAGGATAGTTACTAGGGTGAAAAGAAAAGGAGGCCCCATCCTTTCTAGGTGGAGTTTACAACAAAAAGTAGGGTGGAGCCTAGGAATGTTGGGGGGCCAATATTCCTAGGAATGTTGGGGGGCCAAGGGACAAAAAATCATGCAATAATGATCATGGAAGAGAGACTAATCCAAGATTAAGGATTCCTAATCAATTTCTTATGATGCCCTTTTTGAGTCCATATTTTCCCTAACGATTCTAAAATATTATATTTAGTTCAATTTTTGAACTTTCCTAAACCTTAGAATGTTCTTGCCCTACCACAAGCTCTTCGAGTTACGACCCTAACTAATAATCAACTATGGTTTGAAGAGTTTTTTGTTTATGGAATCCATTTATAGCAATGCTAGGCTACTCTAGGTACCCTTGAATGATACTATCCATATTTATTTCAAATACTAGTACCATTAAAAGGTTTTCCTAAAGAAATAGCTCTTCTTCATCATCCTCACCTTCATCCACCAAGTTGATCGTTTGAGGCACTAAAGATCGAGACCTATTCTTCAAGATTACTCTATTTACTATGGAAAATTTGATCTCCTTAAGTACTCTAGGTATGCACATATAATCTACCCCTAATCCTAATTTAACTTTATTATTTTTAATCATGTCCTAAAAGCATGTGGTAGGATCTTGTAATCTTTGACATCCTTAGTAGTACAACAAAAATAACTTTAAACTTCAAGCCAACCACCTTAATTTGCTGGTTCTTCAAGATACCAAGTGGCTATAATCTTCTTTATCTACCATTCTGACCTAAAATGGTGCAGGTAGTAATAGCTCAACCTACTTACTCGCCAAGCATGTCTCTTTTAGAAGGACATTAACTCTTGAACTTCCATCCATGAGAACATCATCATACTTGTTGCATGCATATTCTACTTAAATAACAGGGACTTAATAGTCCATCATCTCTATCCAAGTACGTATAACTAACTGATATTCAAGAACTTGAACCCACAAGATTTCTCCCCTAAGAACAGCCTACTACTTTTGCTTAATATTCAAGATGAAATTTTCCTTGAAGCCCAGAATCAAGTCCAATATTTGATCCAATGTTAATTCCAAAGAAACATCTTGCTAGTGCCTAGAACAACTCATCAAAACCTCCCTCTCGTAATTTTTATGAGCCTATATCTTCAAGTTGGTACTCTTGTCAATCAAGATTCAAGCTTTATTACCATTCCTAATCATCAAGATCTTGAAGTAATGGCTTCCCAGCCTCCTTTTGCAGCCTATTTACTTGCTTAGTGGCCAGTCTCTTATCTCTCTTGCAACTCCCAATCCACTTTCTTATGAGCCTAGAATTTTAATGATTGCTAACACTAATGGTTCTTCATGACAATCTTCAACTTTAATACAATTACAACAATCACATTGCACATGCATATTAGCCACATTCAAATTACCTCACATCTTGTCCTCCATTCCTTGATATTGAACTTCATGATGAATCTCTCCTGAAGCAGTCATTGCATCTTCACAATGCTACCTATTTCAATTTTTGTTGAGTAACACTATCAAGACTACTACTACTAGGGTAGGTGGATGTTGTAGATGAGGTGCTCCTACATGTCTTCTATCATCGTGGGTCCTTGACATTGGACATTGCCCATAATTCACATTTGGGTCCTACAATGTGTTCTTGACCTCCACAATAATGACATGCTCCTGTTTGTGCATTCTATTGCTATCCCTAAAAATTATTCCATGGCTATCTTTCCAAAGTCCTTCTTGGTTTCCTAAAGGGTCTATAGGGTATAGTGCTAGGAATGACCTAATTTCCCATAGTTTGTTCCACCATCCTCACCATAGGCTACATAACTAGTACTTGTTTTCCTATTCAAACATTAGGGTTGTACCGACAACCTCTTATTTCATGCCCATTCCTCTTACATATTTCACAATACTTCTTTCCTTTGTGTTCTAGGAAGACCCAAGTCCTTCAACTTCTGCTTGATCTTCCTCTCAAGTTTACAGTCCTCAAACTTTCTCATCCTTATCCTTCCCTTTCTTCTTCTAGCTTTTTCTTAAACTTTCTTTCATCTTTTTCTTATTCTTTTCTTATTGGTTTCCTCAAAATTTGAGTCACTTAACTCATCCTCTGAATCTAATGATGAATCTATGGCATCTTTCTTACTATCACTATCTAAATCTGAATCTTCCTCTAAGTCTAAAGAATCCTCATCTTTGCAATTCTTCAACCACCTTCTTTTCACCCTCATAGCAGCCCTCACCTAAGTATCCAAATATATCATTAGGTGTCTATTCCACATTTTCTATAAGACCCCTAATCGTGCTCTTCAAGACCTTGAAAAATAAGAAATCCTAATCTCTTGGGATGGTCTTCTTGCAAACAACAGTCAGTTGGTTTTGCAAGTTCTTAAACTTTTGAGTATAGTTCCCTACTAACATATCTTTTTTATCTATATTTTCAAATTTTCCTCAGGATATCTCTAGGATTTTGGTCTTTCCTAAATCTTCCTAAAAATTTAGTCGTCAATTCATCATATATATTAAAAGCACCCATACCATAACTTTTGAACCAATCCATAGCTTTCTTCTATAGAGTAGCTACAAATTATTGCTTTTTAACCTAATCTCCATACAACTAATCGAATCCACTTGCTGTCCACCTCATCTCAAACTGGGAAATATGACAATTAAGATCTTCTTTCTTACCACTTGAAAATTTTGCTACCCGAACCTTAGGATTTTAATGTGATTGTATTCGAGTTGCCATCCTTCTTGGTCTAGTACCAAGGCCTAATGGATTAAATACTAACTATCTTTGTGCAAATGCACCAAAGAGTGCAATTCCTACCAACAAAATATCATGTACTCTTCTCCTAAAGTCATCAAGAGGGGTCTTTATATTCATATCTGGTTAAAGATTGGCCTCTGCTCTTGATGCATTTATAGATAAAATGTCTTCTGGTCCAATATCCTCTAATCTTGATCATCTTCTTGCACCTCTTCATCAACATGCACTTATTTATTAAAATGTTCTTTAAATTATACTTCAAACAAGAGATGTTGAGCTTCCCTTCTTAAATATTCTCTCAATTCCCATGCTTGAGCTTTTGTTAGAATCCAATCCCTCTAATGAGGGTGTTAGCCTGGCATAAATGCTACCTATCCAAGGTGTCTTAGACATCATAAGTGCCATTACAGTCCTACACCTCTACAAGCTATTCCAACAAATTTCATCCTTCCATGCTAATTCCTAAATCATGAGCATGTAGCAACATGAATGAGGCATGATCGCCAAATTGTAATGGCTTAATGTATCTAACATCTTTAATCAGAAATAACAAAATAGATTTATGCTTGAATACACAAGAACATCTACATTCCAATATATACACTTCTTAAGTCAAAAAGCAATAAAGAATAGCAACGAATCTTCAAGAAATTGGGACAGTTTCAAGTCATATCATCCACATCCCAAAACAAACATTGTCCTAAATGTTCTTTTACCTTGAGAATCCAAAAGACACAAATCACGATAAGTTACATTTGGATATGCACCTTTCTGCTAAAAGTGAAGGACTGCTTTACATAACCATACATAATCATAAGTACTAAGGTTCTAAAGTGTGTGATTCAAGCCTCAGCACCAAGAAATAGAAAATAACATTATGGTTTTCTCATACAAATGAGTAAGAAAGCTATGCATAATTTTAGTGTTTGAATGTTTTAGCTAAAGAACAAATAAGTAGGAACCTAACCTAAGAAAGCTAGCAACAAATGTTTTAGTGACTATCTCCACTATCTTAGGTTAGGTTCTTGCTTATCTCACTACTTGATACCTGCAAACAATTACCTAGTACTTCATGAAAAAACACATATATTGCTACCAATGACATGCAAATGTGCTAAGGAACTTGCAGTACTCTACAATTAAAAAGAAGGATAAGTGTGTCATTTGAACTGTAGATGGCCATGCCAATTGCAAAGTGGCTTGCAATTCATCTAGAATATTGGATAACATCCTTGATAGAACATCCATATAACATTTTAAGTATACTACATAGCATTTAATGCTTTCAAAACACATTGATATATATTGAGCTTCAATTCCACAGCTAGACAAACAAGGTTATCTTTAAGTCAGCCAAACCTTGATCCCTATTATTTAGCCCAAAAGAAAAGCTTATAAAAGAATATGCATGCAATTGTAAAGAATTGCAAATCATCAAGCCACCATACCAATGTATTATTATTGGATGTTCAATGGCATACTATATCTTATGGTGCATGCCTTATACCCCATAGATTTTGGGAAAGCGGCTTATAGGTTAGAAATCCCCCTTACTTAGATGCATAATGTTTTTCATGTCCTTCAACAACTTAAGAAGTATGTGGGACCTCTAATTTCAACATCATCATATCTTCCTCAAATCATAGATGACAAAGATATTGCTTACATTGTGGAGCAAATAAATGGCCATTACTAACCAACTTGATTGAGGCCTCTAAGAAAACATCATGGACAAGATTTGTATTAAGTGGAAAACACATACCAAATGATAAGGCCACTTTGAAGCTTGCTACTTTTAGGTACCAACAGTGACACTCTCTTCCCTCCCATAGGTGGGGTTTAGTTATGCTTTCACCATTTTGTACCTTAGATGTTGGACAAAGTATTATGATTAATCTGGAGGGATTGAAACAAACCTAGTTTGTTTACTAGAGCTAACCTTCAAGACTCCTAGAGTATGTAAACCAATTTGTCTCTAAGAAAAGGCATCTTATGCTCATTTTTATGTTTTCGTTTTTGAGAAAGCTATCAATATACATTGGGGATTTGGGCTATATTTGGTAGCTAGCTCACATCCCATCACACATTGTATCTCTCAATTAAATTTTAGTTAGTTAGTGTTAGTCCCTTTCATAGTAGGATATCCAATACCTCATACACGTCCTAATTCATCTTGATAAGAGAGGTGTTGAACTAAGACTCAATATGTGGACACTTTATAGATACACATTAATTTCTCCACCAACCTTCTTATCTCTCCTAAAATATCATCTTTATAAATACACACCAATTTCTCCACTAGTCTTCTTACCTCTGCTTAAATATTACCTTTCTCACTTGAGTATGTGCACTATTAAATATGTTTTCCTTTTCTTCTCTCTAGATACGGTTTCCAATATGAAGCAATATTTTGTAGCTCCATTAGCTCATGAGGTAAGACTCAAATCTTTTAAAAAACACATATGTACTAGTATTGGCAACTTTTAACAATGTTTTGGTTGTTCTAAAGTTTCTCACATACTTAGACAGTTATATACTCACAATAGCCCACATACATCATCTAATAAAATTTCTTTGAGATTTATGGGAATTCCACATGACAATTTCTTTCAAGTTTTTGATCATGTTTCTTTGACTTTTGAGACATAAATTGTTCCTAATTTTACTCATTATTATTGTCCAATACCTTTTTTTTCTTTTGTTTGGAACATTACACTATGTGACGAGCTAGCCTATAAAAATACTCCAATACCCCTTCAAATATACCGACAATCAAAGTGGATTCCTATCCATGGCTTGAACTAACGAATAATGTAGACTATATAATCAAATTGTCCCACTCGATATGGTTAGTGGTATTCAAGTTATTGATGGCTCTCCAATCAAGCTATGGTGGCTCCTCAACTCCCATTTTCATTCACTATCCATGGTGGTCGATAAATGCAACCCATGTAAAAATTATAAAAGTATGAAGACTCAAAGAGGTATTTAGTGAGTTTTGTAGTCACAAGTGCTTTTGTATGACTAGCCTAGTAGAGGCCAACAAACAATAAAAGGAGAGGTATATCTATGTCTTCAAGCAACTAACAATGTAGGATACTTAATCAAATTATCCCCAATTATTCATCCATTTATTTTTTAAAATAAATTAATTTATTTATACGATGTGGCAATGATGCTATGGGGTCCGACCTACCACCGTGTGCTATCATTTCTTTGTGGTGATAAGCAATGAACCCCTCTAGCCAAAAAAGCTTGCAAGTGGTAGGCTTGCAAGAGAAGGAAGGTCAAGGATCATAAGAGACCTAGCCTTAATTGCTCTAGCACAAATGAAAAGTCGTTAACCATTATAAACATTTTGTTGCATCATGAGCAGTGCAATCAATTAATTGCAAAATTAGCAATTGTTTTGGCAAAATGCCTAAATCAAGTGTTGGTTACATGTATAGAGGTTTGATGATTGGTATATCCAACAACTAGCCTACTTGTGTCTCTAGATATCAAATCTTGAATTGCCTTGCAAGCAAGTGATCCATTAATCATAGATGATCAAATAAGACTAAGGGAGTGATTATATGTTGGAGGGGACCCCATGATACCCACTATGGCTATCCTCCTCATACCTCCAAGGCTTGCTACTCAAGTGTTTTCAAAGTAGAAGTGAAAGATTGAATTAGAAGGGAGATCCCATAGGCAAGGGTGGGGGGAGGGGTGTTGAAATGCATGGATCTAGAGCATGGCTATGGTAGATGGAACACAAAGACAATGTTCATGATGACATACATTAGATAGACCAACTATTACTCAAGTGAATTAGGTTCCAAGATGGAAGCTTGGACTCATAAACACAATCCTGAGTATGACACTAACTACAACTGAAAGGACAAAGTATAGTTGTATTCCATCATTGAATGATAAGAACGTACATCACTTTATAGGCTCATGATGGTCCCCTTTTTCTCCACTATGCATATGGGATTCATGACATCTCATCCTGGAGGATACATCATTTGTCATTTCTCAACACCTCCCTCAAATGATGAGTCTCTACCCTTGCTAGCTTTTGCCACCCCTACATGATGACATGGTGTGGGAGACTAGCTCTTTGGCAGCCTAGTCAAGTTAAGGCTTGAAACTTTACATCTTTAGTAATGGTTTTGTTTTACAAGGAAGATTCACTAAGGGAAACAAAATCCACTATGAGAAAGATAATTTCTTCAAAAAAATATGTCAAAGTTGTTGTTGATGGTGGAAGCATCTTCTTCTTCTTCTCTTTCATTCATGAACTGATTCTGGTAGTTACCATTTTCCATCTATTGTGCTCTTTTATGATGGAAACATTCACTGCTATATGGCCAATTACCACAATAATGACATGTCATCCGATCTTTGTTGTTGAAGTTGAATCCTTGGCCACAACCTTTTGCTCCAACAACTCCTTTGGTGTATAAGGGATTTTCCCTAGATGATGGGACACCATCTTTTGCATTCTTGTTCTTTTGTTTATTTTCTTCATCAAGAAGAGAGTGCTCAATATCCTTTTGTGACAAATTAGGTACATTGCTAAGAGTAGAGACAAGATTTTCATAAGGATCTTGGTTTACACTATCAAGGAGTACAACAATGGCTTCATCTTCATCTATTGTTTTCTTCAGAGTAGCAAGTTGAGTTTTTAGACTTTTGAATTTGTTAATATGCATAGTCATTGAAGTGTTGGTTTTTACTGCTAGGATTATAGAGCTATGTTAACAACTTGACCTTAGAGTTTTCAACTTGACTTCCAAAGATCCTGTCAAGCTCATCCCAAGCCTTTTTAGCATCTCTGATGCCAAAGATATGGTGCAATACATCATCAGATAGTTCCCCAAGCAATGATGCCTAGATCCTTGTTGTTCATCTTTTTTCACTCTAACTTGAGCTGGTCTTCTTCAATAAACCTGTCTTCATCATCTTCCTTCTTGCTATCAACATCATCCTCAAACAGGTCCCACAAGTCCTTCCGCATAAGGTGGTACATGGTCTTCTCCTTCCAGGCATGTAAGCCTTCTCCATTGAAATTGGCTATTTGCACAAGCTATGCCATGTTGATCACCTTCAAATAACCAACAAAAGAGTTGTAGTTCAATGTGTTAAGAAACACACAAAGATCAGTGTCAAACTAATACTAGTTGAGTATCAATGGGGGATACTATTCTTTGAGCTTAGTGTTGGATGTCAGTGCTTGAGGTCTTCAAATCTTCCAAAGTCTCCCCTCCTTGCTAATTTGATGGGTAAATTTTGCTGTGAGATTTAGTGCTTGTAGCTCAATGATTAAAATCATTGTTGATAGCTTCAGTGAGAAGAACCAGTGAAAAATATCAATCTTTTGAGGTTTTGGCTATGGAGTCTTTAGGGTTTTTGACAAACCCATCTGGTTTTTTTGTCACAACAGCCTGTAGAGGAAACCATTTGATGAGTCCTTTGATGAGGAATAGGCTCATTAGCCCACCTTTGATTGCCCTATGATCGCAGGGAGGATCGCAGAATGTGCACGCAACAAAGCAGCAGTACAACCATAGTTCTCTATGTAGTTCAAACAATGATGGTGAATTTTGACAATGCTATTGGGGAAAAATTGTGTTTGATATGCCACAAAAAATGTTTGGAAGTCAACAAACACTTTCCCAGAAGTAAGCACTGGAAGATATGGATTGTAGAGAGAGATCTAGCTGCTCAAAGTAGGGTAGGTACTGTTCTGGCTATGGCAGACACAAGGTCAAGATGAAGGTGAAGTTGAAAATGGAGTCATGAGCTAGACATAGATGACCAGAGGTGAAGAGAGACTAGAGAAATAGTGTATGGAGTTATGCCATGGTCAGTTGAGCTTTGATACCATGTTGAAACACAAAGACAATGTTCATGATGACATAGATTAGATAGACCAACTGTCACTTAAGTGAATTAGGTTCCAAGATGGAATCTTGGACTCATAAACACAATCTTGAGTATGACACTAACTATGACTGAAAGGAAAAAGTACAGTTGTATTCCATCATTGAATGATAAGAAGGTACATCACTTTATAGGCTCATGATGGTCCCCTTTTTCTCCATTGTGCATATGGGATTCAAGACATCTCTTCCTAGAGCATACATAATTTGTTATTTCTCAATAAGGGGATATATATATATATATATATATATATATATATATATATATATATATATATATATATATATATATATATAGAGAGAGAGAGAGATTAGAAAGGAGTTCCTATAGAGAAGTTTTTTTTTGGGGGGGATTGGGGAGAGGGGGGAGGGAAGGGGTTAGAGAGACAGAGAGAGAGAAACTATAACTCTTTATTTTAACTTTACAAAATAAGTTTACAATTTTTCCTATTTTACATGCTAAGGAAAATTGTCGGTCAAAGTGATCACTATGGACATAGGACATGCTCAAAATTGGACCTTTGACTATCATGACATGGAGAATTTTATATTCCCTTCATGATATCTCAATAAAGAAGTGAAGAGGGCAGTCTCTTACATGACTAAACAATTTTACTTCAAACTATGGCTTGTCCTCTACAAAATTATGCATGTAGCAATGGAGTTACAAATTTGAATCATGAAATTTTCATTACCTACGATTCATGCATCATGTGGTAAGTTGAGTAAGTTTAAAATTATATTATTGAGGCATAGTTAGGATTTGAGAATGCATGTCAATGGACAAGATTACTAGAGACTCATAGATGGTAGGTGCTTCATTATGCAAATTGGTAGGGATCTCAATTACATGGAGGTTGCCCTCTAGCATTTGCACCACATTGCTCATAGAAGGCAGTAGGGATGGGTTTTCTTGGATGAACCATAAGGACACTTTGGCAAGCAAGATTTATTGCTTAGAAGCTAGGAGATTGAGTTGCTTGTGTAGGCAAAGATCAAACATATCATGGGGCAACTTCTTGAAGGCTAAGGTGGGTAGATGCAAGCATTTAGAGTTGGAGTGTAAGTGGTTGATGACACGACGTCTGCTTACCAACTTTAGGGCAACCATACTGAAGCCATATACATCAACTTTACTATCCACACCTAGACCACAAAGCCATTCTAGAGAAAGGTAGTTGAGGGTGCCCCTTAGGGTGGTGTAAAATTACATTGTTGGGGGCATCTCGACCAATACTTCTGGAGAGGCAGGGGTCGACCACCTAGACCAATGTTCGCAAAAAGCCTAGGTTTAGTATCAACATGCATGCATTCAAGGATAAGTGTAGTTTCAAATCAAATTATCAAACTGAAAAATAAGAATCTTTGAAGTTTTGGACATCTTAAATTTGATCAGATGAGTCTACTTTAGCTAGTTTTTTATGTTGCTAGTGTAAATGGGATTGATAGACAATAAAAAGAAACTTGTAAAGCTCCAAAAATTGGTAAAGCTAAGTGCATTTTAGTCATGGTTTTTTAAAAGGGAATGCAAAGTCCTAAAATCAAAGAAATGGATCAATACAAGTCCACTTTAATTATGTTTTAAAAGCCTAATGTATATACTCTATAAAAATCACTATATTATTAGTTCTTTTGTATCTTATCATTCATCTTAATGGCACTGAGTATGTAAATTTTAATATAATAAAAAATTTAATATAAGATAGGCTAACCAACGAGGAAGACTAGTTCGTGGACACTAACCAACCTTGGCATGGAAATGCCGGTCAAGGAGGATGTTCTCGGGCTTCACATCTAAGTGGAGGATCTTCTCTTTATACCCTCTCATGGAGGTAGGAGGGTCTCGAGGGTGATGTAGAAGCGGGTGGGCCAATCGAGGGGCGACACGTAAGGAGGCCCAAGGGGTACGGGGAGGGGGAGGGCACCACATCATCAATGGCCTCTCCTCTTTTAGGAAAGGGCCACCTGTCGGGGGATTAGTTGTCCATGAATTTGTAGGTGAGGAGCCTCTCCGAGCCTTCGGAGCAGAAGCCCAGGAGGGAGACCAGGTTCACATGGTGGATCCTAAAGATTGAAAAATAAATTCATCACTCTCTCCCAGAGAGAGAGAGAGAGAGAGAGAGAGAGAGAGAGAGAGAGAGAGAGAGAGAGAGAGAGAGAGAGAGAGAGAGAGAGAGAGAGAGAGAGAGAGAGAGAGAGAGAGAGAGAGAGAGAGAGAGAGAGAGAGAGAGAGCCACATACAATTTTTCAAAGACTTGTCTTTCCTCCTTCCATAATCATATCCTATGTTCAATTAAAAAAGAGAAAGAGAGTGTATGTGTGTTCAATTAAAAGAGACAGTGTGTGTAGGTGCACTCATTGAGAGAGAGAGAGAGAGAGAGAGAGAGAGAGAGAGAGAGAGAGAGAGAGAGAGAGAGAGAGAGAGAGAGAGAGAGAGAGAGAGAGAGAGAGAGAGAGAGAGAGAGAGAGAGAGGAATAACTTACCCCACAAGGGGAGTCATATCTACAACACACACACACACACACACACACACACAAGTACAATCAATCAAATCTTTGAAGTAGAGAGATAGTAGTCTAGCTATCACTATATGTGATTGATTTTGGACGACAAAATTTTCTTAAGTTATATTCTTGAGTATCCTATAGGCTATCTCCCAAAATTTTTGGTGCCACTACAATCCAACCCTCCCTAAAAATCGTGCTATCATTAGCAATCCTAAAAATCACATTGTTGGTCTCCTCAAAATTTTTGCTCTATAGCAAGTCTACATCAAGACAATGGGGTCGTATCACTTGCACTCAATCATTGATTAAGGGAAGGATATTAACAAATCTTGATTATTGATTGTACTTGAGAAGGGGGAGCGAGAGGTTGGGGGGGGGGGAACAAGGATATTATAATATCCTCCTTCATCATATCTCCCTTCTTCATTCATGTGGATTTCACTTTCATTAATCCTTACAAAAATTATGCTCCCTATTTTAAGGCTTTTGTCATATCACTCTTATTCAATATCATTAGTGCCAGTAAGCCAACTATATAGGATAACTTATAGTCTAAGGTAAAAAAAACATTATATTATCTCTATTCTAAGTTTTTTCCTATATCACTCTTGTTCAATACCCTTAGTGCAAACAAGCCAACTACATGGGATAACTTCTAGTCTAATGCAAAAGAATCATTCTTGCCTCCATAATTCTATCTCTAAGCTAGATGCCATTGGACAAATCTCTTGTGGCAAGATGTAGATATTCTAACCACATACATGGAGAGGTTTTGGTAGCATCTCCTTTTTCTATGCATATTAGAAGATGTTGTTGAAACTACACTACAACAAAAGTATGAAGATGGTTTGCAACCAAGAATTCAAGCAAAGCTAAACACCCTTAAGCCTTCTTCCCCTTATGAAGCTATGTCCTATGCACATGACGTAGAGAAAGAATTCAAGACTATAGCTTACCTCGTCTCAATAACCAAGGAAATAATTATCAGTTTGTAAGCAATAATTTCTCTTTCAAAAGGCCTTATCACGCTTTTTGTAATGGCATGAACATCACTACACAAGCATCTAATGTTCCACTTAAGAAAGGAGATGAAACTAAATCATTCGAAGCCAACACAAACTATCTCACATTGTTTTGCTATCAATGCAGAAAGGTTGGCCATATTTGTACTAATTGTCAATTTAAGATGCCTCTTAAAAAGACTATCTTGGTCACATCCTTTTTGCTACAAAAGATATACTAGTTTATCCAAAGAAAGTGCATACTATTAATGAGTGGCGCATGCTTAAGAATGTCCATAGTTCATTCCTTTCTTAGTTTAACTACTTTTATAAAAAAATTGTACATAATTTGTCATTAATAGCCCTCTCCTTAACTCTTTTGTTGCATAAAATTGTTTTTTTTCATTGGGAGGCTAGTCAACAGAAATCATTTGATACCTTGAAATACTTATTGGCCATGCTCTTGAACTTGAATTGCTTGATTATAACCAACCTTTATTTCTAATTGTCATTGATGCTAATGGATTTGGCATATGTGCAACCTTAATGCAAAATGATCACCCTATCATGTATACAATAAGAGCTACTAGTTATTGTGTACTAAAACACACCAATATGCCATTAAACACTTATTTTCTTTAGATTCTATAATATCTTATAGGAAAATTAAATAAGACCCACATTTATACAAAACTTCCATCTTATGATCCAATAGCAACATGGGCATGTTAATGTTGTGGCTAATGCACTTTAGTCATCAACCCCATGACCATGTTCCATCACAACACACACTTGGTTTTGATAATATTAAGAATATCTATTTAAATTGTATTTCTAATATAGAAATTAAGACTTTTGATTCAATGGTTTCTACTTATACATCTCACAATGATTTTGGTAATGTATGCATGGGTTTAACCAAGGGATATAGATGAATTACACAATGGACAATAGGAGGAAGCCTTGAACATGGGGATGAAGGTGATGGTAGAAAGCCTCATACACATGGTAGAATCATGCTTAATGTTGATAGGTTTCTTCACTCAGTACTAAGTTGTAATACCAATGTTGTTAATAATCCACAAGGAAAATAGACAGACAAAAGCACAAATACGCATTTGACACAAATTGGGTGTAGTCATCTCCCCATGCATTGGGAGGGCATGCCCCAATGCATGTATTTATATATATTTCATTACTTTTGTATCCAAAATATTATATTATATCCATGATTTTATCTCTTTTTGTGAATAGCTTCACTCTCTCTAATATCTAATTAATATGTAAACATTTAGATAATATATTGAACTAAAATATAATAATGTTACCCAACCTTAAAAGCATACAATAAAATATCTAGTGCTTCAAGTATCTTAGAACTATACGATAAGATTCTAGAGCTTCAAATGTGTGAATGTCAATATTAATTATTAGCACTCCATCTAGTATTTCATGCTTTTTTTCAAGTCCTTGATCTAAATATGTGTCACCAACAAAAAATACATTAATTCTCTTGAAATTGATCTTACATGATGGGATCAATGCTACATGTTCTCACATGCAATAAGTCACAATTATGCAATGAATTGTCACAATAAAAATCCATAAAGATATAAAAATTCAGTCACTTTGCATGCCATTTTAAATCAACAATTAATCAAATAAGTGAATATTCATGGCAAAATTCTCACACAAATATTACTGAGTAAACACTCTACTCCACCTCAATCACATGCTAAGGATCTTCCTCCACACACACACACACACACACACACACACACACACACACACACACACACACACACACACACACACACACACACACACACACACACAGAGTGTCGGAGGGGTCTTTGTCGAAAGGTCGAATCCACCGAGGATCAGAGGTAGATGGAAGTAGAGATAGGAGTGGGAAACACGACAAAGACAAAGCACAATGAATTGAATCAATATGTATTGAAAGAACTTGGAATCCTTACACTACTCAAAAGCAATCTCCAGGCATTATATCTCCTGGACCTTCTTTATAGAACAAAACATGCATCAAAGTTACAACTCCTTCTCTGTTGCTCGAAACCCAAATCTAATGGCTTCATTGGCTCCAAAAGGGGGGTAAAATCCTAGGACACCTAATCACGGATCTCCCAGATCACTCCTTCTTCTTCTTTCAGTTCAAAGTGCAGTTTTCAACCTATTTACAACCGTTACGATGCATGCAATTTCGTCAATCTGTCTTTTTTATGAAAAACCCATAGCTGGCTGAAAGAGCAACTAGCTTTTTGCATGCCATCCTAATCTAGAAGCTTTTCTAACTTTTTAGGATTTTTACAATAAATAAGATAAAAAATAGGCTAAAATTATCCAAAAATCTAGTATTTTTGGATAATCCATGCAATTCACACTAATACCAACGACTCAGATCACATTGACTCTCTTGATCAATAAGAAAGTCTGATGATAATGCATTCCATGCTTTTTCACACTGTGTCCGCATAGCATCACGACATCCACCCCCTCTGAACCTGCACATCCTCCGATATGTGCCAAAATCCTAGTTGTCACCAGATTCTGAGTCCTTCTCATCCTCTGTAACCATATCCTTTGCTTCTTCATCTTCTATATCTTCCTAGCTATCCCCTGTATCATGGCCACCATTTTCTTCCAATTCTGGCAACTCATAGGCAAGCAGATTTCCACCTCTTAAATAATTTGATTCTTTTCCCTACTACCAGAAGTTTTATGGATGTTCCATCCAGCTCATTTAATGCATAAGTAGCATTGTCAAATACATGTCTTACAACATAGGGTCCAAACCACCTTTTGGAAACTTTACACATGGCACTATGATGGTTGTCTCAACTGCTATCATAAACCAATATCCAATCCCCATCTTGTATGGTTCTTGGTCTCAGTCTATGTCTTTTGTCAAACCGTTTCTTGTTCTGTATCCTTGTTGCCCTTAATTTTGCAACTGCTGCCTCTATGTCTTCTGACTTCCTTTCCAACTGTCTAATGCGCAAGGCCAACAACTTCTCTCAATTCAACTCCTCCTCCCAAGGTAGCACACTCCATGTGACTGTCATCTCTTCTATTGGTGTAATATTTCCACACAATAAAAGTTAGTTGGTTAGTTTGAAAGTTAGTTAGTCAATTACTAAGTTAGTGAGGTTACTAACTAAAGATTAACTAAGGTAAAAACTAACTAACATTAATAATTAAGGATTTTTATTTAATTAAAAATATTTTATTTAGAAATATCGAGAGTCGTAAATCTAATATTTTTCTCGGATTGACAAGGACCGTAGCCACCCTTCACGTAAGTTACAATGTGAACGAGACTTATGAGCTATATTAATCACTAATATTAATATGTATAGTTTGGATGGTCCAAAAATATTAGATTTTGGGCAAAACTAGTATATTTTAGATATTTTAGATATTATCTCAAAAAAATATATGAAGATTTCTAGAACTAAATGTCATCTAAAAGAAAATACAAGTGATGTTTTAGTTAGTTTTGGAGATTTTATAAAAATAAAAAAAAAGAAAAGTGACTGGAGAAATCGCTCGCGCCATGATCGCAGTCTATAGGCAGTAGATAACACTTTGAATAGAGAAAAGAAGAATGAGTGAACTAAGAGTTTTTTTAACCAAGTGTCTTCGAGTTTTACCCCCCTTTCCGAGCCAATGGAACCATCAGATTTATGATTTGAGCATCAGATCACTGATTTTTCCAAGATCCCCCTTCACAAAGAGCTCCACTTCTCAGCCACAAGCCCTCTTCTCTAATTCACTATAAATATGAGGCATGGGGAGGCACAAGGGAGCATAACGAGACCCCAAGAAGTTGCAAGAGAAAGGTAGGAAAAAAATACCCCTCTAGGAGATTGTGAAGGAGAGCTTGAGAGAGAGAGAGAGAGGGAGAGAGAGAGAGAGAGAGAGAGAGAGAGAGAGAGAGAGAGATACCCTGAGAGGCTGCACAATTTCCTCTATCTTGATCCTCAACTTAGCCATCTTCTCCTACACTCTCCCATCTCGAATCTATTCCTTGTTTTTAATCTCTTGAGTCTACTTGCGGATGATGGGCCCCGAGCAATGAATGTCACATGCGGATGGCAATCCCATAAGCAACAACGAAGCTTCGGGCGAAGGCATCACTGTCAATCCAACTGCGGTACCAGTCGTAAGTAATGTATTTCCAAATTGATAGATACTTATTTTGATTCTCATATGAGATACGTTAGGCGCATACTATGATGCACGAGTATAGATCATTTCATCTCACATATTTGTAGGATGGAGCTTGCGAAGTGCATATATCAAGGGAAGTTAATTGCACCTAGTTACATATGGCTTATTTGCTAGTAGAGCAATTACAATAAATAACTAGTCAAGGGTTATGAATGGTATAGTTGTTAAAATCACGAGATTAAAAGATTGTGCATACAAGTGCTAGGTTAAAGCATAGTCAAGGGTTAAAAATAGCATAATTACTAAAAGGATATGACATTAAGAATCATGAATGGAAAGTACTAGTTTAAAGTATAGATACTTCAAAAGTACTTAGCCTAAGAGCCCAAATATTAAGAAGAACTAGATTCTAGCTCAATGCAAGGCCTGTTGGAGTTTAGTTACTTGAGATCATCTCGCACTTATTTTATCAAGTATTTACACGTTATACCTATAACATGTTTGATATATAAGGATAATTTCCTATTTGCCTCATGGTTTGACTATGAGCTAGTACAAGAAATTAATTATAAGAATTAAAACTAAGATGTCTTGAGATCCGTTGGACAACTACGACTTTCACCAATCTAACTTAGAGTTGGGTTATCGTTCAATGTAAGTGACCTATAGAACTTACATCATGAATAGTGTTCGAAGGAAGGAAGTGTCAAGAAATATTTTGCATAGTATTGCTCTTAGATCCTAAGGGGAAGAGCAAATATACGATGGAAATGTTATATCGTCTATTCTTGCATTGCTTGGAAAGAATGCAATTGGTTTAGCTAGTTGATCGAACAACATCCTAAATGCTTTTACATTCAATTGGTTGTTAGTTGTTGTTTGGATGATTATTCCAAGTGCTTGTGATTTATGGTAAATGCATGGTAAGGGTCTGTGATGACAAGTCGCCATGGGAATAAAGGAATGTTTTCCTAGAAAATGATATTAGGGCTGAATGCCTTGTTTGTGCTTGATTCTTAAAGGATTTAATTAAGGAAGGATGTTTTGCACAGGTGGATCACCTCCATGATCGCACTGCGCATTAACCCAAAGAGGGCACTGCTCGATTCATGGGCCGAAGGTCAAGTGGTGAAAAGGCCAACTATGGGAATGATGTTTCGCTCCTAGATAGCTTGCGGGTCAGTTGGAGCTCTGGACACCCCTTGCTAGGTCTAGAATGGAGTTGAAGATCTCCGTGGCCCCCAACGTCTAGGTACGTTGGGAGATCCTATTCTAGATAAAGGATTGAGTTTGTGGTGCCATGAGATTTGGACCAATTACTTCTACAGGGCAGAGGAGATACTTCTGTTGGACAGAAGGGATACATAATTTCTCCTATATGGGTGGGAGACAAAGATTAACTTGAAGATAAGTTAAGGAACTTGTTTGTCAATAGATTTCTTGCTCTGTTTTCGTGTCTATGCTATAAGTTATGCTAATGAACCCTAATCCCTAAAAGGCTTAATTAATGAAGCTGACTTTAAGTGTCACACATAAATGTGGTAGGACCTAATTAGAAAACTAAAGCTATTAAGGGAAGCAGGTGGGCGGAACCCCCAACGGGTCCGTCCTACGGCAGGGTGGTCCCAAAGAGCTGGGAGGCTTCTCACAAGGTTTTACCAACATCTGACAACCCTTAGGAACTATTAGATTAGAACCCTGATTCATGCCGTTTTAGGGGATCGGAATGGGACTATGCCCTACAGGCAGAGAGGTTGAGCAGTGCATCCCTCTCATTTCCCATTCTCTTTGAACCAAGTGCGGCATGGGTCTGCTTTGGCTTGGGTATCTCTGTGTAAAGTAGGATGTTCAAGATCCAACGCTAGAATGCTGTTAGGAGACCTTGGCCATTAGTAGCCGAAATTTCAAGTCGATCCTAGTGGGTTCGACTGTGAACGTTCTATTGCAAGGCGGATTCGGGAAACCCTAGGTGACAAAACCTAGAATATTCCATGGGAGTGCCAACTAGCAATGCTTAGATTTGTTTCTCAATAGACCGCTAAAAGCGTGCCTAGACAGCCAATGGGCAAGCACCTTACAATTGGCATGATAGGTTTTTGACCATAGATCAATTCTGCAGGCATATATCATGTAACACTGTGAGTTATTCTATCAGCCCACAAAGCATAAGGGAGAAATTGTGGCCTCTTTTACCTTCTCTCCATATGCTTTTGCTAATGCCTTTACAATAGGTGGATGACCTCTTTCACTTTTTCCATTTCCTTCAGGGTTATAGGCTGAAGTTAAAGCAAGCTTTATCCCCATCCATGCAAAGAAATCATGAGCTTCATCTGCATCCAGCTCACCCCTATCTACAGTAATTTTTCCCACACAACCATATTGACAAAAGATCTCTTTTAAGAGAAAAGTACACATAGCATTTGTTTTCTTAGTATGTAAAGCTCTCCCTTCTACTTGATTAGTCATGTCTTCACAGGCAAGTTTAAGATACCTCATTTTCCAAAGACCTGTGGGCATTATGACCAAATCCACCACCCACTTAAAATGAAGAGACAATGGATATGTGGGCTACAATCCATCCCGATGTCTCATGGATGAATACATTTGCATGTCGTACATGTTTCCACAAAGTGAGGACCATCCTTATACATACCCTACCACCAATATCTTTCTTTGATCTTTGCAAAAGTACCCCAAACACCTCTATGACCAGCCCACAAGCTTTCATGTAATTCTTGCATAGCATTTACTTGTGAAGCTCAGTCACCCAAAACTTGCAATGGCATACCTTATTTCTTTTTAGCATGTTTCTATAAGTATCCATCTTTTAAGAAAAACCCATAGGCTTTCCTCTTGATCTTCTTTAACTCCTCATCTTACCATTCATCTCTCTTTGTTAATGTACTGAGGTATTGACCTTCTCAGCCAATCTCCTGCATATTTGTCTTCCAAAAACACTTCTACACAAGATGCAAAACATCTAAAGTGTCATCTCTTTGTTGTCCAATATTCTGTTAATGTTGTAGCAACACCTTGTATTGCTAAATTCACTCTTGCAACATCATTTTCAGCTGCTGCAAGAAAGTCATCTTCTTCCTTCTCATCCATCATCCCATCTTAATTCTCATAGAGTGCTTGAGATAACATGTCTGCCATTGGGTTATCTCTTCCTGCAATGTGTTGAAATTCAGGGTTCAAAGATTTGATGTATGCAATCCACTGAAGCATAGCAATGTTCAGGGTAGCACAACTAGTAATCATACCCAATACTGACAAACAATCAGTCTCAATGACTCCCTATCACATTTAAGGGATGTCACAATTCCCCATAATTCTCTTTTTACCTGTGGATATCTTCTCTATTGTTCAGTCAATACACATGTGCAAAGTTGATATAGAGCATCGGCTACATGTGCAAAGTGAGGAATCCATATCAAATAGAATACACATGTGCCCAATAATCTACGCACCTCTGATACATTCATGCATACATCTTGCATTCTATCAATCCCATCTATTTTTGTTGGTGATGGTCTTCACCCATAAGGCCCACACATATGCCCAACAATCAAAACCTCTTCAACTCTAAAGACAGACTTTTGTCCAGAAATAGTTGAATGCACCTCCTTTAGATGCATCAAAATGAGGTCAAAATCCTCTCACAATCCCCAATATGGTCTGCAACAAACTGTCTACATCCATGAGCATCCATCTCTTCATTCTTTTCATCCACTACACACTCCTTGATTGGAACATCATCCAAGAAGGGCATTGTCAATTGTGGTATAAAATCCGTGAGTACCCTATTTATAGCTTTTCTGACTTTTTTGGATTTTAACAATAAATAATATAAAAAATAGGCTAAAATTATCCAAAAATCTAGTATTTTTGGATAATCCATGCAACTCACACTAATACTAATGACTCAAATCACATTGACTCTCTTGATCAATAAGAAAGTTGGATGATGATGCATTCCATGCTTTTTCACACTGTGTTTGCATAGCATCATGACAATGGCCATCTCTCCCTCTCCCTCTCCCTCTCCCTCTCCCTCTCCCTCTCCCTCTCCCTCTGTCTCTCTCTCTCTCTCTCTCTCTCTCTCTCTCTCTCTCTCTCTCTCTCTCTCTCTCTCTCTCTCTCTCTCTCTCTCTCCTATGTTCATCCACACACAATTGCTAAGGATCTCCCTCTACATACACGCACACACACACACACACATATATATATATCCCCTACATTCATCCTTACACATACACACACCATATGTACTGCTCTTCTTAACACACACATAGAGGAGATTGGGATTTCAAATGTTGCCAAATACTTATAGATCTTGTATGGTTATTGATGAATAATCAATCAACTCAACTGTATTCTCTTCATTGTGTCTCTCTCTTTCTTGTCTCTATGCAATCGTCCTTTTTTTTGGGGGGGGCACCTTCTCCCTTACAACCAACACTAGTGACCACAAGTTTTATCGATCCCTCAACCTCTGGAGATGATGCAACTAGAGCAGTAATCCACATTGGTGCTTGTGGATCATTGACCATGTATCACATGTCACCTCATCATCTCACTTTGGCAACATGCCCTCTATCACTCTAGAAAAACTCAACAAGATAAAATTTGCAAACATGAGCAAACTAACAACATTTATGCCTCTTGAACAAAAAAAGAAAAGAGATTCTTCAAAAAAAAAACACTAAAGGTCTTGAGTTCAATGAAGAAATTTTCTTTTAAATTTTTTTTCTATCTCTTTAATAATACTACAAAAACCTCTAGCTTCAAGTTTAAACCTCCACTTCTTCAATAGATCTTATGCCACCAATTTTTGACTTGATTTGAATGCGACCCTCCTCTCGCTTCATACAAGTAATCTTGCAAAAATCCAAAGAAGAGGGCCCCTATTCCTAAAACCTTAAGGATTTATATAATTTCCTCCCCTCCCTAAAACACAACAGGATTTTAACTAGGTTGACACGTTAGCTAAGTAAAGGAATTTGAAGTTCCAAATGCAATTCTTGCATGTTTGTTATGTAGCAATTTTACTTATAGTGTTTAGACATGCGATGTGTTTTAAAGTGAAGTATGTTTATAGATAAGATTTAGAAATTTTAAAATACATGGAGAATCTCAAAAAAAGAACGTGTATACTTATATAATTCGATTCAATGATTGTGAATTTGAATATCCACATTTTTAAATTATGTTAAATGAGTTTTCTTCTCTTCAAAAAATAATACTTTTACATCTTGTTGGGTCTCCATGTAGGTTGTTATACCCTCTCATGGTTGCTTTTTTTTTTCAAATGGTGGCCTGCTTAAAATTCCTAGTCTTATCTATGCTATCAACTATTTCTTCTATGTTAACCTTGAAGTTATCCTCAAACGACCGGAATGTTTCTATGTCTTTCTTCATTTTCTTGACAAGATTTCTTTGGTGTTGTTGGATTCTTTTCTCGATGTTAGTCGTCTATCCTATGTACTCCTTGCAAATTTTCTTACATCTTATGCTGTAGATGAAGTATTTTACTTTTGTATTTTTGCATTGGCACTTTAGACTAGCTCATGGGTTTTGGCTGCATACGGTGTTAGATAATATGAAAGTACTTGAGTAGGTGGTAAGACTTGTAGTGGGTGGTTGAGGGTGCAAGTTTGGTAGAAGACTGGTTTCTTCTTGATTTGCTTAAGTCTACATTTCTATGAGAAAAGTCGATATATATATATTTTTTAAAAGTTTGAGAAGAAGTCATGTTTGAGAAGTTGCCTATTATGTAGATTATGTTGCTGAATGGATCGAACTTAGAACTCTGTTTCTAGGTGTAGACCTCTCTACTCAATAAGTATATGACCTTCTCGATCGTTATTGCTAGATTATCATGACCATGATTGTAGTGGTTCTTTTTCATGTAATCTTCTAGTATATCCTTGCCTTCTTTTTTTGTGACTTCTACCAACTGGTTAAGTGAGATGTTAAATCCATAGTGAAGTAGCTCAATTGGATATGTTCCCACCAATGCCATTTGTTCTTGTGCCCAAAAGCACTTGGGCGTGCTTGTTCGTAGTGGATTGTAAACTGAGTATTTGTACTCAAGTTTGAGTCTATCGAGTACGCATTTGAGGAGTCTAGCATGTTAAGTGCATATGAGTTAGTGTTGTTGTTTCAAATAAAAATGAAGGTTGCAAAATTTGTAGAAGGTTGTGTACTAGTTGCGATATTGTCATTTGATGTAGACACCATTCATTATTGAGAATTTGAGTGGATGTAGAAAAGATAGAATCTAGTGTGGAAGAGGATGGCGCACTTGAGGGGGCAATCTTTCCATGAGAATTTAGGATTGAACTTCTTTGCAATGTATTTGAACTTGTTGATCTTAGCCCACCTTGTACTAGTGGCCTCGTCTGCAGTGAACATAAGGAAGACATGAGGTATGCCCCATATGTCGACCATTGGGATAAGGTCCTTAAAGTTACGTTAGTGCCAAGATGGGAATCCGAATATTGAAATGAGAACACTGAAGCAGAGGATGTGCTTGACGACCTCCTCATTGGAATTGTTCTTGTTTGCATACTTGTAGTTGTCAATGTCCCTTTGCATGCAAGTTGTGCTATTCACGATCAAAACAAGCTATTTTAGCTGGTATAGAATCAAGATGTAAGGCTTATGTAAGGTGTACACAGAGAGCAGGGTTGATGCCCACATCTTGATCTATTCACTAAGATAGATGTTGCAAAGTGGGAATAGAAACAAAAACACTGTATTTTCTAAGGTGATATCTAGGTAGGGCGAGCTTCTTGCAAGCAATCCGTCCATCCTAAATGTTGTTGTTCTTTGTATGAGATGGTTATTATCTCATAGTATGATGCATGTGAGCTTGTGTTGATTAGCTCTTTGGAATGCATGTCATCAGTTTGGCTCAACTACATTGTCGAGCAAACTGTAACCTCTTTCATTCTTGTGTTTTGCTTGGAGCATTGGGTTCAATGGAGAGCTTTCACAATGAACACAATATTAGTGAGTTTGGGAATCTCCCAATTTCCATTTTTTGAATACTAAAAAGGTGACACCCGGGGATAACATGCCCATAAGTTTCTCAAAACCATATAATGTGACCTATAATTGGAAAGTGCTTGAAAAATAGAATCTATTAAGCTATAGAGCACTTGATCTGGAGTTATAATTTTCAAGTTATGACAAATCCAAAGATTTGACCACATGTCTGAAACTTTGGAAAATTCCCATATTCCCCAATATGGTGTTGATGGAGCTCTAGAATCCTTTTGATGGATTTCCTGCTAAGGATGCAAAGCAATGTCCTTGGATGTGGATGTTCTGCTATAGCCATGTTCCTCTAGATTAGTGGATTATGTAGCATGTTGAAAGAAAACACATCCATAAAAATCAAATGTAGTTAAGTCAATCCTAGTGGATGGCTACAAAAGTGCTGCATCATTCCAAGAGACTACAGAGTTGTCGAGAATTGATCGATAGTCCAAGGTTCCATTCACAATCGCTTTTATCATTTTGGAGATTGAGATGGATTTGATGCTAGTGAGAAAAATACATTTTTATCATTCAACTATACTACACTTATTCAGGCAAATAACATTCTATACTTTGTAATTACATATTTTTTTAAAAGCTAGTTTATCTCTTTTACATACAAGAATGATGATTTTTAATTCTTTTGCATGATAGTTATTCAAATAAATAAATAAAATCAATAAAAATTAAAATAATTAAAAAATAAATAAAATAAAAAATCATGTTGAAGAGTTGGCATAAGTCTCTTCATATTTAGATAATTATGGGGGAAGTTGCCATTCCCCTATCCATTTAAAATCTGCCGTTTGTTCAAAGAAATATAGTTTCACTTTTTTTCATATGCTTGAAAGATCGTTACGCTTTTGATTTTTTCATATTTTTAAAATGTTGTTTTCTTTTCCTTTCAATTAACTATTAACTACTATAAATACTATTGATAGTACATAAGTATAAGTAATTAACTAATAATACTATAACTACTAAAACTACTAATAAGCTAAGTAACATAAGAAGCCAAACTACTAATACTACAACTAATAATTAACTATTAACTAGTACTAATATATAAGTCTAACTAGTCAACTAATAATACTACAACTACTAATACAAGTCTAACTAACATAAGTCCAACTATTGAAAAAAAAAGGATAAAAACTAAACCTTTTGCCACGTAACATTTCTAATTACTATGTTTATTAGTTGACCTGAACTAATATTTATTAATTAATAACTAAGTAATGTTACTACAACTACTAATACTACTAATAAGTCTAACTACAAAAAGAAAATGATAGAAATTGAGCCTCTTGCTAGGTAACATTTCTAATTACTATGTTTATTAGTTGTCCTTGAACTAACATTTATTCATTAATAACTACATAACGTGTTATAAGATTCGAGATACATGCTTGACTTTCTTATATACTTAAAAGATATATGGTAAATATTATGCTGGCACTGAGAGAGAACATATGAGAGAAAAGAAAGATGTAGAGAGAGAGAGAGAGAGAGAGAGAGAGAGAGAGATAGAGAGATAGACAACACACTAGGGACTGGAAGATGGGCCAGTCCCCCCCCTTGTGGAGTTATATTATTGACAAGGAGCAAGCTCCTCCGTTACACATAAACCAGTTCTTAACTTGTAGATCTTGGGAACAAGATCACAGTTCCTTGCATAATATACAACCGGCTAACACTTGCACAACTTGGAAGTTGGCACCTTTTGATCCTTCTTGAGTTTCTCCTTCTTTCCTACACAATATGTGTAGGGCTTTCCTCTTGGAGCTTGATTTCAGAGAGCTTCTACAGCACTTGCACCTTCTCTCCTTCTCTTGGAACTTGATTTTAGTAGGGCTTCCACAGCACTTACACCTTCTCTCCTCCTCTTGGATGCATGCAAAGTGATGATTCCTTCACCTCCCCCACACCCAAGGAGAGCCTCCTCTTTTATAGGCTTTCAAGAGATTTTCTTCTTGGAGAGAGACTTGAGTGCCAAGATTGGAAATTTTGATCTTCATGCAAGATGTAGCTATTCCAGTACCTACTCTGCATCACCAATTTTAAGATATCTCTCTGTGCATTGTTCGGATGGAAAAATGTCCAACACAAAAGTTGTAGATCTCGTTGTTTTTGATAACTATCCGGGGCCATTTTTAGAGATTGGCTTTGTATCATTAGACATTTTAAAAATGGATTCACCATGTCTATTAAAAAAAACAGTCTTTTAAATTGTACTCTTAACTTATGGTCCATGCAACACCTTGAGCCATAGATAAGGAGAGTTCATTAGATTGCCTTGGGCCTCAAACTTAAGATTGACTTCCCACAAAATCTTGTGTCATCTTAGACCTTAGAAAGAGAAAATCACTTCTCTCCTCACTTCTAGAGGATCATGTCTCTTGTCTTTCTTAGTGAGAGAATTACCTCTCTCGTCTTTCTTAATGAAAGAAAAGACCTTTAACCTTGACTTGTAAGGGAGAGGATGACCCCAAATGAATGCAATGCTCATTACACACAAGTAAACGTTCCCAGGCTTCTCCAGATGCATACATAGATACATATACAAAATGCTAATGCACTTCCTCTTCTTAGAACTCAATCCATCTTCATTTATGTGTAACTCCTTAGTTCTTATGTACACTCTTACACTTGGCAAGCACTTCATTTCCCCTTCATAACTTGTACTATATGTACCAGATATCCTCGTCACAATGTATTGATTACCCCATTAAGTGATGCACTAGGAATACTAGTCTCTAAATGGTCTCATGGCCATGCTAGATCATCATCAACACTTAAAGAAAAGTGAGTCATTAATTTATCGATATAAATTTGCATTGTAAGCAATCAATTTAGTGACATAATGTTATTAATTTTTATGTTTATTAATTGATGTGAACTAACATAATGTTAACTAATTAGTAAGCAATAATTGCCAAGACCAACAATGGGACCACACACTTAGATCTCGCAGCAACTACTTGACTTTATCTCCTTTGTTCACGAGTCAATTCATCTCTCTTATGTTGGCCTTGCTTTGCATTCCTTGCTTGTGCACATTCATTATTACTCTCCCCTTGGTTTTCATGTAGACAGGAGACCCCCACAAACAATGAACTTCCTGTAGGCTCCATAAATAATGCCCTCTAATCAGGAGCATGACCAACTCCCCTCTATACATGTATGTAGAGAAGCGCCCTGAAGAAGCCATGCAATGATAGAATCCCCCTTGAGATCATGATGGCTATCTCCTTTCCCTAGTATCAACAATCCTCTATTATCCACCCTGAAACCCATCGTTCCTCCTGGTTCTTCATGGCATGCCATAGTTGTAGTCCTTTGCGTTATCTCATACTGCTCCATCATACATTGAAACCTATTTTTTCATAAGCAATTACCACCCCCACTACTTCATTTTGAATGATGATTGTATGATGGTGCCTTTTTGTCTTAATACTCATAGAGTTATCCATTTTTTTCTGGATTGAATTTGCTTTCTTATCTTTAGTTCCATCATTTTCCATAATGAATCTGTCCTTATGCGTAGTGCAATACTTACTTCTTTGTTGCTTTAAGCCTCTATAATTGAAGACTCCTCAAGTCAATGATTTTGCACCTTAAAGAATCACGTCCTGTCCTCTTCAAACACATGAAACACCTCACCAGTTCATTGTGGAGCCCCATTAATCTTTGTTGCTATCACACAAATATACAAGTCTAGATTGCCTCTTTACATACACTTGATGGCTTCTTTATAAATATTCTTCCATATATTCCATGGTGGTGTGTTCACCTGTAATATTTCTACAAGAAAATATTATAAGACCCTAGATCCTGTGCAAAAGCAGTTTGAAGTAATATACCGCAACAAAAAAACTTTGGCCTAAGTGCTCCATCCTCGTGTAATAACAATATCATCCCCTGCGTTGTGCATAAGGAACCGTGTGTTTATAAATCACAAGTCACCGTAGGAACTCCCCTCCAAGGAAAAGGATAATGAATAATTGCAAAAAAATTTTATAAACTCCCTCTCCTTCTCCCGTTGCATGGTGGGGAGAGAGAGAGTGTGTAGGAGCTTGTGGAGGGGCATGGGGAGGAGAGCATGCGACTGCCACCTGTGTGGCCACCCCCACACCCCCCCACCTCCACCTTATAAGACCCCCCTCCCAAACTTGAAGGGGGGCATCATCTGGACCTGTCGCCATGTTGTTGAGCTGCCGCCAGCGCCTTCAGTACCGCCCATGCCACCAAACTGCTGCCCACGCCGTCAGGTTGCTGCCGTCACCATCATCTTCTTCATCATCATCCTCACCATCATCATCCCATTCGTCATCTCCATCACGTCTTCTCTGATAAGACAGAAGATTGAGAAGCTTCTATTGAAGCTCCACTAAACCAAGTTCACCCACGGTTTTGGGGGTTTCATAGACCGTGTCCTCCAAGGCATATTTCCTGTGCTGTGAAGGAGATCCCGAGCAGTAAGAAATTTCAGAAATCGAAAAAGGGGACCAAGGGAGAGTTCATTGATTCGATATTATTTTCGTCAATGGCTCCTAAGAAAAAATCGAGAAAAGCACACGCGGGAGCTTCCACCCAAAGTACAAGAGTGGACAACGCCTCGATATTAAATGCCCAGGTTCCGAAAAATAACTTCTCATGGAAAGGATGCATAAAGCATGTTTAAAATCACATAGAAAAACATAAATGCACTAGAAGATTTATATGTTTTGCTCAGTTGCATGACAAGGTACTTGTAATGCTCGCACTTCCATGGTCAAGGGTAGTCGCATTTTGAACATATGATACACGAGTTAAAAAGATGCACCTGTGCAAAGATGTCCCTGTTGCATCGCGCATATAGGTTAAATGCATTTTTGAGATCTTCTTACGTATTTGGAGATTCACATTGTTGAAAAGAAAGGGGCATATAGCACTTGATGCACTTATGTATTAAATTCCTTGTTGTGATCGTATATAGAATAACTGTAGAGGGTCGTTTAATGATGAATAAATAGTTGCAATGAAAGGAAAAGATCTATGAACTTTGAACAAAAAACATATAGTATGCATCTCGCATGAAATGATAGATACAATTTAGACTAAGTGAAGTGGTAAAGGAAGGATTAAATCAATGATGTATTCATTAGCATCTGGTCATGAAGGAATGATGCATTCACGCATAGAGTTCTTTTATCAAAGTTCACAATTGGGGAAAGGATGCATCTTCATTAAAATACAAAAGCTTTGAATTCGATGCATAAACGTAGGGTTTATAGGAGGTAGTTCTGAATGTTAATCAAAATCGTATAGCACAAGGAAAGATGGAAAGATCATTGTAGATCCTATAGTTGCATAAAGGTGAAAGGCCTATGGCCTTGAAATTGCATATTCGCATGGAATGACACATCTCATACTCCTTGCAGTTACTTACATCTTTTAAGGAAAGTACTTGCAAGTTTAGAGGAAAGTATTTACATCTTTAAAGGAAAGATCATCGTTAATCGTGAGTTAGTTAGATCAACTAAGTAATTCACATGTAATTGAGTAGTTTACATGAAATTCATAAAGGTATGATTAGTTAGCATACGATGATCACCTCAATGTGCTAGGTTGGGTTAAGTTATGATAAAATTCTGCTTAGTATCGCACTTAGGTTGTCGATTTAATATTTTCGATCTTAAAAGTTCTACCCACATTCACGAAATGTTAGGGTTATCAAAACAACCGTGCAAGAATGATCTAGGGTTCTCACCCTAAGGATCAGATGACCAAATGCTAGACTTCCGCAAGGAATTTAGGGACCCTAGGGTGAAATCTTTTATCAGCCTAGTAGAATTAGGGTTTTGGATTGGGTCAATGGGACTCCCAAACCTTATATCTTGATCAAAGGTATTCTTGATCAAGAAATACTGTATGATGAGAGATATAATCCCTCAAGTTAGGTATTGACACCTATCTCGTGTAACAAGCCTGCAAGGTCATATGCTCTTGCGTCTAAATCACAAGTTAGTACTGCTACACCTTAGACCAAGGTTGGCGAGTTCTAATTACAAATTAGTTTCTCTAAGAATTGAGTAGTTTCCCTACTACAAAACTCCCTCTTGGGAGCTAATTTGTCAAGCTTAGGGCAGTGGTGAATTGCCAAGAAGCAAATTGACTAACCAAGTTTAGGATGGCGGGGTTATCCAGTATCTATTTGACTATAGTATAAGGAAACCTAAGGTAGTGATACTTTTGGGTCAACACGGTATAAACCCTAACCCAAGGAAAAATGGTAAACAAGCAACCCAGCCTGCTAAACCTTTGGGAACTTGCCAAGTCGTGAATGATCCAGGATCGAATGCTGGGAGTATTCAGGGAAAAGGAATCACACCTTAGCAGGTTGGCCGTATGAACGACCATTGGAATGCTCATGATTGTACATTTAGGTGCACTGCTTGTACTTCTTTGCTCAAGGAACTAATTCAAGAAAAACAACTAATGCTTCAGGTTAAAAGCTTGGAGGGAGAGGATATGACACAACAGGTGTCAGAGTTTTATGCTGGGTTAAATCCACCCATAAACACCCGCTTGGGATCAATGCACCCAACGGACCTACAAGACACACTCATTCGAGTTGCACCAATAATACAGGAAGTGCAGACCAAGCCAAGGAATAACAAGACTTGGTCTTACATGGATCAGAACAAGGGAATATATAGGTCAAGCTAAGAGAGCGTAGGGCCAAAATCAGGGACCAAGAAAGAAAGCTCGGGCTAACATTGTCAACAACTTCGTTCCTACACAACGTAATGGCCGCAATCTCCATTGCTTCCATTGCAACGAGCCTGGACACTTCAAAAGGCAGTGTCCCAAGCTTAGCAGAGGACAATGCTAAGGGCCATTCCAAGGAACCATACATGGCCAAGGAGCCACCGTCATGGCTAGAGGGAGAACCTCCAGTGTTGCCAACAAGGAGCTGGGTGATGAAGAATATCCATCCATGGAAGCTGACATTGAGAGGGCAACGGTTCATGCTGCTCTTCATAAGAAAGGTCTGAATCGCCAATTCTCGGTGATTCAAACTCCATCGGATTATCAAGGTAAAAGCTTCAAAACCTTGATTGATTGTGGCAGTACACATTCCTTCATTTCTCCAGTCTGTGCAAAAAGATTAGGGATAGCCACAATAGATGCACCTACCTTACTTATGGAATTAGAAAATGGTCAAGAGGTCTCTTGTACCAGGAAAACTGCTAAGGTGAAATTCCTACTGGGTGAAAAGTCGACTTTGGTCACATTCAGGGTAATGAACCTAGGTATCCATGAATGTTTGATCGGAATGGATTGGCTAATACCCAATGATGCCCACATTCACTGTGGAAAGGACCAAGTATCCTTTCGAAATTCTGAAGGGGAATTAGTTACAACTCAAGGAGAGGCTGGTAAGCCAAAAATTCAGCTGGCAAAAGCAACACGGATAATAAAAGAAGTTAGGAAGGGCCTACCTGTCTATTTGATTAAACTAAATAAGCTAGATCAGAATTAGGAATCTAGGGAAGAACCTTCATGGTTAAAGGAATACGCAGACGTATTTCCTGAAGAGCTGACAGAACTTCCTCCTCAAAGGGAAGTCAATCACGAAATCAAGCTGGCGCGAGGAGCTACACCAGTCACAAGAGACCATATAGGATGTCCATCTCAGAAGAGATTGAGCTGAAGGAGCAACTCAAGCAACTGTTAGACCAAGGCTACATCTGTCCTAGCAGTTCGCCATGGGGAGCTCCAGTGTTGTTCCAGAAGAAGAAAGATGGAACGCTTCGGCTATGCATTGACTACAGAAGGTTGAATCAATCAACCATTAAAAATGAATACCCCATTCCAAGAATAGATGAACTTCTTGACCGTCTTCAAGGTGCGAAGATCTTCTCTAAGACCGCATTCAGCACAAGGTATGAACACTTTGAATTCCTAGTCGTGTCAGTCGGGCTGACAAATGCTCCTGCTACCTTCAACAAGTTAATGCAGGATATCTTTAGGCCCTATCTTGATGACTTCGTACTCGTCTTCTTTGACAATACCCTAGTCTACTCCAAGCAGGAATAAAGATCATGAACCCCAACTTCGCATTGTTCTTGAAACAATGAGAGCACACAAGCTTTATGCCAAGAAGAAAAAGTGTGCATTTTTTCAAGTGGCAGATTGAATATCTGAGATTCATTGTATCAGCGGAAGGAATTTTAGTGGATCCGGCCAAGGTCAGAGACGTTCTGGAAATGCCAGCACCAACTTCTGTTAAAGAAATATGTAGTTTTCTTGGATTGACAGGATGGTACAGGGTCTTTATAAAAAACTATGCTTTGATTGCAGCGCCTCTGACTGATCTACTAAAGAAGCAAGTAGCAATTGTATGGTCACCTGTTGAACAGACCAGCTTTGACAAACTAAAGTAAAGCTTAGTATCAGTACCCATCCTAAAACTTCCTGATCTCAGTAAGGAGTTTGAAGTGGTAACTGATGCTAGCGCACTTGCTTTAGGATGTGTACTTATGCAAGAAGGTCATCTCATAGCATATTCTTCAAGAAAATTGAAGAGCCATGTTGAGTGTTGAAATGACCTATTTTTTGGCTGATTTTTGTTGTTTTTGAGAGCTGAATGGTTGATTTTATGAGATGATTGATTAGTTTGGAAGTGGTCTGAGAGTGTTTTGGATAGGTTGGAATGGTTTTATTAAGCTCATGATGTTTATTAGTAGAGATGTGAAGTTCTGTTTTGATGTTCTGATATGTTTTGTTTGGTCCTGATAGCTTTTGTTGAGCTTCTGTTCTGTTCTGTTTTCTCTCTGTATGGAAGGATGGAGTATTTATTGATAGGTTTTGAGATTGTTTAAAAGATTATTGAGTGATTTTTGATGGTTTGGAATGGTTTTGGTATGAGTTATTTGGTTCTGATGCTTTCTGTTGACCTTCTGTAACTCTTTGTTGAGCTTCTGTGAGCCTCTATAGACCTTCTGTATGCTTCTGTATGTGTTTTGTTGGATGAGATGTAGCTTGGGAAAGTTTTCTAGCCTTGGAAAGAGGTGAATACAAGTGCAAAGAGCTAAAAGAAGTCAAAGAAGTATCAAGTAAAGACCGGAGTGAAGTGACAATATTGAGCTATGAAAAGACACTGTAGTCGCTCTGGTGACTCTTCATATCAGACATACCTCTTGGGAGGTGCATCCATGACCTAAGAAGGATTATTGTGGGTGATTATTGAGTATTGTAGTGAGGATATGATGTACTACTAATGGAGAGAGAGAGAGAGTCAGAGATAGTCAAATCTATCAAAATGGTGTGACTGCATATGAGAGATTGAGAAAGAGAACTATGAAGACATTGAAGATGGATACTATGTGATGTATTTCCATTCAAAGATGGTGTATTCCTTTGCTTTATTTGTTTTATTGATGGATTTTGTGAAGATATTGAAGATTATGGTTGATTCTATCAAATCCGTGGGAGAAATCTACTATGATGCTGCGTGAAGAATTGCTGTTTTCTTTGTTTTGATGATCAAAAGAATGAAATAAAAGCTTGTTGATGTTACAAGATAGATTTTCTTGCAAGAGAATTCCCTTTTTCTTGGTGTTCCTCTTGGGGCTCCATGTTTTTGGTGCGCAACCGGGGAAACTTGCCATCAACAAGCACCAGAAGAGGCTGAAAATGAAGGAAATGGCATTGCCAAGAAGAGAAGAATTCAATGGATGTTTGTAAAGTTCCTTCTTCCACTGAAGAGTTGGAATTTCTTATAATCAAAGCCACTTTCCACAAGAAGTTCATCCCATAATGGCGGAAACACATCACCATCATGATGCATGCTCTATGTGGTGGACTGTTTCCTCTTCCTGTTGAAGCAGCAGAAACTTGCATCTTGGTGGCAAACTGTTTGGGAACAAACTGAAGAGCAAAAACAGAGAGAATGACCATCCATGGAAGATTTGGCATTCATTGAGAAGTTTCCAGACATCATCAAGTGGGAGATTGTGAAGAAGCTTCAGGAGTCGTGGTCTGTAGAGGTTCACAAAGACAAGAAGAAAAAAAGTTGGAATTTGTTCGTGGATGCTCAACAGCAAGATACATGGGATGCTTGGTGCACTGACAATCTTCTATTAGTTCAATTGGCAACCCACTGGAAGTTGGTAGACAGAGTGTTCTTTACAACATACACTGTTGAAACCATCCGAAGCTGGCATTATTATGATGATGGCACCACCATAATGCTTAGACGTATGCATTTTGACACCTTTAGAACCGAATACCTTCCTCTGTGTAGTGGCATGAAAGCAGAATTCAGAGACGTTGAAAAGGAAGAAGTAGAAGAAATGTTGGCAAGAGAGTCCTCCAGAGACTGAAGCCTTCTGTTATCCCTCTGTGGAGCACTAACAGCATAGTGGAGCCAACCCCCTGATGAACGACACAATAAAGAGGCAAGCGTTAGAACGAGTCCAGAGGTATGTGAGAAGAGAAAGCAAAAATCAAAGCCGAGAACGTGCTAGCAGGAGAAGCCTCCTTTGACACCCTTGCGGAACTCTTTTCAGAAGTCCCAATGGCACATCAAGCCCTTCCTCCTCCTACTGGAGGTCCACTTCCAAGCCAGATCCGTCCTGGAAATATTGATGACAGGCCAGCGAATGTAGTCCCATTGCCAGTTTTTAAGGGAGAGTACAATGAAGACCCTGATCTTCATGTAGTAGAGTTTATGGTAGCATGTGTGGCTAACAATGCCAGAACCCCTGAGCATTGGTTAGCAATATTCCACAACACTTTCAAGGGCGTGGCATTTCAGTGGTATGAGAGACAAGCAGCATGAACTTTTGGCACATGGGACGACTGAAGTTGGCCTTCCTCACTAAATTCAGGCGTGAAGGTTTTGAAGAGCGGATGCGAGAGGAATTTATGAATTTAAGTCAATCCTCTCGAGAAAGAGTAGAAGCTTATGTCTCACGAATGGAATCCATCCTGAAGAGATGAACTAACCATAATCTAGATTATGGCATTCAGAAGGGGGTGTTTCTCAGAGGATTACAACCAGAAGTCCGTAAGTTTGTGGAGCTGCAAAGACCAGCCACACTGCAAGCTGCAAACAGAAGGTGCAAGACTGTACGATGAAGTGGAAGCTAGATTGGCGATGAATCCAAGAAGAGGAGTCCTACCTCCTCTGATTTCCAGGAATGATGTACCCACCAAATGCAATCCCAGGGACTGTCCCCTACCCCTACCAACAGATGCCCCCAGTATCACAATACAGTGCACCAAATCCACAGTGGCCACAATCAATGCCTCAATTGATGGTTCAACCACAACAACAATGGTCCCAACCAATTTCCCCAATGCCAAATCACCAGCAACAGTGGAACCCTACCAACTGGAGCCAACAGCCAATAGTTCAAACAAGAGCTCTGAATCTGAATCAGAACAGAGACCCCTCTGCACCAGCCTAACCTATTTATGCAGTGATTACAGAGACTCCTCAAAACCCTACTGCTAGTACCTCAGGAGGAGAAAGCTTGAAGGATTATTTATCCAACTCAATTGCAAATATCAAAAAGGAGTTGAAGGATGTGATTACAGAGCAACTATAGACACTGAAAGTGAATACCGCTAGCATATCCAACGTTGCAGGAGCAGGAAGAGATGTGATGCGGTCAAATACTTGCTGTGGTAAGTGTCATCAAGCAGGCCATTTAGCCACTAAATGTACACAAAAGCCAACAGTCCCTGGAGCTTTCTGCTCCTACTGTTTGCGGAAGAACTATACAGAGGATATTTGCTCTCTGAAGGAGATGCATGATAGGAGAAGGAAGGAAGAAGACGCAAGATTCAACTTGCTAGAATCCAAAATGACAACACAGGATATTGGACCCAAGCCTGGAGAGTTTGGTCTTAATTTCGGTCCAAGGAGGTTTCCCTCTCAAAATTATAGAGAAAGACAGTCTGGCGGTGGTCAGAGATCAGAAGTGGAGTGTTACAGATGCGGAGAAAAGGGACACATTTCACCAAATTGTCCAAATCCCAGAAGGTCAGTGGATTACAAGCCCTTATGCAGTCAATGCAAAGGAGAAGGCCACACTGCAAAAGACTGTCCAAGCCCAGTCCCAGTGAAAAACAGTGCTACTGATAATCCGGCCAAGGCCCAAGAGCCTTCCTCCAATTTAGTGGAATTGGAAGTTGCTGCCATCACGCGTGCAAAGAAGAAGGAACCACCTATCCAGAAAGAAAATAATCCTTCTGCCAGAACAGTGAAGTTCAATCTTCCACCAGAAGAACAGAACAGAACAGAGCCTTATAGTGCCGTACAGAGCACTACAGTGCCACAGAGAGTCATAGAGACAGTTCCAGAGACAGGACCAGAGGTCCGGGAGATAGAAGAGGAGGAGGTGCCACAAGTGGCAAAAGAAGTCCCCATGATGCCCCTGTTGGAAGAAAAAAGGAAAATGAAAATGGGTGTTGCCCCATTCCCTAACTGGTTAGAGAAGCCAGTAGATTCTATTAAGGAATACGATCTGGTCAGAGATCTAGATACCTTTAAACCAAACCTCACATTCCGACAATTATTGATATTGTCTCCCAGTTTCCGAAAAAGGTTCAAAAGTATACTGACAAGAAGACGTGGCTTAAGGATTGCTCTCTCAACAGCAACAAAGTCTAACCAAGATCCAGAGCCTATAAAAGAAGTGGACGTGGCTAACGCCTTCCTAGATCCGGGTACCCCAGAGACTGGCGTGTGGATAGAAGGCTACTTTATTGCAAATGCACTGATTGATGGTGGCTCATCAGTGAACATTATGACGGATATGACAATGAAGGATCTAGGCCTACAAGGTGTGCAACCAACCCAATGGCTCATCAGACTGGCGGATCAGAGCAGAATCAAGCCTTTGGGCATTCTCCCATATGTGAAGACTACAATGGCTAGAAAATATTATTGGCTAACCTATCTGGTGGTGAAGCCAAACTCTTATGGTACATCCTACCCCCTATTACTAGGTAGACCATGGCTTTTTGAAGCCAGAGCAAGGACGGATTGGTTCAAAGGAACCTTGACCTTGGGTAGAGGACCCAATAAAGTGGTGCTGAAGTTATATGGTGCTCAAAAAGGACATGGATCCACCTCCTTGGAATTATCTTCTGACTCCCCTAATGAGGCTACAGATGGAACATTAGCAGAAGAAGATGCTGTCAAACAGATCCTTCCCAAAAAAATAGTGGCACGTTCCTTAACAATGAATACTGTAAGCCAACTCCCAAAAGATGCAAAGTCCCTGTCAATGGGTGAATACTTCCTGCCTGAACCAGGATCGATTTCCGAAATCACTTCTGACAGTGAGATAGAAGCATGGATGTACTGCTCTCCCTGTTACATGGCCATAACAGAGCCAGAGACAGAGGCAGAAGATGAAACAGAGAACCTATTCTTCTCTTACAAAGCTCCTACAGAGACAGAGACAGAGTCTAAAGAGGACGGAGATGATATTGAAGAAGAAGGTTATGAAAGCGAGATGGAAGAGTCTATCCCACCTGAAGAGGATATATATGAAGAAGAAGTTCCAGAAGCATCAGAAGCAGATGAGCTCATGATGTGGGACAAAATGGCGATGGTACCATTTGGTCTGGTAAATGGATTTTCTCATATGCAAAATCTTTATAAGAAATGGATTAAGAAGACCAAGCCATCTTTCAGCAGTGGCTCATGCCGCCCTCACCCACCTTTTCCAAGAAAAGATGATGATGATGTACCGTGCCAACAAGCACCAGTCTTACGATTCCAACGGGCATCAAAGCGTCCTTGTTATGTGATGTTCCTGGACGTGTCATCAGAAGATGAGTCTTCAAGCTAAGAGGTAACTAATCTTGAAACCAAACCCGAAACGGCTCTAATCCCATTTCAACATCTCAAGGGGCAACCTAAGTCTCCACCAAAAGAAGAAGTTGGGTCTAGTGGGACATCAGAAGAGGACACCACCCCCTTTAAGGAGTTGGATCTGTATCCAGAAGCAGTCCGTGTGACCTTCATCCGTGAAGTAGAAGGAGAAAGACAGTTAACTTTTGTGGATGCAGATGGCACTGAACGCCACTTGAAGGTGGATAGCAGCCTACCAAAAGAGGAGTTGTCAACTTTGTACAACTTGTTGAAAGAGAATTTGGATGTGTTTGCGTGGTCCTACAAAGACCTAAAGGGGATTGATCCCACAATATGTCACCATCATATTGATTTGGAGCATGATGCCAAGCCAGTACGGCAACGACAGAGGCGAATGAACCCGAATTATTCCACATTGGTGAAAGCAGAGCTGCTGAAGCTTCTGGAAGCCGAGTTCATCTATCCAGTTGCAAATAGTGAATGGGTCTCGCCCATCGTGGTTGTACCCAAGAAGAATGGCAAGCTTCGTATATGTGTGGATTTCCACAAGTTGAATTCCAAGACGAAGAAGGATCACTTTCCTATCCCTTTCATAGACCAATTGTTGGACACAGTGGCAGGACATGAGCTTTATTCCCTTCTGGATGGATTCAGTGGATATAACCAAGTGCAGATAGCAGAAGAAGACCAATCCAAAACAACCTTCACCACAGAATGGGGAGCCTACGCTTACCGAGTTAATTGCAAGAAGAAGTGTATATGGAGCATCTATAGGATTATGAGGATATGATTCACCTAGATTATGTGTATAGGCTATGCAAAGCCTTATATGGGTTGAAACAGACACCAAGAGCATGGCATGATAAGATAGCATACTATCTTGTCTCTATTGGTTTTCATGTTGAAAATTAAGATCACTCTCTTTATGGGTCTCACAGTGATAGTGGCATTGTTGTGATTACCTTATATCTGGATGATTTGACTATTGGGGATGATAATGTGCAAGCGGTGGAGCTTTTGAAGAGTTTTCTCAAGTAAAAACTAATTGACATGTAAGATGGGAGAGCTTAAGTGCTTTCTTGGCATTGAGGTGATAAAAAGAGCAAAGGGGATATGACTCTCACAAGGGAAATACATCTTACATATATTGATGAAGTATGGTATATTTGATTGTAATCCAATCTCAATGCCATTGGATCCAATTGTTAAGCTAAGTGCTAATGTGTGTGAGATATTGAAGGATCCCACAATGTATAGAAAGATGATAGGAAGTTTGATCTTCACTACTATCACCAAGCTAGTTTGTAACTACACCCTTAGCTTGGAAAGTCAGTTTACATAGGTGCCTCATAAGTCTCATTTGGAAAGTGTAAGATGTATCCTTGTGGTATCTTAAGGCCACATCAGATTATGGTATCTTTTATGAGACAAACTCGGTGGTGTAGTCATTTGGTTATATTGATGTAGATTGGGCAAGTAGTGTGCCTAACAGGAAGTCCACCAGTGGTGGCTATGTATTTTTCTTTGGGAGTGGGGCTTTGACTTGGATTAGTAAGAAATATTCTATTGTTGCATTATAAAGTACATAGAGAGAGAGAGAGTACATGGGTGCTACTATGACAACACATGAGGTAGCTTAGATGTGAAAGCCATTTGATGATTTGGAAATACAAACAGATAGGAGAGTTGTCATTTGTTGTGACAATATGGGCAACATATATTTTTTGAGAAACCTAGTATTTCATACATGCATTAAGTATATCGAGGTTCATTAGCATTTCATTAGAGATCAAGTCTTGGTAGGTGTCATTAATCTCACATATGTGAGTATAGAGAAGCATGCTGTAGATATTTTCACCAAGGCCCTAGGAGTAGAAAAGGAACATGAGCTAATAGTCACATACCTAGATAACCATTTTCACATTCATATCATTGACATGGTTAGTACTTGCATCGACATATAATTTTAGTGATACTCTACAATTAGACATTAGTTTGGTCCACCTACCCAGGTTATGAGATATCTATCAAGTTATCTTTCTAGTTAACATGTTCACACTATGGACCACTTCTATAGTATGTATGTTATAATTGTTGTATTCTCTCTTTATTCACACTATGGACCTCTTGATAGATTGTTACTAATGGAGAAGAAGAAGAAGAAGAAGATAAGAGACTAGGGGTTTTCAACTTCCTATCTTGTGTGCATTCTGTGTGTGTCTAATAGGTCTTACAAGAGCCCAAGCTCCCTCTCTTCCCCCCCCAATCTTTTCAATCATGAAGTAGATACAATAATTGTATCACCACAAAAGAGACCATGAATTTTACATCTATTTTCACCAAACTCCACAATCAAGCTAATCTTGGCAAGTGTAGAAGATAATAGCAAATTCTTATTGATCTCTGATACTACGTAGCATCCATAAGTGGAAAAACACTGCCATTAACAATAGTTAACACAACATTTTCAACTCCTTTAATAGGATAAGAGGCGTTATTAGCACATGTCATAGTGCCACCTTAGGAGTAGGTTCAAGGAAAGCAAATGTACTGTGCAAAGAAGTAATATTCTTAGTGGCACCATGATCAAAGTGCCATACATTTGACTCCATAATAGACATAGAAGAATCATGTAAAGAAGAATTGATGGCACTATCTTATGAAGATCTTGATACTCTTGAGTTTAAGAAGTTTGATGCCCTAATGGAAAAGAGAGAAAGCCATAGAGAAAGGGAATATGAAGCTATAAGTAATAGATCAACTTAAAGCCCTATTGTCATTTCAACAGTAGCAACTATAATAATCAAATATCAACATTGATAATAGAAGAAGAAGAAAGCTAGAGAGAAAGGAAAAAACCTACACGTAATAGATCAGCTTGAAGCCCTATTGTCATTTCAATAGTAGCAACTACAATAATCAAATATTAACATTGACAATAGAAGAAGAACAACAACAACAACACGTGGTCGTATTTCCCATGGCATCTCATTATCCTTTTGTCGTCACCCTTGTGGGCAAACCACTAAGATCCATGGACTGCTTATTGCTTCAAGAGCTATGGCTACCTCTCACATAGCCATGTGCACTCTTCCACACACCAATGTAGTGAGCTTATCTTTAAATCTGATCAAGTACCTCCTCCCATGAATTCATAAATGGCTCCACAATTCGAGATACACTCTCCAGCAAGCCAAGCTCTGAGCTTTGACCTTCATAGCCCTGCATGCAAGAAAGGGGAAGAGAAGATGATGATGATGAAGAGAGGAGAAGAAGAGATTCACCATGGTCTCTCGCTACCTCACACACACTCTCTCTCCCTCTCTCATGCACAAGAAGAAAGCAAGAGCAAGAAGCAAGAAGAGAGCAAGTTTAGCCACACATAAGAATGAGTTTCTTTTTCATTTCTTGACTTTTATACCTACCCTTATGCATGGATCTTGGGTTTATTGGGGAGGTGGGTCATGTTGGGCATGTTCTGTGAAGTGGCTCTTGGAGGTTGCTGATGGTGAAGATAGATGATTGGTCGAAGAATGTCTCCATAGCTATTGGTTTGTAGCACCACCAGACAATGTTCCTGAAAAGAAAAATAATGCACTTCCTAGGGGATCATGGTGTGCATTAGATTGTGAAAGTGATGGTAGGACTAGGAGATGGGTCAAACCATAAGCCTAAGGTTTTGTCTCACATTTGAGGACCCAATTCTTGTAAATGGAGGTGCTGTGAGTGACTTAGGAAGATAGTGCTCGATATGCTCAATGCCCCACCCTCATAAGGTGCCACCAATGATCCATGGTGCTTAATGTTGTAAGGCCCCTATTATAAGGAGAAGCCAAATGTGAGCCCGAACATTGGTTGAGTCCTGAATTGTATATCAAACGAGGTCTATGTGATCAGATGGCAAAAAGGTGACCATTGTGGGTCTAATCTTTGGGTTGGACTGAGTAGTTAAGCTGGTAGAAACTCGAGGCACATTGCATCAAGTTGTGGGGTAAGGGAGTTAAAAGGGGCCCCTATTTTGGGGTCCAGGGGCCACGGAAGGGGCCCCTAGTGGCTGGGGGGTCCCAGGGAGGCCAACGGTCCCCCTGGAGGGGGTCTGGGGGCAGCACCCCCAGCCTGACGATAAAGGGAATATTCCTTGGTTGACTAGTGGAGGATCATATGGTAGGTCGGTCACGCCAACCTAACTGCCTTTGCGGGCTATAAAAGCTAAACCCCTTCACAGCCATTGATGATCTATCTTTCACCCAGTTAGAGTTGTTCTAGCTAGCCTTAAGCTCTTCACCTATCTTCTGTCTAGATCGCCATCTAAGCTTCACTATGGAAGCACAAGGGTGGACAAAGCCATCTCTGTATTAGTTGTTTGGAGCTAAAGAAATTTTATAATTCTCCTCTTTTCTATTGTGTACTCTCTGTCTCTATCTCTTTCTCAGATTATGTTCGCTGCCCCGTGTAATTTTTACATGGTATCAAAGCCCAGGGGGCTCTAGGGATCAAAGAGTGTGCAAGAGGCAAAGGCTTCAAAAACAAAGAGAAACAATGTCATTTTTCGAAAGCGGTTCTGGCTCTAGGGATTGAAGAGTGTGCAAAAGGCAAAGGCTTCAACAACAAAGAGAAACAATGTCATTTTTCGGAAGCAGTTCTGGCGCATTAGGAAGCGGTGTAGGAGGTGGTGCTGTTGTACGAGCTATTCAAACACTGAGGATTCATCCACCAACCTTCAGCAAAGGAAAGTTAGATGGTAAAAACTATACATTGTGGAAGTTCAAAATTACAACTATCCTTAATTCTTATGAGCTTTTGGAGACCGTGCTGGGGACTGATGTAGAACCACACCCTACCCCCGACCCATCAAATCCTAGTGTGATGATTCCTCCGAATGCAGATCTTCTACGAGCTTGGAAACAAAGGAATGGAGATGCATTGTGTGCCTTAGTTACAAGCTGTTCTGACAGTGTTCTGACTTTGATTCAACATACAACCAAAGCATCAGAGGCTTGGAATGTACTGAGGAGTCAGTATGAAACGCCAAACCAAACAAGGATTCAAAACTTGGAGAATCAACTAACAGTGGAGAAGTTTGCTGAAGGAGAGACAGCTGAAGCATTCATCACTCGGATTAAGAATCTGTGCGACTAGATGGCTGGTGCTAGGATACAAAAGACTAGTGAGGAGCTAGCTCGGAGATGTCTTCGGATTTGTCCACAAAATTTTGACCCTTAATACTTAGGTGAGACCTCAATCTTTGAGTTTTGAGGAGTTTTGTGCATTATTGCTAGAGGAGGAGTTGAGGCTGAAAGCCCAACAAGGAAGCAACAATGGAGATGTTGCATTCTCTGCCAATGCAAAAAGGTAAAGGTGGTTCCTCCACCAAAAATGATGGTGACAAAAATACGAAGGGTGGTAAGAAGAAGTTTCAAGGAGAGTGCTTCTACTACAAGACGAGAAGACATGCAATCGCAGATTATCGTGTCAAGAAGGCAAATGAAAAGAATGGTACCCTTAAAAGTAAAGGGAAAGAGACAACCAATACGGATGAAGTAGAGTTGGAGTTATTCATAGCGACCATTGAGGAGGTGTGCTTCTTAGCACAAGAAGAATCTACCACTGACTCATGGGTGTTGGATAGTGGGGCCTCCCATCACATGACCAACAAGAAAGGTCTATAAAATTCTATGCAACCACTACAAGAATCCATCACTATGATGGTTGGAAATGATGCAAAATGTCTTGCTGCGAACACAAGTACTATTTCATTTGTTGCTGCAAATGGTGATGTCAAAAAGCTTTCAAATGTGTAGTACGTTCCCAAAATTAGGAGAAATCTGTTATCAGTTTGCTGCCATAACTGATCTTGGTCGTGAAGTGAGGTTCAAGAAGACAGGTGTAAAAATTCTTGACAATGATGGCAAAGTTGTTGGCAAAGGAGAAAGAAGGAACAACCTATATGAGCTAAGTGCTCTTACAGCCACCGTTGGAGTGGGCACAAGTAAGCTTTGGCATGAAAGGTTTGGATACATTGGATTTGTAGTGTTGAAGGAGATGCACAAGCAAGGTATGGTTGCTCACCTACCTGCAATGATTGAATTGAAGGAACCATGTGAAGCTTGTATGATGGGCAAGCAATAGAGAAAGGCATTTTCACAAGAAAGCAAGAATAGAGCACATGCTTCTCTAGAGTTGGTGCATGCTAACTTATGCGGAAAGATGCCTACATTAGCCTTGGGGGGGATCTTCTTATTTTATGTTGATTGTCGACGACTACAGTACCAAGGAGGTCTCAAAGAATAGAGGAGCAAAGGAGGCCTTCTACTCACATAGTCAATATGGCCTTGATGGCTAAGATTATGAGAGAAGTAAAGGAGCCAACTGACTTAGAAGAAGCGCTTGCAGATCCAGCATAGAAGGTAGCTATGCAAGTTGAGTATGACAGCATAATGAAGAATGACACTTGGGAGCTAGTGGATCAGCCAGCAAAGCAGAAGGTTACATTAGGAAAAAAATGAACTCACAAACGGGCCTTTTAGCCCCCCTCTCTCCTCCTTAAAACAAGGAAAAGAGGAGAGGAGAATAGTAAAATAATCCTCCTCTCTCGATGGAAAAAGTTACATTTTGCAGTTCCTGATCGAAGTAATGGTGGAGGAAAAACAAGATTGGCCAAAGCTAAGGTTTGGATAAGTCTTAACAAATTGGCTCCCTTACTTCACAAGATGGTGTTTAACAATGAAGATAAGTAAGAATTTATCAAGGCTACGCATAGCTTCTATGAAAACATGGTGGAAGCATGGGGCAAAAGCTCTATCACACATTACATGGTGCGTACTAAGTTAATATTTTAAAATTGTATGAATTGTATAAACTATTGAGCATAGTTTTACTCATATTTGATATGTGTCTTTGTAGCATATCCTTGAGGCACATGAGCCACACTTTGCAAAAAAGGGAAGCATCGGAATTTGGTCCACACAAGGGATGGAAAATTCACATTGGATAGCACGTGGTGCCTATCAAAGAAAAACTAATCATGGTGGAGGGGTGAATGGTAGCAATCCAATGATCCAATTGCTATCTTGGTGGTATAGGATTATAGTAGCGAATGAAGCTAAACTCTGACAAAAGAGAGCAAATGAAAGTGCTGATGAATCGGCTACAGACATGATGGAATCATGTTGTGTCACTAAAAGAGTGCGTTATGAAGCCTCAAGTGCCAAAGAAAACCATGCCAAGTGGCTAGAAACAAGGCTTCGACAAGGCAGCAAATGGGTTCGAAGAGAGCTAAGATAGTAAGATGAATAATGTGAGTTAGTGTGAATGCAATTCATAGTTTAAGAGAGAAAGAGAGATGTGCATCTATGTGAATGAGTCTCACAGTTTAGGGTTATAAAAAAGAGGGTTTCACTTTCTATCTTATTCATTGAGTTCTCACATCTCTTATGCATGAAAGATGGCTAGGTCTAAGGTAGTTGCAAATAAGCTTCCGCTCAGAGCCCCATATCGTGTTCAGCCCCTTGGAACTAGCTCAGATGCACCCCCTTCTCAACCTAATCCACCTTCCTCAAGCCACCCTCACAAGGATCCTCCTCAGCATCCCCATAACAAACACAAGTGGAAGTCAGGTACAGTGGCCTTGAGAAAAATTAGGAGGTATCAATGCTCTTTTGATCTCATCATTTCGAAGACAAGCATCTCGAGACTTGTTCACGAGATTGTACAAGACCTCTACCACACAGAAAGCAGGAGGTGGTTTTTGGCACAAGGTCAGCATAGGCCTGATCGCTTCACAAAAGAATGTCTTCATGCTCTACAATGTGCTATAGAGGCCTTTTTAGTTGACTTGATGACTGATGCTCAACGTTGTGAAATACATGCGAAGTGCATCACTGTAACTCCCAAGGACTTCCAACTTGTAAGAAATATTCAAGTAGTGAAGGATGCATTCATTCCAATGGAATGAACACAGTTTGTAATGTTATCTTTTTTGGCATAGTGTTATCCTCATGCATTAGACATATGACTATGTCCTAGTGCAAAACTATTGTATGCGCCCTTAAAATATGAATTAAAATTTTACACTTGTCCTTCACTCTCAACTTTGACTGCGCATCTTCGTTGTATTTTCAATTCTTACTTACAATTTTTGTTAGCGCTGTCAATTTCAATAGGAATAACATGCAAAAAATTGCAATTTCTTGTTGCAAACTTTATTCCTGATGCCTCTGTATAGTCTATGTGGTGTGAAGTTTTTAAGGTCCAGTAGTCACGATGTTGATTTCTCAATTATCAATCCATCCATAATTTTGGTGTGTGATAATTTTTAAAATACTAAAATTTATCGGAATGCGACGAAAATTCACGCGCGCACTCCAAGAGCCCCCTTTTTTTTTGAAAAAAAAGTGCCACCTAATGAGTGTGTGTGTGAAGTTTTGTTGCATTCCGATAAAAGGTTATGGATTTACGATCACACGATGGACAATGCGTATGAAGTTGCATTAACCCGATTTTGGGGTTTAAATGGGTTAAAAGTTCATTCTTCTTTTCATTTTCACATCCCCAACCTCTGTCTCTTCTCCGTCTTGCCCTCCTCAAGCTTGCATGGCACGCACAAGCAAGCATGTTGCCGTTTTGGTCTCGGGAAAACATCACACTAAGGCCCGCCACCTAGACCACAAGGTGGAGCCTCCTCTAGTGCAGCAACAGGTGCTCCCCATAGAGCACAAGGACCACCACAGAAGAAGAGGAGATGGAAACCGGGCACTGTCGCCCTTCGAGAGATAAGGAGAATCCAACGCGGATACGAGCTTCTCATCCCAAAAAGTTCTTTTCATAAGGTTGTTTGAGAAGTCATGCAAGACTTGGAGCTGAAAGGGATGGGAAGATTTTGGGCACGAGTGCGGGATGGCCCACCAGTAGGAAGGTGGATTGCTGCAGCTATGGAGGCCCTACAAACAGCTGTAGAGGGATTTCTCATCGAATTGTTCAATGATACATAGCTTGTGGCCATCCATGCAAAGCATGTCATAATCACAGATAAAGACATGAACTTTATCATTCGGCTTCGACACGGCAAGGGGACTCTGCCATAGTTTACTAGATTAATGATGCAAGGTCTGTAATGAGTGTTATAGCGCCATAACATCCTGGAAGGCCAAAAAAAATTTTATATTCTGCCATATTGGAATATTTATTTATATATACATAATATCTCATGCAATGTGTACTGAATTCAAATAATTGAGTAAAGTTGTTTTGTTTTGTTTCTTGAAACTCATGACTCTTAATTTTTTTTAAATGTATAAAAGCATCAAAAGTAGTAATACGTACGTATACAAGTTACATTATTGCTTATGCACAATTGCAAGTGCAGTACTATGCGTTGAATTATGTTAATGTATGTGGATGTGTCATTCACGTACCATACATTATCATCACACTTACACAATCGCAAGTATAGTACTACGCGTTGAATTATATTAACATATACGAATGTCTCATTCACGTACCACACATTATTGTCACACTTATATGAACCACATATTTATTTAATAAATATTTATTTGTAGGGACAAAGTAAAGTATCTTATATTCATAAGAAAAAATACATGTGATGTTAGTGATGGCAGATACAAAAAGCCGATAGCCAACAAGAACTCTCAATTGTTCCTTGGCTTTTTCATCGGTGGAGAGGAGGGGCCAGCTTTTGATGAAAACATAAGTTCCTTCTTTGCTTACAAAATGATGCGCTCCCCCTTCAGCTCTTTCTCCAGGAGAAGCAGATTTGACACTTTAGCAAGGTTGCTTAATGTAGCAAGTACACACATTGCTCCACCACGCGTTTGGTCAAACAAGTAAAGAAGATTTGACTGCTTGATTAGCACCACCTTCTCTAAGCTAGATGTCACAGGTATCGCTCGAAAAGGTCCAAACTTGGTCAAAGCTTGAATTTTCATAATTATTTCTTGCCCTCCTGGTGAGTACTTCTTATGGAAGACCACCAAATCTGCAACAAGGTTACCAATATACTCCTTCAGAGCTGAATCCTTCCGTCGATCCGCATGTCGAGCTCCTCCTTGCCTTGATGCAAACTCATCTATATATAGTATGTCCTGAATGACAAAGTCAAATCAAAAAATATATTTAGCGACTAACCTAGAGTTTTCAAAAAGCGATGAAACTTGACAGTAGGGTGCGTCAGGTCCCTCGGAGTCCATCGATGAAATCTTGGCAAAAAATGATGCCTCAGCTACCATGTTCAAAGTTTGGCGTCTAGGGCCACTTTCCCTAGCCAACTAGTGGAGGCTCATATGGTAGGTCGATCACGCCGACCTAACCGCCTTCGCAGGCTATAAAAGCTAAACCCCTTCATAGCCATCGATAATCTATCTTTCACCCAGTCTGAGTTGTTGCAGCTAGCGTTAAGCCCTTCACCTATCTTCTGTCTAGATCGCCATCTAAGCTTCACTGTGGAAGTGCATGAGTGGACAGAGCCATCTCTGTGTATCAGTTGTTTGGAGCTAAATAAATTTTCTAATTATCCTCTTTTCTATTGTGTGCTCTCTATCTCTATCTCTTTCTCAGATTCTGTTCGTTGTGCTGTGTAATTTTTACATATAGATCTATTAATCATGTCCTACCCTTGATGTGCCCTAAGTTGTGATGTGGGGAAGGGGCTAGGGTGCTCCCTAGGTGTAGTGCTTGTGATTCTTGTAAAGTACAGATGGGTTGATTTCATTGTTGTGTCCCTATTCTTTCCACTTCTTTCTCTTCTTGTCCTTTTCCTTTTTCTTGTCTTTTTCTTTTTCCTTCTTTTGCTTTTCCTTTCCTTCTCTTTTTTTTCTTTCTTTTCTTTTCTTATATTTTCTCTTTTTCTTTTCTTTTAATTATAAAGGGAGCTAACTAAGAGGCATCATGTTCATGAGGAGGGGTTGGGTTGCATGGCACCTTAAGGGCTTTGCTTAGGAAGGCAAATACCCCTTCAAATTAGCTCTTTCATTGAGTGGTGTAGATGACTAAAATAGGTGGTTACACCCAATGAATCTATTGTCACTCATGTTTTCTAATAGGTTCATACAAAATGTTAGTAAAATAGGATGGCTGTCATCATGAGGCACACCATTGCACAACTACTATCTATTTTGACATTGAAATAAAAAAAGAGGGGCGGAAACCACTCTTCCTTTGCAGTAGGTTTTTTTAAAAAATAGTATTCACAATAGAGGAGATAGTTACAAGTGGTGATTAATGTAGGATCGGGGCATGAGGAGAAGTCTTTGAGAAAACCTGCTATGGATGGGCAGAGGCCCATGCTTTCTTTAGGGGTTGAGGCATTTATGTTGTAGATCAAAGGGAAGTCATAACTACCATCCATCTCCCAATTGACATCAACTCCAATCCTTCTTGGATAGGGCAGATGTTTTTGCACCACCTAGACTGAGCCTCGTACCCCAAAACCCTCTGAGGTATCTCCACTCCCTTATCTTCTCAGTAATCTGCAGGTTCTTGCACCTCATGGGGTGTCTCATTTGTTCATCTAGTGATATCTTTTCTAGCCTGATTTTGGTACTAGGAGTACTTAAGGTGGCATTCACCTACCTTTGTTCCTACCACAATGCTGGAATTTGTTGCCGCTCCTAATTTTTGCATTCTACTTGTTTCCTCACAATGGCTTGCTCGTGGAGATTTTCTTGAAGTTGGTTGTGTAGCTTTGCCAGCTTCTTTGTGGTGTCCTCATCTTTTTGGGTCCTTGCCACCTGCAAACCTTTCCTTGCCTCCTCTCTTTGCCCCTTCAGCTCCTCCATTTCCAACTCTAGGCACTTGTTTTCCTTGGAGTTAACATACACGTTTTCTACAACAATGCGATTATTGCTTTCTTCATTGTACAAATCCTTTAAGCTCTCTTCTCCTTCTCTTGCCTTTAGGGCCTCTTCTAATACAATCGTCCCTTTGTTTAACATGGTCATTATCCTTGTTCTTTCTACCTTATAGGATACAAAGGAAATCTTCTATTCTACCACCTCTACCAAGTGTAGCCTTTTTCTACTCCATCATCTTGTCAAGTTGTCTTTGAAGCTCTTTTACCAATTCATCATGATCTTTAGTGTTGCGCATGGCTAAAGTCATTGAAGTAGTTGATACTTCTAAATGGGATATATTTGGCCCTTGGTGTGATTCTGCATCGACTCTACTTTGATGGGCTCTTTGTTCTTGCAACAAGGGGGTTTTCCTTGTTAAGTGTAGGCACCATTTCTTGCCCTTTGCTCACTAAGTACTGCATCCAAGCCATGATGTTGCTTTCATTGAATGCCCCTTTAGCAATTCCTTGTGTTGGCATGATTTTTAGGGTAGCCACGACTTGTGGGATTGCATGTAGGGGCTTTACCCTTGCCTTCTTCCACCAGTCTTGGTCATCATGCCTCTTTTGCAACTGTACTTTTGCTTGGAATGTCATCTCATGCTCGGCTCATCATCATCAATTCTTGAGACTGCATGGGTTACTCCATTGATCTTTGAATGGCTAGGGCTATCTCCTCCTCCTCCTGTTGCCTCAGTCGCTTTTCCTCCTCTTTGCTATATTAGGGAATTTGAAAATTTTCATATAGTTTGGGAATTCCCAAATAGTTAATAGTTAACCACATAATCAAATCATGTCCCCTTACTTGAAAGTGGAGTCTACCCTAATTACTATATAGGTTGTCTTCCCAAGTCTCACTTTGAAACATGGGTTAAGATTCAGCAACATGGCCAAATCTTTACCCCTTACTTGAAAGTGGGATTTGGGAGATCCCCAAATTCTCTAATATGGTGTTTTTGGCATCTCACTGCTTTCTTCATAGGTGGACCGGGTTCTTTTTATGGGGATTTTAAGCTGATCTTTTTTCTCCCCCCAACTCAACAACTCTGAGCCTTGCTGTTTTTATTGACTGTCCTCTCGCTCGAGGTCTCTTACTATTGAGTGGGTCAGTCAATCTCCTTTCCACTAGCAACTCTTTCTATATTTTCCTACTGTTTCTTATGGAATTCATTGTCCCCCTATTTTCCTACTAAAATTGCTGAGGTGGGGGAGCAATGCTCCTCTTGGATAGGCAATAGCTCCGAGGTCTCCTCTACTACTTCTCTTTCTCCCCTTGAGCTTCTTGATTTATGGCTGTTAGAACTCCTCCAATACCTATGGTTGGTTTAATCCTTGGGTGTAGGTTTTTTCTTCTTTAACTTCGTTGTGGTAGCCGAAGACTCCCCTCCTCTGCTTCCCTTGATGCTATGGCTAGTATGTTTGTTAATGCTTGGATTGTCTTCTAGATGTAGGCATTCCAATTTAGCTCATCTAGGGTGTTCGCTGCAAGGATTTCCAGTAATGGTACACCTATTCTATTCATGAGAGCATTATATCTCTAGCTTGAGAAGAGGGTATGGACCATTTTTGCTTGCAGTCAAATGGTGGGGCTAGGAATGTCATCAAGTTGATCCCATCATTTGTGTAGACCTTTTTGTCCATCCCCAACATCCCCTATATGTCCCTCTGTGGTCTCTTCTCTAGCTTATCTACTAATCCTAGGGCCTTCACCACAATTTTTGGATTAAGGCAACTTCCACCCTTCTAAAGGTCTCTCCTTGCCTGATGGTTACGGTGCCACTATTCTTTTGTACATCAAAAGTTCTCAAGGATTCTGTACATTTGTTGTGGTCAATGTCTTGCCTCACCTTTTCCAAGTACTTGGCAAGATTACATCGTTCTATCATTTGTGTCATTGCCTCTTCGAATGTCACCACTCCTTCCAGATTGTGGATATTGTGGTATTTTAATTGGTTGAATGCTTGTATCTCCATGGTTAATCCATATCTTCTATGCTCCTCCTCCTAGAAGGGGATCCTATTTGCTTTATCTTATTGACCTACCATTTAGGTTCCTGTCACCATGCACAAAATAGCCCACAATTAGTTCTCTTTAAAGGGAATCTCTTGCACTAAAGGTAAAGTGATTAGAAAGATTAGTGTCCGATGATAAAGGATAGAACCCACAAAATGAGAATTCTCACATTAATCAATCCACACATTTTTACACATTCATTATTCCCTTTAAAATTAAATTCTTATTTTTAGTTTTCATCCATTTTCCACTTTCCCCCCCCCCTTGGAAAGGATGAAAATCCTTTTGAGGATTGTGAAAGTCAAGGTGTATGGACATGCCCCTTACTTTCTCAAGTGCAAGTCATAGAACTTAGAGTTATACTCTAGAGTTTCATAGCAGTCCATATCTTATAGGCAAATGCCCACTTGCATGATATAAGCTAATACATCAATCAAGAGGTCACTAGAGCTAAGTGCACTTGCAATGTGGAGTTCCTCTTCCATTAATATATTATCCAAGTATGGGTGGAGTAAGATATTGTCTTCTAATGGTTGATTCCTTGTTATGGCTAACACTCTAAGTGAGGTTGGGGCCACATAGGTCCGATCATACTTAGAAGTCTTGATGGCATAACATTGCTCCGTAGATCATGATTTGGTAACCTTCTTGAGCCCATGAAAGGTGCAAATCATAAAACTTGTGTAAGAAATTGAAACCACAAGCAGCTCAAGAAGACTCTACTTGAACAATAAGTACCTCTCTTCCCATGCATTGACAAAAATGGAAGGCCACTCTTGGCTCTGTAAAATAGGGTAAATATGTATAAAAAAGAGTGCAGTAGCCCATTCAAGGATTCATTCATGCTCATGGAAGAAGAAAGAAGGAAGCTCTGAATATTGTTTGTGTCTATGTCTATGGAGTAGCAACTCTCTCCTATCAAGTGAGCCTCTTGTTTCACTTTTTGATCTTTATTATCAAGACTTGTGGGCTGAACTAAAAGGCCCAAGAGTGCTCTTTAATGAACTAAATTTCTATTTTACAAAGCATCTCTTGCACGGTTCAAGAGGTACATGCATTTCTGAAGAAAAAGAGAAGGGCAATGTCTTATGTACCTACCTCTTGATGTAGACTCTCTTCTCTAACAAGAAGAGATCTTGGGAGACATAAAGCTCTGATTTTGGAGTGTTATATGCAGCCCATAACTCTCTTTGTGGATTGAATCATGTCACACTAATGCTCCATTTCTATTCTCATGGTTTATGAAGAGGACATACTCTATTTTCACTTGTAATTGTTGCATCTAAACACTCTTGCCTTGAAAGGGCATTGTAAATATTCTTTGGGAGATTATTTGTGTCATCTTGGAATAATCTTAGTAGCCAAAAATAGAGTATTTATGGGCTGAAGATTTATTTTTGATCCTCTTCTTTAATCTTGGTAGAACATGGGTTGTTCATGGTTCATATGAGTGTCTACAAGCTTTACTCTTTGAAAGTAAGTTTCAAGGATATCTTTTGGCACTATTATGAGATACTTTTGGTATCTTCATCTCAGCCTAAAATAGGGTATTCATGGGCTGAAACCTATAAACACAGATTCTACTTCATCTATAATCATTGCAAGTACAAACAAGACCTGTAATTCCCTCTACATAGTATCTTGCTTCATCTTCATTCGAGGAAGGTTTCAAAGAAGTCTTTTGGTGAACTCTTGTTATGTTTTGGAATTGATCTTGGCTATCCATAACATTCAATTCACAAGCTGAAGCTTTTATGTAGCTATTTTATTCAAGTTTTGTTGATCTAAGTCATAAATCACATTATCTTTTTATGAAAAACTAGCAACAATGAAGCTAGTTCCATGACCTTGAATCGTTCAAAGGCTCATATAGGCAGTCTTTATCTTGAACCTCTATCTTCATTGTACTAATCAGTTGAAAAGAGAAAGTGTCTTGAAGATCTTCTTCATGCCTAGTCTGAAATAGGCAGCTATATTCATATGCAAGGAAGGGCAAGACTCTTCTTGTATCAATTGAAGTTGTCCTCCTGTTTGCAATTCATCCATCTTTGTGGTCATAAGTTTCAATCTCTTAACCCATTTATTCAACCATCTTTTGTATAAATTTGTCTTTCCAAGATTAGTCAAAATATGTAGAGAACTGAAGGTTGTGAAGTTCATCTTGAACCTATAAACATTCACTTAAATCTACTTATCTCTTGAGTACACATCTCCATCTATCTTGCCTAGTTTTCTTGCCAAACCCCTGTGGTGACCTTCAACCCTACGTGTTGCGACATTGGTGAACCCAACATGAAGATTGGTTGTAAGAAAACTCCAAGATGGGGGATTCTTCAAGAGATACTCTATATCAAGTTGTGCGCATACTATAACAGACTCAGCAACAACAAATCCAAATGTTACAACAACAAAAACAAAGGCAAGATGAAGAGAAGATTGATTCCACAACTCTCAAGGCCCTAGAAGAAGTTGGGCGTGAATTAAAAAAATTTAATGGTCAAAATGTCTCTATTTTCATTCGCTCGTATGTTGAGAAAATGCTCTTCTTTGGTGTACCACAACATGCATGGAGTTGCTATTTTGCCAAACTAGCCAAGCACGGTCTTCAAGAGAGAATCCATGGTCTTTTTCAGCGAGATCCAGATTGGGCTGCATTCAAAAAAGCCCTACGCGAAGAATTCTTCTTAGAAAGCTCTAGCCTTATGAGGAAGAAAAGTTTCACTGAAGGTTTAGCTGTAACAGCTTTATACCATGAGTTTGAAAATAAATTTGGACAACTTGATGCTAAAGACCAACAAATCATGGAAGATCAGAAGATTGAATTATTCCTTAAGGCTGCAGATCCCATCCTGCAAGAGAAGCTTGTTGATCGCCTAGAGGATGCTACCTCCAAAACAGGAGCCAAAACTGCATGGACAGATGTTACTGATGCAGTAAACATGATTTCTCAAAGGGATCGGATGTGACTAAGATTGGGCTCTACTTCAACTCCAACAACTCCATTGATGGAGCCTGTTCCACCTCCAAAAACCCCTATCTCTTTGACTAATCAACCATCTCTTCCTTCTTTTGTTCCTTCTGTTCCACCTCTTAAAAATGATGTCATGGATGAACTCATTAAAAGCATGAAAGATTTTCATCTAAATCTTACAGAAATTAGTTCCAAAGTGGAGAAGCTGGATATCAAAGTTGAAGAACGAGGATGATCATTGAATCAAAGACCCATAAGAGAAGGTTATAAGAAGCGTTGTATTTGGTGTGACAGCCAACAACATGACAAGAGGGAATGTACTGCCTTTCTTGAGGCTGAAGCGCATAAGCTCATCTTCTGGAAAGACAGAAAAATTCATGCAGCGGAAACTGGTCTTCCACTCAAGCCAAATTTTGGGAATAGTGGAATGAAGAAAAGATTAGAAGATTTAGCGGTAAAAAATGCCTACGAAGCAATTGATGCAACTACCTATGGGCTACAAATTAATTCAACTAAATCTAATTTGAAAGCATGTAAAGCTTATGTGCAATCTAAAGTATGGGTGCATGCATTAGATCAAATGGAGCGTTGCAAAGTAGCCAAAGATGATTTGACTAATGCTAGCCAGTGCATTTAAGGAATAACTGGTTGGAAAAAACCGGTAGATTCTTTTTCCGTCTTTGCACATTTGGTTGGAGTCAATCATAAAGAAGTATTGGTTGAAGAAAAGAGAAGAAAAGAAGATGAACCTAGCTCTTCCCTTTCTAGCCCTCTGAAATGGGTAACTAGAAGAATGCTTGAACAACCAAAGCATGTTGAAAACACAACCCTAGACCAAGAGATGGAAGGTGTGCCACAAACTAAGAAGGCCGAAGGAAAGAAGAAAGGCAAGCAACCAAGCTACAAATCGAATCTAATATAGAAACTGCAACTGATCTCAAATGAGTCCTAGGAGAGCGAATTCTGGGAAGTAAAATTGAGTTCACCTTAGGCGAAATTCTTGGAATTACCAAACGTGAATTTCATGATGTAATTATTGATGTAATCAAAAGAAAAAGACAATATGTTGGTGATGATATTGAAGAAACAGTACATGCTTTTTTGCAACCTCTTCAAGTATTTGTGTAGAATGAAGAGAAGCTGAATGCAGAAGAAATTCAACTTAGAGCAGTTAAAGAATTAATTGGATCAATTGAAGTTGAAGATAAAGAAAGCATGAAAGCAAAAATTGAAGAAGTAAAGACTGAAAATGTAATGGTCAGCTCCTCCAAACTAGTTGGGCAACGTGTCTCTCAAAAAGAAGGTCATCTATGGCACATACATGATGAGGAAGAAGCTCAATTCATTCCAAGTAGTCACTACTCTTGTACGCATTGGGAAAGAGCAACAACGGAGACAGTCATCAAAATTGGAGAGAAAGAAAAACCATGCATTGCACTCTCAGACCATGGTTCTAAGATAAACGTCATGGCTATGAGTCTCTATGAAAGCAGCGGATGGCCCATAGATGTTGTTCTAGGCTGGCGAATGAGAGCTACAAACAATTCTTTTGGAGAGTTATATGTTGCATGTCCTAATGTGCAGGTAACTATTGGAGACATAAAAGATAACTTTCATTTATTTGAGCAAGACTCTCGTAGTTACCCTATCATTCTTGGGCAACCTTACATTTATGAAGCCTGCTTGGAAACAAAAGCTCTTGATGATGGTTCTTCCTATGCTCGAATCTGAAGTAAGCATAATGAACGAGCTGTCCAATTTCTTACTGTGTGTGTTAATCATCATCAAAATAGAGATCGATTGCAAGATTATCCTATGCCTCATAATGCCCTAGAATTCAAGGGTTTTTGGGGTGCACTATTGTAAAAGGAGGCTATGGTAGTGCTTCATGTAAAAATATTAAGCCTCCTCATGCTATAGAAGCTGTTTCTAGCAAATCTACATGTATGTACAACCAACAGTATGGGTTGTTATAAGTCTCTTCTAGCCATGACTAGAGCTGAAAGAAAATATTTATGTCATGTAAAAAGGGAGCTAAAAACTTACAATATGATGGCTGAAAATGAAGATATTTCAGGCATCTTTTTTGGGCTAATTACTACTGACACATTGGCTAAAATATATGCAGCTATTCATGCAAAAAATTAGGCTAAAAATCAGTCTATAAAAGTATGTACATTGGATTTTTATCAAGCAATTCAAGAATTTGTTGAACAAGAAGATATTGGTTTCCTTAACAAGGCTAAAGCGGCAGTGGAAACAAAATACAAGACGGTGGATAAGAAAGTCAAGCATGTGGCAATCCCACTGCCTTCTGAAAGTGAAGGGCTGGCTGAAAGGGTTGCAAATCAACCAAGTCTTTGTGACCCTACCAACATTGGTCACAAGTTTACATTGGAAAGTATAAAAGAGCTCAAAATAGGTGATAACTCTTTCCTTTTATCAGCTGAAAAACACTCTTTTATGCAAATGCTAATGAAACATGGCAAAGCTTTTGCATTTAAGCCAAGTGAAATAGGCTGTGTGGATCCAAATATTGTGGCTCCTATCGTCATTTTTATGGTTCCACATGTGCCTTAGAACCTAAAGTCTATTCCTGTTCCAAGGGTGCATTTGCCCAAATTACTAGAGCTTCTAAATAAAAAGATCAGAATGAAGATTTTAGAACCTTCTTCAGCACCTTACTCAAATCGATGGTTTACTCTGCCCAAGAAAAATGGATCTTTACAATTCATTCAAGATCTATAGCTTGTTAATTGAGTCACAATGCGAAATGTTGGTTCGGGTCCAATTATTGACGATTTTGTTGAAGCTTTTGCAGGTAGAGCAATTTATTCCATGGGCGACCTATATTCAGGATATGACCAATTTCAGCTTTCATTAGAAAGCCGAGACATTACCACAATGAAGACACCTCTTGGATTGGTCCGCATGTGTATTCTACCGCAAGGTGCGACAAATTCTGTAGCCCATATGATGAACGCCATGCACAAAGTCTTACATAGCTTACTCTTCCTTTTCTTGATGATATACCTATCAAGGGATGTGAAGTCTATGAAAGGAATGACGAGCTTGGCGAACATGGCTGCAAGACATTTGTAGTTAAACATATTCATGATTGTGACAGGATTTTGACAAGGCTAGAAGAAGTTCATCTTACCCTTTCTGGAGCTAAATCGATTTTTGGAGTTGAAGAATTTCTAGTGGTCATGACATCTGTGTGGCCCCTACGGACGTAAACCTTCACCAATCAAGATAGATGCCATCAGCAGAATGCAAGAAAAATGTACAAATATTTCAGAGGTGAGAAGATTTATTGGCGCATGTGTATTCTATCACATATGGATACCACATTTTGCTCATGTAGCCGAAAATCTTTATCAATTAGTAAGAAGAGCATACTCTCACTAAACACAAATTAAAGAAGTTGTTAATTTCAGCCCCCACTCTCAAAAGGGTTGAATATTCAAATGGACAACCCATCATCCTTACTGTAGATACAAGTCTGATTGGGATAGGATGGGCTATTGGCCAAGAAGATCTTGAAGGTAACAGGTATGCAATTCGTTTTGGAGAAAATGTTCTAAATTAACGTCAAAGAAGGTATGCACAAGTAAAAAGGGAATTACAGGGAGTTGTAACAACATTAGAGTGTGATTGTGAATACTTTATAGGTGCTCCTGTAGTGATAGAAACCGATTGTCTTCCACTCTTGGGCATGATTGCTACCTGCTCAACACCCAACATTGCTATGCTAAGATGGATTGCATATATTAAATCTCTCAACCCGGAGTTAAAGCATATTGCAAGAAAGGAGAATCCAGTTTGCTGACATGTTTTCACGCACAAGGTATGACAATGAAGAGAAGCTGATGGAAGAAGATGAAGTTGAAGAGTCTATACTTGCTGAATTTCATTCCATGACTGCTGAAAATACATTTTTAGGTGTTGCATATGTAGAACAAAAGATGAAAACAACAAGAATAGCTAATCTTTTTAATGGTACATCATTAAGTATAACAAGAACAGAAAAATGTACTACTGTAAATCAGAAAACAACAACAAAGATTAAAGATTTGCCTATGGAAGAAGGGTGGTCAACTAGGCATGCTCATTACATTTCTCAAGTTCTAGCTCATTTCCTTGAAGAAGATTGTGAAGAAGATTGGCTGAAGATCGGCCAACATTTGAGCACAATGAAGAAGAAGGAGACTTGGACTAATGAGGAGTTCAAGCATATTAAGAGGAAAGCTTATGGATTATTTCTTAAAAATGGGCATCTATGGAATCACACAAAGAAGAAAAAATGAGCACATGTTCGAGTTTTAGGTAACAAAAGATTGCAACAACAGGTAATGAAGGAATTTTATGAAAGTTTGTGGGCTGGCCATAAAGGCATATGGGGAACCTTTATTAAAGTCCAAGAAAAATACTGGTGGCAGAACATGTATCGAGACATAGAGCATTTTGTTGAAAGTTGATATGTGTGTCAGATGTACTCTATGTTAAGCATCGAGATGGGTTATAACCAACTTATCCCTTTTCTATACATTATAGATGGGTTATTAATCTCGTAACCATGCCTACAGGGATATGGAATATGTGGTATTTAGTGCTTGTTGCAAGAGAGGATCTAACCAATCAAGTTGAAGCTAAAGCTTTAACAACCAAGACCACTCAAGTAGTTTGTTGCTTTTTTCTTGAAGAAGTATTTTGCAGATATGGTTGTGTCAGCAAAGTAACTGTAGATAGAGGAGAATTGGATGCGGATGAGGCACACAACTTCTTTGCTCAATTGGGTATTAAGTTGGCTTTGACATTAGTCTACAATCCTGAAGGCAATGGGAAAAGTGAGAGAGGGCATCAGCCTATTCTCAAAGCTCTAGCAAAGTCTTGTAGAGGAAAGATCAAAGAATGGCTTAAAATGCTGCATTTTGCATTACAAGCTGACCAGTCTACTCACAGTACCGTAATTGGTTATATGCCAACTAAACTTATACATGAGCAACAACCAATTATGCCAATTGAAGAATCCATTCTCACATGCAGTCTTCTACCTTGGGAGGAATGCATCAGTAGAGAAGAGTTGTTGACTTTGCGCATATGGCAGCTAGAAAGAAGGCCTGAAGATGTTCAAGCAGTTGTTGAGAAGTTAAAAATAGCAAGACTAAAGAACAAAAGAAGATTTGATAGGCAACATCAACTTTGGTCAAGAGCTATCCAAGAAAATGACAGGGTGCTTGTCTATGACAGTAGCCTAGACAATCAATACAGTGCTTCTAGGAAGATGGCAAAGTGTTGGTTTGGCCCGTATGTGGTAAAGGTAGTACATGACAATGCTACCTACTCATTGGCTAAATTAGATGGAACAAGTATAAAAATAACAATAGCTGGAAAACAATGGATCAAGCTCTTCAAACAAAGAGAATCATCTACCTATGAACTACAAGACTTAGAAGCAGGACAAGGACTTGAAGACATGGAAGAGGAAGATGACTTCAAAGATGAAGAAGAGGACATGACAGAAGAAGAAAGCTCCTAATTCATGAAGTGGCACATGCTAGAGGATTTGCATGTTAGGAGGGGGTGAATGTCATGGGATTCCTTGCCCATGGTTTAAAAATAAAACTTTTATCCTTTACATGCATCACTTAGTCACTTGTATTCTAGACATGCTACATAGAGACTTGCCTAGTGCAATAAATCTTAAACACCTAAGTCCACCAGCATCATATGGCATGGTGTAATAAAGATGAGGCTCTCAGCCTTAAAATACAATGAATTTATCATGGATCCTTGACAAGATGATTGATTTTGGTTACTTACTCTTATCCTTCCTTGCATTGCTTACATGAAGTTGCTACAAGTTCTGTAAGTCATTGAACATTAAACAAGAGAAATATGGTCATGAGTAGATGACTTGGTAGGTTCCCTTGTGTTATATTTTCTAGGAGCCAATGATGTGGTTGTGTACTTATGATATTCAAGAGTTTTTAGTGTATTCACAATCAAAGTCACAAAGAAGATGGAGTTGTCTAAGTTGACTAACGGTGGGACATTGTGTATGCATTAGCCTTGCTTATGATATTCAAGAGTTTTTAGTGTATTCACAATCAAAGTCACAAAGAAGATGGAGTTGTCTAAGTTGACTAACGGTGGGACATTGTGTATGCATTAGCCTTGCTTATGTGGACTTATTGTGGTTCATTTGAACTATATGAACCTTTCATTTTTTGCACTACATTTTTTGGGCTTCCTCAGGCTAAGAACGGAGCACATCTTGGATGCAGGAGAATGATGCTCATACACTACCACGCAAAGGAAATGAAACCATGCAATGACAAGCAACTCAAGAAGGCTCTACTTGAACTATAAATACCTCTCTTCCCATGCATTGACGAAAATGGAAGGCCACTCTTGGCTCTATAAAACAGGGTAAATATGTATAAAAAAGAGGGCAGTAGCCCATTCAGGGATTCATTCATGCGAATGGAAGAGGAAAGAAGGAAGCTCTGAACATTGTTTGTGTCTATGTCTATGGAGTAGCAACTCTCTCCTATCAAGTGAGCCTCTTGTTCCACTTTTTGATATTTATTATCAAGACTTGTGGGCTGAACTGAAAGGCCCAAGAATGCTCTTTAAAGAACGAAATGTCTATTTTACAAAGCGTCTCTTGCATGGTTCAAGAGGTACATGCATTTGTGAAGAAAAAGAGAAGGGCAATGTCTTATGTACCTACCTCTTGATGTAGACTCTCTAGAGATCTTGGGAGACATAAAGCTCTAATTTTGGAGTGTTATATGCAGCCCATAACTCTCTTTATGGACTGAATCATGTCACACTAATGTTCCATTTCTATTCTCATGGTTTATGAAGAGGACATACTCTATTTTCACTTGTAATTGCTGCATCTAAACACTCTTGCCTTGAAAGGGCATTGTAAATATTCTTTGGGAGATTATTTGTGTCATCTTGGAATAATCTTGGCAGCCCAAAATAGAGTATTTATGGGCTGAAGCTTTATTTGTGATCCTCTTCTTTAATCTTGGTAGAACATGGGTTATTCTTGGTTCATACGAGTGTCTACAAGCTTTACTCTTTGAAAGTAAGTTTCAAGGACATCTTTTGGCATTGTTATGAGATACTTTTGGTCTCTTCATCTCAGCCTAAAATAGGGTATTCATGGGCTAAAACCTATAAACACAAATTCTACTTCAGTTACAATCATTGCAAGTACAAACAAGACCTATAATTCCCTCTACATAGTATCTTGCTTCCTCTTCATTCAAGAAAGGTTTCAAAGAAGTCTTTTGGTGAATTCTTGTTATGTTTTGGAATTAATCTTGGCTGTCCATAATAGTCAATTAGCTAAAGCTTTTATGGAGCTATTTTATTCAAGTTTTGTTGATCGAAGTCATAAATCACATGATCTTTTTATGAAAAACTAGCAACAGTGAAGCTAGTTCCATAACCTTAAATCATTCAAAGGATGATATAGGCAATCTTAATCTTGAACCTTTATCTTCATTATACTAATCAGTTGAAAAGAGAAAAGTGTCTTGAAGAGATTCTTCATGCCTAGGCTAAAATAGGTAGCTATATTCATAGGAAACGAAGGGCAAGACTCTTCTTGTATCAATTGAAGTTGTCCTCCTGTTTGCAATTCATCCATCTTTGTGACCATAAGTTTCAATCTCTTAACCCATTTATTCAAACATCTTATGTATAAATATTTCTTTCCAAGATTAGTCAAAATATACAGAGAATTAAAGGTTGTGAAGTTCATCTTGAACCTATAAACATTCACTTAAATCTACTTATCTCTGGAGGACACATCTCCATCTATCTTGCCCCGGGGGGTCCACTAAACACCATATTGGAAAATATGGAAATTTCCCATAAGTTTGGGACATGTGGTCAAATCTTTGGATTTGTCATAACTTGAACACTATAACTCCAAATCGAGCGCTCTATAGGTCAATAGATTCCATTTTTCAAGTGCTTTCCAATGATAGGTCACATCATATGGTTTTGAGAAACTTGTGGAAATGTTATCCGGGTGCCACATTTTTAGTATTCAAAAAACGGAAATTGGGAGATTCCCAAACTCACTAATATTGTGTTACTAGGGTTTACCATATGGTACCACGTGAGTGTAAGGGAGGGGGCTATTTAAGGGAAAGAATATACATTTTATAAGGTAAGGTCCCATAAATAGGGGGTAGATAAGGGATATTTTCATATATTTCTTGCATGCAGGTGACGTCTCCTTATTATTACTAGTGATTCCCCCGTGTATCTTGCCCAGTTTTCTTGCCAAACCCCTATGGTGGCCTTCAACCCTATGCGGTGCGACAATGTATGGTTTTGAAAATTAAGAGGTCCAATAGCATGGGCATGCTTGGTGCTATTGCTGGCCCTAGGCAATGCAACAATCTCGTTTAGAGTAAAGGCACGAAAAGAAATATTTTTGCACCTTCATAATGTTAGTTTGTTGATGGGAAAAATGTTTGAGCACTATGAATCATACACAATTGCGTTGCATGCAATGCATGGTATCATCTTGGATGCATAACAATTGTTTTCATGAACGATGACCTACGTTGAGGGGGTGGGGTATCCTAAGCTGTAGGGTTAATGGTTTGTTTCCTTTAGGGAATATTTAGTGAGGTATATATTACATCTCCCAGAAGAATGATTCATTAAAAAGAGTGGATCATGTATCATATGTATTCTATGTATGGGCAACGCATCTTGGGGCTAATCCCCAAGGTTTAGGAGAGCCATAGTGAGGCCATGACAATCAGCCAAGGGGCCCTCCCTTTTTCTATGCTTATGTGGTATATTACACTGATATGCATAGGGACTCCCTCTCAGGAGTGTGGGAAGGGTTATCCGTTGGACTACAATCTATATAAACATGAAGCTCTATATTAGAGGTTAGGGTAGTATATCCCTTAGGCGCTCCTAGCTACAAGGCCGAGGGGTGGTTTGGGTGCGTAATAGAGATCCCACTAGTGCCATAGAGCCAGTGTTGTGCCTATTTTAGGTCCTGACAATAGGTGGTGCATTTGTCGAGAGCCTCTAATAAGTGGTGGTATTAGAATCTCGATTGATATAGGGACCAATTTATTAGTGTATGCCAAAAGGTAGTGAAATAGATTCAAAAGACTGTTGAGCCAAGCTTCAAAAGCAAGAAAGAGCTAACAGGCTCGATGGCAGGTTGAAATTACTAAGAGATATTCTTTGCAAAGGAGTGGTCCGATATCCCTACTACAAGGGAGAGGTCTTAATAACCCTATCCCCACGCATAGTCTGTTAGGAGAAGGAGGAAGTTCTAGTACTTCCCCTCTCCCAATTAGTCAACCCTCTTCGGGTGGAGTAATAGTTCCCATCGTTGAAACTCCTTTAGTGAATCTAGTTGTCACCATGGTGCAACCCATTGCAATCCCAATAGGAATTTCAGACTTTTCATCCTTGGGATTTCCTCTACCCATTTTTAATGGGTTAGCAAAGGAAGATGCAAAACTTCATATTATCTTGGACCCACAGGTTGGTCAGACGACACATTATGCATACACCTCTTGCTATTTATGCAGGAGACATGGGTCACAATCTGATGCATTTAGTTTAGGGCACAAGTCATATTTCCTCCTTGGGATGGAGCATCTTGGTGTATATTAATAAGATTTTACAAGGGGGGATATATACGAGCTGTTTTGTTTTATTCTATTAGGCCAAGAGGGCCGATTCTTTTTAGGGTTTTAATGCTTGATTTCCTTAAGCCAAAAGGGCCAATTTTTCTCAAGTCTAAATGCTTTATTTAATAAGGCTCAAATTTCCTTGGCAAAGTTAAGGATATGATGAAGCACTATACTAACATGATCATAGAACAAAATAGGAAAATAGCTATTGATGTCGATTTCCTTAAGAAGTAGCAGAATTTGATAGGGAACCGAAGCCTTGAAGAGAGTGCCCCCTCAAGATTTAGCTATAAGTGGTGTGGCAGCCAATATTTCCTTTGGAATTGTCCAAATGTTAAATGTGACATATGTGAAAAGCCTGGCCACTTAGCTAGTACTTATTGGAGAAAGATTAGCTCTCTCCAGCAAGGAAGTAAATAGCCAGGTCCAGTCAACCACACTGAGTGCAAGGAAATAATCTCCAACAAGATAAGGGACCAAAATAAATACGGCAAAGAGGGAAAGCTACTATACGGATTCGCATTACGAAATAGCTTTTGTGACACACCAGGCAGGTTGCCACAGTTCTTCTCCATCCCCCTCAGTATAAATAATGGCACTCTACTGTTGTCGGATAGGCGTCACAAGGCTACGTACATCGAAGTCAAGGCAAGCCACAACCAACACCACTCGCCCTCCTTCAAGCTTTAGGTTTCCTTCACCAGGCGGCCCAAGGGTCTAGCAGAAGACATGAAAGAAGAAGAAGAAGAAGTAGAAGCACAAGGAAGAAGAAGAATATGAAGAAGAGAAAGAAAGAGGGGATGGCACCATCTGCGTCTGCCACTTTGATCTATGGCTCACATGTTTCTTTTTTGTGTTTCTCTATCCCCAGTCTTGATCTCCCTGCACGATGATCAGCCGTGCACAGAATTTGTGTAGAATTTGTTAGAAGACATTCTTCATCTATCTGTCCCTCTCTCCCTCATCCTCCACATGGTAGCCATGTGTTTCTTTCCTTATCCCGTCATATCTCCCCCCCAAAGATCCTTAACCTAATTTTTAAAATAAAATATTAATATGAATATTAAATTAATTAATCACCCTTGTTCTTACGTTTCATCTTACCCCCTTCCTCATTTGCCCCTTCAATTGTGGCACTTCCTTCCACCCCTTAGCCCTTCTAACTTATTTATAATACCTTAATATTACCACCCTACTTTTCTACATGTGGTGCTTTCCTCCACCCATGATCACCATCATGATCACCATCAACCTCTCCTTCTAGCATATATTGTTGCCATCCCTTACATCTTTCTTTTTATTTTTCTTTTTCCTCCAAACAACAACCATCAAGAAAAATGATAAGATAGACTAAAAGGAAAAAAAAATAAAATCTAAAAGGATCAAAGCTTAGTAACCCTCCTAATCCATTGTTAACATTCAAAAGTGACAACTCTTTACCACTCTCTCAAAGATAAGATTTCAAGAGTTTTCACTTTACATTCATATATAACAACACTATTAAATACTCCATGAGAATATACATAAAGATAAACCCCCACATCAGAAGATACATGAAGCTACATATACAGTTAAACCCTATTTTCTCAAGTGTCCCTTTGGAGCTACATGATGGAGTTTTATTTCTTTCTCCATTGAAATGGAGGAGTTGTGCACATGATTCCTTGTGAAAGATAGAACCCTATCTTTTGGAGATTATACAAGTTTTCCAGTGTGGGAGTAACCGAGGCAGGAGTTCCCTTACTCTGATGGTCATGGATTTGGAGTCCCATACCCTACCATGGCTAGGCCTTGTCCTCATCCTTATGATCAAAGTTGTTTTACTAATAATTTTGGAAATGTTTTGTGTTAGACAGTGGTTCTTCTTTGACAAGGTTCACGAGGACGCCGAATGGTACATGGTGCAGGAAAAACTAGGTCAGAGAGCCACAGGGGGATCCACAAGGTTGTGTCCACAAAGTGAAAAACCGTATGGAATCTCTGACCAAAATCCACAATTTTTACTTGGAGGCCACAACCCACATGAGGTTCTGGCCAAGAAGCGCCAACCGACATAGGGCAAAAAGCTTCGACAACAAATTGTGCAAAGGATGCTGGTTAGGGCAAATCGAGCACGTACACTTGTGGATGCACAGGCAGCATCAGCATGTATGTAAGAAGATGTGGAGGAGGCCCTATCTACAATGCAAAAAGCAATATGCCATGATGGTCGAAATATGGCCGCCGTGCAAAAGATTCCCAATGATGTGCCAGTAATAACAGGTTGATCCTGTATAGCAATATCACCATGTTTTCGTCCAATCTATGGCATTAGCGAAGGGGACCGTCAAATCACGAGCTTTAATCTCCACGGCCGCAAGAAAAGAAGTATCATCTCTGCACAGGACTCTCAGAAGATGTTCAAGGCGCTGTAGCAGGCTATCAGCACGGCTGCTTCTAACGAAGGTTCATATGATGACACCATGGCGGGCAAAACCTATCTTTCCTTCCTACAATGCAAAACCCCTTTGTTGCCCTATGCTACTGCTTATTCTTCTTCTTCTGGTCCTCCTCCTCCCCCTCCTCTCCTTACGGGGGAGGCAAGGGCAGAGGTTGCCCATAGCCAAGAATGCTTGAAAGGACAACCTAGCAATCCCAATATGCTTCTAACGATCAGTCATAGGAAGGTTCTAAACCAAAGCTTTCTCTCTTTCTCGCAGGTTCTAAATCCAAGAATTATATGTCTATGGTGGACCAAGCTGATACGGCTGCAAAATGGGGTCATTAGCATGCAGAGGCCATGCACTTGCACTCCGGGGAAGGTTCTGCTTCGGAAAGGCTCCCGAGGAGCGCATTGAGGAGGACTTCTCAAGCATCAGCTGCCGCTGGTAAAGCATCATGGCCAGGGCCTACTGATGAAGGAGCTCTTCCTCAGACCTGGGGGAGGATCCGAGCCTATCTTGTTGACATACTTCCTTCTCTGCTTCTGTTGCTACTTCGCCCTGTTCTTCTTCTTCCCTTTGATTCTTCTTCCTTATTTCTATTTCTTCTTCTGTCTCGTTGCTAAAATTGGTCAAGATCTCTCTCTCTCTCTCTCTCTCTCTCTCTCTCTCTCTCTCTCGGCCATGGCCATCCCCATCATCATGGTTACAGAGACTCGCCCTCCCCCAATCATCCTTCGCCGTCCGATCCAATGGCCCTTGCTTGCCCAAACACTTACGGTTAACTTTCAGCGTGTAGATTCCTCCTTTGGACTGAACGGATAAGGAAGAAGAGGAAGGAGAAGAAGAGGAAGGCGTACGAAGATCTCTTCTTCTTCTCTTGTTCTCTATTTCCCTTCGAATGAGTGAAGGTACATCCTCTCTCTAGAGTGGTTCCTCCTCCATCTTTCCTTCAAGCCCCTCTATTTGCAGCTTCAAAGATCGGTTCTTTCCCTACCATTGCACCAAAAATGGAGGACCTTGCCATGGCTATAATATCGAACACAAACCAGGGCAAAAGAACCTTCAAATTCTATGAGTGGGCTGAGCCCATGATCCCAAAACTGTAAACATATCTTTTAAGAAACCATATCCATAATGATATAAAACAACACTGTAATCTTCATCACTTTCATCATTATCTTCCATAGCTTTTAGAAATAAAGAATGAAGAGAGAAAAAGAGAAAGAGGAGCAGAGCCAAATACAAATATTTTGCACACCCAAGAGAAAAGAACGTGTGTTCTGAGGAAAGAGAGGGAGAGAAAGAGACACACAACCACTTGTGTCCTCAATCCACCCTTTCACCCAAAAAGCACACCTCTCCATAATTTATTATTTCTTTGAATTTTTTTATACATTTGATGTTATAAGACCTTTGGCCTTTAATTTTGAGTATTTCTACACTTTACAAATGCATGCACTTAACACTTTTGTGTATATCATTCATTTATGATGGTGGATGTGGATGTGGCCCCTCATGTAAGTGTGTATTTTAGTGATTTTGGAACAATGTAAATGTTATCCCCTGTACAAAAGATGAAATTGTGATATGTGCATGGACATTTTTGTGCCTTATTTTTATGCTTCTTTGGGTGTCATCAGTTACTAGGCCATGTGGTTAGCTCAGCTGGTATCATGATTAATCATTAAAAAATGAAGGTCATAGTCGCTACGAGTCTACCACACACTCCAAAACGAATACACAACTTTCTCTCATCAGTGGGGTATTATTGGATATTTATCAATGCATTGGCAAAAAGAATGTTTCCATTGATGAACTTGTTATCTTTTAACTGTCTGTTTAATTGGAGCAAAGCTTGTCAGGTATCTCTTGAGGATGTGAAGCAGGAACTAGCGAAAGTGCTTGTCCTAAAAGCACCCAAAAGAGGTGAGGTCTTTTATATATTGTGAGTGTCAATAATGCATAATATTATCCTTATATGGAGAAATTGTGCCTTAGAATGATTTTTGCAATAAAAAAATTCAGATACTATATTCTCTATGAGAATGTGGTATTTTTTGTGAAGGTGGAGGGACTTAGACTGTTGATGAACAAGTTGCAGACACTTGACTGTTTAGCAACGTGGTTGATCACTTTATAAGAGTTTGATTATGAGATTGGGAGTAAGCCACCAAAGGTGCAAGGGATTATGGAATGTCTTGTGGATTTCACAAAGCCAAACGAAATTCTAGCTGAAGGAAGTGACATCGAAGGTCTATTCAAAATTAATATAGCTTCCATCCCTTCCTGGTATATGCAGTTATAACGCATTATCTATCTACAAGAGAGGTTGGGACTGCTCTATCAAAGTTGGAGAAGAGAAAGATTAAGCAGCAAGCACTATGCCTTTCAATTGTAGTGGGTGTCTTGTATCAGAAAGATGTAGACGAGATTTATCATTGATGTGTAGTACCTAATGAGGTACCATTTATTCTTGAGGAATGCCATCATTTAGCATGTGGGAGACATTTTTCTGGCCACTCAAAATGCTCTTTGTGATGGATATTGGTGGCCATCAATTTTCTAAGATGCTTTCAATTATGTTAAGTGGTGTGATATCTGCCAAAGACACGATGCCAAGGAGAATCCTAAGTGACCGCTAAACCCTATTTTAACTATGTTACCCTTTGAAAAATGGGGTATCGATTTTGTTGGATCAATATACTATTTATTGACTATGTGGAAGCGTTATACTATTGTAGCAATAGGCTACTTTACAAAGTGGTCTAAAGCTTGAGCAATGCTAAAGAGATGGCTAGTTTTATTATGGGGCAGATTGTTTACCGTTTTGGTCCACCTAAGGAGTTAGTGAGATTGATCAAGGAATACACTTCCTGAATAAGGTTATAGTAGCCATGACAAAAGCTCTGAAGATTAAATACAATAAAACCACCCCATATAATCTGCAAGCAAATGGTTAAATTGAGAGTATGAATAAATTGCTTGTAGGGATCTTATCCAAGTTAGTGCTTGAAAGTAAGTGAGATTGGGATAAGAAATTGTATGTGGCAGTTTGGGCTTACAATACAACATTCAAGAGAGCTACATGTCACACCCCATTCAAGCTAGTATATGGAGAAGATTGTATCTTATGATTGGAAATAGAGCTACTCATTATGTGATTTTCTCTCAATCATTCATTGGGTGAGACAGAAGCATTGTAGGAAATATTTATTTCTCTTACGCATCTTGATGAAATTAGATTGTAGGTTTTATTACATCAAGAGGTAGGAAAGAAGAGAATGAAAGCACTTCAGGACCTTCAGGCTAAGAAATATAAATTTGTGAAGGGTCATTTGGTGTTGCACTATGATGCTCATTGTGAGCTATTTCCTGGTAAACTAGAACCCGAATATGGGATGTGTCGTATAAAATTATTCGTATAGGAAAGAATGGCTCTATGGCCCTTGTAGCTGACTTGCAGGGGGTAGAGTTTAAAAATAAAGTTAACTTTAATAAGCTGAAGCCTTACTATGTGTAAGGGGGGTTGACATCAAACTTGGAGCTTGTGTAGGTCCTTCATGATTCAGCTTTAACTTGCAGTAGAGTACCAATGCAATCAAATGGGAAGAATCATTCCTTAACTTGAGCATCCGTATTTAGAGTAGCATTATCACCAAGTGTCACAACTCTATAGAAACAGAATTTGTATCCTTTTTCATTAATTTGTCTATATAATGATTTATTAAATTTATTTCCTTTGCACTAATTAGATATAAAGAAAAGTGCATTGGAGCTGGCCACTGATGGCTGTCACAACTCTATAGAAACAGAATTTGTATCCTTTTTCATTAATTTGTCTATATAATGATTTATTAAATTTATTTCCTTTGCACTAATTAGATATAAAGAAAAGTGCATTGGAGCTGGCCACTGATGAGTGGTCACAGGTTATGGTGGACCCACGCGGTGGGTTAGAGAAAAGATAGTTCACACTTCCACCTATATGACCCGATTGGGCGCCTGTGACTAGAACTCACGCATATCAGGGTTAGACTCGCACACAGAAAGGATTGATGCCTTGAAGTGTGGGCTAGATCCACCAGAACAAACAGTTACAATCAACAAGATGGCATGATCATGAAATGCTTGTATAATGTGCATGTGTGGGCTGAAAGCTTGAAATGCACATTTCTTTGCATAGGAAAGTCACATGAAGATTCGGATACCATTTTTGCGATGTACACGAAAAAAGCTTTCATATGACACCCATATTGGGGGGGGTCCCTAAATTTTAGGAGATCCCTAAATTTTAGGAGGTCCCTAAAATTTAGGAGCCTCGAATTAGCCTAAAAATGCTAGTCCTAAAAAATAGGGATGTCATTCTAAAAATAGTAAGTTCTGTACTCTGACTGTGCTTACTAAATTTGGTTGTTTCTATTCTTGACAGTATTCAACCCAAAAAGGAAGGCCATAGAGAAGAGACAAGTGTCAAGACACTTGTCACACAAGTTTCCAAGTGTCCCACCACTTGTCACATTTCATGACATGTGGCTGGACACTTGTCTTGTGCTACTCCACTTTCCCCTTTTGTACTAGCTCTCCCCTCTCCTATAAATAAGAGCTCGTTTTTCTTCATTCAGGATCATTTTTCTTTGCTGTAAACTCATGAACAGCACCCATAGATAGCCAGAAACTAGCCCCATCCATCCCCATCATCATCCCCCACTTCTCCATTATCAAATTCCTCCATATTCCCTCTTCTATCACTGTTTTTTTTTACAAGACAGCAAGCCTGTAAATTCATTATAGCACCTCCTTCTCGAGCTCTTTCTTCCATTTTAGCTACAAGAAGTAAGCCCTATCCATGTACTGCTGATCAACGATGGAGAAAGGCTGAATTTCCCTTTTTCTTCTCTCATATTGTAAAGAAATCAGTTCTTATCATTGCATAATAGATAATGCATGTGTGTTTGTACATCTTTGCATGATCTTGTGAGAGTGAGAATTACTTCTTCTCACTCTCAGGTTGATTGTAACTGAGCTCTTCCCTAAGGGACTTGGGTTGAGCAGAAATACATTCCTTCGAGGGGGGTTGCCCATCTTCAACCCTCAATTTTGTCTCCATTACTTTTACATTTTCATGGCTGTAATTTTGTGAGCAATTTTCATTTTCAGCTTTAAGTGTTCATTCTCTTTTATATTAAATCTCTAAAACAAGCGAATATCATAATTGTTAAGCATACTACGTTGTTCGGGGCGTTTACAGTGGTATCAGAGCTTTGGCTCGGTCCTCACCCCCAACACTGGTAGTGCTTACAACTATAAGTTTGTTTGTTTTCAGCCCTTGCATTGAGTGCTTGAGCATGTTTTTTTTTCTTTAGTCTCAATGGATCAATCGAGTGCTATCCTTCAAGCCATTCAAAGTCTTAGAGAGGAGAATCAGCAAATTCGTGAGCAACTTCTCAAACTAGAAAAAGTTGAGAATCCCAAAGAATTCAAGGAAACAAGCCCATCTACTTCAAGAAGGCAAAGCCATACCAATGAAAGGAGCCGATCAAGAAGTCCAACTACTTCTAAGAGGCAGTCCCATTCTACTTCAAGACAAAGAAAGAGATCGCGTCGAAGCTCATCCTCTTCTTCAAAGTCATCTGGCGCCTATTCTGATGGATCCTCTTCTAGTAATGAAGAGTCACATGCTTCTCGTGGAAGACCTCATCATCGTCAAAGGCGTCGACATTCTTCACCCTCGTCTCCATCTTCATCCCCATCAAGCACTTCATCATCTTCAACCTCAAGATCCGAGCATGGACGAAGGCATAAGAAGAAGAAGAAGACTAAGTCACTATCTCAACTTGAAAAGAAGATCAAGTTCAGTATGTATGATGGTTCCCGAAATCCTGATCTTCTTCTGAAGTTTATTCGTCAATTTCAAATTTTGTATGGTCGTGACAAGTATAAAGAAAAAGAAAAGATTAAGTTTGCAGCTTTACATTTAACCGACTTAGCCCATACTTGGTGGACGGGGTTGGAATATGATCATGCTGCCCCAAAATCATGGTGGTCCTTTGTTCGCCTGATACAAAGCCAATTTCTTCCTGTTCATTTCAAAAGAGATGTAAAAATGGAATGGGATCGGCTTTGGCAAAAGAAAAATGAGTCACTTGGTGACTATACCAAGAGATTTTGGGAGCTACTTTTGAAGGTCCAACATTTCAAGAAGATCAGCAGTTCAGAAAAGCTTAGGAAGTTTCAAGGAGGTTTGCATTTTAAACTTCGTACTGCTCTTAATCATTATCATTGTTCTAGTCTCAGGGAACTCATTGACCATGCTGAGACATGGGAAATGGAGCACAATGGCAACAAATCATTCCAAAAGAATGATAAGAAGAGAGTAGCTGATGATGAGGAGTATTCAGCCCCAAATGAAGGACAAAAACAATGGCAAAAGCAGCCATCAAATCAAAAGAAGATGAAGCCCTATGCACCTCCTAATGCTCCTCAATTTCGCTCAAATCTATACCCACAAGCAAAGCAACTTTTCGAAGAAGAAAAGCAACGCTTCATGAAAGAAGGAAAGTGCTTTAAATGTGGACAAACAAGCCACATAGCGAAGCAATGTCCAAACAAGGGACAAAGCAAGGTTTCTGACAACAAGCCTAAGTCGCTAGTGAAAATCAATGCTATCAGTGATGTAGTTGCAAACACAACTCACACTCCAGAGACACGCAAATTATTAAAAGCTTGGGGACAGTTGCAAGGTAAGCAAGCACTATTCTTGATAGATCTTGGGGCGAATGAAAATATCATTTCCTTGCAATTAGCTAAAGAGCTTGGATTAAAGAACGAAGAGATGGACACTCCGGCAGAAGTTCGCCAAGCTTTAAATGCTGATGAAGGTGACACAGTGAAGACTGTGATACCCTACATTGGCAAGCTCAAGTTTCAAATTCAAGGCTACAATGATGAAGATACCTTCTGTATCGGAGACCTTGATGGTTGCGATGTGATTCTTGGCATGCCCTGGAATCATAGAGTATATTCAACCATCTTCTCTCAGAAAAAGAAGGTAGAACTCACCAACAAAGGCAAGAAGTACGAGATCCAAGCTGGAGTTTCTGGAGACACCATACCTATGGTAAGCCATATGCAAGTCTCTAGAGCAATTAAGGATTGTGTTCAATGTTGTCTGCTTTATGTCACTGATGTAAAAGATAATATGAATGCTGAAAACCAAGAGCAACTTCAGCTCTTGGAAAAGTATAAAGATTGTTTTTCGGAAGATCTTCCTTATCAGCTTCCCGCAGAAAGGCCATAAGACCATCATATTGATATTATCCCGGGCAGTTCTCCTCCTAATATAGCACCATACCGTGTGAGCCGTCCTCAACAAGAAGAAATCAGAAAGCAAGTCGAAGACCTACTCAACCGTGGGCTAATTAGGCCAAGTAGCTCACCATTTTGTTCACCGGTTCTTCTTGTTCAAAAGAAAGATGGCACATTCAGGATGTGCATTGATTATCGAGCCCTCAACAAAATCACTGTGAAGAATCGATTTCCTATTCCCAGAATTGACGACATTTTGGATTGTCTAGGAGGCTCAAAGGTTTTCAGTCGCATTGATCTAAAGAGTGGTTATCATCAAATTAGGGTCATACCACAAGATGTACACAAAACTGCTTTCCGCACTTCATACGGTCTTTATGAATTCTTGGTGGTTCCTTTCGGATTAACCAATGCACCAGCCACCTTTAATCGAATGATGGAGCGCATCTTTAGAGAGCATCGACAATATGTCGGTACTTTCTTTGATGATATTCTTGTCTTTAGCAAGAATGAAGAGGAGCATCATCAACACTTGGAAATTGTTCTACAATTACTACAACAAAATCAACTCTTGGTAAATGGTAAAAAGAGTGAATTTTTCATGCATAAAATAAATTACCTTGGGCATGTCATCTCTTCTGAAGGGATTCAGATGGATCCTGAAAAGATCAGGATAATCCAAGAATGGCCTCCTCTTCGTGATGTACATGAGGTGCGATCGTTTCTTGGCTTATGTTCTTATTACCGCCGCTTCATCAAGCATTTTGCACATATGGCTTCTCCACTTCATGACCTTACAAAGAAGAAGATCTCTTTCCAATGGAAGGAAAAAGAGAATGCAGCCTTCACAAGGCTGAAAACAGCTCTTACTTCTGGACCTGTTCTTATCATTCCAGATCTGGTAAAACCATTTGTGGTGGAAGCAGATGCTTGCGGTGATTGTATTGGTGCAGTGCTAAATCAAGAAGCCCATGCCGTAGCCTTTGAAAGCCGTCGTCTGAATGATGTGGAGAAAAGGTATGACATTTATGAAAATGAGCTCTTAGCAGTGGTTCATGCTTTAAAGATATGGAAACATTATCTTTTAGGCAATGAATTCCTTATTAAAACCGATCATCAAAGCTTGAAGTATTTCAAGACTCAAAAGCATTTGCAGGAGAAACATGCAAGATGGGAAAATTTCTTGTCTATGTTTCATTTTCAAATTATGTACACTCCAGGGAAACAAAATGTAGTTGCTAATGCACTTTCTAGAGTGCCTCGCATTGCAACTATTACAGTGGCTCATCATGAAGATTTTCAAACGATGAAGAATACTTATGATGAAGATACTGATTTTGCAGCAATTTGGTCAAATTTACAGCAAGGAGGTTCTCATCCAGATTATTCCATCAAAGACGGTTACCTTCTCATGAACAATCGCCTTTGTGTCACTCTTCCTGTTCGACAAAAGGTGCTTAAAGAAAGTCATGAACCCCCTTATGCAGGGCATAGAGGGAGGGCAGTCACTCTAAGTGTAATTGAGCGCTACTTTTATTGGCCAACATTACAAAAAGATACACATAACTTCATTGAGGCTTGTCTGGTATGCCAAAAATCCAAATATGATAGGCAGAAGATTCCAGGATTGTTGCAACCTCTTCCAGTGCCCAAAGATCCATGGGAATCTATCACAATGGATTTCATCTCAGGTATTCCAAGAACACCTCAAGGTCATGATATGATTTGGGTCATAATTGATAGATTCAGCAAACAATCACATTTTATTCCATGTCATAAAACATTGAAATCCGCACAAGCTGCAAGACTTTTCATTCAACATATCTTCAGATTACATGGTATGCCTTCTGAGATCATTTCAGATAGAGACTCCAAATTCACAAGTAACTTTTGGCGTGCTTTATTTGAGAATATGGGAACCACTTTAAAGTTCTCCTCAGCTTTTCATCCTCAAACTGACGGCCAAACAGAGGGAAAGCTCCAAATGAAATTATACAGGGTAAAGTGATTCCTCCTCCAATTATTCGCACTAAAGATAAGATTTTTGCTGCTGATGAGTTTGCTTCAGATTTAAAAACCGCAATGGATCAAGTTCGAGCCACTATCAAAGTTGCCCAAGAGTGACAAAAGAAGCAAGCAGATAAACGAAGAAGACATTTGGCTTTTGAAAAAGGTCAATATGTCTTGCTAAAGTTTGATAAAAGCAGGCTCAAACAAGGTTCTGGTCAAAATTCATCTTTTCCAAAGCTCTCCAGTAGATACTTTGGACCCTTCAAAGTGATTGAGAAAATAAATGAAGTTTCTTATCGACTTGAGCTTCCTACTCATTGGAAAATACACAATGCTTTTCATGTAAGTTTGCTAAAACCTTACATAGGACCAGAACTAAAGGAACCCATTACTGAAGATCCCCCAGAAGTTGAAGAAACAGAGCAACTCTTGGAACCTGAAAAGATTTTGTTTCTCAAGGATCGAACCACGAGAAGTGGCCTTGTGACACGAAAATTCTTACTAAAATTCAAGAATCTACCCACAACAGATGCACAGTGGGTAGATGAAAAATTCATGAAGGATTACCCAAATATTCTACAGCAATATCAAGAAGCTTTTCAGCTGAATAAAAGCCAGAGGGTTGTCACAACTCTATAGAAAGAGAATTTGTATCCTTTTTCATTAATTTGTCTATATAATGATTTATTAAATTTATTTCCTTTGCACTAATTAGATATAAAGAAAAGTGCATTGGAGCTGGCCACTGATGGCTGTCACAACTCTATAGAAACAGAATTTGTATCCTTTTTCATTAATTTGTCTATATAATGATTTATTAAATTTATTTCCTTTGCACTAATTAGATATAAAGAAAAGTGCATTGGAGCTGGCCACTGATGAGTGGTCATAGGTTATGGTGGACCCACGCGGTGGGTTAGAGAAAAGATAGTTCACACTTCCACCTATATGACCCGATTGGGCGCCTGTGACTAGAACTCATGCATATCAGGGTTAGACTCGCACACAGAAAGGATTGATGCCTTGAAGTGTGGGCTAGATCCACCAGAACAAACAGTTACAATCAACAAGATGGCATGATCATGAAATGCTTGTATAATGTGCATGTGTGGGCTGAAAGCTTGAAATGCACATTTCTTTGCATAGGAAAGTCACATGAAGATTCGGATACCATTTTTGCGATGTACACGGAAAAAGCTTTCATATGACACCCATATTGGGGGGGGTCCCTAAATTTTAGGAGATCCCTAAATTTTAGGAGGTCCCTAAAATTTAGGAGCCTCGAATTAGCCTAAAAATGCTAGTCCTAAAAAATAGGGATGTCATTCTAAAAATAGTAAGTTCTGTACTCTGACTGTGCTTACTAAATTTGGTTGTTTCTATTCTTGACAGTATTCAACCCAAAAAGGAAGGCCATAGAGAAGAGACAAGTGTCAAGACACTTGTCACACAAGTTTCCAAGTGTCCCACCACTTGTCACATTTCATGACATGTGGCTGGACACTTGTCTTGTGCTACTCCACTTTCCCCTTTTGTACTAGCTCTCCCCTCTCCTATAAATAAGAGCTCGTTTTTCTTCATTCAGGATCATTTTTCTTTGCTGTAAACTCATGAACAGCACCCATAGATAGCCAGAAACTAGCCCCATCCATCCCCATCATCATCCCCCACTTCTCCATTATCAAATTCCTCCATATTCCCTCTTCTATCACTGTTTTTTTTTACAAGACAGCAAGCCTGTAAATTCATTATAGCACCTCCTTCTCGAGCTCTTTCTTCCATTTTAGCTACAAGAAGTAAGCCCTATCCATGTACTGCTGATCAACGATGGAGAAAGGCTGAATTTCCCTTTTTCTTCTCTCATATTGTAAAGAAATCAGTTCTTATCATTGCATAATAGATAATGCATGTGTGTTTGTACATCTTTGCATGATCTTGTGAGAGTGAGAATTACTTTTTTTCACTCTCAGGTTGATTGTAACTGAGCTCTTCCCTAAGGGACTTGGGTTGAGCAGAAATACATTCCTTCGAGGGGGGTTGCCCATCTTCAACCCTCAATTTTGTCTCCATTACTTTTACATTTTCATGGCTGTAATTTTGTGAGCAATTTTCATTTTCAGCTTTAAGTGTTCATTCTCTTTTATATTAAATCTCGAAAACAAGCGAATATCATAATTGTTAAGCATACTACGTTGTTCGGGGCGTTTATACCAAGGTCAAGTGATTCGATAGAGTAAAGGTTATCAGGTCATTGAGTGGCAAGACGGATCTTTGACATGGGATATTAAGGTCTACTGCCACCATTGTCAAAAGATTCCTATCAAGTTCAGTAAGGAAGGAGGGATTGTACATGTCATACATCATCTCTCTCGGATTGACTTTGATTATCATAAGTATGAGTGAGCTAATCAGTATGGCATGTCCTATCACCTGAAGACTGCGTCTATACTTTGTATTTTGATGGAGCTTCTAGAGGGCGTGCTAAACATGCAAGCATTAGTGTGGTCATTAAAGATCCCCTTGTTATGAAAGTAGGAGTATATTTAGGGTACTATTTTACTAATGATATGGAAAAATACAAGGCCTTGATTATGGGGCTGAATGTAGCCCAATGTGGTGATATCCGTTGGTTATTGGTAAAAGGTGACTCGATGTTAGTGAATGATCAGCCAGTTGAATGGGACCTACAGTGTGTGGGATCCCATCCTACGAATGTACCATAGTGCAGCCTTGGATATGTTGCATATTTTTGAGAGGGTGACTTCTCAACTAGTTCCTTGACACTAGAATCACTTTGTACATTCCCTGGCCAATTATGCTTTTGTTGAAGATATCATTTTCAATTGTGGTCTGGGGGAGCTCTTACAATTACCTTCTAACATTAGCCCAGGACTACTTTGGGATCTTCTTGCTGACACATCTTATTTTGGCCATCAATGGCTAGTTTGGGGTATGAGTCAGGTAGCAATTGAGCACCTTCCTATTCTGTCATGGATGCATAGGATAGTTTATCATCATATTCATCAAACACCCCTTGCTATTTATGTAGGGGGGTTAGCCAATAACCTAATGCATTTAATGTAGGGCCTGAGGGGCCCTCAACCTTGGTCAGTCTTATACTTTAGTAGAGTTATATTAGAATGAAGGGTTTGTTTTAGCAGTACGTTGTTGAATGGTTGTTTTGTGAATTCTCTTATTAGACTAAGAGAGCTAGTCATTACGCAGTGAACTGTCGTGTGTCTACTTAGTGTGGGTGCAGTTAATGGGTTTTGTTTTAGTGTTGTGCTAGATATTTAGCACAACCTGGAGGGAGCCTCATGCTATGCAGAAGCTTCTTGTGGCCATGTCCAAGTAATGTTCTTTATTTATGAGTACTTTTTTTAAAATGCTACATGTGTTTATATACTTAGGGAGAGTTGTTCTTTTGTTAAGGACTAGTAATCAAGGCATGAAGTCCCAAGGTTAGGTTAGGTATATCTAGGGGAAGTTCGAGTAGTTGTCTACCTCCTGTAAAGACATTGTTAGACATTGAAAGACTTATTTTTAGAAGGCAAACCTAGTGACCTTATTTTGCTAGCTTGCTAGGTAGTTGTTCTAGGAATCCGTGCTAGTGTGAGGCAGTTAGAGAAGCCAATTGAAATAAAAAAAGAGAAATTTTGAATCTATTTGAAATATAAAACTAGAGAGGTATGTAAAAAGGGGTTCTAACCCCTAAAATAGAAAAGACAAGAAAGAAAAATCTCAAGAGTAGTAGATTATCATCTTGCGAAGGCCTAGTAGGTTCTTGGGGATGAGTCACCGATGCCTTGTCTTCCTAGGGATGTCATCTAGCTAGAAAAGAAATTATAAGCAAGGTTGGAGAAAAAATAAAAGTGAGCAAAAGAGAAAAAGATTGAAGTGTCACCTTGTGAGAGCTTGGTAGGTTCTTGGGTAGTACCAAGTCAGGACCTGAGGCCAATGCCATGTTCTCCTTGGATCACTATACTCAAAAAACCTTAAGCTAGGAAAATTCACTCAGCTCCCTCCTTTTTACGCGCTTTAATATGGAAAATTAAAGGAAAACTATTATTAAAATATATATATATGTCAACTAGGCTATAGGAGTCCTCGCCTAGTAGAAGTTCCTAGTTTAGTTGTCTTAAGTTCGGTAGATAGTTCAGCAGGCCACCACCTAGGATGCCTTCTTTGATAGTTCTTTTTAGCTAGTCTATATTGGAGTAGTTGGTTAGCAACTCGCTCTGGATTTCTATCAAATTATGCTAGGCCTATCCCTTGAGAATTTTCATACCTTGATTTTGTCAAGGGGTAGGGTGATGCTTATGCTTTGTTGCATATTTTGTTGTGTGGTAGCTTGATGATTTTATGGTTGTTTGTGTAGATCAATTTGAGGGATTCGATGGCCTAAGTCGCCATATCCCATGGTCACCAATAAGAGCGGATTTTGGGAGCATGATTGAATGCGAAAAAGTACCCAAGAGGCATAAAAGAGCAAATTTTCATGGAAAATGAAACAATTGCAGATCGATGAGCTGGAGTTTTCCTAGATAGAGTTCAATACCACGAATGCAACGCAAGTCTCAAATTTTCATTAGAGTCCATTTGACCCCCCATTTAATCCCTACAAGGTTTGGTGTTTTAAAGTAGCTATGTGTTCTGGGAGTTGAAAAGTGCATGACAGAGGTTAGATTGATAGATTTCGATGCCACGGAGTTGATATCTAGTTTCTTTGCAAATCAAAGTTTGTTTGGGCCTCCAAAATGGAAAAAACCACTTGCATGCAGTGTGAAAACATGAAGTTTGAACTAGATATTTTAATTATTAAGAATTAAAACTTGATTACTCAAAACTAAATGACGTGGAGGGGGGAGAGGCACTTTTTTTTTGCCCTATTTTTAATTAGAAAATAGGATTTTGCACATGCTGGCATTAAGAGGAATGGAGAGGATAGCAAGATCAACAATTTTCATGATTTCAATTGCTTCAATCCACACAAAAAATGATACGGTAAATGGAAATGCCAAATTCTAGTATTTCTCTCTCCTCTCTCCTCTTGTTGTGTGTTTCCATGGTTAATTCTATGAGAGAAGGGGGTGGGCTAAGATACGAGATTTTAATCGTGGGATGATGATGGAGCGTGAAGAAACATAGATCAAGATTGAAAGGAGCATCAGCGGGCTATTGCAAGCGTCAGGGGGAACCTCTAATCACAAGATGCATATGATATAAAGTGTAGTTTCATAAGTCGTAAATTTAATCATTTTATGATAAATTTTATTGTTAAATGATTAAAAATGGTTGTATTTGAGTGTCAATGCTATGATCTATTAAAAATATTAAGGAAATCAAGAAAAATTAGTAATCTAATAATTTCTTTATAAACACGCAAAACCCGCAACATTGTAGTTTTAAGAAAAATCACGAGTTTTTTGGGTTTTGTGGTGTGTATGGTGTTCACATGGGATGGAATGTGATAGAAAAATAATTCTCAATAAATTCAATCAATAAAAATTAATAAATAAAAAATATCAATATTTATCAATAAATAAATAGAGAAAAGTATTAAAAATATTTTTCATCCAAAAATTAGGAAAAAATCACATTTGTGTTCGTAAATGTATGATAAGGCTGAGGCATGAGGTTTAATCTTAGTTCAGTGCTATCTTTATGTTAAAGTGGATATTCACTATTTTTTTGAAGAAAAAATCATTAAAAAATACTCTGTAAACCTACCATCGAATGCACAAACTTAAGTAGTAGGGAGAAGCTCGAGGGTGTCAAGGGCTAATAATACATTGAATTTGGATGTTTTTCATATGCATGGCATATAGGACACATGGTTTTGAAAATTAAGAGGTTTCAATAGCACGAGCATGCTCGATGCTAGCCCCTAGGCAATGTAGCGATCTCATTTAGAGTAAAGATATAAAAAGAAATGTTTTTGCACCTTCACAATGCTCGTTGTTGATGGAAAAAATGTTTGAGCACCATGAATCATATATAATTGCATTGCATGCAATGCATGGTATCATCTTGGATGCATAGCAATTGTTTTCATGAAAGATGACCTATGTTGAGGAGGTGAGGTACCCTAAGCTATAGGGTTAGTGATTCGTTACCTTTCAGGGATATTCAGTGAGGTATATATTACATATCATATGTGTTCTATGTATGGGTGGCGCATCTAATCTCCGAGGTGTAGGAGAGTCATAGTGGGACCATGGCAATCAGCCAAGGGGCACTCCCTTTGTCTGTACTTACATGTTTTATTACACCGATATATATATAGAAACTCCCTCTGAGGAGTGTGGGAAGGGTTATCCATTGGATTACAATCCATACAAATGTCAAGTTCTACATAAGGGGTTAGGGTAGTATACCCCTTAAATGCTCGTGGCCACAAGGCCGAGGGGTGGTTTGGGTGCATAGCACTAGAGGCCCAGCTAGTGCCATAGAGCTAGCGTCGGGCCCATTTTAAGTCTTGACAAGTTGACCCATGGATGTCTAGTGTTCATGCATTAAGATATTTAAGTCAACTCCCTCATCAATTAGTACATCAAGGGTGTATGCCTTTTGGAAAAATATATTTCATAGGTAGGGTGGTGCTACTACTTCATCATCCACCTCCTTGAGTTCAGTGATGGTTGCAACCCTCATCTTCATCAATGGTTCTATCATCAAAGGTTCATGAAGTGGATGTGATGGAGGGTAATACTTTCTTATGCGATTTCCATTGAAAAAACCTAGGCCCTCTCCTTGTAGGGTTTCAAGTTCCACATTCCTTGTTCTACTAATATTGCGAACCTTGAAAGGTCCCAATCCCCTCAACTTCATTTTCTACTTATGTCCCTTGACGGAGTACAACAAGACTAAATCTTCTTGCCTAAAGTCTTGTTGTTTGATGTATTTGTCAAACCAACTCTTACGTCATGCCTTTTCACAAAATTAGGATATGGGTTGCGATGAGATGAGTCTTGAATAGGCATTTCAACTCTTCTAACCAATTTGTCCATGCTTCTTGGCCCTCCCATCTCTCTTGGGCTAGTATTCTCAAGCTTGGAATAAAGAATTCTACTAGTAGAATAGCTTCATTTCTATAGGTCGATCTGAATGGAGTCTGTCCTATAGCTATTTTATAGGCCATCATATATGCACATAAAGTTGCCATGAGCTTGTTGTCCCAGTTGCTACGTGAAGCATAGACTACTTTTGTTAGAACACTCACGAAGATCTTGTTCATGGATTCAGCTTGACCATTGACTTGAGAATAATATGTGAGGACTTTCTGTGGATTATTAAGAAGGTGGATAACAAGTGAGCAATCAATTCATTGATGAAGTGTGTGCCTTGGTTATTAACTAACTCTATTGGGCAACCAAACCATGAGATTACTTGCTCCTAAAAAGAAACTTGGCCATGGCCCTAGCATCATTTTTACGAGTTGCTCAAGCTTCAATCCACTTAGTGAGGTAGTCTGTGTGGCAACAATGATGTACTTGGCTTGGATGTATTCTACTACAGTGCTAATTAAACTAATGAAGTTGATTCCCCACTTCTCGAATGGTCGTGTGTAATCACTAAGGTCAACTCCATTTTTTCCTTATGAGTAAGGACTTTAGTTTGTTGGTACTCATCACAATGCTTCACGAACATAGTTTCATCGCGGAATAGCATTTGCCACCATAATCAAGATTGGAGCACCTTGCGTACTATTGTGTCTCCACTGAAGTGCTCTCTAGCAATTTCGCCATGTGCTTCTTTGAGTACATCATACATTTCATATTCACAAGCACTTCTCCTTAAGAGTCCATCTCGTCCTAACTATTACAATTGACCTACAATCAACTAATAGGGTTGGATCTTCAAGATTAGTCTTTTTAACCTAACTTTTTCTATGGGTTGTTCTAGCAATCCATTCTCAAGGATGTGGACTATGTCATCTACCCAATATGGTGCAAGGTCTACTCTAAACAATTCTCGTTCTTGCTGATCATTCTAACAATATGCACATCTGGTAGGTCATCACTGATTCCCTATCTCACAACTTCTCTTGTGGGTATATAGGTGATATATGATCCACCATATAATGTTGTTTTCCCTTGCATACGACCATAGAAAAATCAAATTCCAAAAGCATAAATAACCATCAAGTAATGTGTCCCATTGCCATGGTTTGTTTACAATATAAAATAATGATTGATGATCCACAAAGAAGGTAAAGGGTGTCACTAGAAGATAGTGTCTAAACTTCTTTATGACAAACACCATGGCTACCCTTTCCCTCTCTATTGTGGAGTAGTTCATTTATGTTTCAGTGAGTAGTCTACTAGTAGCAAAGCTCACGGATAGTCTAAGTTATGTTTGATAGGTTGGCACAACATTGCCCCCATGGCAAATTTTGATGCATCAATATATACGTGAAAGGTAATGGATCAATCTAAGGCTCTTAGGATAGGAGATAAAATTAGAGCCTGCTTAAGCCTTTCATAGGCTTACTG